>NC_079197.1:23360603-23960603 GCF_029499605.1 Hyla sarda
CAAAGGGACGTAATTTTTTTATTTTTTTATTTTAGCACTGCAACCCAACAAAATGTGAAAAAAGTGAAAGGTTTTGAAAACTTTCTGAATGCTATGTATCTATGCTTATCCCACAAGTGCACGGTATAAAAGGCAGTAACCGAAAATTGGGCTAATACAAAGAACGTCTAATCATAATGATAGGGGAAATCCTTTTATTAAGCCCATTAAGAACTCTAGAACCAAGAAAAAAAATCCAAAATGTTTCTATGTTCAAAAATTTATGGCATATGACCTTGAAGAACCCAACGCAGAACTGCCTGTTGAGTAAACTGAATTGTCAAACTCCAATGACTTGGGACCTAGGCCAAAACTTGACACCAATAAATCACTGTAGAGGGGCAGGTCCATACACCATGCTAAAGATTAGTGAAAGGTAAGGAACATTTCGGACATTCAGTTATACTACTGGGAGAAGTAGGTAAAGGTATGATATGAAAGCCATGAATATGTTTCCTGCTAGCCTTCATTTATGATGCGCTGCCTAACCCCATGCTGGCCACATATGGAATACTGGGAAAGGTGAAAGACAACAGCAAAATGAAAAGACTTGCACTCCAGCACTTCCGGGTGTGGGTCCTGTGCATGAAAATGGGACAAAGCAGAGCACGGAGGTAATAGAAGGATATTACACTGTATTATAACTTGGCATTATAGACTCAAAGGCTAAAGAAAAAAAATCTTGGAAAACCCCTGAAAGGGTGCGTTCACACCGACCGATGTATAAGTTTCCCGCTGCAGACTGAGGAGCAGCGGGTGTTTCTTTTGCAGCAAATTACATTGACCTCCATGTTAACTTAAACTTGCTGTTTGGAAAACAGTAGAGATGTATAATATATCTGACTTACCATCAAGGCTGTTCTATCTGAGAGGTCTCAACAATACCCCTGTCTAACAAGGCTATTTCTAATATCAGATGATTCTCGTACAAAACTATAGAGTATAGTAGAACAGCAACGTGCTCTGGCCAACTCACCCCCGTGCTATGTTGCGCACCATGTGACGAAGATGGCGTGAGGCAGAATGGAATTACCTGCAGTATCTTTGTGGTAGGTCTTAGTCACTACACATTTTCCTACCGGGTCCTCTGTTAGGGTATGTTCACATTGTGGAATTTCTGCCCGGAGATATTCCGGGTCGGAGATTCCGCCTAGGGAGCCACAGACAAAATCATTCAGCGATAGGACCGGTCTAAAAAAGTCTGGTCTAAAAAAGACAGATTGGGACTTTTATGCCAGTCCTTTTGGATCCCATTAGTCGGGCAACATATATGGTAAAATGTCCTTAAAGAGAATCTGACAGCTAGTTTACCTGCACTAATATAGTGTGGGTGAACAGCTGTAAAATGAGGGATTACTGACTCAAATCCGTTGGTTAGGTGCTGCATTCTTCTTTTAAACAGTTTTATTCCTAATGCGCCCCAGAGCGCTTTGGAGGCGGGGAGCCGGATGGCCGAGCTCCCCTGTCTCCTCCATATTCCATATGCCAATAAAGGCCATGGTGAGTGTTCTGCTCTCTGTGCACTCACCCTTGGGGACAGCAGGGGGAATATGGAGGAGACAGGGGAGCTTGGCCAGCCGGCTCCCCATCTCCAATGCGGGCTGGGGCACATTAGGAATAAAACTTTTTACAAGAAAAACACAGCATCTAACCAATGGATTTTAGTAAGTAACCCCTCATTTTCCAGCTGTTCATCCGTATAACCCGGCAAACTGGATTTAGTGCGGGTAAACTAGCTGTCAGATTCTCTCTAAGGACATTTTACCGTATATGTTGCCCAACTAATGGGATCCAAAAGATCATACAGAGGAGGAGTGCCCATTCCCTGATACCTGGCAGAGAAAAGGGTCATATTTACTTACCACTAAAGTATATGGCGCATACAGAAACAGAAGGGCATGCTTACTTCTGGCATGTGCAAACGCCAGGGGACAGGGTAACCCTATTCACACCACAACAGATATTTGTGCGCTATCCTATTGATAATAAGGTAACATGTCTCCAGCGGGTTTAAATCTAAAATATTAAAGATATTCTTGATGTGACGCGTTTCATGGCGCAGGCCCTGGATGATGTGTGAGGTGTTTCAGCCAAGCTGAGGCTTTAGTCTCCTGATAGAGGTGAAGCTTAATTTCCAAAGGCTGTGCTCATCTGCATTCCAATTCTAGACTGGCTCAGCAGACTATAGCAATGATCATAGTGCATGGAAGAGATGTACAGGATCCATTCCCCATGAAGCCTTCTGAAAGCCTGCTGGCAGCCGTCCAGCCATTAGATATGGAAATGCACTGTTCCCGGAAAGAGGCTCAGCATTTTGTCTTGCTCTCCATTATAACCTGCTCTGAATGCAGAACTGGGGTACGACAATACGGAGGAGCATTGGGTACATTTCAATGGGAACAGAGGTGTAACTCGAACCTGCAATTCTATTCCAGCACCCTCTATAACAGTGTTTCAAAAACCAGTGTGCCTCCAGCTGTTGTAATTTTGCAACAGCTGGAGGTACACTGGTTGGGAAACTCTGCTCTTATAGCTATACCATGACTATTCGACTTAAAAATTGTAGCTAGGGACATGAATTATACACTGACTAAATTTAGATTCTGACTTCAAAAGTGATTACCTAGCCCTAAATGGGCATTTCAAACGTAAAACCAGTGGTAAATATCTAATCGATTTAATCAACTGGTGCCAAAAAGTTACATAGATTTGTAAATTACTTCTATTTGGTACCTCTCATCAAAAAAAACTTTTGATATATTATAGATTAATGTATGCAGAATAACTTTACAATTGCATGTTATTAAAAAATATGCTTCTTTCTATTTAATTTTCCACTTTGCAGAAATGACCACTAGGGGTCTCCCTACCAGTCCTGGCAGCAAGCATTTCAGACTCATGCTGGAGTCCTAAACACTATGAGCTGCCAGCCTGCTTTGTTCACAAAGGAGAACACTCAGAGCTGCCAGCCTGCTTTGTTCACAGCCTGTTTGGCTGTGAACAAAGCAGACTGGCAGCTCTGAGTGTTTAGGACTCCAGCATGAGTCAGAAATGCTTGCTGACAGGACTGATCGGGAAAAATACAATAGAAAGAAGCATATTTTTCATTAACATGCTATTGGAAAGTTATTCAACATTCATTAATCTAAAATATATCAAAAGTTTATTTGATGAGAGGTACCCTTTAATCCTTCCAGTACTTATCAGCTGCTGTATGCTATAGAGGAAGTTGTGTGGTTCTTTCCAGTCTGACCACAGTGCTCTCTGCTGACATCTCTGTCTGTGTCATGTCATGCTTATCGTAGGCCCCAAATATGAATCACTACGTTTAATAACATGGCAATATGATCCACCATTTTGTCTGAATTCTCAGAAGGTTTAAGAGGAGTTCATTGAAAGAATATCTCTACAAAAGGTGTCATCCCTTCAAAGAGACATGTATATAGACATGTAAACGAGTCAAAACAATGGTTTATTGATAAGTGCTTTACCAAACAATGATAAAGTCTTGGGAGAAGCAAATACTGAAAGTCTTCACAGCAAACTTCTCCTGCTCTGGACAGTTCCTGACACGGACAGAGGCGGCAGTAGGGAGCACTGTGGTCAGCCTGGAAAGAACTACACAACTTCCTCTGGAGCACACAGCAGCTGATAAGTACTGGAAGGATTAAGATTTTAAAATAGAAGTAATTTACCCCTTTAAATCAATAGACTGGCTATGTAATGAACAGATATGTTGAGTCCTCCAAGGGGAGAGAGACTCTTTGTAGACACGTTGTTTTGATATTGACTTAACTTGACCTAATAGACTATTTTAAGATGGGCTTTCCAATCAAGATAACCATTTAAACCTGATGAAATAACCATCCAGTATAGATAAGGGTATGATATGAAAGATACCATGATTTGTTTATTGCCAGAATAGTACCAAGAGCTGAAGGGGTGGGCCATTATTTACTATATTTACTATTTATTATTCATTAAAAATCAGAGACACAACTTGGTCATGACTAAGGTTGGCAACAACTGAAACGCGTTACTATTTTTCACAAGTTTCACAACCTTAGTCATGACCAAGTCGTGTCTCTGATTTTTAACAAATAAATTGGAAGTTCTGCATTCTACGCTGGCATTTTTCTCTTCGTTCCTATGCTATGGTGTAAAGATGAGAGGAGACAGGAGAAGGAAGCTAGGATCGCGCTGCTGAAGGACGTCAATCCGGATCAACGAAAATGGCAAACCAAAAGGATTATGGGATATACTTTATTCTTTTTCACACAACGCGTTTCTGGGAGTGAACCCTTTCATCAGGCGTGATGCACAAGAACTGAAATACAGAGGTTATATACATATGCAGACAAGGGAAATGGGACATCATACCTGGAAGTGATGTATCGGAACAGGTATAGTAGCGTCACATTACTACATAAAATATATGGAAAGATTTTAAATAGCCTATGAATAACTATTTTTATACTAAGAACTCATTTAGTCTATAAATAGGATAGTGATACCTGATAAATTAGTAAAAAATAAATATTAAAACAGTCAGTTTAAAGAGAGGGGGGGGCGGACAACTCGGAAAAAAATCAGGAATCTGTTCTCTCTATGCATTCATTAAGGCCTTCTGGCCAGAACGTGTTAAAGCGGAAAATCCAAAAGGATTCCCTGATCAAATGTTGGAAGCGATTCGGCACATCAGTGCCAATTGATTCCATAACACAGGTACTAATGCAGTCTGTTTCACCGGCATGGTTTAATGCAATGTGCCGGGAAACAC
Organism: Hyla sarda; assembly: GCF_029499605.1. Lineage (NCBI taxonomy): Eukaryota > Metazoa > Chordata > Amphibia > Anura > Hylidae > Hyla > Hyla sarda. Next base: position 23,365,423 of record NC_079197.1, read on the forward strand.
TTTGCTGCATAAAACTGGTATTAATATTGTGCCGGTGCTTATTCATTCTTGTCCGCAGAGATTGTAGAATCCTGCTTATGTCTTGGATTCCACATTTACAGGACAGAAGGTAAATTACATAGGAAGAGGAACAGTTATAAGATTCTTTTGCTGTTACTAATTCACCAGTGAAATGGGAGATAATATTAGAAATGCCACCAACCGGTATCCATTCTCAGCAGACATTTCTGTGTCCTACATCAAAAAGTGCCGTTCTGAGAGTTTTTAGAAGACATAGACAGGCATTTATCAAGCGATTTAGTTACATTTTTTTTTTACTAAAAATGTCGCACAAATGTTGCACCTGCGACTACGCGATTTTTCGTGCGACATTTTGACTGGAAAGCGAGAAAAGCAAATTTTCCAAAACTTAACTACGTAGTAATAATTTTAAAATGGATTACGGGTAGTCTGGTATTTTTTAACTGCGATAGTCACAACTGCGCAAAAAAAAGTCGCAACAGGGTTAAAAATTGACTAAATTTACTCCAGCTCAAACATGGAGCAGAAAAAGCTACTACCAAAGTAAAAAAAGAAAAAATTGCTTACGTGAAAGAAAATTATCAACAGGCTGAAACCAGTTGATAAATGAGTCACACATAAGCAAAAAAAAAGGAAAGAAAAAAGTACTAAAAAAGGAATACATAGGCAAACATTGATAAATGTCCCTCATAGTGAGTATTTCTCTTGGTTTATTAAGCCTACTCGGGGCTAAGTGGTTGCGGAGGGAATCCTTTTGGATTTTCCTCTTTAACACGCTCTGGCCAGAAGGCCTTAATGAATGCATAGAGAGAACAGGTTCCTGATTTTTTTCCGAGTTGTCCCCCGCCCCTTCTTTAAACAGTTTTAATATTTATTTTTACAAATTTATCAGGTATCACTATCCTATTTATAGACTAAATGAGTTCTTACCTATGAATAACTATTTATATGCTATTTACATGTTTCCATTTTTTGATGTAGTAATGTGGCGCTACTATACCTGTTCCGATAGATCACTTCCGGGTATGATGTCACATTTCCCTTGTCTGCATATGTATATAACCTCTGTATCTCAGTTCTTGTGTATTACACCTGATGAAAGGTTTCACTCCCAGAAATGCGTTGTGTAAAAAGAATAAAGTATATCCCATAAATCTTTTGGTTTGCCATCTTCGTTGATCCGGATTGGCGTCCTTTAGCAGCGCGATCCTAGTTTCCTTGTCCTGTCTCCTCTCATCCTTAGGCAACACGCCAATGCTCCTGGCGTAGGAAGCCGCAGCAGCAGACCTTTCTTCAATGATATACCTTTGTAAGCATTGTGCCTGGATTTTGCACAACCTACCCAGGTGAGTACGTAACCTTCTGAAATTTATTTCAATCGTCCTGTGGTGATCCCGCACAAGGAGGCACTTTTTGTGCACTTTTCTCTACGCTATGGTGTAACCCTGCACCTGCCGTGCTGTGGAGGAGTTGGGAACGGGGCGAGCTGAATTCTTCACTATAGCACATGAGAGATACACTAGAGATATACTTCCCAAAAAGACGTGTGGATTAACAATTTGGAGTGATTCCACAATTGTTGAGCAATGCTATTACAATTTACTACTACTACTAAAATACATACAGTCTACAGTGGTCCCTCAAGATACAATATGAATTGGTTCCAGGACGACCAATGTATGTTGAAACAATTTTTTGTTGAGAATATAAGTCTGGTAATTGGTTCTGAATCCCCAAAATGTTATCCAAAAAGAGGAAATGGTGAGGATTAAAGAAAAATAAGTAGATAACTAATACAGATAAAGCAAGTCCATATATATATATATATATATATATATATATATATATACACATATATAAAGCTAGGTTTATATTGCCATTTGCATCTGTCCTGTTTAGGGTCCGTTTGGCTCTTTTTTTTTTTTTCTTGAGCCGAACGGACCCTGAAATGAGTCTAAACACAATGTACACTGCCGGGTTCCGACGGACCAATTCAATTAAATGGGGTCTGTTAGGAATACGGTAGTTTAGCGGAGAAAAAAAATAGGACATGAACAATTTTTATCTCTGCAAAACTCTCATCGTACAGACGGAATTGCCGACAGAACTCCGAATAGCGAAGTCCAACAGCAATGTGAACGAGGCCTAAGAGAGAGCTGCTGGAAGCTGTAAATCACTGTCTATGTAGAGGACAGGAGCTTCTTCAGGGTCCTGTACAGTACACAGTGTCCTAGAAATGTAAAATGGAGCCGCCCTCACCTGGTGTCCAAAGGAGCAGCTAACCCTGGTACAGGTAAAGAGTACAGAACATGTAATACCTCCCTGTACTATAGGGGGCACTACCAGACAGCCAGTCACTTCAGTAATACAGGGGATTTTGCAGTGAAATGCCCATTCTAATTGGTCAGATCTTCCAGCCATTGACACATTTCACAGATCTGGACTGTCCGTAACATTGTATGTTGTGTATGGTTTCAAGTTACAATGGTCCAGAAAATGCCAAAAATATTGTAACCTGAGGCCATTGTAAGATGAGGGACCACCGTACATGTTCAGGGGGCAGTGTGAAACCTCAGTGCAGGTTCTATGCAGTTATATGAAGCCTAAGTGACTCCATGACTTCATAAGTGTTCCACAGAGGATAAAAATGGCCGCTCTATGTTGCTTCCTGAACACAGAAATAAGAGAAAGCATCTACTGTAACTAGCTGGCATATAGAGCAAGAGAGCATACACAGATATAATAAGACATGTTCTCCGCGTAGCTAAATTGATTTGTTGCACAGCCCATGGAGATCAGATATAATTTAGTTCTCGCTTCCTTTAAATGGACAATGGAAGGTATGACGAATCCCGATGTAACCTTTACTGTTTGCAATATCCTTATACACCTGAGTGTCTTTCCAAATCCTAAACTAAACAGCAGTGAAAGGTTCCTGGATGGTGCAATCACTAGTGATAAGTATTCCCGAGAGTCACTTCATGACTCACAGACAATGGCTCTCAGCTGATGTCACTGCTTCTTGGAGAAGTTCAGTTCTGTCTATAATAAGGAAAGGAGGCACTGGGAGAACACTTAAAAAACATTATTTTTACCATAACTTAGTTTCATTTTCACAACATTTTTGTACTAAATAACCTCATAATGTTAAAGATAAACTTTCATTTTCCTTTTACCTCTTACAAAGTTCTAAATCCCCTAGCATAATATGATAAAATTCTACTTACCTATAGCCACCTCTAGGGGGAGCTCAAGAGCTTACTGAAGAAAGATTTATCAATTCAACTGGAGCTGAATGAATTGTCTTCCGTAAGCTCCTCCTGAAAATGGAATGTAAGCCTTCATATAGACATATTATTAAACAGCCCAAAATTTAGGACACTTTTTGAACAAACATATTTAGGCATGCCCCCATGTTATTATATTACAGCAGAAGAGATAGGCAGATGTCATATCCCAGAAGAGGAATGGATTGAAAATATCAGTCTTGTCTGACCTATATATTCAACCTTTAGACAAAGTTCTGCCATGCTCCATAACGCTGAACATAACCATTAATCTGTAGGTGCCTTCTCCTATGGACTATACAGTAGAGGACTGCTGCAGTCCTCTACTGTGTAGACCATAGGAGAAGGATAGAAAATGTGACCTCATGTTATCTGCTGTGGTCTTCTATCCTGATATATTGACCAATTACAAGTCAATAGAATTCTTCTAGATCCATGGCACATCCAATCTGTCCTCACCTTCCCACAGTATCATTGTCTATTAGTCTTATTTACTAAGATGTATAAAAAAAAATGTTTAATTTAATTTTTCCCAATCTAATAATATGAAGGATTTTCTGGTTTAAAAAAATGTTAACATTTTCTGGATGTTTCTGGATATTCTGGTTTACAAAATTTACAATTATTTTTCTTAATGCAGGAGGATCTCCCATTTAGGACCCTCATCTATAGGCTATAGAAGAGACTGGAGGACCCACCTTGTGTGCATTCCATGCCCACTTTCCCTGTAGAGGCGCTGCTGGGAAATAAGACACTTGCTGCCACATTTTGCTAAAGATTACACCAGAATATCACCGGACGACCATTTTTACAAAAAGTGTTTAAAATGGACAACCCCATTAAAAGTCTATACTTAGCATACATTTATGGTCTGCTGTATATATATGTAATATTTGTGCTCTGGGCTTAAACCGTGAGTACTTACCTAAAACAACTTACAACAATACATCAATACCATATACCGTATTTTTCGCCGTATAAGACGCACTTTTTCTTCCCCATAACTGGGGGGAAAAAGTCGGTGCGTCTTATACGGCGAATACACCCCTATCGCGGCAGTCCCTGCGGCCATCAACGGCCGGGACCCGCGGCTAATACAGGACATCACCGATCGCGGTGATGCCCTGTATTAACCCTTCCGCCGCGTCTGAAGGGAAAGTGACACTAACCCGGCTGTTTAGTCAGGCTGTTCGGGACCGCCGCGATTTCACCGCGGCGGTCCCGAACAGCCCGACTGAATAGGCGGGTTAGTGCTTACAGGACACCGGGAGGGACCTTACCTGCCTCCTCGGTGTCTTTTCCGTTCAGGGATCCCCTGTATGGCCAACGCTCTCCTTCCTCGTCATCACGTCGTCGCGTATGTGCGTCGGCGTGCGTAACGACGTGATGGCGGCGACGGAGAGCGAGGATACCCGGCCGGCAGCAGAGACGTTCCGGAGCAATGGGGACGCGGCGACAGCGATGGAGCGACAACCAGGGCAGCGGTGACGGGTCCGGAGCGGCGGGGACACGTGAGTATTACCTCCTATGCAGTGGTCTTCAATCTGTGGACCTCCAGATGTTGCAAAACTACAACTCCCAGCTTGCCCGGACAGCCAACGGCTGTCCGGGCATGCTGGGGGTTGTAGTTTTGCAACATCTGGAGGTCCGCAGGTTGAAGACCACTATTGGGTTCAAAATCTTAATTTTTTTTTGATTTTGCACCTATAAATTGGGTGCGTCTTATATGCCGGTGCGTCCTATAGGGCGAAAAATACGGTACATAATAACTGGCTGAGGTGTGCCATAAACGGGATCAAGGACATGCCTATAGAGGGCATACCCTATGTAGAAATTAAGAGAAAAGGGGAGGGGTGGGTGCACAAACGCAACACATGCCCCGAGGTAGGGGATTCTGGGTTATCTTGATTAAGTTCTGGTAACTATCCCAGCCTAGATATGACCTCTTGGTGTTGGCAGCCAAAGAATTCCTGATAAGACCCTCTGTTAATTTTTTGTACACTCTTAACCCACCAAGTTTGCTCCTGGTATTACCTGAAAGAAAATTGAAAATTTCATCCTAAATAGAGCATCAGCTGCGACATCCTTAGACCTCTGAATATGCACTGCCATGACGTGAAAATTATTACACAAGGCTAACCACACCAACCTCCTTAGAAACTTCATGACCAACTCTGACTTGGACCGCCCTTTGTTTAAAATTTCTACCATGGCTTGATTATCACAAAAGAACATGACAGTTTTGTGAGTCCAAGTCTGACCCCATACTACTGCAGCTGCCACCACTGGGAATATTTCAAAAGCAGCCGAGGACTTTCCAAAACCAGGAAAATACTTCACCTGCTCTGGACAGACATCAGCTACCCATTGGCTGTTGTATATTGCTACAAAACCCTGTGCCTGATGAAGCGTCAGTAAAGACCTTCGAAGAGAAGTCTGATACTGCTGGTGGAAAAAATTAGATGCCGTTCCAGTCATTGAGGAAGCGTTGCCACATTGCTAAGTCTGACCTAGCCGGTGCCCCAAGGGAAATTAAACTATCCTGATTTGGCGCTGAGGACAATAATTCGAGCAGCCTGGAGATGAATGACCTCCCTTGCGGTATGATCCTCATTGCGAACACTAGCATCCCTAAGAGAGACTGCAGTTCTGCCTTGTTACCTACCTGAGATCTGTTGAAATTCACTATGGTCTCTCTGATTCTGGCCTCCAGCCTCACCGTGTCTAAACTATGCCCAGGAAAGTTAAATCGGTTGAAGGCCCTCTATCTTTGTTGGTGAGACCAGGACCCTTAGCTGCTAGAGCAAACTGAGTAAATCAGACAATTGATGAGGAACTGATCCTGACACTTCTAGTAACAAGAAGTCATCTAGATAGTGAATGACATGTGTACACCCCAATACATTCTACAGGATCCATTGAAAGGCTATGGCAAGTTGGTTGAACAACCACCGGCTGCTCTTGGATCCAAAGGTCAACTTGACCACAAAATAATATGACTCCTCCAACTTGACCCCATACTGTTTCCACAACTCCCTTTTTACCAGTAACAATTTAAAAGCGTCAGCAATGTCCGTTTTTGACAACCAGGCCCCTTGATCTAGTTCTAAGACCATCTGCATTGCTTCATCATTCAAAGCATACCTCATGCTGAACTCTTCTGAGGGAATCAGCAAATTTAAACTGGGAATAATGGAGGAATGAGGCACTGACAAGTCATAGATTAATCTCTTCTTTTTATAAAATTTTCCAGAGACTATACCTATTGGACTGACCCTCCAGGAGGAGAATGGTGATGTGGTAAATGGACCAATCATGAAACCCTTCTCGACTTTGTTGTTTAGCAATGTTGCTACTGTGACCAGATCATTGACTGCGGATAGAAGGTTCTTGCACTCGTAAGTGCTTTGTGGTAGTGCTACTAGGCCTGTGTGAAAGCCACTGGTGAAACCCTCCAGTGACCATTGAACCCACTCAGGCTCAGGATCGGAGCTCAATAAGCACCCCAGCACATGGACCTCCACCACGCCTAGTCAGGGCTGTGTATTTCTATGTATACAGGCTGACCGAGGATGTGCTTTGAAGCAGTTGAAACAGATGTGCAGCAGCCTGCACTGACTGTAAGCGCAGTTGGATAGGTTGAAGTTATCGAATATCTGGTTGCGACCTAGGAATCTGATTGGCCTACCCAGCCTATTCACTGTGCCAGCAGCTCTTTGGCTTGATGGGACCACCACAGCTGGACCTCTGGAGCTATCAACTTCCTCCTTTGCCACCTGACACCATGCTGTCGCATGCGAAATGAATTGGCAATACCCACACACTGGGGCTTTCAATCCAGCAAAGTGCCTGCAGAACAGGCCAGTATCAGTGATTGCCCAGTCTAGCTCCCTGTTATGCTGCACCAAAGCTGCCGCTGCTTTGAAAGGAAATGATTTGTGGTAATCATAAAATGTATTTCCGCCATATTTCATGCTTAGATCCGCTACGTTGAATAGGTAAGTATCCAACTCCTGACGCCTTTCTGGTTTCACCGAACACACTACGTCACAGAACATGCTAAAGGCAACCAAAAATTCGGAAACACTCAGCTTCCTATTTAGTCTAGCATCCTTGCTAGAATATACATATACATCTAAACATCACTGCAACCTCCCCACAGGTTACTGTCTTCGTATATGAGATATCATGAGCTGCAATCAACAAAGCGGCTAAATTGACATCCTTTCCTTCTATGATTCCCTTCCTTAAGTTGGAAGATACAAAGAAAGTGGGTGCAACGTTTAGATCTATTGCCAGCATACCTGTGGTCGGGGCATTTGAAGTGGAAGCCACAGGCGCATAGGGTGGACTCGCAACTTGCTGGACTGTTGGCCCCGAAGTGACCACAGGTATCATGGGAACAGTAATAGTCACAGCCCTATCCTTTTCCAGAGACTCCAGTCTGCTCTGGAAACCAGCCATTGACGACAACATGGAGCTCATCATCTGATGGATCTGGCCAAGCTAAGTACTTCCCCCATCCCCGGACTCGGAACCCCTACTGGGACCTGTCAGGGGATTATTAGTCAGTAGTTTATACAATTCGGCCTTTCTAGCAGTTGCCACAAAAAGCACTCCCCCTTCTGTGCAACTTCATAATCTTGGGAAATGTCCACATGTGATACGACGAGACACTGTGTCTGTCCAAAGCCCTTGACGGAGTCGCTCATCAATATCGGAAGCATGCGACATGCTGACCGACAACCTGTTCTGTCCAGTAACAGGTGCCGGTAGACAAACAAAATTTGTAAATGAAAAACTGGCTTTAAACCACCATGATACATACAAAATTATTATTAATATTTTTTTTTCACACACCTGCTACTGACTGTAGAAACACAAAAAGTAATGTCACCAAGAGCTATGCCCTAAAAAGAAAATAATAAATGGACTGGCATTACGAACTATGACGTCTTGGTAAGTCGTACTGAAGTTGATTGTAATGATACTATGCTGCAACAGGGTAACCGCGACAATGTGCTTGTCATCCAATGCGTACTAGGAATGTATGGAAGAGGATATAACGTATGCCATCGAAACGTGTTGGCTGAGAATATCCATGCTATGAATTTATTTTTATTTTTTTTATTTATCTATTTTTTTTGTTATTCATTTAATTTTAATTATAGTTATTGTTCTTATCACTATTATGTTATAAACATATTGTGCTTATGAATACCATATTGTTCTGAAGCGTGTCAGTTAATAATGCAGCAAGTAACTTCCACCTGAATGTGATTCAGGTATACTGGCCCAAGTTACTTATACTATAACTACGTAATGGTATTGCTCTGAAGACATGTCAGTAGCTATATGATGCAAGTAACCTCCACCTGAAGACGTGTCAGGTATGATGGGCAAGTCACTTATTCTATGGTTGCAAAACGGTATTGCTCTGAAGGTGTGTCAGTAGCAATATGATGCAAGTAACTTCCACCTGAAAACATGTCAGGTATGATGGGCAAGTCACTTATCCTACAAACTTTGTGCCGTAGTTGTTCTGAAAGCGTGTCAGTAACAAATGACGTGAGTGACTTCCACCTGAAAGTTTGTCAGGTATGCTGGCAAGTCAGCTGTACTGGACATAAGTGAGCGGTATTACTCTGAAAACATGTCAGTAACAATGTAAATGAATGCCACCTGAATGTGCGTCAGGTACGTGAATGAGATGATTGTGATGGGCAAGGGGGAGAAACCCCCCCAACTTGAAACCCCCCCCTTTTTTATACTACATGAGGATATATACCGATTATGGCCGGACCTGTTAAACCTGAAAGTGGAACGGACTGCGTGCTGAAACGTACCGACAGCCGTGTGTGGTGTGATTATATGAGAATTGACTGATGCATACCACTTGACCTGTAACTGATACCCGCAAGCAGGAACTACTATAATTACCTTGTACCTGATTAATCTATGAATGTATGTGTCAATATGTATGTGTCAATATGCAGTTACACCTGCACTTTATGACAAGCTACCCCTCTGCTACCCCCTAATTGTACAGGGAAAATGCTACCTGCAGCTCCAGCCATCCCCAAATTACCCCCACTAACCTGCTGAAAAATGCCCATTGCGAATAACCAGGTGCCTGTTTATATGGGTATGCATGTATATGTACCTTGCCTCCCGCCCGCCCGGTTTCGCCAACGTTATGTTCCTTTGGTTTAACAAGCACCACCCCCCTCCCTCCCTGCAGCTGCTGACCCCACCACCTGACAGTGATATTGATACCCTGCGCTCCGTTTATCGCACGAGCAGCAAGGAAACTCACTGCCAGACAATGTGCTGAATAGAATGACTAGTGCTTTAAATATAATAGCTGCCCATTAGCATCACTGTTTACTGCTACGCATTGTTACCGGAGCCGTACCATGTATTCTTCAGAAACAAGCGCAGGCTGCCTGCGCTGACAGCGTCTGTATGCCGACGCACGTGACCAGCAGGCGTGTGAGGAGGCACGGAGCCCCGCCCACTGGTCCCGGCACGCACCCCAGCCGATACCTATGCCGTAATGGAGTTGACAAGGGGCGGACCTTCCATACTACATAACAAGTAAGCATACATCTAGTAGAGTTAGCCTCTTACCTACGTGATTCCCTTCATTACATCATCCTGGTGATGTCACAAGACATCACTTGAGTTTTAAGTTAAAAATTATAGACATCCAAGCCCCCCAATGTTCCTGCATAGACACTTTTCTTTAGCTAAAGCCTGTCCAGGCGTCTTAGAACATTCTAGCTCGCTCTCTCAGTTCAGAGCTGAGGCCTCAGTGCTCAGCATTTGGAATATATTAACATTCCAGGGTATTTTTGGAAGCAGATGGAGCTTTAAGTCATTTTGGAACCTTCATGTTTTGGCCTCACCATCAATGGACCCCTGGTGAAACCAGCAACTCTGTGAGGAGAATGTATATAAAAAGGAATGCATGGCCTTCATTCGTGTTATACTCCTGGAGAACCCCTTTAAGACAAGTATAAAACATCTCACATACTAAATGTTTTTGAATTTGTATTTGTTGGGTCATGTGATGCGTTTAGATACCTTAAATGTGGACAAGCCTAGGAAGTAAATTAACACTTGAGTATAGCATCCACCTTGGCTGATGGGTTATGCTGCACCCAAATGTCCTTTTCATCTGGCCCTCAGCCCCTTCCTCAATTGGTTCTGGAGTAATAAGAACCCACAATAGTTTAACCATCAATGACACAGTTTCATAATACTACTTCACTATCATGCCCAAACATTTAATCAAATTCAACCTATCATACTATATTGATCCATCGTGCATCCATCCCCCCACCCCCACCCTCCAATCTATCAATTAAATGGGCACTGTCAGAATCTAAAAACTTTTTATATGTTGTACATTTTGGCAAAATGCCTCTAGTGAGCTGACACCTGGTTGCTATTTTGGCAAAACATTAAAGGGGTTATCCAGGAATAAAAAAACAGAGATAATGGCCCTGATTTACTAAAAGTGGAGTGTACTTTTCCTTGTGGGTTTTAATTCCCTACAGTTTTTTTCCACAGTATTTACTAAGGTTTCCCTACATTTTGCACTTTTCCCTACATTATGCTTTCTTTACACATGCTCTAATCTGTAGGTTTTTCCCTCAGCACAAATCCATCACATTTTATGTGGAAACCTTAGTAAATATGTTGTGTTTTTGTGAAAATGTCGGGGACACGCACCTTTTCGGAGGCCACGCCCACATTTCCCAGTGTCCACATCCCTTTTTCGGGTTATCAGAGTAAATTGGAGATCTAGTCGGGTTTTTTCAATTCTGGTGCAGATTCTGGCGCACATTCTAGCGCAGACAGAATTTCTGGCGTTCAGCCCGACAAAACATGTCGGGTTTACAATAGTCAATCAGGGCCAATTTCTTTCACAGACAGCTCCCTGTCTGTCTCCAGGTTGGGTGTGGTTCTGCAGCTCAGTTCCATTGAAGTGAATGGAGCCAAGTTGTAATACCACACCCAAAGTGGCAGCAACTAAACCCCTAAATCCAGCACAGTACTAAAAGACTCTAAATGCTAAAGTCCCAACCTTTGTCAGTCTCCAAGGAAAGCCGTTGTTATGCTAGAGACTGTTATGTTATTGAAGCTTGCAGAAAACCTTCAGTAAAAGTTAATACTGTTTCAGAAAACTCTCCGGTTGTGGACAATCTATTATTATCTACCTCTCTATCGCTCTTGGGAAGGGTGGCGGTAGGACAAGCATTACTAAGGAGCCCTCCCCCTGGCGTCACGAATAGAAAGGGTTAACAAGCACCCTTTAATAACCGCACAGCTACACTCCCCATACCCTACATCCCCCAGGCTATCACATAGCTTTTTGGTGTCTTACGAACAGCATACGGGTGTGTGCCTCCAGCTGTTGCCACCAAGTAAAGTGTACACCCCTGTATAAAAGACTGTACCAATGTGTTACAGAGCACCATATAATTGTACGGAAGATTGTATATGGTGCCGCGTGCAGAGAGCACACACGAAAAGTAAGGGGGTAGGCGAAAATGTTATTGCTGCAGGAATGTGTAAAGTAAGGAGTGAATGTATGCTATGATCCTCTGGTCCAGTCAACAATGCAAGAGTTAACCCGCTGCCAGAAAAGCGCGCAAAGAAAGCCCGTGCTGCGCCACGACCCGCCCCTGGGCGTGGCTATCAAGTGAGCGTATCACAGCCAAAAGGGAACTTAAAATCACAGTTGTTGTTTCCGGGGGGACAGGAAGTCGGGGCTGCACCGATGACGTTCTTCCGGCCAGCAGCCATTTTGGTGAAGCTCAGTATAAAGGGAACCCTGCACAGCGACCTCTATAGTCTGCACAAAGGAGAGCCGGAAGGTACAGACATGGCGGAGAGCAGCGTTCCACGTGGCATGCGCACTAAGATGGCACCAGAACAAAGGAAAGTTGCGGCGGTCGCAGCCCAACTGTTCCACGATCTTGCCGACCGTTTGCAGCGGTTGTCATTGGATAAAGAGGGGGCCTGCAATCTTCCCCCACTGCCCGATGATGATGACAACTGGCAGGATACCCCTCCAGGGGACACTGCAGGGACACCTGGAACTCCTTCACCGGTGAGACTGTCCCCTCATCACCGGACTTGGGGTTCGTGGGCTGAGATACCGATGGAGGAATCCTCTGTAAGCATCCCATCAGAGGCATCTTTCTCTTCCTCCACCAGCCCTGAGCCAGAGATACCCCTGTCCGCCCGGCAGAATGCACGACCGTGCTCACCAAAATTGTCCAATGGTTCTTTGGGGATGAACCTGACTTCATTCAATACATGCATGATGTGCTTCAACCCCCGCCTGGGAAGCCCCTTCCATCGGTTCCTAAGGCACAGCAAGAAAGGGCCCGCCAGGAGGCCGAAATAGCCGACTTGATGGACAAGCTAAAGGCCCGACACTGAGAACTTCAAGCCCCCAAGCATGTACATCTGCCTCTTGAGGAAAGGATCCGCTACCAAGAAAACACCAAAGAGATGGAGGCACTCTTCATTCGCAAGTGGGATCATCCCCGACAAGGGGAGAAGCCCTTGGAACGTCGCAGAGCAACAGTGGCCAAGTTTGACAAGGTCAGAGGTTATGGTACCCTCATTGATTGCCACACCGGCTATACCATCCTCATAAACCGGCGAGCTGTAAAGAGGTCATATCTTCATGAAAAGCTCCATTCCCTGGACGTGGGTGAGATGGTGGAATACACCCCTGTCCAGGGCCTGCGAGGAGAGTGGACGGCCGCAGTCACCAGGCCAGCCGCTCCAACCCAGTTGCCCTTCAAGTATTTTCCCTCTGATGATTGGAAAGTGGACCCCTTCCAGCTGAGGCCGAAATGGCCTGCTCCTGATGCCTCCACCAACATACCCAAGGAGGAGGAGTCTCTACAGCAGCAGACTTACTTCTGTCTTCAACAAAGTACCTTGGCCTACTCCTATCCAGGAGGTTTGGTCTCGACCGTGGGTACCAACCGAAGTACCTGGGCCTACTCCCGACAAGGAGGTTTGGTCTACCCACCAGGTACCAACAAAAGTGCTGCGACCCACTCCCGACAAGGAGATGGGGCCGAATCAACAAGCACCAACTGTTAACCTCAATCTTTCAGTGTCACACTCTTCCCTTACTAATGGGGTGTGGGAGAGCCACATTAACTCTTTGCCTGCTCGTGATTCTGAGAGGGGTAGAGGCTCTAGGCGAGGAGCAGGACGACATCGTAAGAGTTTAATCTGAGCTGTGACATCCTTATTGCTTTAAAGTTTTTTTGTTGTCTTCACAGACTTTTTTGCAACAGTTCAAGAAGTGTGCCTAGCAGGACTATTCTAAGACTGTTCAAGTTGTAATGTAACCATCAAGCTTTTGTGCCTGTTCCTCAGACCAAGAGACTCCTAGCGGTAGGAGATTCGTAAGTGTGTGCCCAGCTAGAGCTGGTAGCCGTGAAGTTTAGACTCTTAGTGCAGGTGGACTGCTGATCCTTGCACGCTTGTTTACGTGTATATACCTCAATAGTAATATGACATTCTTCGTGAAAGTTGCACTTATCAGGGGAATGCACCTGAACCCTGTTGGAGTGTTTAATAAATATTTGTGCTAGAGTAACTAAATGTAAATGGTTCTTGTACACAGAAAAATTAGCCTTGTACATGTGTACATAAAAAAGTGTAAATAATAGGTGTTGTAGTAGTTGCTAGTAGGTGGCTTCCTCGGCTCCTCTGAGGAATAACAATTTTGTCACCCATCACTTACACCTTCTCAAAGGTCCACTCAAGGGAAACTACCCCTAAGGTATCAAGACTGACTTTGCACATAGCACTATGCACATAGTACCTCCAAAACAATCACTTAAGTGTACTTACCTCACTTAGTACACCCAAAAACAAACAAACAAAAATGTCTCACATTAAAGTAAATGCTTTGGGAATTGTAGCTAATGTCATTTTCCAATTCCTGCCACTGTTATGTACACTAATTCTCTCTTTTCTTATACGTGTGCGAGATGTCCTGCCTGGCCAGTAGGTACTCTTGCGAGCTAAAAGTAATACACGTAATTAAAGGTAACCTAGTTAGGGTTTATCTGTTGTTTTGTAGGGATATGAGCGCATAGCCAATGGACCCTAGTAGCCAGTCTTATTGGTAGAAATCCTCAGGCAAGCCAATATACCCTCAGTGTACTAAACAGGTAGCTAACATGGCAAAAATATATAGTGAGATTTAAATTGTCTAGTGAGCTTAGGAAAAATGTTAAGTAGGATGTATCTCATATGAATAATAACATCCTGTTACTAAATTCATGAACCAATCCTGTTTCGTGAGTTTACCCAAACCAATGTATGTACATCAAAGAAAATGTTAAGTAGCTTTATAGTGTTGTACCCGACCTTCACTTCGTCCCTCTGTCTTAGGGGACTGACGTCGAGGCCGACTTATCTTAAGTAAGGGGGTTTGTGGTGTCCCGGTACAGTACTGCATACCGAAACAAAGGTAAGGTCCAGCCACTCCGCTCTCAGGAACAGTATGCTTTTATTACTTATAAAATCGCAGGAACAGGTCAGACAGGTAACTAGTTGGTGTGGTCCGCACCTGGTCCGTGCCCTCCAGGCATTCGGGGTGAGCTGAGCAATGCTTCTATATTGCAGTATTGCATACCATACATAGTGTAGAGGTCCCCAAAGTCAGAGTAACTACGTTCAGGTAGGGTTCCTCAGGTGGGACAGCCCCTAGTCGCCTTTCCTCAAGTCTATCTCTAATCATAATATATATGTATATATTTAATAATAGTATATATTTTATAGAAATGTATAGTGCTTACCTTGTTCAGTGTCGCAGGACCTTCGGTCATGTGACCATGCTAATAACCTCTATGGTATGTTGGAGGACCTTTGGAGGTCCTTGGGTCACGTGTTACCCACAAATCTTTGTAATGGTGATTGACATCAGATTGGACCAATTAGCATTAGTCCAGCCCCTGCCCATATAAGGGAGCTGCGTCCAATTATCACTCTCTTGGGTTGCTGATCTCGTGGATGCCGGACCAACAGGATGGTGCTATGCAACTTTCAAAGACACGCTAGGCCTCAAAAACCTGCCGGCCTCAGCTGAACCAAAACCGTGAGTTCAAATCTAAATTCCCGCTAATGCTAGCGTGACTACTGGACCGCAACTAAACCCCTAAATCCAGTGGAACAACGCACAGTACTAAAAGACTCTAAATGCTAAAGTCCCAACCTTTGTCAGTCTCCAAGGAAAGCCGTTGTTATGCTAGAGACTGTTATGTTATTGAAGCTTGCAGAAAACCTTCACTAAAAGTTAATACTGTTTCAGAAAACTCTCCGGTTGTGGACAATCTATTATTATCTACCTCCCTATCGCTCTTGGGAAGGGTGGCGGTAGGACAAGCATTACTGAGGAGCCCTCACCCTGGCGTCACGAATAGAAAGGGTTAACAAGCACCTTTTAATAACATTTGTAGGGCCATGCAGATAGCAAGTAGTAGTGTGGGCCGCTTTGCTAATATACAACCTATCAACCCTGTAACAATTGTATAAGCCCAATGGGACCAATAAGTGCAGCTTCACTGATAAGAAACAACACTGCAGTGCTCCTTGACTTTTTTGGGACCTGATCTCCCATTTATAGAAGTAGACCCCATAATGCTTAACATGAAGACTTTTCAGTCTGGTGCTGAGAGCTTGGACCTCATGTTAGAAGTACTACTTACTGCAATGACACAGCTAATACAACATTGTGTCCTTTATGTAAGTAAACAATGTGGTACCATAGAACCAGTAAAGCGTTCTACAGTCATTGTATCCTTTATATAAGTAAACATCACCTTGAGACTACGTTGTTTTGTTTTTTTGTTTAAAGTTAGTCATGTTGTACGCATCCACATATACGTTTATCAGGTGTCAGGATGTGATTGTGGTACTTGTGACCGTCTGCAGGCATCCTGCATTGTATGCATTTTTTGCTGGGGATATCGCCCTTAGCAACGGTTGACAAGTGCAGGGCCTCCACCCCAGCGAAGGTGCACAATTGCACTTGGGGTTGAGTTTCCTGCTATAGCCATGTCCATGCAAATATAAGCCGGCAAGCGTCTTTTAAGGCTTATACCAATGCGCCCTTTTATCTTATTGGGTAGCGTTGGGGGTTTCACCTGTGAGGCCTGCTATATATAGACCAGCAAGGGTGGGGCTTGTAACCTGTCTCCCCCCTCCCATTGTATGTGTGCCTAGTTCACACTGGAGGCGACTGGGGAGCAGTCTGCAAGTTGGACCTTAGGCTGCTGTATATCTGGTTCCTGGTTCTATGTATCTGGCCAGGAAAAAAGGTTAGTGGTTAGGTCCCGCATCACATGAGAAACCTTGGCGTGGTGTGCGGGCTCAGGTATGTCCTTCATATAAGGATATACTGGCTAATGTCTCATTTTTACATCAGTTTTGAGGATTAGCTAATGTCATTGTATATATTTACCACAGGATTGAAACCCCACTCTTGTCCATAGGTGCAGGTCCTCGGCCCCATTGTATGTGTGCACAATTGCACTTGGGGTTGAGCACCTGTTATCACCTTGAGACTACGTTGTTTTGTTTTTTCGTTCTACAGTCATTGTATCCTTTATATAAGTAAACATTGTGGTACCATAGAACCAGGAAAGAGTTGTACACTCATTGTATCCTTCATATAAGGCCCCTTTCACACTATAAATTCATCCGTTTTAAAGGAGATGTCCGGTGCGGACTTTTCCTATTCCATCCTGCCCGGGCTGCAAAAAAAGAGAAAACAAACTTTCACTTACCTTCCTACGTTCCCCCAGAGCTCCGCAACAGCTGTTCAGTCGGCCGGGCTGTCTGATTCCTACTTCCCTTAGCCCGGTACGTCACACGGCGCCTCAGCCTATCACCGGCCGCAGCGATGTCCCACCTCGGCCGGTGATAGGCTGAGGCACCGTGTGACGTACCGGGCTAAGGGAAGTAGGAAGTAAACAGCCCGGCTGACTGATCAGCTGTTGCGGAGCTCCAGGGTAATGTAGGAAGGTAAGTGAAAGTTTGTTTTTGCTTTTTTTGCAGCCCGGGCAGGATGGAAAAGTCCGCACCGGACATCTCCTCTAAAGACCTGTTATAATGTTCCGTTAACAAAACCCCTAAAAATGGACATTAAACGGCTGTTACAAAATCCCATTATAGTCTATGGGATTTTTATATTATCCGTTTTAACCCGTCATAGCCCGTTATTAATAACGGACATTATTTTGTGACGGGAGAAAGAACGGAAGAAATAATGCATGCACTATTTCCCCCGTTACTTTCTCCCGTCACAAAATAATGTCTGTTATTAATAACGGGCTATGACGGGTTAAAACGGATAATGTAAAAATTTTGTAACGGCTGTATAACGTCCATTTTTAATGGTTTTATTAATGGAACATTATAACGGGTCTTTAAAAAGGATGAATGTATAGTGTCAAAGGGGCCTTAGTAAACATTGTTGTACCCTAGGAGCAAGAAAACGTTCTACAGTCCTTGTATCCTTCATATAAGTAAACATTGTGGTACCCTAGGACCAGGAAAGTGTTCTTCACTAAGTTCTGTAGCCTTCTTGGGGGATTGTTTGCAAAGACTGGGTCAATGTATCTCTTACTGTAAGTCTGGGTGAATATACCCTACAGAAATCATATATCCAGGGCTCCTTGTATGCAAAACTGCGATATCAGTCTCTTTAAGATGCATGGAATTCTCCGATAAATCCAGTAATATAGAACTGGTAGGGAAATCAGTACAATTTACTGCAATAATCAAAGTAACTTTAGGAAGGTCCTAGGATTTACTACCCTATATGACCATTCTATAGGTCCAACTAGACAAGAAGAAGTATTGCTGATAGCAAAGCGAGAAAGAGTTGTTCTGGCTAGAGACTTCCATAGGAAAATAGGAAATACAACAGTGCCACCAAGTGCACTACATAGGTATTACGCCTGGGGAACCTGCATTGTACGGCTCAGAAAATGTATGTATTTTAAGAATGAGTGAGCAGAACAAGCTAAGTTTGAATGAAACAATAAATGATGCAAATTGGGAATTCTTAGGATTCAGGCAATGACAGGACAGGGGTATTATGGGTACTAATGGCTACTAGTACTTAGCATGTAACCATGGACTGTTCAGTGTGGACATCTCCAACCGGTGTTTCTTTGTTCTTTTCTAGTAATAAATCTATGTAAAAAGCCAGTTGTTGATAATTATACGATGAACAAACTGTAAAGTGCCATAATATCTATCTATCTAATATCTATCTGTATATACAGTTTCTCCCATTAGTAAGCCCACCCCTCACATTATATATACAGTATCTCCCATAAGTGAGCCCACCCCTCACATTATATATACAGTATCTCCCATAGGTGACTCCACCCCTCACATTATATATACAGTATATCCCATAAGTGAGTCCACCCCTCACATTATATATACAGTATCTCCCATAAGTGACTCCACCCCTCACATTATATATACAGTATCTCCCATAAGTGAGCCCACCCCTCACATTATATATACAGTATCTCCCATAGGTGACTCCACCCCTCACATTATATATACAGTATATCCCATAAGTGAGTCCACCCCTCACATTATATATACAGTATCTCCCATAAGTGACTCCACCCCTCACATTATATATACAGTATCTCCCATAAGTGAGCCCACCCCTCACATTATATATACAGTATCTCCCATAGGTGACTCCACCCCTCACATTATATATACAGTATCTCCCATAAGTGACTCCACCCCTCACATTATATATACAGTATATCCCATAAGTGAGTCCACCCCTCACATTATATATACAGTATCTCCCATAAGTGAGTCCACCCCTCACATTATATATACAGTACCTCCCATAAGTGAGTCCACCCCTCACATTATATATACAGTATCTCCCATAGGTGACTCCACCCCTCACATTATATATACAGTATCTCCCATAAGTGACTCCACCCCTCACATTATATATACAGTATCTCCCATAAGTGAGTCCACCCCTCACATTTTATATACAGTATCTCCCATAGGTGACTCCACCCCTCACATTATATATACAGTATCTCCCATAAGTGACTCCACCCCTCACATTATATATACAGTATCTCCCATAGGTGACTCCACCCCTCACATTATATATACAGTATCTCCCATAAGTGACTCCACCCCTCACATTATATATACAGTATCTCCCATAGGTGACTCCACCCCTCACATTATATATACAGTATCTCCCATAAGTGACTCCACCCCTCACATTATATATACAGTATCTCCCATAAGTGAGTCCACCCCTCACATTATATATACAGTATATCCCATAAGTGAGTCCACCCCTCACATTATATATACAGTATATCCCATAAGTGAGTCCACCCCTCACATTATATATACAGTATCTCCCATAAGTGAGTCCACCCCTCACATTATATATACAGTATATCCCATAAGTGAGTCCACCCCTCACATTATATATACAGTATATCCCATAAGTGACTCCACCCCTCACATTATATATACAGTATATCCCATAAGTGAGTCCACCCCTCACATTATATATACAGTATATCCCATAAGTGACTCCACCCCTCACATTATATATACAGTATATCCCATAAGTGAGTCCACCCCTCACATTATATATACAGTATCTCCCATAAGTGAGTCCACCCCTCACATTATATATACAGTATATCCCATAAGTGAGTCCACCCCTCACATTATATATACAGTATATCCCATAAGTGAGTCCACCCCTCACATTATATATACAGTATATCCCATAAGTGAGTCCACCCCTCACATTATATATACAGTATATCCCATAAGTGACTCCACCCCTCACATTATATATACAGTATCTCCCATAAGTGAGTCCACCCCTCACATTATATATACAGTATCTCCCATAAGTGAGTCCATCCCTCACATTATATATACAGTATCTCCCATAAGTGACTCCACCCCTCACATTATATATACAGTATCTCCCATAAGTGAGTCCACCCCTCACATTATATATACAGTATATCCCATAAGTGACTCCACCCCTCACATTATATACAGTATCTCCCATAAGTGAGTCCACCCCTCACATTATATATACAGTATATCCCATAAGTGACTCCACCCCTCACATTATATATAGTATATCCCATAAGTGACTCCACCCCTCACATTATATATACAGTATCTCCCATAAGTGAGTCCACCCCTCACATTATATATACAGTATCTCCCATAAGTGAGTCCACCCCTCACATTATATATACAGTATCTCCCATAAGTGAGTCCACCCCTCACATTATATATACAGTATATCCCATAAGTGAGTCCACCTCTCACATTATATACAGTATCTCCCATAAGTGAGTCCCCCCTCACATTATATACAGTATATCCCATAAGTGACTCCACCCCTCACATTATATATACAGTATATCCCATAAGTGACTCCACCCCTCACATTATATACAGTATATCCCATAAGTGACTCCACCCCTCACATTATATATACAGTATCTCCCATAAGTGAGTCCACCCCTCACATTATATATACAGTATCTCCCATAAGTGAGTCCACCCCTCACATTATATATACAGTATCTCCCATAAGTGAGTCCACCCCTCACATCATATATAGTATCTCCCATAAGTGAGTCCACCCCTCACATTATATATACAGTATATCCCATAAGTGAGTCCACCCCTCACATTATATACAGTATATCCCATAAGTGAGTCCACCCCTCACATTATATATGCAGTATATCCCATAAGTGACTCCACCCATCACATTATATACAGAATCTCCCATAAGTGAGTCCACCCCTCACATTATATATACAGTATATCCCATAAGTGAGTCCACCTCTCACATTATATACAGTATCTCCCATAAGTGAGTCCACCCCTCACATTATATATACAGTATCTCCCATAAGTGAGTCCGCCCCTCACATTATATACAGTATCTCCCATAAGTGAGTCCACCCTCACATTATATATACAGTATCTCCCATAAGTGAGTCCATCCCTCACATTATATATACAGTATATCCCATAAGTGGGTCCACCCCTCACATTATATACAGTATCTCCCATAAGTGAGTCCACCCCTCACATTATATATACAGTATCTCCCATAAGTGAGTACACCCCTCACATTATATACAGTATCTCCCATAAGTGAGTCCACCCCTCACATTATATACAGTATATCCCATAAGTGAGTCCACCCCTCACATTATATACAGTATCTCCCATAAGTGAGTCCACCTCTCACATTATATACAGTATCTCCCATAAGTGAGTCCCCCCTCACATTATATACAGTATATCCCATAAGTGACTCCACCCCTCACATTATATACAGTATATCCCATAAGTGAGTCCACCCCTCACATTATATACAGTATATCCCATAAGTGACTCCACCCCTCACATTATATACAGTATATCCCATAAGTGACTCCACCCCTCACATTATATATACAGTATCTCCCATAAGTGAGTCCACCCCTCACATTATATATACAGTATCTCCCATAAGTGAGTCCACTCCTCATATTATATACAGTATCTCCCATAAGTGAGTCCACCCCTCACATTATATACAGTATCTCCCATAAGTGAGTCCACCCCTCACATTATATACATAGTATCTCCCATAAGTGAGTCCACCCCTCACATTATATATACAGTATATCCCATAAGTGAGTCCATCCCTCACATTATATTTACAGTATCTCCCATAAGTGACTCCACCCCTCACATTATATATACAGTATATCCCATAAGTGAGTCCACCCCTCACATTATATATACAGTATATCCCATAAGTGAGTCCACCCCTCACATTATATATACAGTATCTCCCATAAGTGAGTCCACCCCTCACATTATATATACAGTATATCCCATAAGTGAGTCCACCCCTCACATTATATATACAGTATCTCCCATAAGTGAGTCCACCCCTCACATTATATATACAGTATCTCCCATAAGTGAGTCCACCCCTCACATTATATACATAGTATCTCCCATAAGTGAGTCCACCCCTCACAATATATATACAGTATCTCCCATAAGTGAGTCCACCCCTCACATTATATATACAGTATCTCCCATAAGTGAGTCCACCCCTCACATTATATACATAGTATCTCCCATAAGTGAGTCCACCCCTCACAATATATATACAGTATCTCCCATAAGTGAGTCCACCCCTCACATTATATATACAGTATCTCCCATAAGTGAGTCCATCTCTCACATTATATATACAGTATATCCCATAAGTGAGTCGACTCCTCATATTATATACAGTATATCCCATAAGTGAGTCCACCCCTCACATTATATATATACAGTATCTCCCATAAGTGAGTCCACCCCTCACATTATATATACAGTATATCCCATAAGTGAGTCCACCCCTCACATTATTTATACAGTATCTCCCATAAGTGAGTCCACCCCTCACATTATATACAGTATCTCCCATAAGTGAGTCCCCCCCTCACATTATATATACAGTATATCCCATAAGTGAGTCCACCCCTCACATTATATATACAGTATATCCCATAAGTGAGTCCACCCCTCACATTATATATACAGTATCTCCCATAAGTGAGTCCACCCCTCACATTATATATACAGTATCTCCCATAAGTGACTCCACTCCTCACATTATATATACAGTATATCCCATAAGTGAGTCCACCCCTCACATTATATATACAGTATCTCCCATAAGTGACTCCACTCCTCACATTATATATACAGTATATCCCATAAGTGAGTCCACCCCTCACATTATATATACAGTATCTCCCATAAATGAGTCCACCCCTCACATTATATATACAGTATCTCCCATAAGTGAGTCCACCACTCACATTATATATACAGTATATCCCATAAGTGAGTCCACCCCTCACATTATATATACAGTATCTCCCATAAGTGAGTCCATCTCTCACATTATATATACAGTATATCCCATAAGTGAGTCGACTCCTCATATTATATACAGTATCTCCCATAAGTGAGTCCACCCCTCACATTATATACAGTATCTCCCATAAGTGAGTCCCCCCCTCACATTATATATACAGTATATCCCATAAGTGAGTCCACCCCTCACATTATATATACAGTATCTCCCATAAGTGAGTCCACCCCTCACATTATATATACAGTATCTCCCATAAGTGAGTCCACCCCTCACATTATATATACAGTATCTTCCATAAGTGACTCCACCCCTCTCATTATATATACAGTATCTCCCATAAGTGAGTCCACCCCTCACATTATATATACAGTATCTCCCATAAGTGAGTCCACCCCTCACATTATATACAGTATCTCCCATAAGTGACTCCACCCCTCACATTATATATACAGTATATACCATAAGTGAGTCCACCCCTCACATTTTATATACAGTATATCCCATAAATGAGTCCATCTCTCACATTATATATACAGTATCTCCCATAAGTGACTCCACCCCTCACATTATATATAGTATCTCCCATAAGTGAGTCCACCCCTCACATTATATATACAGTATCTCCCATAAGTGACTCCACCCCTCACATTATATATACAGTATATCCCATAAGTGACTCCACCCCTCACATTATATATACAGTATCTCCCATAAGTGAGTCCACCCCTCACATTATATATACAGTATATCCCATAAGTGAGTCCACCCCTCACATTATATATACAGTATCTCCCATAAGTGAGAACACTCCTCACATTATATACGGTATATCCCATAAGTGAGTCCACCCCTCACATTATATAAATATATATATATACAGTATCTCCCATAAGTGAGTCCACCCCTCACATTATATACAGTATCTCCCATAAGTGAGTCCACCCCTCACATTATATATAGTATATCCCATAAGTGAGCCCATCCCTCACATTATATACAGTATCTCCCATAAGTGAGCCCATCCCTCACATTATATACAGTATCTCCCATAAGTGAGCCCATCCCTCACATTATATATACAGTATATCCCATAAGTGAGTCCACCCCTCACATTATATATACAGTATATCCCATAAGTGAGTCCACCCCTCACATTATATACAGTATCTCCCATAAGTGAGTCCACCCCTCACATTATATACAGTATCTCCCATAAGTGAGTCCACCCCTCACATTATATACAGTATATCCCATAAGTGAGTCCACTCCTCACATTATATACAGTATATCCCATAAGTGAATCCACCCCTCACATTATATACAATATCTCCCATAAGTGAGTCCACCCCTCACATTATAAACAGTATCTCCTATAAGTGAATCCATCCCTCACATTTCTAAGTGGAAATGTTCAAATTGGTCCCAATTAGCCATTTTCCCTTCCCAGTGTCATGTGACTCTTTAGTGTTACAAAGTCTCAGCTATGAGACCTTGAAGCTGAGCTGCAGCATGGTTAGCAAGACCATACAGTGGTTTCACCAGACAGGTTACATGGATGACAGGCCTCGCCATGGATGACCAAAGAAGTCAAATGCACATTCTCAGCACATCCAGCATATCCAGAGGTTGCCTTTAGAAAATAGATGTATGAATGCTGCCAGTATTGCTGCAGAGGTTGAAGGGTTAGGGGTTCAGCCTGTCAGTGCTCAGACCATACACTACACACTGCATCAAATTGGTCTGCATGCTCGTCGTTCCAGAAGAAAGCCTCTTCTAAAGATGGTGAACACAAGATGCTGAAGACAAGCAGACTAAGGACATGGATTACTGGAGCCATGTCCTGTGGTCTGATGAGACCAAGATAAACTTATTTGGTTCAGATGGTGTCAAGCGCGTGTGGAGGTGAGGAGTACAAAGACAAGTGTGTCTTGTCTACAGTGAAGCATGGTGGTGGAGTATCATGGTCTGGGCCTGCATGAGAGCTGCTGGCACTGGGGAGCCACAGGTCATTGAGGGAACTATGAATACCAACATGTAATGTGACATACTGAAGCAGAGCATGATCCCCTCTCTTCAGAGACTGGGCTGCCTTGCAAAAGAAGTGGACTGGCCAAGCATGTCTCCAGACCTATACCCTATGGAGCATCAAAGATCTGGAGACATGCTTGGCCAGTCAATCACCTTTACAATCAGCTTCTTTAGCAAGGCAGTGGTCGTATTGGAGATGTGTTTGGGGTCATTGTGCATCATCAAATGGAATATGGGGTAGAACAAGGTCTCTAACACCCACCAGTTCTGTGATGTTGTCATGGAAGAGTAGAAGAAGACTCCAGTGGTCACCTATGAAGATCTGGTGAACTCCATGCCCAAGAGGCTTAACGTAGTGCTGGAAAATAATGGTGGCCAAACACAATATTGTCACTTTGGGCCCAATTTATATATTTCCACACGATTGGCTGTGTTGAGTTTTTTTTTAGGAGACACAACATTAAACACTGCTATACAGGCTGTGCACTCACCACTTTATATTGTAGCAGAGGATCATGTCTTCAGTGTTGTCACACATCAGGGTTTGGCGACACATGTCTTAAAGAAGTACTCCGCCCCTAGACATCTTATCCCCTATCCAAAGGATAGGGGATAAGATGTCTGATCGCGGGGTCCCGCAGCTGGGACCCCCATGATCTCTGTGCAGCACTTGACGTTTGTTTAGAATGCTGGGTGTGGGCGGCGGGGGTCGTGATGTCACGGCCACGCGCCCTTGTGATGTCATGCCACACCCTGTGACATCCCGTGACATCACGACCCCCGCCGCCCACACCCAGAGTTCTAAATGAACGTCAGGTACTGCACAGAGATCATGGGGGTCCCAGCTGTGGGACCCCCGCGATCAGACATTTTATCCCCTATCCTTTGGATAGGGGATAAGATGTCTAGAGGCGGAGTACCCCTTTAAGACATGTGTCGGCCAAACCCTGACGATTTAGGTGGAAATGGCCGGCCATCTAATGTATATGAGAGTCTCTAATCTTTACCTTGACATCACCAGATCAGGTATGTTAAATCATTTTTTCTTTTTTCTTTTTTTGTGGGGGGGCGGGGGCATAACTTGCTTTCAGCCCTACAACCAAGTCGAGCATTCAGGTTTATGAGGGGATCAGCTGAATGAGCATTTGGCCGACATCTATCTTATTTGTATTTCCAGCTTTAATGGAGGACTCTGATCACAACTGATAATCTGAGTTATCTCAGTACGGTACAGAATGACAGAGGGCACAGGAGAAAACCCTGTCCATCAAAAAGAGGAAATTAAATCTACAGTCTAAATCCTATGTGTTCATTTAAGGTAAAATAGTCTAAAGAGGTGTTCTCTAAAGAGGGGGGGTGTTCCCTATAACCTAAAATCCACAAGGGACAGAGCGTTTTGTCTGGTGTCTTGTAGTATTTTAGAGTGATCTTGTGCGGTCTTCATGTAGACGCTTCACCACTGACAATTGCAGGTAATGAATTTGATACATGGAATGAAAGAGTATTGACAAACTCATTACACAATGTCTCTTAACTAGGCTTCTCCTTAGAAGACGTCCCTGGAGGTAATTTATTGCTATGTCCAGGACAGCAATTTGTCTTGGTTCACCAGGCACTCAAAGTCAAACCCTTTATTCAAGATCTTTACAAGTTTTCCTGGCAGCACAGACTTCTGGCCCATAACTATCTAGTACATACATAGATGGTCCATAACGTGAATATCTATCATAAAAAACATTTACATAAAAAGTATGCTTCATGACAACTGGTGCTTTCTTTGTGTATGGTCCCTTTACATATGTGCATCATAAAGGGGTACTCCGCCCCTAGACATCATATCCCCTATCCAAAGGATAAGGAATAAGACCCCTGAAGGACCCCGCGATCTCCCTGCTGCACCCGGCGTTTGTTTAGAGCGTCGGATGCAGTGCTGAAGGCTTGTGACATCACGGTCACACCCCGCTCGGGACGTCACAGCCACGCCTCCTCAATGCATAGATTTGCATTGAGGGGGCATGGCCATGAAGTCACGAGTGGGGCGTAACCGTGAAGTCACGAGCCTCCGCCCCGCATTGCGAATCATCCGGCACGGATGCCAGTTTGGCTTTTGGCACTCTTGACCCCCTTGGGTTTTCACTCTTTATCCCTTCCAATTTGGATTTGGTCTTTGCTGCTAGGGATTTTCGGGTCACTACCTCTGAGAGTGATCTTGATATGGGTGATGGCTGCCCCAGCAGATTAAAATATACTGGTTCACAGCAGCAAAGGGCCAAGCAGAAGCAAGTTCAGGTATGGACAGACGTCTGGCAACATGGTGGCATGGCCAATGTCAGGAAGAATGGTCATTGCTGTAGGCTCAGGTGCATGGTTAGCAGTCCAGGTCATTCACAGGAGAAGCAACACAGAACACAGGTGCAGAGTTGTAAAAATGGACAGAGGTCTTACATAGAGCCAGGTACAGAATGCAATAGAACACATTCCCTATTAAACACAAGTAAACCTTATTGCTCAATATAGGGGTAGTGGGAGTGGCAGACAGATATAGGTGGTGTTGAAAAGTGGCTGGTTGGAAGTGTGCATGCTGGCCCTGTGCATGGGCACATCCCTGTAGGGCAGACCTAGAGGCAGATTGGTGATGGGCAAAGGAGGAGGCCTGGGCCAGAAAGCGTTGAAGACAGGTAAGCCGTAGGTGTTATACTGTCCTTGTACTGGACCAGTTTGAAATTAGCCTCTTGCTGGAACTGGAACCTAACCTCTTAGCCTTCAAGAAGACAGTTTTTTTTTTCCCCAGAAAGGATAGAGCTGAACAAGGGCCTGTCTGAGTTTTCCTGGTCTATTTGAGGCCTACAGTGTGATCAGTGCCAGTCTGTGTCAAAGAGGGCTTCCCTGGATGCGCTGTTCAGAATGTCATCAAAAGAGTGAGTAAAGTGGAGTCCTATATTAAACCTACACCATGGTTAGCCCCTAGTGAAGATCCTTTTCACAGAAATTTAGACTTGAGAACTAGAGCTACAAAGCCTTAAAGGGGTTACATGGTGTTAAACTTGTTTTTAACAATCCTGTCCAGCTGCTAGGATTAGAACAAAAAAAACAACTTACTTCTAACCACTTCCTTGATTCAATACATCACGCTGCCACTCAGCCAATTACTGATGAAGGCAGAACACCACTGCGGCAACCAGGAAGAAGACCATGCTGGAGGATGGAGCAATGATTCCGAAGGTACTGGGAGAGCGGCGGGAGGTAAATCTGTTTTGTTTTTTGTTTTAATGTCGGTAGCTGAGCAGAATTTTCTTTAAAAAAAAAAAAAAGTTTAACACCACAAAACCCCTTTAATTCCTTCATAAGACATTTTCATGAACACGTGTTAGATTTCTAACATTCAGCTTAGCTGCTAACAAAGCACTATTTTAAGGGACAGTGACCAAATCTACAGTCTGCTGACTCCTAAGCTGTACTATTCAACACTGTATTCAAGAGAAATGAATTGTAAAAAAGAGTTCAGTAAAGTTTAAAGGGGTACTTCACCCCTAAACATGTTAACATGGCTGATCGCGGGGGTCCGGCCGCTGGTGCTGTGGCCTTCATGAACACGGAAGCCTGAATGCCTCATCGCTGTACCCCCCCGGGATTGCGGAGGTCACAGCGGACCAATCCCCCCCATAAGACATGTTATTCCCAATCCTTTGGATATGGGGATAACATGTCTAGAGGCGGAGTACCCCTTTAAGTTTCATAGAATCCCAGCGTCTGAAGTCTCATTCCTGGATTTTGCATGCCTAAACAGCTTAATTTTTAAACAGGTGTTTGTGGGTCACAGAGGAACATCATGTAAACACCGCCCAGTTACATGGCCTATCCGAAACTACTACTCTCATCATAATTTTGCAACATTATTCCCAGAGGGCACATGGTCCTTCTGCCATATTGATAATGATGATCGGACCGGGATCTGACAAGTGCGACCACATTCCGACCACAGTGAGATCCTTTCTGCAAAAAGTTGCCATCCTTTTGATGGTGCACGCAGTAAAAACTTCCACCACTTTCAGAATACAACTTTACAGCGATGTCCTTCAACTCCATGTTCCCTGATCTCTGTTTCCGCTGCTGTTGCTAGGCAACCATAGGCTACCACAGTATCTGCAGCATGTGCTTCAGTACACGAGGGAGGGGGGGGACGTCATCTGTTCAGCTGATGACAAGGGGGTCTAAGGGGCAACAGGCATAGTTT
Source organism: Hyla sarda (assembly GCF_029499605.1). Classification (NCBI taxonomy): domain Eukaryota; kingdom Metazoa; phylum Chordata; class Amphibia; order Anura; family Hylidae; genus Hyla; species Hyla sarda. The sequence continues at coordinate 23,395,040 of NC_079197.1, forward strand.
CCACTTGTGCCCATGACTCATATTATATAGTTAACTCTTGCGGTGTTGGAGGTCTATTATCATTTATAGGAAACAAATCTGAGGCAGATTAAAGGGGTAGGTGGGTCACTAGAGATGAGCGAACTTACAGTAAATTCGATTCGTCACGAACTTCTCGGCTCGGCAGTTGATGACTTTTCCTGCATAAATTAGTTCAGCTTTCACGTGCTCCCGTGGGCTGGAAAAGGTGGATACAGTCCTAGGAGACTCTTTTCTAGGACTGTATCCACCTTTTCCAGCCCATCGGAGCACCGAAAAGCTGAAGTAATTTATGTAGGAAAAGTCAGCAACCGCCGAGCCGAGAAGTTCGTGACGAATCGAATTTACTGTAAGTTCGCTCATCTCTATGGGTCACATGACTCTCTAAAGCAGAGGTGTAAAACTGGTGGCCCTCCAGATGTTGCAAAACTTCAACTCCCAGCATGCCCGGACAGCCGTTGGCTGTCCGGGCATGCTGGGAGTTGGAGTTTTGCAACATCTGTAGGGCCACCAGTTTGAGACCCCTTCTCTAAAGTCTACAACTGTTTTGCTTTACTGTATGTTTTATTGCTGGAATTTACCTTTTTGTCATGGTTTCTGTTTTAAAAACTTTTTATTTTTCGTAAGTTGTGAGTCTGCAGTTGGTGGAGCTGCTGTCCTCTACTTTGCAATGGCAGTGGGAACTCCTGTTCCTGTCGTCCATTTTAGCGTAGGTACCTCCTATGTTGGTTGAAAGCTGGTTGTCAGGAAAAACATCCCAGCGCAGTAGTGCTACGTTGAAACAGCCACTTGTTGCCAGTGTTGCTATCAGTGTGTGTAGAGTGGGAGAAGAGGGTTGCATTGACAATCCAACACAATGGGCAGCACATTGAACACATTTTATAAGTGGTCAGAAACTTGTAAATAACTCATGAAAGAATAAAGTTACGTTACAACCAAGCACATCATTGTTTTTCTTGGGAAATTCCCAATAAGTTTGATGTGTCACATGACCCTCTTCCTATTGAAAAAACAAAAGTTGGATTCAAAATGGCCGACTTCAAAATGGCCGCCATGGTCACCACCCATCTTGAAAAGTTTCCCCCCCTCACATATACTAATGTGTCACAAACAGGAAGTTAATATCACCAACCATTCCCATTATATTAAGGTGTATCCATAGAAATGGCGCACCCTGTACATTAGTAGACATCTAGAAATGGAAACAGCTGGCTTCTGTAGTGATGTGTACATGACTGCTGGGCATAGGTGCCAGTCACTTGTAGAAACCACTTGTTATAGTAAGGTTATCCTTTATCATGGAAGAACCACAAAAGGAGGACTGTTAGCTGTTGGGCCTAGCCAGAACTTAGGGCCCGCATTACCAGAACCCTCCATCCTGGAGGTGGAAAGTTTTAAAGGGAAAGCGGCGACAAAGCCCATCATACCTCACCAGATCCTATTGCCAAATAAAAATGTAAAGGAAAAATAGTGTATGTAAAACTTGCCTTGTGACTACCAAGCAGGTCTACATAATTAAAGAACTAGTAGAAAGCAAGCTCTGGTTTGTGCAACTGGATCTGCAGCATGTATGTGATGGCCCGGTATGGGAGGTTTTACCCGGTGCTTCTGCTGTCCTGTCAGGCAGCCTCCTTCAGTATCCCCAAGGCCCCCTGCACTTGTTTCCCCATTGTAAATATGTTTTACCATGTAAAGTGTTATAAAATGTAATGTTGTTTTAAGAGTTGTACCATGTGATATGTCATGTGATTATTACCCAGGAGGTACCAGTGACCAGGTGATCCCAAGAGTGACCTATGGGCTCCCTGCTAGTCTCCCCATATAAGCCCTGGGTGGAGCTTCTCTCTCTTCTCTCTCTTCTGCTGAGGTCCAGTGCAGTCGTCTAGTGTGTGTATCCAGAGTGTTGGAGACCTCAAAGTCCAGTCCTGCAGCCACCATCAAGTCAAGTAAGATAAAGTCACAGCTTTATGAGTCAAGTCAAGTCAGTCCCTGTCATCTGTCAAGTCAGCATGGTCTGCATTCAATTGTCCAGTCCTACTACAAGTCCCTGCAAGCCCTTAAGGTCTCTGTGTCACTGGTCACTGTGGGCCTGGCTGAACTGTATAGACTTTACCATCTGTCTACCCCCAGTAAAGCTACCGTTGTCCGTAACTTGGCGTTGGAATCATTATTGCCTCCGTGCCTAGCCCAGGATCCAGCGGTATACCCTCGGGTGGTTATAGGCTAAACCATGCCCTGGTGTCACAAATACAAGGGGTTAATTCCATCTGCCCCTAGGGTAACAACATCTTCCCTCATCACACCCCGCTACCACATGTACTTAAAAAGTACCAGTCACCAAACTAAATATTTCAATATATTGTTCCTTATGTAATTATAAGACACTTTGCTATTTACTTGCTGTTAAAATTCCAACCTTTATAAATTTTTAATGTGATTGAAAAAACGGCCACTAGGTGGCTCTCTTCTGTTCCCTGCACAGGTCAAACAGTTAGCTTGGTCTCCCCTCGGCCTTGCAGGAAACCAAACTCAGGAAGTGGGTGCGGGGCATGGTGAGGCACAGCTCTCGCAGGCTTCAGTGACATCACGCCTGCTGGGGTTTTTCCTGACTTGAAGGGGTGGGCCATGTTGCTGGGCCAGGTACCATGTTGTGACAGCTACATGCAGGCCACACCATGTCTGCAAACAGTAGCCAATCGCCAAATAATTTTGCAGAAGAAAGTCCACCCCCTTCAAGCCATGAGAAATTAACTGACCATGTCAGCTCAGCAAAGGGATGAAGGCGAGCTCCGGTGAGTGAGAAAAGGTAATGCCATTTTAGCTCCCTGGACAACCCCTTTGAAGAACATGAGTTTTCTCCTCCACCCCCTACTATACCTTTGTGTACATGAGTTTGCTAAATACCTACCACCAGGGGATGCTATAACAAGGCGAAGGATAAGGGAATGTATTGATTGTTCTACACCAATACCTTTGGGGTGAGCGTGTGAATAGAAGTTCCTTCAAACATTGATTGATCTGGGCCAAGTTTGTGGCTTAAACATTGTAGGTCGCTTTCCATGGAACCAGGACGAGGGCTCCTAAGTGAACAGGTATAGTAATGGCTACCATCCTGCCACTCACACAGTAGAGACAAAAACTGATCTGGGACAGCTAAGTCGCCATATGAGCCGCCCTTTGTTATGCAGGATTGAAATAATATCCCCAAACATACTGGATTTGTTTGTTGTGCAGTCATATGGCAAAGGTCAACCATATTGGTAGCCACCCAGCTATTCCAGAATCAAATATATCTAGGGAATTGGAAATCTAGCAGTGTTATCTTAGGGATGTTGTATGAATCCAAATCACCACCCACAATAACGTCTTGCATAACTTCCACTATTCAAACCAGATGGGATGTAGACATTGGTGAGGTTGGTGATCTGGATCTGCACAATGTTTATAGCAGAGAACTCCAAAAACATGGAGGATTTTTTAGATCAGTTTCCCTTTATTACTATTCCGGTATCTAGACTGATATTGACTTATTATGGATCTGGTTTAAATCCACTCACCTGAGTAACCATTTTGGTTCTTCTTAGTCAGATATAATCCATTGAACCCCATTTTTGGACGTTCCAGCTCCACCAGGCGGCTGGAGTCAGGTTGTATGGACAGGACTCTTCCAGATGTTTGGTCAGGGATCTGATCTCTTCTGTATCTACTGAAGTGTACATTGGAAGTTAGAGGCCTTAAGGGGTTTCTTCTCGAAATATCATCACTCTTGACAATAGGCAATCTGGTATTGCAGCTCGGTCCTATATTAGTAAATAGGAAAGCTGTAAAACTAGACACAACCTATGGCCAAGAGTTGCATTGCTTCTGGAAGAAAGAAGATGTGTTTTTCTAATCTCATACTTTAAAGGGGTTTCTTCCTAAAACAGAGCCACCATTTCCCATAGGCTGTGTGTGACAATTGTTTTCTAATCAATTGGTGCCAGAAAGTTATACAGATTTGAATTACTTCTATATAAAAATCAGAGGAAGTTGTGTAGTTATTTTCTTTCTGACCACAGTGCTCTCTACTGACACCTCTGTCTGTGCCAGGAACTGTCCAGAGCAGGAGAGGTTTGCTATGGGGATTGGTTCCTGCTCTGGACAGTTCCTGACACAGACAGAGGTGTCAGCAGAGAGCACTGTGCTCAGACTGGAAAGAACTACACAACTTCCTCTGTGGCATACAGCAGCTGATAAGTACTGGAAGGATTACGATTTTTAAATAGAAGTAATTCAAATCTGTTGAACTTTTTTGCACCAGTTGATTTAAAAGAAACATTTTTCCACCAGAGTACTTTTAAGTCAATTACCTGGCTTCCTTTGTAGGTGGAGAGGGTACACGGACCAGGTAATCCTTAGCTCGTCCTTTCTTCAGTAATGAATGCATCCATCTCATGGGAGAATATGGCTCCTGAATTATAAAAATTCAATGACATATAACTCACGATTCTTCTTACATCTGTAAAGAGGATGTGTTGGCTGTCTTGGTAGATAGTAAATTCTGGGAACTCTTTACTCGGCATTGTGCTATTCCTCTGGTATTACTTCAGGAAATGTAAGAATAAGTTGACAATGGTGTGTCCATTCCCCTAGTCAATAGTGTGTGTTCCAACACAGTCTGACGCAGGTAACTAACACTGATTGGACAATAGAAAGAAAGGGCCCATTGTGAATAGTAACACCAATTTACCAATGTATTCAGAAAGAGGAAGAGGAATAACAGAGAAACAGCACAACACAGATTTCAAAGGGAATATGCCCCAGAATTGTTATTTCGTGGGGAACACAATCTTTCCCTAACAAGGACATATAAGGACAACCTAGAAAACCAATGGAAGGTTAAACCATAAAAACAATATGTCGAGTATTACTCTGCAACAGCCACTAATAGTACATAACAGAGACCTACCGCTAATTTCCAGTGCTTATTTAAAGAGTACCTATCTTGTAACATTTTATAATCCTCCCAGTTCACTGCCCTATCATGATAAACCACCCCCTGCCTTTATTTTTATTATTTGTTAGTTGTCTGCCTTGATATTGCTCTGTAATTTCTGCTCAGTCAGATTCACAAACTGGGAAGGGGCGTTCCCCAGCAGGCGTGACATCATCTGAAGCCATACAGGGGAGAACTTCCTCCCTCACTCTGCTACACACAGCCCAAAGCAGCTCAGTGTGAGATGAGCCCCCTGACGAAGCACAACGCGAAATGTACGTTGGGGTTGGACTTGGTAGGAGGTAGCATGCATGGCGGATAGTCTTTTGGTGACTGCTGTCTGTTTTGCATTCCAGCTCGATTTATACAGGATATCTTTTTATGTTATGATCATTTCTCTCTGATTCTCTTTAAAGTCCTATTCTCTCGTACCTTTTCATTTTGTATCATATTCCTGTTTTTGTCTCCGCATTCCATGTAGTGTTGTATCTCCTGTACCATCTCGAGTCATCTGTTTTGGTCACTTAATGTGCCCATATTTTAATGTTCTTTCTATTTTTTATAATGTATGTCTTTTTTTGATATATGTTTAATAAAGATATATGATTTTACATAATTGGTTCTTTTTGTTTGTGGATATCAATATTAGAAATAGAGGATACCCCAGGTGTTTAAAGGAGAACTCCGGCAAAGTAACTTATCCCCTATCCATAAGATAAGGAACCCCCTGCAATCTCTGAGACGGGTCCCAGCTCTCTCACTGAGTAGCGTGTCTACTCGGGTCTTTTCGGCGCTCCCATAAAAATGAATGTTGTGCGTGCCGCCTGCAGCCTGTGCTCCTTACTGAGCACCGGGTCCCGCTCCAGAGATTGCTGGGGAGTCCCAGCGCTTGGACCCCCCGCGAGCAGCTACTTATTTAGTTTATTTTTGCCCAATATCTCCTTTAAACTATACCACAGTAACGTGGTCCAAAGCTTCAGCAGAAGACAACCCTTTTTGGAGGTGACTCAGGAGCCAATTAATCATCTTTAAGATCTATTTCCTGTAGGATAATTCCCACGTAACCTATTAAATGTTTTATCTTTTTGTACAATAATACAACAAAGTTGATGTTGCAAATTAAAGGGGTTATCCAGGAAAAAACTTTATTATATATATATCAACTGGCTCCAGAAAGTTAAACAGATTTGTAAAATACTTCTATTAAAAAATCTTAATCCTTTCAGTACTTATGAGCTTCTGAAGTTAAGGTTGTTCTTTTCTGTCTAAATCCTCTCTGATGACACGTGTCTCGGGAATCGCCCAGTTTAGAAGAGGTTTGCTCTGGGGATTTGCTTCTAAACTGGGCGTTTCCTGAGACAGGTGTCATCAGAGAGGATTTGGACAGAAAAGAACAACCTTAACTTCAGAAGCTCATAAGTACTGAAAAGATTAAGATTTTTTAATAGAAGTAATTTACAAATCTGTTTAACTTTCTGGAGCCAGTTGATATATATAAAAAAAAGTTTTTTCCTGGAATACCCCTTTAAGTGGAAGTAAACAGGTTCTGTGGTCCACAAAATACATTTTCCTGGTCGAAGAAACCCAAATCTGTGCTTATCTATAAACCCCAGTTTAAAGGAGTACTCCGGTGAAAAACTATTTATTTTAAATCAACTGGTGCCCAGACGTTAAACAGATTTGTAAATTACTTCTATTTAAAAATCTTAACCCTTCCAGTACTTATCAGCTGCTGTATGCTCCACGGGATAGTAATTTACTTTTTGAATTTCTTTTCAGTCTGACCACAGTGCTCTCTTCTGACACCTCTGTCAATTTCAGGAACTGTCAAGAGCAGGAGCAAATCCCCATAGCAAACCTCCCCTGCTCTGGACAGTTCCTGATATGGACAGAGGTGTCAGCAGAGAGCACTGTGGTCAGAAAGAAAATAAATTTTAAAAGAAAAGAACTTCCTGTGGACCATACAGCATCTGATTAGTACTGGAAGGATTAAAATTTTTAAATAGAAGTAATTTACAAATCTGTTTAACTTTCTGGTACCAGTTGATTTAAAAAATTAAAAAATTCACCGGAGTACCCCTTTAAGAAGTTTTAGCAAACAAATTAAGGGGGTTATCCAGGAAAAACTTTTTTATATATATCAACTGGCTTCAGAAAGTTAAACAGATTTGTAAATTACTTCTATTAAAAAATCTTAATCCTTTCAGTACTTATGAGCCTCTGAAGTTAAGGTTTTTCTTTTCTGTCTAAGTGCTCTCTGATGACACGTGTCTCAGGAACCGCCCAGTTTAGAAGCAAATCCCCATAGCAAACGTCTTCTAAACTGGGCGGTTCCCGAGACACGTGTCATCAGAGAGCACTTAGACAGAAAAGAACAACCTTAACTTCAGAAGCTCATAAGTACTGAAAAGATTAAGATTTTTTAATAGAAGTAATTTACAAATCTGTTTAACTTTCTGGAGCCAGTTGATATATAAAAAAAAGTTTTTTCCTGGATAACCCCTTTAAGATCAAAAGACCAGATGGGTGTGCCACCTTTATCTCCTACAAGGCTTGGGGTGGGCAACAAGTATTAGGTTTTCTAGTCCTGGGATAGTGTGGTTAGATCAGTGGTCTCAAACTGTGGCCCTCCAGATGTTGCAAAACTTCAACTCCCAGCATGCCCGGACAGCCAACGGCTGTCCGGGCATGCTGGGAGTTGAAGTTTTGCAACATCTGGAGGGCCACAGTTTGAGACCACTGGGTTAGATTGTGTGTAAGAGAAAGGAGCATTCACTGCACAATGTCACCTTTAATGGAGAGGTTGGGTCTGGACCCTGCATCTCTACATCCTCCCCAAAATCCTTCTTCGTCCTACTCGCGCCAAGAAAACGGGGTCCACCGTCATCTGCTGCAATCTGGTTGGGGAATCTGCGAATCGCTGCGCCATGAGGACTAGATTTTCCATGGATTCCTCTGCAAGGGAAGGAGCAGACATGAGCTGAATCTGTGATGCTGAATTTATGTGGGGAAACAGTACGAGAATCAGCCAAATCCCTCAGTATCATGAATCATATTACGGGGATATATTCCACTGCGGAAAATGATACAGAAAGCCACCGACACAATGTATGTGTTTTCGGTGGGAGCTGCTTAAACCCTCATACTGAGCTTATTAGACCTCTCTGGCGCTATGGAAGAATATGGTTAACTTCACATAATCACATTTTTAAAGCCTCTTAAAGCTCTGAATTGAGGGAGGGAAGGAAGAATCAACCTCAAATATGTCTCTTATATGAGGTCATGGAATATACTCTGCAGTTTTCTGCGGAGAGCGTCCTTCATCTTGCTATTGTGATGTCCCAGTACAGGACAGTCCTATCAGCTTGAGTCCCTGCACGTCCCCAGGGCTCACCTGCAGTGTACCCCCATAATGTAATTAGTTGTATATTATGTGTAAAGGACCTTTGATATGGTTACATGGTTGTTAGTCACATGATAATGGTTGTCACATGTTAAAGTCACATGTTTTGTTACCCAGAGAGCACCAGGTGACCAGATGACCCGCAGCTAGCCTATGGGCTCCTTGCACAGCCCCCTTTATAAGAGGAGGAGGAGCTACAATCGCTCTCTTATGATTCACTTTCTGCTGATGTCAAGTCCAGTCCAGACGTCTCAGGGTCAGTGTCCAGCTCATCTGGAGGCCTCAAGCCTGAATTGCAGCCACAAGTCAGTAAGTCAAGTCATCTCTGTCTGCTGTCACTATCTTCAGTCAAGTCAAGTCTATTATGGTCATTGTGGCTGTCCTAAAGTCTGTCAAAGTCACTGCAAGTCCTAGCAAGCTGCGAGGTCCCCTGTATTACCGATCATCTCTCTGGGACCCTGGCCTAGCTGTAAAGATTATTACCATCTGTCTACCTCAGTAAAGCTACCGTTAACCCTGACCTGGCCTTGGACTCTTATTTGCCCTGCCTAACTAGGACTAGCAGTGCTACCGTTCAGGTGGTTCTTGGCATAACCACGCCCTGGCGTCGCGAATGTTATTTAGGGGTAAACTCCATCTGCCCCTGGGCTACAACATCTGCCCCATACACCTCGTATCACACTACCGTGGCGCACAACAAAACAACTCCATGTGCGCTACTAGCTTGTAGGATCTGGAGAAAAATAGTTCATGGTCCTGGTTCATGAAAGGACTCAATGACCTCAGTAACATTATAGGACACAGCACTGAAAAGTAATGTATGGTTACAGATTTTGCACCAGGTGCTGGGAACTGGCTACTAACATTATAGGAAAATCCTTTAAAGAGTACATCTCATGATCTTGTTAAATTTTAAAATCTTCCCAGGTCACTGCCCCATCATGATAAACCACCACTGTCTTTATTTTTATTATTTGTTAGTTTTCTACCTTGATTTTGCTCTGTATTGTCTGCTCAGTCTCAGTCAAATTCACAGACTGGGAAGGGGTGTTCCCCAGCAGGTGTGACATTATCTGAAGCCATACAGGGGAGAACTTCCTCCCTCACTCTGCTACACACAACCCAGAGCAGCTCAGATTGAGATGAGCTATGATTGGCTAAGGCTGCACACACACCCCCCCTCAGCACTCCAGACTGCATTTCCTGGTTTTGGACTTCTGCCAGGCCAGTAGGAGTGCAAAGTCTGTGCAAGAGATGGGGGAGGGGGGGGGGAATGTGCTGTGGACAAGTAAGGAGACACCTAGTGGCAGCTTTTTTAAGCCCAAAGTACATTTGAAAGATTTTTTATTTACCATAAGGAGTGCAATCGCAAAAATTAGTTTTAATGACAGTGCCCATTTAAGGGTAGGGTCACGTGATGTATTTTGCTGCGTATTTGCTGCTGCGTATTTTCCAATCCAATGAAGTCAATACCGAGCAAAATACGGCACATGTGACCCTACCCTAAAACCAGTATCTATGAGATCAGACAAGTATTCTGGATTATAAGACAGGCATACAGCATTGAGTATAAAGGTATTCATTAAAATTCTCTGGGATGTTATGCAATGTAATGTAAATCATTGTGCGTCTGAAAATAATATACACCGATAAGCCATAACATTAAGAATTGGTGAATTAAATAACATTACCTGCCTCGTAACATTGGTACCTGTGGAATATATTACACAGCAAATGATATATATGGAATATATATATATATATAGGAGTGGAATATATTACACAGCAAATGATCAGTGAATTGTTAAAGCAGTACTCCAGCAAAAACTAAATATCCCCTCTCCACAGGACTTAAATGGGCGCTGTCAGAATCAAAAACTTTTTATATGTTGTACATCTTGGCAAAACATTCACGTTTCTAATATACTTCATAAGAATCTTCTTATAGAAATCATTGTTCATAAAAAGAAGACCACTAGAGGTCCCCATACCATCCAGAACATAATCCTGTCCGGCTGCAGCATCATCTTTGTCCCAGCTGAAGCACAGGCTGGGACAAAGTCCAAGAAGTGAGGACAGGGCAGGATCGCTATGGGTAAATGACACCAGTTTTTGGCCTCTGTCAGACTGATAAATTTGGGTCTGGGAGTACCTACTAGACCAGTGTTTTCCACACAGTGTGTCTCTAGTTTTTGCAAAACTACAACTCCCAGCATGCCCAGGAGACTAGAGACTAAGACAGTGTTTCCCAACCCCCAGGTTAGAGTACCTATTAGACCAGTGTGTCTTCAGCTGTTGCAAAACTACAACTCCCAGCATGCCCGGACAGCCTTCGGCTAGGAGTTGTAGTTTTGCAACAGCTAGAAGCACCCTGGTTGGAAAACACTGAGGTAGGACAAAGTGGTTGACCAACTACATGATGTTAACCAAAGAAGTTGAGTGCTAGTGCTCAGCATCATATCCAGAGGTTGTCTTTGGGAAAAGGATTTTAATTTGGGAGTTTAATTTTGCAACAGCTGGAGGCACCCTGGTTGGAAAATACTGAGGTAGGACAAAGTGGTTGTCCAACTTTATGATGTTTACCAAAGAAGTTGAGTGCACGTGCTCAGCATCATGTCCAGAAGTTGTCTTTGGGAAAAGGACGTATAAGTTCTGCCAGCCGAAGGCTGTCTGGGCATTGCTGGGAGTTGTAGTTTGCAACAGCTGGAGGCACCATGGTTGGGGAATACTGGACTAAGATCATGGCCCTTACAGTTGTACATCTCTCTATTAGAAAAAGTAGCTACTAGGCCGTTTCATGGTGGGCCGGTCTTGTTAGTCCAGAAGGGCCACCATCCTGGCAGTTACTGTGGGGCCCATGAGGAAGTAGTGATGAAGGACCCTTGAAACATGCTGGGAATTGTAGTTTTGCAACAGCTGGAGGCACCCTGGTTGGAAAGACCTGTACTAGACACACATTGGCCCTCATTTACTATTCTAAACCCGACTTGTTTTGTCTGGGTTTTTTGCCGCATCTTAGTCTGCGACATGTCACAGACATCGTGCGCCAGTCTGCGACACGATGCAACATTTTTTCCCGACGGACCCGATGTGGATTCTCCCAAACCCGAAAAAGGGCCGTAACCCAACATTTCTGAGCTTTCCCACGTACTTATAAAGGTTTCCAACCCGAATTTGTTGAATTGTTGTGGATTTTTTCCCAAAAACTCAGAGGAGTTGGAAACCAAAACCAACAAAACCCACGTGCGACAAACAGGATGCGACATAATAATAAATACCAGGGGAAAAAAAGCAGTCGGGTAAGAAAGCAAGATAGACTTACAACCCGATTTTCTAAGTAAATGAGGGCCATTATGTCTTCCCCCACCTTCCACTGACTTATAGATGAGAAGGTAATGGTCTTACCTGACAGCTTCTACAGATTTATAAGACCTTTGGTCTGGTTCTATATCCTTAGGACTCTTAGGGATGAAATCTGAATGACGACTGCTGCTTTTGTCTTCCGAATTTAGCTTCTTCTTTATACGAAGGCTGCTCCTCATTTTACTGTAGAAGGAGATTTTTGCACCTTATGAAAAATAAACAATACCTATTATATTCATAATGCAGTACAAACTGTACAAAGAAGGAACAAAAACATCAACAGATAAGACATGAAGTTCATTGGGTTATAATGCAGTAACTTTTTGGGGTCCTGTTTGTCCCCCTACATCCTTATAACCTATGTCTTCCTCTCTTATCTGCTTGTGAAATGAAGGTGCAGTACCAAGGTGTTTCATCAGGGATAGGCTCTACCATGTGCAGGTGTTTTGGTCCTATAGTATGGACTTCACAGCTCTTCTCGGAGGAGAAGACAAAGACATGTAAAGGCATAAACCAACATCATCAAAATATTTCTCTTCCTATTTCTTGTACCATCCAATTGTAAACCCGACAAGTTTTGTCGGGCTGCGCTCATGTATCTGGCGCATTGCGTCAGAAATTCTGTCTGCGCCAGAATTGAAACGAACCCGACTAACTCTCCATTTTACTGAGAATACCCAAAAAAGGGTACGTGGCCATCGGGAAAGTGGGTGTAGCCGCTGAAAAGGGGCATGTCCCTGAAATTTTTTTAAAAACCCTAAATATTTACTAAGGTTTCCACAAAAAATGTAGTGGATTTGAGCTGAGGAAAACCCTACAGATCAGAGCATGTGAAAAAAAAGCGAAATGTCGGGAAACATTAGTAAATACCGTGGAAAAAAATGATAGGGAATTAAAACCCACAAAGAAAACTACACTCCACTCTTAGTAAATCAGGGCCAATGTGGACAATGTTTGGCTTGGATGCTAGTACTTGCCACACTTAAAGGGTACCTGTCAAAAAAATAAATAATAATATGTTACTCAGTACCTAATCCTGACCATGTACATCAAATTTTTAGGCCTATATCACCTATATTTATTATAAGAATCCCTCTTTTCATTAGCTCACAGTGTTAGAAATTCTCTCAGGGGAAGGGAGCGTGTCCCTCCCTTGTGGTGGGGACCCTTAGTGGTGGGATTTTCAGGAGTTGTTTTCTTTATTAAATATTTAAAAAAATTTAAACAACCACATTACAAAAGGTCTTTAATTTTCATCAGTAAAAACAAAAATAAGTTTTTGGATTTGACAGTGCCCATTTAAGTGCTTTTACCATAATTGCAAACACAATGAATGAATGAATGAATGAATGAATGAATGAATGAATGAATGAAACACCTTTATTCTGTAAGGTATGGTCCAGATTGAGGTCACGGTTTTCAGATGAGGATCTTGATGGATTTCCACTGCCGATAGAGGAATTTGAGTCTTCCCATTCCAGTTTCATTATTGTGACTTCAGAAGAAACTAAATAAAAAAAATTGTTACTGTAATTTCATTTTATTGGTATATATATATATGTAATATATTTATTTTTTTTATTTTTTTTTATTTTTTTTTATTCAAGGATCAAACCAGCAAGCCCTTCAGTTTTGGAAGTTGTATAATCCTATTAGGCTTTTAGTATTTGTCTTTATGCTTTCTCGAAGGTGGACAGGACTTCTGGTTTCTCCACAACATGGCCTTACATTAGGAAGGAACTGAATAAATAAAGGCAGTATTGCCAGTATAAAAAGGAGGTGGACTGAGTTGGGGTAGGTTGCCCCAAAGGATAGGATATCTCCCTGCTGCACCCGGCATTCGTTTAGAGCGTCGGGTGCAGCGCCTGAGGCTCATGGTGTCACGTCCTTGCCTGCTCGTAATGTCACAGCCACGCCCCCTCAGTGCAAGTCTATGGGAGGGGGCGTGATGGCTGTCATGCCCCCTCCGATAGAGTTGCATTGAGGGAGCATGGCCGTGACGTCAACAGGCTCTGCCCCGCATCGCCAGTCATCCGGCATGGAGCTCCATGCACCGGATGTCTGGGGTGCCACAGCCGAGATCGCGGGGGTCCCCAGCAGCGTGACCTCTGCGATCAGACATCTTATCCCCTATCCAAAGGATAGGGGATAAGATGTCTAGGGGCGGAGTATCCCTTTAAGGGAGGCTTAGCCAACCAACCAGAAGACACTGGGCCATTTCCATATAACTTAACATTATGGGGGATTTATCACAACCTGTCCAGAGGAAATTTTGCTGAGTTGCCCATAGCAACCAACCTTTTGAAAAGGCCTCTGAACAATGAAAGAAGCAATCTGGGCAGCTATTGATAAATCTCCCCCTATGAGTTCTTAAAGTTGAGAAAGAGTCAATTTTATGGGGCCAAGATATCACAGAAATATGAGAAACCTACAACTAGAGTGTAGAAAAGACCCACAGAGTCAATATGAAATTGGAATAAGACCAATAAAGCCAACATCAGACCTAAGGTGTTCAAAATGTGAAGACCCTGCTAATAGGAAACCAGTGAGGTCCCTTTTCCTGCCATTCATCCATATGATGTACTTTCACACAGTGCCCAAATAACCAGTGGTGACTAATTGTAGGTGGCACACTGTCTTATATGGAACCCAAATAGCATTGACCAAATAATTCTGTCATACAGTGGCCAAAATAACAGTGTTATACAGTGTTACCACCTCCATACACTGCAAAAACAATGTACAGTGCTGAAGTAGCAGAGCCTTATAAAATAAATACCACCATACAGTGCTCGCTGCTAACATTAATCTGGCCATACACAAAAGATAAATGTCCTCCAAACCCAGGGATTTCATCAGGACCGGACAATCACCTAATGTGCATAGGAACCTCCAACTCTCACCGATGGCCGATCGATGTCGCTCCCAATCCATTTATTCTTGGGAAGAAAAGTTGGCACCAGAGGTGTCTGGAAATAGCTTCCCCTTGCTTTCTTTTTTTTTTTTAATACACCTGCACGTGAATGAAGAAATCGGGGAGAGATAGCTGTCGCTAGCATTACATACAGTCAGGGACGTGCACAGACATTTTGGGGGCCCAGGGCTCAAGTAGAAAAAGGGCACTTATTTAAAAACAATGAGGGACATTTATCAATGTTTGCTTATGTATTCTTTTTTTTTGTAATTTTTTCCTTACTTTTCTTTTGCTTATGTGCGACTTATTTATCAACTGCTTTCAGCCTGTTGATAATTTTCTTTCACGTAAGCAATTTTTCCTTTTTTACTTTGGTAGTAGCTTTTTCTGCTCCATGTTTGAGCTGGAGTAAATTTAGTAAATTTTTAACGCTGTTGCGACTTTTTTTGCGCAGTTGCGACTGTCGCAGTTAATAAATACCTGACTACCCGTAGTCCATTTTAAAATTCTTACTACATAGTAAATTTTAGGAAAACTTGCTTTTCTCGCTTTCCAGTCAAAATGTCGCACGAAAAATCGCGTAGTCGCAGTTGCGACATATTTTGCGACAATTATAGTAAAGAAAACCTGACTAAACCCGTTGATAAATGTCCATAAATGTTTGTAAAAACCTTACATATGTTAACACAACACAATTCCTAAGGTAAAGCTAAAATCAGCTGAACGGGACCCGCATCACCCCATGAAGGTCCCAATAAGTGAGGACATTATAGGGCAGGTTCATTAAAATGGCAGGGGCTCAAGACCCCTTTTGAGTCTATGTGTGCACATCCCTGCATACAGTAACCATATATGAGCCCCATAAATACAATGCAATCTAATAACAGCATGGAATGTCCAAATCATACTGCTATACAAATCAAATTAGCATCCAGGCCATCTGTGGTGCCCCTTATAGTAGGGGCAGACTATTTACGCCATGCTCTGCACAGATCACGCAACCCTAAGGCAGTCCCTGTAAATTACCTTCTGTGGTTCCACTGCCTAGGGTTTCTAGTGATGATAGACTATGGTTCCCTCTTTCCTCGTCTTTCATTGCTGTGACACTTTGGGATTGTTCCCTCCATTCGTGGCTGGTGTTTGGGAAGTTCATTGTAATTCCATCAAGAGAAGTCGCATTTCGAGGAGATACCTGTTTGTTAGTGAGGTCCTTCATTGCAGGGGATGCCCTTATTTGAGGTACACGCCTGCTGGGAAGACCACCTCTGGGTATTTCAATTAACACTTTCTTGGCTACATGTGGTGGGAATGGTTGACGTCTATATGGATGGGTGATGGTCTGGTGATCTGTGATTTTTGACTTTTCCCCTTCCTTCAATGGTGAAGAAGATCTCTCGGGAGATTCGGACTTGGCAGTCCTTTCTGTATAGTTCATCTGAGGACTTGGTGAGATATTTGTTCTCATTTTAGTCGCCTGTAATCTCTCCAGAAGAAGTCTTTCCTGGTATCGAAACTCTGCATCTTCTGCTGATTCATCCTCAAAATGCACTCGAGCCCTTGACGGTCCTTTTGGTATCTTCTCATTGAAGTTTATCGAGCTCTTCAGGTACTTAGTCACAGGGTTGTCTTCTCTTTGGACAATCGGTGTACTGTCAAATAAGCCATATTTTACATTGTTAAAATGACTAGATGAAGCATGTGTTTTACTGAGACTGACTAAAAAGAGTCTAAGCTCATAGGCAGGTAATAGCCTAATAGACAAATAAAATACCATTAAATAATATGTAAAAAAAACAACCAACTAATGCTCAAAAGCAGTAAGTGGCTTTCCAGATGTACATGCTAAATGTATGCTACAAATACAGTGTGAACCCAGTCTTATTAAAGCTAGTTGGACACCTATGTGTCCATGATGTAACCAGGGCAGATTTATATTCCTTGTGAGCAAACTATGAAGGATCATATTGGATGATACCAAGCAGGGATCTAGAAAACAACAAAGATCTGATACAGAAAGTATACAGGAAAATCGTAGCCAAATACAAAGAAAACGTATTACATCTAGACTGAACAGTACAGCAAAAAATACATGACTTTCCATATACCAACTTACATATGCTCTCCCACTAAGGAGTGGTCGGCTTTCAGGGGTTCAGAAGTTCTTTTGGGTTTGTCGGAGAATTTTTTGATGATGTCACGTGAAGCTGGAGGAGCTTGTGGACTCCTCATTTTTGACCTATCGGAAATAAGAAAAACATACAATGTTAACTGGATGAAGCCCCTGTCATTTCTTCAGCTTTACCAATGTATAAGTGAGCAGCAGAATGATCTATGGGAATGCAGTGCCCTGGTACCATCCCCCAGCTGCTAATGTCTATAAGGTTGTCGGAGTTTCTTTTTATCTGGGTATTGTAAGTTTAATATGTATAACTTGTCATTTTCTTTCCCACTGTCATTTTTACATACACTGTGGTATTTAGGTAGTGCAAGAGTTGATATGTTCCTCTTTACTGCCACCATTGGTGATTATATGTACAGAATGCATGGAAATTTGGTCACATTACCTTCCCTTAGACTAGTTTTTACTGTAAACTTCTGGAAAAGGAACCTCCCAAGTCCAACCCTCTCTCCCCAGAGGGCTGGAATCAGACCAATTGTTACGCCGAGCGCTCCGGGTCCCTGCTCCTCCCCGGAGCGCTCGCGGCGTTCTCCTCTCTGCAGCGCCCCGGTCAGACCCGCTGACCGGGAGCACTGCACTGACACTGACGACGAGGATGCGATTCGCATAGTGGGAGGCGCTCGCTCGCGAATTGCATCCCAAGTCACTTACCTGTCCTGGTCCCCGGCTGTCACGTTCTGGCGCACGCGGCTCCGCTCTCTAGGGCGCGCGCGCCAGCTCTCTAAGATTTAAAGGGCCAGTGCACCAATGAATCCAATTAGTCTAATTAGCTTCCACCTGCTCCCTGCTTATATAACCTCACTTCCCCTTCCCTTCCTTGCCGGATCTTGTTTCCTTGTGCCAGAGAAAGCGTTTTGTGTATGTCCCAAGCCTGTGTTCCAGACCTTCTGCTGTTGCCCCCGACTACGACCCTTGCTGCCTGCCCTGACCTTCTGCTACGTCCGACCTTGCTCTTGCCTTGTCCTTTTGTACCGCGCCTGTCTCAGCAGTCAGAGAGGTTGAGCCGTTACCGGTGGATGCGACCTGGTTGCTACCGCCGCAGCAAGACCATCCCGCTTTGAGGCGGGCTCTGGTGAATACCAGTAGCAACTTAGAACCGTTCCACCGGTACTGTCCACGCCAATCCCTCTCTGAGACAGAGGATCCACCTCCAGCCTGCCGAATCATAACACCAATTCAGTCTAGTGTAGCTCAGGCTAGTGAGCAAGGCCATGAGAGGAGAGATGGTTTAAGTCTAGTCCAGTGTTTCCTTCAAGTAAAACCTGCTGTGAAGCAAGTTAACCAAGCCCTGGCCCTACCAGAGAATCTTAATCTTATTTGCTAAAGTCAAATCTGAGTCAGCTTTGGGTCAGTCATGGTGATCACAGCACCATGTGGCATTTCAGGAGGTTTACAAAGACTGTCTCCAGTCCACTCTGAAGGGGTATTCATCTCTACTATCCTGTTCCTACTTCGATAGGGAGAATTGTCTAGCCAGTACAGGCACCAGCTTAGCAAGGACTCTTATGGAAAGTCTTTCGGAGCTTCTGCCCCAGGAGTTAGCGCTGTGTAGCTTACACATGAAAATCATCTTTATATTACACCCTGCGATAGGGAATCGTAATACCAGTAACAGTGAGTACGGGTCCTTCATCAGTAGAGTATATCCTAATTGAACTGCATACATCTCCACTAGCAAAACAAAAGTACAGTGGTCCCTCAACATACGATGGTAATCCGTTCCAAATGGACCATCGTTTGTTGAAACCATCGTATGTTGAGGGATCTGTGCAATGTAAAGTATAGGACAGTGGTCTTCAACCTGCGGACCTCCAGATGTTGCAAAACTACAACACCCAGAATGCCCGGACAGCCAACGGCTGTCCGGGCATGCTGGGAGTTGTAGTTTTGCAACATCTGGAGGTCCGCAGGTTGAAGACCACTGGTATTGGAGGTTATACTCACGTGTCCCCGCCGCTCCGGACCATCACCGCTCATCACCGCTGCCCTGGATGTCGCCCTCCATCGTTGTCGCCACGTCCCTGGGGTGTCCCCGACGCTCCGGCAAGGCCTCTGCTTCCCCGGCATCCTCGCTCTCCGTCGCCATCATATCGCTATGTACGCCGCTCCTATTGGATGACGGGACGGCGTGCCCAGCGACGTGATTACGACGATGGAGAGCGCCGACGATGCAGGGGATCCCGAAGAGGACGCGCCGGAGCCCCGAGGACAGGTAAGTGATCGTCAGCGGACCACACGGGGCACCATAAACGGCTATCCAGTGGCAGCTGAAGCAGTCTGCGCTGCCGGATAGCCGTTTATGCGATGGTCCCGACATAAAAAAGCATCGTATGTTGATGCTGCCTCTGAGAGGCCATCGTATGTTGAAATGATCGTATGTCGGGGCCATCGTAGGTCGGAGGGTCACTGTACAGTACAATACAACAAACAAAACAACTAACGGGTACTGTGACCAATTTTCAAGCATCTATTCAAAAAACTTTGGGGGGAATTTAACAATGTAGGTGCTGGTGAACTCTTTTTCTTCCCCTTTTTTCTGTGTGGTGGCAATGTGTACATATACCAGATTTATGAAATGGTCGCACAGCATGGGATAAATTCGACAATAGTACACATTTTTTTTAAATAACACTTCAGTACACCACTTTGTATGGTTCCTCCACTGCACAAAAATCCGTAACTTTTTAACCCGCTGTGCAAAATTTAAAGCCTACTAAAGCCAATTTTACAAGCCAGGTCTGGGCATATTTACATTTGTGGTTTATTTGAGGGTATTATGCAAAAATTCACCCCAATTTTTTTTTTTTTTTTTTTAATAAAAAGCGCACATTATTAATCAATAACCACTAAGTAAAAAGACAAGTGTTCAAGAAAGCCACTTTTTTTCTAAAAATCACTTCAGATCTAGAATTTTTTTTTTTTTTTGCAACTTTTATTTTCTCCAAAAAAAAAAGGTTTGAAACCTTATGATGGATTCGCCCCTGTAACTTTGCTACCTTGTGCTGTAAAGGACATAATATTGTCTGGTTGGGCACAGGGGACTTCCAATAACCTCTACATAAATATTATCTCCATGTCTGGACTGAAGTTTTGCACACACTATCATGGTCACACCCCTAGACACTCCACTCAAGTTTACCCCAGGGTCAAGGACTTTCTATCTTGGGCAGACACCCAATTACAAAAGGGTCCACAGTGGCACATACAGAGTTAACCAGGTAAAAAGCCATCCATGGCCATACTAAAGGCTTTGCCCTGACCTACTTCACCCCTCCTCCTCATGTGCCCCACAGTAACTGGCAAGAGGGTAGCCCTCCTGGACTGACCAGACCGGCCCACCATGAAATGACTTACTTTTTCAAATACAGAGGTAAACATGATCTTAGCCCAGTATTTCCTGACAGGGTGCCTCCAGCTGTTGCAAAAAAACAACTCCCAGCATGCCCGAACAGCCTTCGGCTGCCAGCACTCGTACATCCTTTTCCCAAAGACAACCTCTGGACATGATGCTGAGCACGTGCACTCAACTTCTTTCGTAAACATCATAAAGTTGGACAACCACTTTGTCCTACCTCAGTATTTTCCAACCAGGGTGCCTCCAGCTGTTGCAAAACTACAACTCCCAGCATGCCCTGAAAGCCTTCGGCTGCCAGCACTTATACATCAATCCTTTTCCCAAAGACAACCTCTGAATATGATGCTGAGCACGTGCACTGAATTTCTTTGGTAAACATCATAAAGTTGGACAACCACATTGTCCTACCTCAGTGTTTTTCAACTGGGGTACCTCCAGCTGTTGCAAAACTACAACTCCCAGCATGCCCTGAAAGCCTTCAGAGTCACCCGGGTTGGGAAACACTGTCGGAGTCTGTAATTTTTCTGTTTTTAGTTTTTTTTCCGGCCATGAATAATCACCACTATTACATATAAAATGTCCTCCAACAATTTCCACTCCAGCGTATACATTAGTCATAAGATAATTGCATCGGTCCCATCGAAATGACTTTTTTTTTTTAATAACGTTGTGCAAATATTATTGCATAGAATGAGACATTTGTGTCATTTATGAACTGTACAGACATCTCACGAGTCAGCACATTTTTAATGTACATCAAGCATTTCCTGGCTACGTCCATACATTAGAGTAAACCCTCATTCCGCTTCTTATTATTCGCCCTGCGCCGGTTCTGTGCAATATCATGCAAATGTGCAAGATGTGCCTGAAATGTTGACTCGGGTAAAGACTTTGAACTTGTGCTATAGCTCTAGAGGTCATGTACAGCTATTGTGTAGACCAGACCCCTGTCTACTCGTAGAAATGGGGGTGTCTCGGTAAAGATAATGATGGCATATTGTGGGATACGACCACTGTGGTAAGACTGAATGGAAAGGATGCCCTGAAACTGGAAAACATACAAAGGCACAGAGCTAAATTAAAATGGCACGTGGAACATCTTTGTTATGATGGACTTTTGGAGGTAAAACACCCTCAAAAGACAAGGTGGTCCTCCCTCTGCTTGGAGAAAATAAGGTTTAGTTTCCGAAGGCTTCTTTACCATAAGAACTGTGAATTTGTGGAACAATCTACCTCAGGAACTGGTCACAGCAAAAACAGTTAAAGGGGTACTCCGGTGGAAAACATTTTTTAAATCAACTGGTGCCAGAAAGTTAAACAGATTTGTAAATTACTTTGATAAAAAAAAATCTTTACCCTTCCAGTACTTTTTAGCAGCTGTATGCTACAGAGGAAATTCTTTTCTTTTTGAATTTATTTTTAATCTTGTCCACAGTGCTCTCTCCTGACACCTGATGCCCGTATCAGGAACTGTCCAGAGCAGGAGAAAATCCCCATTGCAAACCTATGCTGCTCTGGACAGTTCCTGGCATGGACAGAGGTGTCAGCAGAGAGCACTGTGGACAAGACAAAAAAGAAATTAAAAAAGAAAGGAATGTCCTCTGTAGCACACAGCTGCTAAAAAGTACTGGAAGGGTAAAGATTTTTTAATAGAAGTTGATGATGAATTCTGAGAACAAAATAACATAAATGCCTATGTAGAAGTATAGAATTCTTGAACCCCCCCCCATTTGTATGCTCATAAGCCTTTCTTTCAAGGGGTACTCCAATGCAGGGCATTTTATCCCCTATCAGACCTGGTCCAGGGATTTTTGCCACCTTAGGCGAAAGCTAATTGGCTCCTCCCGATTGAGGCGCGCACGATGTCAGGATGTTATACGGACCTCACCTTAGTGATCGCCCCTGTCTGCCTTGGAGGTGGCGCAGCGCTCCTCCAGCAGGCTGAAAATTGCTGATTATTATAGTACGGGTGGGGGTAGCGTGGCAGGGTTTTTCTTGATGGGCAGGTGCTTTAGATGGGCGGGTGCTTCAGATGCTGGCTATCTTTATTGCAGCAGACAGAGTGGCGCCCCCATCAATAGGTTGCTCTAGGCAGCTGCCTATTTTGCCTATAGGCAGAGCTGGCCCTGCACAGGATAGGGGAGAAGTGTCTGATCACGGGGATCTGACTGCTGGTACCCCCGAAATCTCCTGCCCGGCACTCCTTCTCTCTCCATGAATGGAACGACCTCTGCTCTGTGCACAGATTACTGTTGACAACTGCACAAGACAGTGGCCAACATGCTCGTTCCATTTATCTCTACGGGAGAGCCAAAGATACATGAATGCTGTATTTCCAGCTCTCTCATGGCGGCTGCGTGTCAGCCACCGCTTCGTACGGTGGTCGACAGTAATGAAGAGAGCTGGGGTCCCAGTAGTCGGACCCCCTTCGATTAGTCATTTATCCCCTATCCTGTGGATAGGGAATAAGATGTCCAGCCCCGGAGTACCCCTTTCATCCACCTTCTCTTCTCCCTTGGTTGAACTTGAGGGACACTTGATGGACATTTTTTTTTTTCAGCCATATTAAAGGGCTCTCTGCTGTCCCCTATGTCCATTTTAGGAACTGTCCAGAGTAATTTTGAGCCCATGAGGGGACAGCATGCAAAAATATTTACGGTATTGTTGAGACATTCTGAAGGTGGCTTCAGTTTTGGGAACAGACTGGCAGAAAGATCCATCTGCATATACCCAGGGATGATTGTTTTTGGCCACAGATAGTAACAGCATTAATTTCTATTTGAGTCAGGGAAAACCAACGAAGCTCGGTGTCTCATATGGGATTTACCGACTTTATTTCTCCAGCGTCCCATTTTACTCCAGTATGTTACTACGGAAAAGCATGTATCTACCATATGTGGGAAATGCTTCCTTAGGGGAAACTGCATTGCTAAGCGGAGAGAGGACAATGAGGGATACATTGTAAAGTACAATGAAGGCACCCAACGCCATCTGGAAGAGATTTCACAAACTTGTCTGCTGGATAAGTAGAAATTCTGAGGAAGGGAAGACTTCTACACATGAGAATTGCAAATGATTGCAGGGAATATGGTGGATGTGGCCTTCAAATACCTATTTGAGGCCTTCAACATCTCCTACAGGTTAAAGATCCAGAGCAGTGGTCTCAAACTGTGACCCTTCAGATGTTGCAAAACTTCAATTCACAGCATGTCCGGACAGCCAACGGCT
Organism: Hyla sarda; assembly: GCF_029499605.1. NCBI lineage: Eukaryota > Metazoa > Chordata > Amphibia > Anura > Hylidae > Hyla > Hyla sarda. The sequence goes on from NC_079197.1 coordinate 23,418,475, forward strand.
GGCTGTCCGGGCATGCTGGGAGTTGAGGATTTGCATCATCTGGAGGGCTACAGTTTGAGACCCCGGTCTAAAGTATATCTAAATCCTGCTTATACAGTGGCCTCAACATACAATAGGGGAGATTTATCAAAACCTGTCCAGAGGAAAAGTTGCTGAGTTGCCCATAGCAACCAATCAGATCGCTTCTTTCATTTTTGTTTGGTTGCTATGATTGGTTGCTATGGACAACTCAGCAACTTTTCCTCCTGACACGTTTTGATAAATCTCCCCCAATATTTTTAACACACAATGGTCTTTTCTAGACCATTGTAACTTGAATCCAGACAATGTACAGACAGTCCAGATCTGCAAAACGTGTCAATGGCCGGAAAATATGACCAATCAGAATGGGAATTTCACTGGTAAAACCTTTGTATTACTGAAGTGCATGCACTGACTGGGTGTCTGGTAGTGCCCCCTACTGTACAGGGAGGTATTATATGTTCTGTACTACTCTTTACCTGTATTACTGAAGTGTATGCACTGACTGGTGTCTGGTAGCGCCCCCTACAGTACAGGGAGGTATTACATGTTCTGTACTACTTTTTACATGTGTCAGAGTTAGCTGCTCCTTTGGACACCAGGTGAGGGCGGCTCCAGTGCCGGGGCCAAAAAATCACACTGCCGCTCAGCCTATTGCCGGCTGAGTCGGGACTTCGCTGCGGCCGGTGATTGGCTAAATGCAGTATGACTTACCGACCAATGGCAACCAGGAAGAGGATCACGGCGGATACCAGAGTGGGTTACCAGAGGCACCAGGGGAGCGAAGGAAGGTATGTATCTCTTAATTTTTTTACTGCCTGCAGTATGGAGGACAATTTTTCTATCCTGGAGTACTCCTTTAAGAAATTCCTGTCCTCTACATAGACAGCGATTTACAGCTCCCATCAGATCTTTTATATGTAAGGATTTGCTTCATCTGTATTGGTTATCTACTTATCTTTCTTTAATCCTCACTTTTTCCTATTTTTGGATGACATTTTGGGGGCTTCAGAACCAATTACCAGGTTTCCATAGAGTTATGATCTCAACATACAATGGTCGTCCTGGAACCAGTTAATATTGTAACTTGAGGGACAGCTGCACTTCAAACCGCTTAACCGGTACTGATAAGACGGATCCAACATAACTGATGGTTGGAAGGCAACCGTCTACATGGTCCGATGATTGGATCCCATCATTCACAATAACTAGAATAAAATGGAAATTAGGAAATTTGTTGTAATTTTAGGAATTGAAATGGGTCAACCCATGTTCATAGGGTTCACAATGGCTTCTTTCCAACCTACTTTATAATTTGATAGGCCACTGTTCATTCCCAATGGTATTATGATTGGTGAGCACTGTCTTTGTGTTGTAGCACCTCCAGGTTTCATCTATATATATATATATATATATATATATATATATATATATATATAAAACTCAACGTGTGTGTGTGTGTGTGTGTATGTGTGTATGTTCCACAAAAACTTTCAAACGGCTAAAGATATTAACATGAAACTTGGAACACATGTTACTTATATGTCAACAACAAACATAGGATAGGTGATTTAACCCTTACTCACCCCATTTGCCAGGGGTGGGCCTTATGTTTAAAGTCCCATGCAAGTCAATGGGAAATATAACTGCATAACTTCTAAACGGCTGGCGATATTTCGATAATACTTGGTTACATGTTACTTATATGTCCACTTAAAATATATGATAGTTAATTTAACCCTTAACTACCCCCATTTGTGAGGGTCGCGGTTTTTGTTTAAAGTCCCATGCAAATCAATGGGAAATGTATGTTCCCATATAACTTCTGTACGGCTGGAGATATTTCAATACCTGGAACACATATTACGGGTCGGGATGGGAGGTCGGGATAGGAGGTCGAGATAGGAGGTCGAGATAGGAGGTTGGGATAGGAGGTCGGGATAGGAGGTCAGGATAGGAGGTCGGGATAGGAGGACGGCATAGGAGGACGGGATAGGAGGACGGGATAGGAGGTCAAGATAAGAGGTCGAGATAAGAGCACGGGAAAGGAGGTCGGGATAGGAGGACGGGATAGGAGGTCGGGATAGGAGGTTGGGATAGGAGGTTGAGATATGAGGACGGGAAAGGAGGATGGGAAAGTAGGACGGGATAGGAGGTCTGGATAGGAGGTTGAGATAGGAGGTCGGGATAGGAGGTCAGGATAGGAGGTCGGGATAGGAGGTCGGGATGGGAGGTCGGGATAGGAGGTCGGGATAGGAGGTCGAGATAGGAGGTCGGGACAGGAGGTCAGGACAGGAGGTCGGGACAGGAGGTCGGGACAGGAGGTCGGGACAGGAGGATGGGATAGGAGGTCGGGATGTGGGGTTGGGATATGACAACAACATATGAGGACGGGATATGAAGTCAAAAGCTTCCTCCTTTGTTTATTTTCCTCCCCAACAAGGATTAGGATGGAAAAACCGGGCAACGCCGGGTACTCAGCTAGTACATTATAAATTACCTGAATACTTTCATGGGCACACACGGGGTGACTCCAGAGTCACTGTCTGAAATGTAGCCACCTGTACCTGCAAAAAGAAAGAGAGCAGAAAGCCTATGAGACATAAGGGTCTGTGGTGGAATATATTCAGAGGGTTCATGAACACAATTAAAGGGATATTCCAGGAACTTTTTTTATTTGACTATGCTACAGGGGCTGTAAAGTTAGTGTAGTTCACAATATAGTGTCTGTACCTGTATGTGACGGTTTTCTCACAATTCTTCTGTGATTTTCACCCCACTATTTATTTTTACCAGCATACAAAATGACTGTTGTCTCAGATTTTTCCCAGCTTGCAATGCAGCCAAGACCTGACTCACTAGTCAGCTGATGACAGGGAGCCTGTCTGCTTCAATGGGTGGAGGGATCAATCTGCAACCTTATGGTGGATAACCCCTTTAAGGGAGTACTGTGGCCAAAATTAACTGATCCCCTATCCACAGGATAGGGGATAAGTAGCTGATCGCGGGGGGCTTGACTGCTGGGACCTCCACCCGCAATCTCCTAAATGGGACCCCATCTCGTTCAGTCAGGAGCGCGTGTCATCTACCCTTCATTAATTTCAATGGAGTGCGTACCATCTACCACACGCACTCCTCACTCAGAGCTGGGTCCCGTTCAGGAGATCGCGGGGGGGTCCCAGCTCTTAAAATATATTATGTTATTATTTTTTTGATGGACATTCCCTTTAAGCCAGGTCAATGGAGGCTACTACGCCACAACAGACATAATTGTGGTGTAAGTGAATATATGTAGTAGTTTGCGATGGATCCAATCCAGCCTTAAGCACACATATATTTGTTTCACTATTGCCCCTGTGGCTACCCCCTGAGTGAGACTGTCATATATTGTATCTTGGATGTGAGGGAGTCTTAAAGGAGTAGTCCATTTAAAAAAAAAAAATATATATATATATATATATATATATATATATATATATATATAATTATCCCCGATCTCCTGCCCAGCTCTCTCCATGAATGAAGTGTGTCGACCACGGTACGAAGTGGTGGCCGACATGCCCCCTTTCATCTCTATGGGAGAGCCAGAGATACACGAGCGCTGTATCTTCAGCTCTCCTATAGAGATGCATGGAGAGGAGTGTCGGCTCCATGGTTGACACAGCTTCCATGGCAGGAGATTGCGAGGGTCCTAGCGTTTGGACCCCCCGCAATCAGACACTCATCCTCTATTTTGCGGATAGTGGATACGTTTTTTAACTGGACTACTCCTTAAAAGGCAGTGTTCCCTGGGAATAGTATACAAAGTAGATCCCCTACAGAAGGAAGATAATTCTCTCTTGTGTAAGCTATAGATGGCTACATGTAAGTCATTCTAATTTAAGGGGTACACATTAAAATAAACAAAATTTTTACCATTACTGGGAAACCTCTTGGTGGTCTTGGGCAGGTCTTTCATTAATCCACTAGGCTTGTTGGGCAACAGTTCTTTCATAATGGTCCCTAATGGATCTGACTTAACTCCAGCAATATTTGTTTGTGATGTGGAACTTTCTTTCATAGTGGTGTCATCTCCGATGGTGAAATCATTTGCGGTGGTGTGATCTCTAATGTGATCTCTGTTGTCCTTGGTGGGTTTTGTGGGGGTGTCATTTCTGATCATCTGTGTGGTGATATAATCCTTGGTGGGCTTTGTGCTGGTGTAATCTCTGTCTGTCTGTGTGGTGATGTAGTGATTTGTGGTCTTTGTAGTAATGTTATCTCTAGTGGTCTGTGTGGTGGTATAATCATTAGTGGACTTTGTGGTGGTATAATCATTGGTAGTCTTTGCGGGAATGTAATCTCTGGAGGTATTTGTGGTTTTGTAATCTCTGAAGGTCTGTGTTGTGGTAAAATCATTGGTGGTCTTTGTATTTGTGTTATCTCTCGAGGTCTTTGTGGTGGTGTATTCTCCGGAGTTCTGTATGGTAGTGTAATCTTTGGTGTTTTTTGTGGTTGTGTAATCTCTGGAGGTCTTTGTGGTGGTGTTTTCACCCTTGGTGTTACGCCGAGCGCTCCGGGTCCCCGCTCCTCCCCGGAGCGCTCGCTACACTTCCCTCACTGCAGCGCCCCGGTCGGTTCCACGGACCCGGGGCGCTGCGTTACCACCTCCGGCCGGGATGCGATTCGCGATGCGGGTAGCGCCCGCTCGCGATGCGCACCCCGGCTCCCGTACCTGACTCGCTCCCCGTCAGTTCTGTCCCGGCGCGCGCGGCCCCGCTCCCTAGGGCGCGCGCGCGCCGGGTCTTTGCGATTTAAAGGGCCACTGCACCGCTGATTGGTGCAGTGGTTCCAATTAGTGTTTACACCTGTGCACTTCCCTATATCACCTCACTTCCCCTTCACTCCCTCGCCGGATCTTGTTGCCCTAGTGCCAGTGAAAGCGTTCCTTGTGTGTTCCTTGCCTGTGATTCCAGACCTTCTGCCGTTGCCCCTGACTACGATCCTTGCTGCCTGCCCCGACCTTCTGCTACGTCCGACCTTGCTTCTGTCTACTCCCTTGTACCGCGCCTTTCTTCAGCAGCCAGAGAGGTTGAGCCGTTGCTAGGGGATACGACCTGGTCACTACCGCCGCAGCAAGACCATCCCGCTTTGCGGCGGGCTCTGGTGAAAACCAGTAGTGACTTAGAACCGATCCTCTAGCACGGTCCACGCCAATCCCTCTCTGGCACAGAGGATCCACCACCTGCCAGCCGGCATCGTGACAGTAGATCCGGCCATGGATCCCGCTGAAGTTCCTCTGCCAGTTGTCGCTGACCTCACCACGGTGGTCGCCCAGCAGTCACAACAGATTGCGCAACAAGGCCAACAGCTGTCTCAACTGACTGTTATGCTACAACAGTTACTACCACAGCTCCAGCAATCATCTCCTCCGCCAGCTCCTGTACCTCCTCCGCAGCGAGTGGCCGCTTCTGGAATACGACTATCCTTGCCGGATAAATTTGATGGGGACTCTAAGTTTTGCCGTGGCTTTCTTTCCCAATGTTCATTACACTTGGAGATGATGTCGGACCAGTTCCCCACCGAAAGGTCTAAAGTGGCTTTCGTAGTCAGCCTGCTGTCTGGAAAAGCCCTGGCTTGGGCCACACCGCTCTGGGACCGCAATGACCCCGTCACTGCCTCTGTACACTCCTTCTTCTCGGAAATTCGAAGTGTCTTTGAGGAACCTGCCCGAGCCTCTTCTGCTGAGACTGCCCTGTTGAACCTGGTCCAGGGTAATTCTTCCGTTGGCGAGTATGCCGTACAGTTCCGTACCCTTGCTTCAGAATTATCCTGGAATAATGAGGCACTCTGCGCGACCTTTAAAAAAGGCCTATCCAGCAACATTAAAGATGTTCTGGCCGCACGAGAAATCCCTGCTAACCTACATGAACTCATCCATCTTGCCACTCGCATTGACATGCGTTTTTCCGAACGGCGTCAGGAGCTCCGCCAGGATATGGACTCTGTTCGCACGAGGCGTTTCTTCTCCCCGGCTCCTCTCTCCTCTGGTCCCCTGCAACCTGTTCCTGTGCCTCCCGCCGTGGAGGCTATGCAGGTCGACCGGTCTCGCCTGACACCCCAAGAGAGGACACGACGCCGCATGGAGAATCTCTGCCTGTACTGTGCTAGTACCGAACACTTCCTGAGGGATTGTCCTATCCGTCCTCCCCGCCTGGAAAGACGTCCGCTGACTCCGCACAAAGGTGAGACAGTCCTTGATGTCTACTCTGCTTCTCCACGTCTTACTGTGCCTGTGCGGATGTCTGCCTCTGCCTTCTCCTTCTCTGCTGTGGCCTTCTTGGACTCTGGATCTGCAGGAAATTTTATCTTGGCCTCTCTCGTCAACAGGTTCAACATCCCGGTGACCAGTCTCGCCAGACCCCTCTACATCAATTGTGTAAACAATGAAAGATTGGACTGTACTATACGTTTCCGCACGGAGCCCCTTCTAATGTGCATCGGATCTCATCATGAGAGGATTGAACTGTTGGTCCTCCCCAATTGCACTTCTGAAATCCTTCTTGGACTTCCCTGGCTTCAACTCCATTCCCCAATCCTGGATTGGTCCACTGGGGAGATCAAGAGTTGGGGGCCCTCTTGTTCCAAGGACTGCTTAAAACCGGTTCCCAGTAAACCTTGCCGTGTCCCTGTGCTTCCTCATGTAACCGGTCTCCCTAAGGCCTATATGGACTTTGCGGACGTTTTTTGCAAAAAACAAGCTGAGACTCTACCTCCTCACAGGCCTTATGATTGTCCCATTGACCTCCTCCCGGGCACTACTCCACCCCGGGGCAGAATCTATCCTCTGTCCGTCCCAGAGACTCTTGCCATGTCTGAATACGTCCAAGAAAATTTAAAAAAGGGCTTTATCCGTAAATCCTCCTCTCCTGCCGGAGCCGGATTTTTCTTTGTGTCCAAAAAAGATGGCTCTCTACGTCCTTGCATTGACTACCGCGGTCTTAATAAAATCACGGTTAAGAACCGCTACCCCCTACCCCTCATCTCTGAACTCTTTGATCGTCTCCAAGGTGCCCATATTTTTACCAAACTGGACTTAAGAGGTGCTTATAATCTCATCCGCATCAGAGAGGGGGATGAATGGAAAACGGCATTTAACACCAGAGATGGACACTTTGAGTATCTGGTCATGCCCTTTGGTCTATGCAACGCCCCTGCCGTCTTCCAAGACTTTGTTAATGAAATTTTTCGTGATCTCCTATACTCCTGTGTTGTTGTATATCTGGACGATATCCTGATTTTTTCTGCCAATCTTGAAGAACACCGCCAGCATGTCCGTATGGTTCTTCAGAGACTTCGTGATAATCAACTCTATGCCAAAATAGAGAAATGTCTGTTTGAATGCCAATCTCTTCCTTTTCTAGGATACTTGGTCTCTGGCCAGGGACTACAAATGGACCCAGATAAACTCTCTGCCGTCTTAGATTGGCCACGCCCCTCCGGACTCCGTGCCATCCAACGTTTTTTGGGGTTCGCCAATTATTACAGGCAATTTATTCCACATTTTTCTACCATTGTGGCTCCTATTGTGGCTTTAACAAAAAAAAATGCCGATCCCAAGTCTTGGCCTCCTCAAGCGGAAGACGCCTTTAAACGACTCAAGTCTGCCTTTTCTTCGGCTCCCGTGCTCTCCAGACCTGACCCATCTAAACCCTTCCTATTGGAGGTTGATGCCTCCTCAGTGGGAGCTGGAGCTGTCCTTCTACAAAAAAACTCTTCCGGGCATGCTGTTACTTGTGGTTTTTTTTCCAGGACCTTCTCTCCGGCGGAGAGGAACTACTCCATCGGGGATCGAGAGCTTCTAGCCATTAAATTAGCACTTGAGGAATGGAGGCATCTGCTGGAGGGATCAAGATTTCCAGTTATTATTTACACCGATCACAAGAACCTCTCCTACCTCCAGTCTGCCCAACGGCTGAATCCTCGTCAGGCCAGGTGGTCTCTGTTCTTTGCCCGATTTAATTTTGAAATTCACTTTCGGCCTGCTGATAAGAACATTAGGGCCGATGCTCTCTCTCGTTCCTCAGATGCCTCTGAAATTGAACTCTCTCCTCAACACATCATTCCTCCTGACTGCCTGATTTCCACTTCTCCAGCCTCCATCAGGCAAACTCCTCCAGGAAAGACCTTTGTTTCTCCACGCCAACGCCTTGGGATCCTCAAATGGGGTCACTCCTCCCATCTCGCAGGTCATGCGGGCATTAAGAAATCTGTGCAACTCATCTCTCGCTTCTATTGGTGGCCGACTCTAGAGACTGATGTGGTGGACTTTGTGCGAGCCTGCACTATCTGTGCCCGGGATAAGACTCCTCGCCAGAAGCCCGCTGGTTTTCTTCATCCTCTACCTGTCCCCGAACAACCTTGGTCTCTGATTGGTATGGATTTTATTACTGACTTACCCCCATCCCATGGCAACACTGTTATTTGGGTGGTCGTTGATCGATTCTCCAAAATGGCACATTTCATCCCTCTTCCTGGTCTTCCTTCAGCGCCTCAGTTGGCTAAACAATTTTTTGTACACATTTTTCGTCTTCACGGGTTACCTACACAGATCGTCTCGGATAGAGGCGTCCAATTTGTGTCTAAATTCTGGAGGGCTCTCTGTAAACAACTCAAGATTAAATTAAATTTTTCTTCTGCATACCATCCTCAATCCAATGGACAAGTAGAGAGAATTAACCAGATCTTGGGTGACTATTTACGACATTTTGTTTCCTCCCGCCAGGATGACTGGGCAGATCTTCTACCTTGGGCCGAATTCTCGTATAATTTCAGAATCTCTGAATCTTCCTCCAAATCTCCGTTTTTCGTGGTGTACGGCCGTCACCCTCTTCCCCCCCTCCCTACCCCCTTGCCCTCTGGTCTGCCCGCTGTGGATGAAATTTCTCGTGATCTTTCCACCATATGGAAAGAGACCCAAAATTCTCTCTTACAGGCTTCTTCTCGCATGAAGAGATTCGCAGATAAGAAAAGAAGAGCTCCTCCCATTTTTTCCCCTGGAGACAAGGTATGGCTCTCCGCTAAATATGTCCGTTTCCGTGTCCCGAGCTATAAGTTGGGACCACGCTATCTTGGTCCTTTTAAAGTTTTGTGTCAAATTAATCCTGTCTCTTACAAACTTCTTCTTCCTCCTTCTCTTCGTATCCCTAATGCCTTTCACGTCTCTCTTCTTAAACCTCTCATCCTCAACCGTTTTTCTCCTAAATCTGTTCCTCCCACTCCTGTTTCCGGCTCCTCGGACATCTTCTCTGTCAAAGAGATCTTAGCCTCAAAAAAGGTCAGAGGAAAAACTTTTTTTTTAGTGGATTGGGAGGGTTGTGGTCCAGAAGAGAGGTCCTGGGAACCTGAGGACAATATCCTGGACAAAAGTCTGATCCTCAGGTTCTCAGGCCCCAAGAAGAGGGGGAGACCCAAGGGGGGGGGTACTGTTACGCCGAGCGCTCCGGGTCCCCGCTCCTCCCCGGAGCGCTCGCTACACTTCCCTCACTGCAGCGCCCCGGTCGGTTCCACGGACCCGGGGCGCTGCGTTACCACCTCCGGCCGGGATGCGATTCGCGATGCGGGTAGCGCCCGCTCGCGATGCGCACCCCGGCTCCCGTACCTGACTCGCTCCCCGTCAGTTCTGTCCCGGCGCGCGCGGCCCCGCTCCCTAGGGCGCGCGCGCGCCGGGTCTTTGCGATTTAAAGGGCCACTGCACCGCTGATTGGTGCAGTGGTTCCAATTAGTGTTTACACCTGTGCACTTCCCTATATCACCTCACTTCCCCTTCACTCCCTCGCCGGATCTTGTTGCCCTAGTGCCAGTGAAAGCGTTCCTTGTGTGTTCCTTGCCTGTGATTCCAGACCTTCTGCCGTTGCCCCTGACTACGATCCTTGCTGCCTGCCCCGACCTTCTGCTACGTCCGACCTTGCTTCTGTCTACTCCCTTGTACCGCGCCTTTCTTCAGCAGCCAGAGAGGTTGAGCCGTTGCTAGGGGATACGACCTGGTCACTACCGCCGCAGCAAGACCATCCCGCTTTGCGGCGGGCTCTGGTGAAAACCAGTAGTGACTTAGAACCGATCCTCTAGCACGGTCCACGCCAATCCCTCTCTGGCACAGAGGATCCACCACCTGCCAGCCGGCATCGTGACACTTGGTCTTTGTGGTAGCGTAATCTTTGTTGGTCTTTGTGGTTGTGTAATCTCTGGAAGTCTTTGTGGTGGTGTATTCTCCGGTGGTCTGTGTGGTAGCGTAATCTTTGTTAGTCTTTGTGGTTGTGTAATCTTTGGAAGTCTTTGTGGTGGTGTATTCTCCGGTGGTCTGTGTGGTAGTGTAATCTTTGGTGTTTTTTGCGGTTGTGTAATCTCTGGAGGTCTTTGTGGTGGTGTATTCTCCAGTGATCTGTGTGGTAGTATAATCATTGGTGGACTTTGTGGTGGTATAATCACTGAAGGTCTTTCCTTGAACACTATAACTTGTCTGGATTGGGGAGCTTTGCTTGGTCTCTGTCTTTTTGAGGGGGTTAAACTTGTTTTTTAGCTCAACTTTGTTTTGCTCAATCTGAGTTCGTAGAGTTGGAAGATGAAATAAAACCCCTTTTTGAGCATCTAGGTAATCTTTCCGAGCCCACGTTGGCACAGGTATGGCTTGATCCTTGATAATAACAGCATTGCCACTTTGCTGAGATGTTTCTTCTTCCTTTCTTTGATTGTTTTGCGTTTTCTGATATTTCACCTTGGAAAGGAAACCATCCGGTGACCATTTTGGAGGAGATGCAACATTTGGAGAGTTTGGTGGGAATCCAATTACAGGGGATGGTGTCTTCTCCAACCGTGGTAACTTCTGCAGTGATCCATTCCTTCTGCCAAGGTCAGTAGCAAGGCTAAAGGCATCTGGATATTTCCGGCGGAGATCATTGTAAAATCCATCTAGTGTTTTGTTGTTATTGCTGGAAACATCCATCAACATCTTTCTCAATGTGTCTTCCTAACCCAGATCACAGTGTTCTGGCATGGTACCAAAACACTTTACCTTCAGGAAAAAAAAAGACGTCTTATTTGTAAGGTTACATTATCTTACTACCTACAGGCAACATTTATTGACAGGTACATCAGCTCCGGTAGGTTTCACTAAATATGGTGCTCATCGTGCCAGCCGTTCAATATGATTTCCAAGGGCACTTTCCCAATGTATCCATGTGAGATACTAATGTGGAATCATGCAGAACAATATTTGCAGCCATTAAATCGCCTGTCATTTTATAAAGGGACATCTACAGGAATATGTATTTTGGAGAGATCTCATAGCCATGCTTATTCACTCAGAGCTGTGAACAAAGTGGTTTTCACACTGCGCTCCCAGCTGATCTGTGGATGCATTGAACAGCATTCTGAACTATGTTTTCCATCAGGGGTAGAGGGGATAATACACACGTTGGGTCTTATGTGTATACTGTAGTGTGTCCATAGATCAGCCTATATCAAAATGCACCACTTCACCCTCATAGCTTTCCCTTTTCAGATCCATAGAGTAGCCTATGTAGTTGCTTTGGGCCCCTGGAGAGAGGGACCCAACTCAGGTCAGCTTTATCCTTTGTCTGTATAGGGCCTGTGGAGAAGGATCGGCACTAAAACTTGCTCATAAATCTGTCCGAACACATTAGGTAAATAATAGCTGGCACTGGCCAACCATCTAATATGTATAAAAGCCTCCTGACACTTCCCAAAAGCAGATGTTAGGGGAAAGAAGGGTTGGGCATGTGGGACTTCAATTGCCTGATTCTTTTGTGTAAAGGAAAGCTACTGCCAGAGGAGTCTGGCAGTGGATTTCTCCCCTTTCCCCATTGAGAACACATGTACTCTTGGCCAAGCGTGCTTGTAAATAGGGGGATCAGCATAGATAGGTGTTGGCCTAACGAGTGTTTGGCTAACAGCTATGTTGTGTGTATGGCAAGCTTTAATGGGTTATGCTGCATTCACATCACATTTGGGGCATCCAACACCCGTGCCGTACCCCATTCCTTTAAATAAGCCCGATGGAGTCAGCTAGTCAGGTAATTTTTGGACCGTATCCATATTTGCTGCCAGACCGGAAACCGCAGCAGACTACGGGTTTCAGTCCGACAACAAAATACTGTTCAAAAATTACTCGACCAGAGTCACTAGCTGATTCCTTCCAGCTCATTGAAATCAATGGGGTATGACACGGCTGCCGTATGCCTTAAACATGATGTGAATGTAGTCTTATAGTCTTAGGCTGGGTTCACACTACGTTTTGTCCCATACGGGAGCGCATACGGCAGGGGGGAGCTAAAACCTCGCGCTCCCGTATGTCACCGTATGTGCTCCCGTATGTCATTCATTTCAAGGAGCCGACCGGAGTGAAACGTTCGGTCCGGTCGGCTCATTTTTGCGCCGTATGCGCTTTTACAACCGGACCTAAAACCGTGGTTGACCACAGTTTTAGGTCCGGTTGTAAAAGCGCATACGGCGCAAAAATGAGCCGACCGGACCGAACGTTTCACTCCGGTCGGCTCATTGAAATGAATGACATACGGGAGCGCATACGGTCACATACGGGAGCGCGAGGTTTTAGCTCCCCCCTGCCGTATGCGCTCCCGTATGGGACAAAACGTAGTGTGAACCCAGCCTAACCCAGGATTCTTCCTTTCTTAAAGAGAAAAAAAAAAAACAGGTTGTGTGTGGTATTAAAACTCCACTCCATTCACAATGGAACTGAACTGCAATACCACACGCCAACTGACGGCTAGAGTGGTGCTGTTTCTGGAAGAAATCAGCTGTTTTTCTTATCCTGGATAAGCTCTTCTCCTAAGTTGTTTGTGAACAAAGGTTGTCAGGGCATGCTGGGAGTTGTTGTTTCGCAACAGCTGGTGAGCCACTGGCTGGAGACCATGGTGGAATAATATAATATGCCATTAGGCCACCATAAACTATACCCATATGCAATGCTGTGGGTCTCATTCGAGACTAAAAGTCACCAATAGTAATAGCATGAGTACAACCTTAACATTGGTGCCCCCTTTAGTGCATGTTGGGATATGTTCTAGGTTAGTTTAGTTAAGCGGAACCAAGCCAGTAGGTTCCAGAGTGCCAAACTGGTTATATATATACACTATATATATATATATATATATATATATATATATATATATATATATGCATGGCCTGCCCAGTGGTAATAGTTGTAGTACTGTTACAGAATACATATATATATATTGAAGGCAAGTGTTTATATACATACCTGGCGTCCTCTCTAAGTGATGGTGGAAGAAGATAGATTGTGGTGGGGGCTTGCATTTTCTGTACCAAGCTAATTTTCGGTCTAGGTGCTGTCTTGTAACTTACCGTCCAGGTTTTCATTTAGCTCAGGTGAGTCCTCTGACCGTGGGTGTGATTTAGTCAGTTATGGGGTGTGATTGTTTTACACTGCTGTCATGGTTGCAGCTTTTGGACAATGGCCTGGTATGATGAAGACTCACTTTCCTCTGGAGGTTTCCATACTTTTGCTATTAGCCTGGGGACAAATATTGATCTTCAATAATAAAGCTGTAGGACCATGCAATGGGCAATTGCTTAAATTACAATTCCTGGCCCCATGTCTATCATAGTCCCAAATATAATGTTTACATGGGCTTAAGACAGTGGTCTCTAATCCATGGACCTCCAGCTGTTGCAAAACTACAACTCCCAGCATGCCCGGACAGCCATTGGCTGTCCGGGCATGCTAGGAGTTGTAGTTTTGCAACAGCTAGAGGTCCACAGTTTGGAGATCATTGGCTTAAAGGCTCAATTATATCAGTGGTCTAAATGTGTGCTCCTACAGGTGCACACCCTTCATAGGGTCTATCCAGGATTTTTTTTTTTTTTAAATGGCTGCTTTCTTCCAAATACAGCACCACACCACACCCGCAGGTTGTATATGGTATTACAACTCGGCTCCATTCACTTCAATAGAACTGAGCTGCAATACCACACACAACCTGGGGACAAGAATGGCACTGTACCTGGAAGAAAGCAGCTATGTTTTGGTTTCTAATGCTGGATAACCTTTTCAAAGGGGTACTACAGAGAAGTCAATTTATCCCCTATCAACAGGATAGGGGATAAGCGTCTGATCGTGGAGGACCCGAATGCTGGAACCTCCTATGATCTCTTGTAAGGGCGTAGGGGCTTGGAGTTCAGGTTGTACCCCCCCATAATCAGACACTGTGGATAGGGTATAAGTTGACTTCCCAGAGGTGCCCCTTTAATTCTAGCATCCTAGGCAGTTGGCATGTAGTTTACCCTTTAAAGGAGTATTGCAGGAAAAAACAATTGTATATATATATATATATGTGTGTGTGTGGTAGCCCTTGTGGGGTGTATAGTAGGGGGGATGTTGTGTCGGTATATGAGGGGTTAATGTTAACCCTATAGTTCGTGACGCCAGGCTGGGGGCTAATATGCTGAGGTAATTCTCCGGCCTATCTCCACCCTTCCCAGTAACGATAGGTGCATGAAATGACTGAAGGTCCACAAGGAGATTTAACTTGAACTTGAACAACTTTACTTAAGTGCTTACGGTACATCCAAGGCACAGGAACAGTCTAATATAACAGTCCTTATATTGCTCAGTGACTGACAGTTGTTGCGGACCTTGAGGTATTTAGAAAGTCTCTGAATTTAGGGTAGACATTGCAGATCCGTCCGGATTTAGGGGTTAGATTAGGTCCGGTGATGCTGCAGAGTGTCTGGGGATTGATACACTCTCGATTTAGTATTGATGAGCCGTCGCCCCAAGGCTCAGGCCTAACTCACTGCGAGAATAGCTGCGCAGGTCCTTCTCGGTTGACAGCCCAGGAACAAGAGAGATGCTTACTGCTTGGCTGCGCAGGAACAAGAGAGAATAACTATTCATTTACATTTATATAACTATATTTACATAAACCTTGCATAAATTACTGGTTTACTAGATGGAATAGAGGTGAAAAGGGGTAGATTATACAACATGGACCCCTACGTCCTAGGGACTCTGGCTATGGGGACCCATACACATAAAGGGACCGCATAGGATGCGGTACCGGGACACTATATATATATCTCAACTGGCTCAAGAAAGTTAAACAGATTTGTAAATTATTTCTATTAAAAAATCTTAATCCTTTCAATAATTATCAGCTGCTGACGTTGAGTTGTTCTTTTCTGTCTGGCAACAGTGCTCTCTGCTGACATCTCTGCTTGTCTCAGGAACTGCACAGAGTAGAAGAGGTTTGCTATGGGGATTTGCTTCTAAACTGGGTGGTTCCCAAGACACGTGTCATCAGAGAGCACTTAGACAGAAAAGAACAACTCAACTTCAGCAGTTCAAAAGTACTGAAAGGATTAAGATTTTTTAATAGAAGTAATTTACAAATCTGTTTATCTTTCTGGAGCCAGGACCCCCACGCTGTAATTTTTTCTACCTGCTGTCATGAACACGATGTCGCTAAAAAATTCTGTGTCTGGTTGTCAGAGTTCAGACTGGAGGATTAAAAATCTGCACCAAAATCTGTATCTACAGTGGGGCAAAAAAGTATTTAGTCAGCCACCAATTGTACAAGTTCTCCCACTTAAAAAGATGAGAGAGGCCTGTAATTCATCATAGGTATACCTCAACTATGAGAGACAGAATGAGAAAATAAAATCCATAAAATCACATTGTCTGATTTTTAAAGAATTTATTTGTAAATTATGGTGGAAAATAAGTATTTGGTCACCTACAAACAAGCAAGATTTCTGCCTCTCACAGACCTGTAACTTCTTCTGTATGAGTCTCCTCTGTCCTCCACTCGTTATCAGTATAAAAGACACCTGTCCACAGCCTCAAACAGTCACACTCCAAACTCCACTATGGCCATGACCAAAGAGCTGTCAAAGGACACCAGAAACATAATTGTTGACCTGCACCAGGCGGGAAAGACTGAATCTGCAATAGGCAAGCAGCTTGGTGTGAAGAAATCAACTGTGGGAGCAAATATTAGAAAATGGAAGACATGCAAGACCACTGATAATCTCCCTCGATCTGGGGCCCCATGCAGGATCTCCCCCTGCCCCTGTGGTTTTTAAAATTATCACAAGAACTTGAGAAAAAAATCCAGTACCACAAGGGGGGACCGAGTGAATTACCTGCAGAGAGCTGGGACCAAAGTAGCAAAGGCTACCATCAGTAACACACTATGCTGCCAGGGACTCAAATCATGCAGTGCCAGATGTATCCCCCTGCTTAAGCCAGTACATGTCTGGGCCCATCTGAAGTTTGCTAGAGAGCATTTGGATGATCCAGAAGAGGAATGGGAGAGCGTCATATGGTCAGATGAAACCAAAGTAGAACTTTTTGGTAAAAACTCAACTCGTCGTGTTTTGAGGAGAAAGATTGCTGAGTTGCATCCAAAGAACACCATATCTACTGTGAATCATGGGGGTGGAAACATCACGCTTTGGGGCTGTTTTTCTGCAAAGGGACTAGGACAACTGATCCATGTAAGAATAAATGGGGCCATGTATCGTGAGATTTTGAATGAAAACCTCCTTCCATTAGCAAGGGCATTGAAGATGAAACATGGCTGGGTCTTTCAGTATGACAATGATCCCAAACACACCACCCAGGCAAGAAAGGAGTGGCTTCATAAGAAGCATTTCAAGGTCCTGGAGGGGTCTAGCCAGTCTCCAGATCTCAACCCCATAGGAAACCTTTGGAGGAAGTTGAAAGTCTGTGTTGCCCAGCGACAGCCCCAAAACATCTTTGCTCTAGAGTAGATAGATAAAATTGATAAGTAGCTGATTGCAAGGGGGGGGGGGGGGGCGTGGGTGGTCGGAGGGTCTGACCGCTGGGGCCCCCCGCAATCACAGGGATGGGACCCGGCGCTCAGTGAGGAGCACGTGCTGTAGGTGGCAGACGCTCCATTAATTTCTATGGGAGCGTCGAAAAGAACCGAGTACAGCTCTCGCGATCAGCTTCTAATCCCCTATCCTGTGGAGTTCTCCTTTAAACCCCAGCACTCCCAGAACTGTATTATTGGCTTCAGGTTTAGGTTACACCATACTGGAATTTCCCTCACTAGGAGGCAGTACATCTATATATCACCAACCATAATAATTGTGCTTCTGTGAAAAGGGTACATCGACAAAGGCTGAAAATCGCCACTGCAGGGGTCTCTGCGCTCGATCAGAACAGGCCTTGTTCAATCATTGAATGTAGTCATCTAATTTTTCCCGAACGTATCCAACTTTTGGTTTGGAATGAAAATCCTGGTCTGCCACGTTTTTTAGTCTGTGCCAATAGTTAGTTTAGTTCAGAAAATGACCTGAAAGCTGTCACAAGCTGAATAATATGATTGAACGGGGCCTGTGCCGATCCAGCACGGACACTACGGCAGCCGATTGTGAACTTCCTAAAATCGACTTTGAACTTGTGATGTAAATGCAGCCTACTTTGGAGGTCTGATC
The DNA here is from genome assembly GCF_029499605.1 of Hyla sarda. NCBI lineage: Eukaryota > Metazoa > Chordata > Amphibia > Anura > Hylidae > Hyla > Hyla sarda. The sequence continues at coordinate 23,435,998 of NC_079197.1, forward strand.
TGAACGCAATGGGGGACATTTATCAATGTTGGTGTGCAGTAGTATAGATTTTACCCCCGTTTGCTTGGTGTATTTTTTACACAGTTTCTCAAAATGTATTAAAATGGTGCACAGACTTAATAAATTTTGCGCAATTATAGAAACTAGTGAACTGCAGAGCTAGGTTTAAAGGGGTACTCCGGTGAAAACCTTTTTTCTTTTAAATCAACTGGTGGCAGAAAGTTAAACATATTTGTAAATTACTTCTATTAAAAAATCTTAATCCTTCCTGTACTTATTAGCTGCTGAATACTACAGAGGAAATTCTTTTCTTTTTGGAATGCTCTCTGATGACATCACGAGCACAGTTCTCTCTGCTGACATTATTATAATAATAATAATAATAACACTTTATTTATTGTTGTCCTTAGTGGGATTTGAACCCAAGTCCCCAGCATTGCAAGGCATCAGTGCTAACCACTGAGCCACCATGCTGCCCTTAGCACACATTTGCCATGCACAGTTGCTAAAATGGACAGAGATGTCAGCAGAGAGCACTGTGCTCATGATGTCATCAGTGTTCCAAAAAGAAAGGAATTTCCTCTGTAGCATTCAGCAGCTAATAAGTACTGGAAGGATTAAGATTTTTTAATAGAAGTAATTTACAAATATGTTTAACCACCAGTTGATTTAAAAGAAAAACATTTTTCACCGGAGTACCCCTTTAAGCTTTGTGCTCTGACATATCTGTACGTATCCTATTAAATGGTGTAAGTTTGCCAAAAGAAATAGGCTTTGCGCAGAAAAACCTTTCTACATTTAATTTGCGCAAATAATAAATACTTTAAAGATGTTCTACCGAAAATTGCGGAAACAAATTGTGCAAAAAAAAAAAATGCAATTGCAAAAAATTGGCAGGGACATTTAAAACATTAAAGTGGTGTAAAGCCAATGATAAATGTCCCCAATGTGTGTATGTTTATGTGTATATAGGGATCTCTCATAGGGATATATAAAAGGGATCTATCATAGGGATATATCGTAGAGATATATGTAAGGGATCTAACATAGAGTTATTTAATAGGGATCTATCATAGGGATATACAAAAGGGATCTATCATTTGGGTATATCACTGGGACCTATCATAGGGATATATCATAGGGATCCATGATGCTTTTGGTTTGGCCCATTAGATCCACAGTCATGTCAGGACTTGTGACTTGTATGGAGCCTGAATTACTGTCCTCTGAACCTGGCCTTATATGGATGCCGTAACCAGTATACCAGTAAATGGTGCCATTCTGAGATGACATTAGGATCGCTCACTACGCTATTCGCTAATATGTAAAATAGAGCCATCTTATTGTGCCCACAGTATTTGTCTATAGGGTCTCCTCTGAATTTTGTATTTGACAAGGGTCCTGTCCTTTTGTAAAACTACAACTCTCAGCTTCTCGGCCTTCTGGCTAAGATCAGGTGTAGTATCTGTTCTGATCAAGTGGTTTAGTCTTTGGCCATTGATGTAGGATGGATGCTTCATGGAGGGGGCAGGTGTACTGGGGCGTGACGGGGCTGGTTCTGACGAATCAGCTCGACGGCTGTCCTGATGTGACCGGTTTCCTCCGGGTCTCGCCATGAGGTTGGGGGTGTAGAGCCGAGGTAATTCTGTGCCTCGGGGAGTGAACGCACTGCACCATTACTCTTCACCTTTGTAACTCACCCTTGGTATCACGGCCTTCTGGCTAGGATCAGGGCAATTTTTATAGAACCGGATGGATGATCGGGCAGTATATCTGCACTCGTCCACTTATTTATAATTTTTTTGTTTGTCACTGTGCCACGTTTGTGTCTTTATTTGTACACAGGATTCGCAGGATGCGGTAGCCCTTCTGGGTGTCCCTCCTGGCGGTCTAGGGGAGGTGTGTGTGGCCATTAGGTTCCTCACCTCCCTGCAACCCCTGGGCATCTTGGCTTCGGTCAAGATGTCATCAGTATACGGCTCCTCGGCTGATACCTTGGTTAATGCCTAGGTTGAAGCCAGGAGCATTTTGGCTCCTTAGTAGCTTCGGCGAAAAGGGTAATCGAACCTGGATCCTTGCAGGTGCCTTCTGGCCCGGAGGTGAAGGGTAGGTTTGTTGGGGGGGCCTCTCTCCTGTTGGAGGAGGGCTTAACGATAGACCTCATCCTTTGTGCACGTTTTTTTTTGTGTGACACGTTTGCACTTTTTCTTGCACTATGGGAGATAGAGAGCACTTGCCTCGGCTCTTAAAAAAACTACAACTCTCAGCATGCTAGGACAGCCAATGGAGTTGTAGTTTTGCACATGGCATCGGACGCACTTTATTCATGGCATCACCACCCACTCTCTACTGCCAACCTGGCCTATCTTGTGCGCACAGCAAAGGGATCGGTGGTGCCCAGCGTACATACATTGGCTTCTTTAGGAATCCAGCCATTGGTCAAGCATCGTTATGACTGCCCTGACAGGGAACTGGTGAACAGCCTGGGCTCCCCCACTGAGGAGCGCCCATGACATAGGCCTGTGGTATATCTCCAAGTAGTGCCAAGAATCTACACGGAAATTCTCCATTCCATGTGAACAGGGTTTCAGAAACCCTATTTATGTGCATGGAATGCACATTGTTGTCGGATTTGGTGCAGAACCTGCAACATGTGTGAACAGGGCCATAGAGGGCCACATGGCACCCCTAGTGTCTCAATGCAAATATCTTTAGCTCTGCAGATCTGATTGTGGATAGGGTATGTCTGAAAACAACGCCCCTTCTGTCCTCAGGCTGTGTGTGGTATTACAAGTTGGCTCCACTGACAGAACTGCAATACTACAAACAACCTGTGGACAGGATTGGTGTTGTTCTAGGGGAAAAAAATCATATATTTTTTTTAAATTATCCTGAATAGCCCCCAATAAAGGGCTCATAACATTTTTTGTAGAGTCTTTGGATACAACTATGACATAATAACCATATAATGTATATATTATAGTTATTACAGGGATCACTGAGAACCCTCCATGACAGGATTCACCCGCTCTGTGACGCATCTGCTGGGTGCATTTAATTTTTCTGTCATTTAGTTGCCGGCGGTAATACGATTGGGTATCGGAGCTGTCAATCAGGCAGGATCGTATCGCTGATTGGGTAGATTGTGTGTGAACATTTGAGCGCCGATTGGACGGTCAAGCTATGAGCGCTTTTGATTGGCCAGTTCGCTGTCAGGCCGGAAGAGTGCTGGACTTGTCCACATGCGCCCTCTAGCACTGAGCGGTGGCTGGAGTCGGCGGCGAGGTGTCCGGGTGGGAAGTGAGTGAGTACCGGGGCTTGTGTGTCGTTACCGTGTGTGCTGTGGAGCCGGTGCTGGAATGTTATAGTGTGAACAGGGAAACAGACAGAGAGAAGACGCATCTGAGTCTATACACTGAGCCCAACGTCACTTCCAGGTGTAAACAGTTACAGCATAAGCACAGTCATAAGGGAACATAGGCAGTACCTTCCCCAATACTACCCCCCTGATGATACCTGCCCCAATACTGCCCCCCCTGATGATACCTGCCCCAATACTGCCCCCCCTGATGATACCTGCCCCAATACTTCCCCCCTGATGATACCTGCCCCAATACTGCCCCCCTGATGATACCTTCCCCAATACTGCCCCCCCTGATGATACCTTCCCCAATACTGCCCCCCCTGATGATACCTTCCCCAATACTGCCCCCCTGATGATACCTGCCCCAATACTTCCCCCCTGATGATACCTGCCCCAATACTGCCCCCCTGATGATACCTGCCCCAATACTGCCCCCCTGATGATACCTGCCCCAATACTGCCCCCCCTGATGATACCTGCCCCAATACTGCCCCCCCTGATGATACCTTCCCCAATACTGCCCCCCCTGATGATACCTTCCCCAATACTTCCCCCCTGATGATACCTGCCCCAATACTTCCCCCCTGATGATACCTTCCCCAATACTGCCCCCTGATGATACCTGCCCCAATACTGCCCCCCTGATGATACCTGCCCCAATACTGCCCCCCTGATGATACCTGCCCCAATACTGCCCCCCTGATGGTACCTGCCCCAATACTGCCCCCCTGATGGTACCTGCCCCAATACTGCCCCCCTGATGGTACCTGCCCCAATACTGCCCCCCTGATGGTACCTGCCCCAATACTGCCCCCCTGATGATACCTGCCCCAATACTGCCCCCCTGATGATACCTTCCCCAATACTGCCCCCCCTGATGATACCTTCCCCAATACTGCCCCCCTGATGGTACCTGCCCCAATACTGCCCCCCTGATGGTACCTGCCCCAATACTGCCCCCCTGATGGTACCTGCCCCAATACTGCCCCCCTGATGGTACCTGCCCCAATACTGCCCCCCTGATGGTACCTGCCCCAATACTGCCCCCCTGATGGTACCTGCCCCAATACTGCCCCCCTGATGGTACCTGCCCCAATACTGCCCCCCTGATGGTACCTTCCCCAATACTGCCCCCCTGATGGTACCTGCCCCAATACTGCCCCCCTGATGATACCTGCCCCAATACTGCCCCCCTGATGATACCTTCCCCAATACTGCCCCCCCTGATGATACCTTCCCCAATACTGCCCCCCCTGATGATACCTTCCCCAATACTGCCCCCCCCTGATGATACCTTCCCCAATACTGCCCCCCTGATGGTACCTTCCCCAATACTGCCCCCCTGATGGTACCTGCCCCAATACTGCCCCCCTGATGGTACCTGCCCCAATACTGCCCCCCTGATGGTACCTGCCCCAATACTGCCCCCCTGATGGTACCTGCCCCAATACTGCCCCCCCTGATGGTACCTGCCCCCCCTGATGATACCTGCCCCAATATTGCCCCCCTGATGATACCTGCCCCAATACTGCCCCCCTGATGATACCTGCCCCAATACTGCCCCCCTGATGATACCTGCCCCAATACTGCCCCCCTGATGATACCTGCCCCAATACTGCCCCCCTGATGATACCTGCCCCAATACTGCCCCCCTGATGATACCTGCCCCAATACTGCCCCCCTGATGATACCTGCCCCAATACTGCCCCCTGATGATACCTGCTCCATTACTGCCCCCTGATGATACCTGCCCCAAATACTCCCCCCTGATGATATCTGCCCCAATACTACCCCTGAATATACCTGCCCCAATACTGCTCCCTGAATATACGTGCCCCAATGCTGCCCCTTTGTTATACCTGCCCCAACACTTCCCCCTGATTACACCTGCCCCAATACTAGCCCCTGATTATACCTGCCCCAATACTGCCTCATCTGTCCCCTTATAAGACCTGCCCCAATACAGCCCCCTGGTTATACCTAAAACAATACTGCCTCTGATGATACCTGCCCCAATACTGCCCCCTTGTTATAACTACCCAATACTGTCCCCTGATTATTCCTGCCCCCTGATTACGCCTGCCTCAATACTGCCCCCTGATTACGCCTGCCTCAATACTGCCCCCTGATTACACCTGCCTCAATACTGCCCCCTGATTACACCTGCCTCAATACTGCCCCCTGATTACACCTGCCTCAATACTGCCCCTTGATTACGCCTGCCTCAATACTGCCCCCTGATTACGCCTGCCTCAATACTGCCCCCTGATTACGCCTGCCTCAATACTGCCCCCTGATTACGCCTGCCCCAATACTGCCCCCTGATTACGCCTGCCTCAATACTGCCCCCTGATTACGCCTGCCTCAATACTGCCCCCTGATTACGCCTGCCTCAATACTGCCCCCTGATTACGCCTGCCTCAATACTGCCCCCTGATTACGCCTGCCTCAATACTGCCCCCTGATTACGCCTGCCTCAATACTGCCCCCTGATTACGCCTGCCTCAATACTGCCCCCTGATTACGCCTGCCTCAATACTGCCCCCTGATTATACCTGCCCCAATACTGCCACAGCTGCTTTCTTGTTATACCTGCCCCAATACTCTGCCACATCATCCCTTTTGTTATACCAGCTCTATCACTTGTTAACTGACCTGGTTACCCCAGTACTGGCACAACTACCCCACCTACCCCTGATAATACATGTGCCAGTAGATTTAAGATCACAGTACGTCATGTCGCTACGTTGTATCTATTTATAGTGGTGACAGCTGTGATCTTGTAACCAAATGTGACCACTACACAACTCATGGCAGAAATCCAAAGCTGTCACTAGTTACAATTCTGATCTAATGTGCGACTGTGACCCTAAGTCTACGGAGAAAGGTGTTACCCTCTGGCAGGGAGGGGGCAGTACTGGGGTCACTGTGTAGCCCGGGCTCACCTTCAGTGACACTATAGTGAGAAGGATACAGATAGGGGGAAGCTGATCTATCTGGAGTTCCTCTTCCTGTACATTCATTTGTAGCAGTGGTCTTCAAACTGTGGAACTCCAGCTGTTGCAAAACTACAACTCCCAGCAGCTGTTGCAAAGCTGTTGCACAACTCCCTCCAGCTGTTGCAAAACCACAACGCCATGCATGCCCGGACAGCCGAAGGCTGTCCGGGCATGCTGGGCGTTGTAGTTTTGCAACAGCTGGAGGTCCACAGTATGGAGACCACTGATTTATAAGTTCATATGTTTACTGTGTGGAAAGGAGAAATAGAGAAGTCTGTCACGTCTTCACAGCTCCTTCTCTTTGTTGGTACTTGGTCTTGGATTACATCAGTGTGTCTCCAGCTGTTGAGAATCTACAACTCCCAGCATGCCCTTACAGCTTGTGGTGGAGCCGTAGTTTCTCAACAGCTGGAGAACCACAGGCTGGAGATCACAAGTCTTAATTAGGTTCCTTGCCACTTTGTAGACCCTATTCTGGGGGCATCACCCAGTCTTAGGCTGGGTCCACACTACGTTTTGTCCCATACGGGAGCGCATACGGCAGGGGGGAGCTAAAAGCTCGCGCTCCCGTATGTTACCGTATGCGCTCCCGTATGTCATTCATTTCAATGAGCCGACCGGAGTGAAACGTTCGGTCCGGTCGGCTCATTTTTGCGCCGTATGCGCTTTTACAACCGGACCTAAAACCATGGTTGACCACAGTTTTAGGTCCGGTTGTAAAAGCGCATACGGCGCAAAAATGAGCCGACCGGACCGAACGTTTCACTCCGGTCGGCTCATTGAAATGAATGACATACGGGAGCGCATACGGTCACATACGGGAGCGCGAGCTTTTAGCTCGCCCCTGCCGTATGCGCTCCCGTATGGGACAAAACGTAGTGTGGACCCAGCCTAATAGGGTGAAAAACTATTTTAACTGGTGCCAGAAAGTTAAACAGATTTGTAAATGACTTCTATTTAAAAATCTTAATCCTTCCAGTACTTATCAGCTTCTATATGCTCCACAGGAAGTTCTTTTCTATTTACCTTTCTTTTCTGTCTGACCGCAGTGCTCTCTGCTGTCACAGCAAATCCCCGGATAGCAAACCTCTTCTGCTCTGGACAGTTCCTGACATAGACAGAGGTGTCAGCAGAGAGCACTGTGGTCAGACAGAAAAGAAATTAAAAAAGAAAATAACTTCCTGTGGAGCATACAGCAGCTAATAGGTACTGTCAGGAACTGTCCAGAGCAGGATAGGTTTGCTATGGAGATTTTCTCCTGCTCTGAACAGTTCCTGATACAGGCATCAGGTGTCAGCAGAGAGCACTGTGGACAAGACAACAAATAAATTCAAAAAGAAATGAATTTCCTCTGGAGCATACAGCTGCTAAAAAGTACTGGAAGGGTCAAGATTTTTTAATAGAAGTCATTTACAAATCTGTTTAACTTTCTGGCACCTGTTGATTTAAAAAAAAAATAAAAATGTTTTCCACCAGAGTACCCCTTTAAGTAGTAGGAGATAGATGCACTGGGGGAGATTTATCAAAACCTGTCCAGAGGAAAAGTTGCCCAGTTGCCCATAGCAACCAATCAGATCGCTTCTTTCATTTTGCAGAGGCCTTGTTAAAAATGAAAGAAGCGATCTGATTGGTTTCCTTTGGACAGGTTTTGATAAATCTCCCCCATTATGACTAGCTAGCGTTAGGGTACATTCAGAGGAGCGGATTTACAGCGGATTTTACGCTGTGGATCCGCCGCTGAAGGACTTCTGTATGGTAACTTTACATGTGCCTGCTCGGAGTGGCAATACGCTGCTACGTGCAGACACACTGAAGCGATGTACGAGTCGCCGCGCATGCGCGGTGTACTCGCACACATAGCGGCTGATCCCCCTGCTCATTGAGCTAGGCCGAGATCTGCCGCGATATGTGAGTATTTTGCGCATGCACGCGGCGACTCGCACATCGCAGTGTGTCTGCTCGTAGCGGCGTATTGCAGCTCTGAGCAGGCACATGTAAAGGCAGCATATAGAGGTCCTTCAGCGGTGGATCCGCAGCGAAATACGCGTGGAAAATCCTTGTCTGAACGTACCCTTAGAGAAGGTATGGCCATGACCCCGGAGGCTGGAGATCACTAGACTAAACTAAGGACATTTCCCACTTGGACAACCCCTATGGCCCATTTGGTCCTCTATTCACCTCCATAGGAAGTCTGCTCCAAAGCTTCCTAGTTGTGGCCAAGATCCACCTGATCAGCGCCAAAAGGTTGGGTAGACAGAAAGCTCATGGTGGGAAGTGCCGCCTGTAGTGGAGACACAGAGAATTTTGTCCATATAGGATCACAATCAGGAGCCCCATAGTTTCCTTGCCACTTTCTGGGGGCATTACCCAGTCTCAAATAGTAGGAGATGGAGCAAGAAGACTAGCTAGCCCAGTGTTTTTCTAACAGGGTGCCTCCAGCTGTTGCAAAACTACAACTCCCAGCATGCTTGGAGTTGTAGTTTTGAAACAGCTGGAGGCACGGTGGTTGTCCAACTACATGATATTGACCAAAGAAGTTGAGTGCACATCCTCAGCATCACATCCAGAGGTTGTCTTGCTGGGAGTTGTAGTTTTGAAACAGCTGGAGGCACGGTGGTTGTCCAACTACATGATATTGACCAAAGAAGTTGAGTGCACATCCTCAGCGTCACATCCAGAGGTTGTCTTGCTGGGAGTTGTAGTTTTGAAACAGCTGGAGGCACGGTGGTTGTCCAACTACATGATATTGACCAAAGAAGTTGAGTGCACATCCTCAGCGTCACATCCAGAGGTTGTCATGCTGGGAGTTGTAGTTTTGAAACAGCTGGAGGCACGGTGGTTGTCCAACTACATGATATTGACCAAAGAAGTTGAGTGCACATGCTCAGCGTCACATCCAGAGGTTGTCTTGCTGGGAGTTGTAGTTTTGAAACAGCTGGAGGCACGGTGGTTGTCCAACTGCTAGCCTTTAGAGAAGGTATGGCCATGACCAGTCTGAGGTCTACTGGTTTGGGGGAACATCATGGGCTCTTCTCATAGATCACACTTGGCCTTTTACAGGGCTCCAAAAAGCAGCTGGATCTATAGCTAGAAATTCCTCCCCACCCCTTAGGTTATTATTGGAACATTCCATCATCTCATTGACGCGTTTCCAGTGATAGTGTTCCATCCCGCTGCATTCACTATGTATAGGGCACTAATAATATCTGGGGAAACAGAGGGGACCTTATACCCAACCTAAGAGGAGCCCAATACAACACAATAGGATTTCTTCCATAGGATGACTGTACACTTTATGTTCTGTCCAGAGTGGTTGTTTTTTCGGCAGGCCCCCGCTGTTATTCTTGGACACGTATGTGCGAATACTGCACTGCCAGGCGGTGACTATTTTTAGTGAGCTTTCTAGACCATTGGGTGTTTGAACAGATGGGGCCTTGGGGTCCGCCTACCCCCAATAAGGTCACGGCTCATTCAGACCCCCATGTGTCGTGCACTTATTTTTTTTTTCTTCTTTTATGTCGGTAGCGAATGGGTTAAACTGGCAAATCTTAAAAATAGAGGTGCTGTTCCCTGACAAAGCCGATGTCCTCCATAAGAAGCTGTCACAGTTAATTCCCTGAATTGCAGGCATACAAGTCTCCGCGCAGGGAACTCTAATCCGTGATAAAGTTTGGTGCGGAAAACTACACAGACAGCGGTAAGGAATAGACACAGACCGTGCCCTGCCGCAGATCACAGCCGCTGCCCCTATTATTCAGTATTTAAAGGTGCAGCAGTAGCCGAATGACTGAGGGTCACCTAGGGTGGCAGGAGAGCAATTATTTATATGTATATTAATTTTGAATCCGGTTTAAATTTGATGTAGGATCATGGCTGCCGTCACATGTTGCAGTTGTGTATCGGTAATTTTATTTATTTATTTTATTTTATTAGTTTTTGCTGTAGTTACCAAAAGTATGGTTTTAGACATTTACAACAAAAAGCGCAGCATGTGAACAGTCTTAATTTTTATGTTTATATTTTTTAACTTTTGTTTTTAAATGTGTTGTTTGTTTCCTCCGGTTTTAATGCATTTAATTGATTTAAAGGGGTATTCCAGGGGAAAAAACCCTTTTTTTTTTTATTTTATTTTTTTTTATATCGACTGGCTCCAGAAAGTTAAACAGATTTGTAAATTAAAAAATGTACAAAAAAGAAAGTTGCAACAGCACTCTTGGTCAAAAAATGGAGGCTCTCAGCGCACTTTTTGATCAAAATGTGTCCCCCATCCACCACGGGGAGGTGGCCTCATATCGGATGGGACCCTAACATGATAACTCACCTCTGCTGTGCATATAGCCTCTGACTGTGTGACATGTTGGATCAACCATTGACTAAACCACCTCCAGTCACCCTCTTTAGCCGTGCACCCCACCCCTCTCAGACTGGAGGTGGTTTAGTCAATGGTTGATCCAACATGTCACACAGTCAGAGGCTATATGCACAGCAGAGGTGAGTTATCATGTTAGGGTCCCATCCGATATGAGGCCACCTCCCCGTGGTGGATGGGGGGGACACATTTCGATCAAAAAGTGCGCTGAGAGCCTCCATTTTTTGACCAAGAGTGCTGTTGCAACTTTCTTTTTTGTACATTTTGTATTTGCCACAGCAGCGGGCACCTGTGTATTAGGTTGTTGTTCTGGCTATTTTTCCTTTTGTTTTTGTAAATTTGTAAATTGCTTCTATGAAAAAATCCTTCCAATAATTATCAACTGCTGAAGTTGAGTTGTTCTTTTCTGTCTGGCAACAGTGCTCTTCTGACATCTCTGCTTGTCTCGGGAACTGCACAAAGTAGAAGAGGTTTGCTATGTGGATTTGCTTCTTCTCTGGACAGTTCCCGAGACAGGTGAGGTGTCATCAGAGAGCACCAAGACAGAAAAGAACAACTCAACTTCAGCAGCTCATAAGTACTGAAAGGATTAAGATTTTTTTAATAGAAGTATTATACAAATCTGTTTAACTTTTTGGAGCCAGTTGATCTATATATATATATATATATATATATATATATATATATATATATAGATATATATATATATATATATATATATAGATATATATATAATTTAAAAAAAATCATTTAGTACGCATTGCTTTAAAGGAAAACTGTCAGCTCTCTCTCCCCTCACTAACCAGCGGTACTGGCTGGTAGTGCAGGGGACGCTGATCAGTTTGATCCTTACTGTGCCCTGATCCGCTGCGCCGTTCAGCCTTAATCTTCTATTTTCGCTATATGCAAATGAGGTGCTAACTTGCACCGGATTGGCTAACTGGCACTCTGACGTCAGTGCCACAGCACCGCCCAGCTCATCAATATTCCTCCCCTCTCTCTTCATTACAGAGTGGGGAGAAGAAGGAGAGGCAGAGGGAGGAATATTGATGAGTTGGGCGGCGCTGTGGCACTGACGTCAGAGTGCCAGTTAGCCCGGCCGGGGCAAGTTAGCACCTCATTTGCATATAGCGAAAATAGAAGATTAAGGGCGAACGGCGTGGCGGATCCGGGCACGGCAAGGATCAAACTGATCAGCGTCCCATGCACTACCAGCGAGTACCACTGGTTAGTGCGGGGAGAAAGCTGACAGTTTTCCTTTAAAACAGGTTTATTTAACCAAATTTTTTATTAATGTTTTTAGATTTATATATTTCTTATTTTTTTCCATGTTCATAATTTTATATTCTCCCTTAAATAAATATATCCTAATTAAAGAAATACTTGAAAATGTAAATACAATGTGTGTGTATATGTGTAGATATATTTATCTTATTTTTTGTTTTTTTAGTCATTTCCATCATGTCAACTGACCCGGTAGAAGATGAGTCCCAGTTTTACTGTAAAGCCAAGACATACTGGAAAGACGTCCCCCCCACGGTGGATGGGATGCTGGGAGGATACGGTCATATATCCAGTATTGATATTAATGGCTCCAAAAAGTTCCTGCAGAGATTCCTGCGAGTGAGTATCCCTGGAGATCCTGATGATTCTTGTCATGCCCGGGCTATATTTAGAGCCGATAAGTCAGCTGGATGTGGAGCTGGGAAATCCGGATGAGCTGTGACAGGCGCTGGCAGAGATGAGCGCCATGAGGACTCCGGGGGGATTACGTTTCATAGCTTTTAATTGTTTTATCAGCTGTGGGGATGGAGAGGAATGTACTAGCCTGCTAGGGAGTTTATTTCGTTTATAGGGGATTTATATAGCAGTGATGTGTGTGTGTGTGTGTGTGTGTGTGTGTGTGTATATATATATATATATATATATATATATATATATATATATATATATATATATATATATAGTGACCCCTCGACCTACGATGGCCCCTCCCAGAGGCCATCGCATGTTTAAGGCAGCATCAACATACAATGCTTTTGTATGTCGGGGCCATCGCATAAACGGCTATCCGGCAGCTCAGACTGCTTCAGCTGCCACCGGATAGCCGTTTACGGTGCCCCGTGTGGTCCGCTGACGATCACTTACCTGTCCTCGGGGCTCCAGCGCGTCCTCTTTGGGATCCTCTGCATCGTCGGCGCTCTCCATCGTCGTCATCACGCACGCCGTCCCGTCATCCAATAGGAGCGGCGTGCGTAGCGACGTGATGGCAGCGACGGAGAGCGCGGATGCCGGGGAAGCAGAGGCCTTGCCGGAGCATCGGGGACACCTCGGGGACGTGGCGACATCCTGGGCAGCGGTGACGAGCGGTGACGGTCGGAGCGGCGGGGACAGGCGAGTACAACTTCCTCTAACAGTGGTCTACAACCTGCGGACCACCAGATGTTGCAAAACTGCAACATCCAGCATGCCGGGTGTTGTAGTTTTGCAACATCTGGAGGTCCGCAGGTTGTAGACCACTGTCCTATACTTTACGATCCCTCAACATGCGATGGTTTCAACAAACGATGGTCCGTTTGGAACGGATTACCATCGTATGTTGAGGGACCACTGTGTGTGTGTGTATATATATATATATATATATATATATATATATATATATACACACACACACACGCTGTAGAAGCTGCAATAGGGCCCATGCAGTATACAGATTTTATCCTTTTGTGGTCAATGGGATTCTGCTGCTCTTAGTGCACACTAAGGAATTTTCATTCTTTCTGCGGAATACTGAGCAAAATGCACTGCCGGCTATAGGGACTTGAAATGTCCAAGCAGTACGGCGTTGACCGCCCTCGGAATTCAGCAGTCAGGGTTGCTGGGAGTTGTAGTTTTGCAACAGCTGGAGGCACCCTGGTTGGGAAACACAGCTAAATACATCAATGCAAGTGATGTCCAAATGTGATTTGCTTGCAACTTCTAAGTAAACTGCCTATATTTTGTGCCTATGACTCTGCGCTCGCTTCATGCACGGTGGGTTGGCACCTTGTCACTAATGGCGGAGATTAGCGATTACACTGATGCTAGCCATTAACCCTTTAATTAATAGTGATCATGGCATCAAAAGAAGTTGCTGGATTTGTGAGGCTCATTGGACCACCCGCAGCACGATTGCAGGGGTCCGATGAGTTAAGATGGCGACCGGAGCTCTCTTTACCTGCTCCATGATGCTTCAGGGACTTCCTTGCCTTGTCTGCCTTCAGGCAGGCTATACAAGTAGATCTCCGATTTTACTGATCAGTGCTATGCATGCATATTAATGAACAGTAATACCTGTGGGAATAATAAAAAAAAAAATTAACCCCTTAAGGACCCTTGAAGTACGCGTACGGGGCGGGGATCAGACCGGGATGCCTGCTGAAATCATTCAGCAGGCATCCCGTGCAAACGCCCAGGGGGGTCATTAGACCCCCCCCCATGACGGCGATCGCGGCAAATCGCAAGTGAATTCACACTTGCGATTTGCGCGATTCCGGGTCATTACGGGTCTATAGTGACCCGGAATATAAGAGGGATCGCGGGTGTCTAAGACACCCAGGATCCCCCTGAAGGGATAGGAGTGAGGTGGCAGGGGTGCCACCCCTCCTATCCCTGCTATTGGTGGTCTAGACGCAACCAATAGCAGAGCGGGGGGGGTTAACTTTCGTTTTCCCATCCTGCCCACCCACAATAGGTGGGGCACGACGGGGACCGGCGCCGAAGATCCACTTACCGATCCGGGCGGGCGACGGAGATCGGCGGGCGGTGATGACGTGCGGCTGGATCTGACGGAAGCCGGTGAGTTGCCTAGCAACATCTGGAGGGTACAGTTTGAGACCATTATACAGTGGTCTCTAACTGTAGCCCTCCAGATGTTGCAAAACTACAACTCCCAGCATGCCCAGACAGCTGTTTGGGCATGCTGGGAGTTGTAGTTTTGCAACAGCTGGAGGGCTACAGTTTGAGACCACTATATAGTGGTCCCTAAACTGTAGCCCTCCAGATCTTGCAAAACTACAACTCCTAGCATGCCCAAACAACTGTTTGCTGTCAGGGCATGCTGGAATTTGTAGTTTTGCAACAGCTGGAGGACCACAGTTTGGAGATCACCTTGCAGTGTTCTCTAAAACTGTAGCCCTCCAGATGTTGCAAAACTGCAAATCCCAGCATGTCCAAACAGCTGTCTCGGCATGCTGGGAGTTATAGTTGCGTACCTCCAGCTATTGCATAACTACATCTCCCAGCATGCCCTTCGGTGATTAGTACATGCTGGGAGTTGTAGTTTTGCAACAGCTGGAGGCAGACTGGTTGGAAAATACTGAGTTAGGTAACAGAACCTAACTGAAGGTTTTCCAACCAGTGTATCTCCAGCTGTTGCAAAAGTAAAACTCCCAGCATGCACGGTCTGTCAGTACATGCTGGGAGTTGTAGTTTTGAAACAGCTGGAGGTTTGCTCTCCCATGTGAACGTACAGGGTACATTCACACGGGCAGGCTTACAGCAAGTTTCCTGCTTCAAGTTTGGGCTGCGGCAAATTTTTCACCGCAGTGCAAACTCCTAGCGGGAAACTCACCGTAACACGCCAGTGTGAATGTACCCTAAAAACACTACACTACACTAACGCATAATAAAGGGTAAAACGTATTGTATGGCAGTGTTTCCAAAACGGAGCCTCCAGCTGTTGCAAAACAACAACTCCCAGCATTTCCGGACAGCCACTGACTGTCCAGGCATGCTGGGAATTTAGCAACAGCTGGAGGCACCCTGTTTGGGAATCACTGGCGTAGAATACCCCTATGTCCACCCTTATGCAATCCCTAATTTAGTCCTCAAATGCGGATGGAGCTGTCTCACTTCGGAGCCCTGTCGTATTTTAAGGAAACAGTTTAAGGCCACATATGGGGTATCTCCGTACTCGGGAGAAATTGCACTACAAATTTTGGGGGGCTTTTTCTCCTTTTACCCCTTATGAAAAGGAAAAGTTAGGGGCTACACCAGCTTGTTAGTGTAAAAAAATAAAAAAAAATTACACTAACATGCTGGTGTTACCCCATACTTTTTATTTTCACAAGCGTTAAAAGGAAAAAAAGACCCCCAAAACTTGTTACGCAATTTCTCCTGAGTACGGAAATACCCCATATGTGGGCGTAAAATGCTCTGTGGGTGCACAACAAGGCTCAGGAGTGAGAGCTCACTATGTACATTTGAGGTCTAAATTGGTGATTTGCACAGGGGTGGCCGATCTTTCAGCGGTTCTGGCATAAACGCAAAAAAATACCCACATGTGACCCCATTTTGGAAACGACACCCCTCACGTTATGTAATAAGGGGTACAGTGAGCATTTACGCCCCACAGGGGTCTGGCAGATTTTTGGAACAGTGGTCCGTGAAAATGAAAAATGTAATTTTTAATTTGCACAGCCCACTGTTCCAAAGATCTGTCAAATGCCAGTGGGGTGTAAATACTCACTGCACCCCTTATTAAATTCTTTGAGGGGTGTAGTTTCCAAAATAGGGTCACATGTGGGGGGGGTCCACTGTTCTGGCACCACGGGAGGCTTTGTAAACGCACATGGCCCCTGACATCCATTCCAAACTATTTTTTTCCCAAAAGCTCAATGGTGCTCCTTCTCTTCTGAGCATTGTAGTTCGTCAGCAGAGCACTTGACGTCCACACATGGGGTATTTCCATACTCAGAAGAGATGGGGTTTCAAATTTTGGGGGGCATTTGTCCTATTACCCCTTGTAAAAATTTTTAATTTGAGGGAAAACTAGCATTTTAGTGAAAAAAAAATATATAATTTTCACATCCAAATTTAACGAAAAGTCGTCAAACACCTGTGGGGTGTTAAGGCTCACTGGACCCCTTGTTATGTGCCTTGAGGGGTGTAGTTTCCAAAATAGTATGCCATGTGGGTTTTTTTTTTTTTACTGTTCTGGCACCATAGGGGCTTCCGAAATGTGACATGCCCCCCAAAAACCATTTCAGAAAAACTCACTCTCCAAAATCCCACTGTCGCTCCTTCCCTTTTTAGAAAGATTTCTCTCCTTTTACCCCTTGTAAAAATTCGATAACTGGGTCTACAAGAACATGCAAGTGTAAAAAATGAAGATTTAGAATTTTCTCCTTCAATTTGCTGCTATTCCTGTGAAACACCTAAAGGGTTAACAAACCTTTTGAATGTCATTTTGAATACTTTGAGGGGTGCAGTTTTTATAATGGGGTCATTTGTGGGGTATTTCTAATAAGAAGGCCCTTCAAATCCACTTCAAAACAGAACTGGTCCCTGAAAAATTTAGATTTTGAAAATTTTGTGAAAATTGGAAATTGCTGCTATACTTTGAAGCCCTCTGGTGTCTTCCAAAAGTAAAAACATGTCAACTTTATGATGGAAACATAAAGTATACACATTTTATATGTGAATCAATATATAATTTATTTGGAATATTCATTTTCCTTATAAGCTGAGAGCTTCAAAGTAAAAAAAATGCAAAATTTTCAATTTTTTCATCAAATTTTGGAATTTTTCAGAAATGATGCAAGTATCGACAACATTTTACCACTAACATAAAGTAGAATATGTCAAGAAAAAACATTCTCGGAATCAGAATGAAAGGTAAAAGCATCCCAGAGTTATTAATGCTTAAAGTGACAGTGGTCAGATGTGCAAAAAATGGCCATGTCCGACAGTGAAAATTGGCTGGGTCCTTAAGGAGTTAAAGGGGTATTCCAGGAAAAAACTTTTTTTTTCATATATCAACTGGCTCCAGAAAGTTAAACAGATTTGTAAATTACTTCTATTAAAAAATCTCAATCCTTTCAATAATTATGAGCTGCTGAAGTTGAGTGGTTTTCTGTCTGGCAACAGTGCTCTCTGCTGACATCTCTGCTTGTCTCGGGAACTGTACAGAGTAGAAGAGGTTTGCTATGGGGATTTGCTTCTAAACTGGGCGGTTCCCGAGACAGGTGTCATCATAGAGCACTTAGACAGAAAAGAACAACTTAACTTCAGCATCTCATAAGTACTGAAAGGATTAAGATTTTTTAATAGAAGTAATTTACAAATCTGTTTAACTTTCTGGAGCCAGTTGAATACCCCGTTTCTGGAATACCCCGTTAATAAGTAATTTGCCCTCCTAAGTCTTCTCCACATAACGTGTTCCTCTGATCCAGTGTTTCCCAACCAGTGTGCCCCCAGCTGTTGCAAAACTACAACTCCCAGCATGCCCGGACAGCCGTTGGCTGTCCTGGCATGCTGGGAGTTGTGGTTTTGCAACAGCTGGAGGCACACTGGTTAGAAATCACTGTTCTAATTTTAGGATTACCTTCTGTTTTACAGGACGGCCCCAACAAAACTGGCACCTCATGCGCTTTAGATTGTGGAGCCGGTATTGGTCGGATCACTAAACGCCTCCTGCTGCCGATCTTCAAAAACGTAGACATGGTCGACGTCACAGACAAGTTTCTAAGCAAAGCAAAGAGTTACCTGGGGGAGGACGCCAAGAGGATCGGCGACTACTATTGCTGCGGCTTACAAGAATTCGTTCCCGAGCCCAATCGATATGATGTCATCTGGATCCAGTGGGTGATAGGTGAGGTCACTGCTGAAATAAGAGAGCATGAGATCTGCCCTTAAGGTTGTTCCAGGCTCTAAGAAAGTTATATACTTACCCTTCTCCCTGGCCCTCCACTTCTGGTTCCGTGCCAGCTCAGCCTCATAGCTTTTCCCCCTGATTTTATAGGAGGGATCAACGGGGCACCATGTTGCGACTGCCACATGTGGGTGAAACCACACTCGAGGGAGATGGCCAATGGCCACACAATGTTGGGGAAAACAAAACGCCATTGTGCGTCCATTGGCTACGGCATGCCCCTTTAAAACGGGGAAAGCTATTGGGCTGTGCTGCCACAGAGCCAGAAGTTGGACAATCCCTTTAACTCCTAGAAGACACGCATTGTACATGTACGTCGCTGGACCCTGGTGCTTAGTGCACAGCGACCTACATGTACGTTGTTGGGTTTTGCGATCACCCCGTCTACCGACACCGTGATCGAGCCAAGATGGCTGCTGGTAACAGCGCTAATGGCAAACAGCAACAATAACACTGAGGTCCATGTATAACGCTTTATGTGATCAATACTGATAATGGCATTTAAAGCATTAGGGGGGCTTTGTGACACTCATCTAACCACCCGCAGTGCGATTGCTGGGTCTAAGGAGTCAAAATGGCGGCCCGAGGTCTCCTTACCTCTTCGTTCTGCTGCAATCCATTTGTATGGCCTGCCTTCTGTAAGACAATACAGTCAGATCGCAGATATCATTGATCACTGATATGCCAATGCATAGCACTAATGAGTAACAGCAATCAATAGAAAAAAAAATGAATACAAATTTTTTAAAAGTGAATAAGCTGTCCCCAAAAAAAAAATTTGTAAAATTGCTCTTTTTTCCCATTTTACAAATAAAAAAATGTAAAAATCAAAAAAAAAAAAGATATATATATATATATATATATATCTATATATATATATAGTATCACCGCATGCAGAAATGTCTTAACTATTAAAATATAATGTTAACGATTCCATACAATGAATGGTGTAAATGTTTAAAAAAAAAAGAAAAGAAAAATAACACCTAAGTTCAAAATGGACAATTTCTGATCACATCGCAGAAAAGATGTGACCATAACGTCACATATACGCAAAAAAAAAAAGTACAATAGAAAAGCGTGTATACATGAGTATCAATTTAGTCGTATTGACCCACAGAATAAAGAGAACGTCATTTTTACCGTAAAGTGTACAAAGTAAAAAATAAATAAAAATACATTTGCAAAATTGCTGTTTTCTTTACAATTTCCCGCTACAAATAAAAATAACTTTTTGTTACGCCAAACATTTTATGGTAAAATGAAAGGGGTCATTACAAAAATGCAGTTGATTGTGCAAAAAAACAACTTATGGCTCTTAGAAGGCGAGGAGGAAAAACCAAAAACGTTAAAATATAAATTGACTGTGTCCTCAAAGGTGTAATCCGGCGCTAAGACATCTTATCCCCTATCCAAAGGATAGGGGATAAGATGCCTGATCACGGGAGTCCCGCCGCCGCGGACCCCCGTGATCTTCCACGCCGCACCCCGTTAGAATCAGTCCCCGGAGTGTGCCATAGGCTTGCATTGAGGGGGCAGAACGTGACGTCACTATGTTCCGTCCCCGTGTGACGTCACGCTCTGCCCCCTCAATGCAAGCCTATGGCACGCTCCGGGGACTGATTCTAACAGGGTGCGGCGTGGAAGATCACGGGGGTCCCCATTGGCGGGACCCCCGCGATCAGGCATCTTATCCCCTATCCTTTGGATAGGGGATAAGATGTCTTAGCGCCGGAATACACCTTTAAGGGGTATTAAAGCCAAAGACATCTTATCCTCTATCCAAAGGATAGGGGATAAGATGTCTGATCGCAGGGGGTCCCCTCATGACGCCACGCCCCCTCCATTTATGTCTATGGGAGGGGACACCATAAATGGAGGGGACGTGGCGTGGCGTCACTTCTCCATACCCGGAAACACAGAGGTTTCCGAGACTGGAGCAGCACCCCGCACAGAATGCGGGTACTGCAAGGCGATCGCGGGGGGCCCGCCCCTGGGACCCTTGCCATCAGACATCTTATCTTCTATCCTTTGGATAGGGGATGAGATGTCTTTGGCCGGAATACCCCAGCACAATGTGGCATAGTGTTACCTGAATGGTCTGGTTGCTAGGGTACAACTCCCTAACAACCACAGTATTTCTGTGGTTGTCATGAGGCACATCCCTAGGGACTAGTCTGCCTCCCATTATTCCATTCTTAGTATGTCCCTCTCTCTTATGGCAGGACATTTGACCGACAGTCACTTAGTGGATTTCCTTAAGAGATGTAAAGCCGGCTTGAGACCGAATGGCCTGATCGTCATCAAGGACAACATGACCCAGGAAGGAACCATCATGGATGAGGTGGACAGCAGCGTCTGCAGGGACATGGACCTGGTACGTTGTCTCATCAGACAGGCCGGCCTGGCTGTGCTGGCCCAGGAGAGGCAGGAGAATTTTCCAGAGGAAATCTACCATGTTTATTCCATCGCCATGAGATAGCGTCCACCACAGATGGCGCTGTTCCTTCAAATGAGACCTCTCCACTGTTCTGCTTTGCCAAAAAGTCAGATCTTGTTAGCATGCTGCTTTATCAGTACGCTGGGACTCTGCTAACAGAAATGAGGACTGTATGGGGTGCCCATCACCCATCCGCAGCAGTGGAGGCCAACTTCACAAGTATCAAGAGAATACAGCAAGGTTTGCCCATAAAATGGCAACCGTCTAACCAGGATAGGGTGGTGCAAGTGACCAGGGTGTGTATTAGAATGTGTCTGCTATTAAAGCTCCCTAAGTGTTTGTCATCCAGCTTTCCTAAACACCTGAATGGCTATCCTGTCCAGTTATACAATGCTGCATCCCCCTCTCCCATATTAGTGCTTAGAAAAACATGACTGTCTTCCAAAAGAACGATTCACCTGTCCACAGGTTGTGTCTAGTATTGCTGCCCAGCCCTATTTACTTCAATGAAGCAGATCTGCAATACCGGAAATGACCTACAGACAGATGTGGCGCTGTTTAAGGGAGATAGTGGCCGTGTTTTTCTTATCCTGTTCATGTTGGCCATTCAGGTGTCTTGGAAAGCTGGATGGCAACTGTTGGCGCTGTAAAGGCAGCCATATTGGGGGGAGGAATGTGTTGTTGTTTTTTTTAGATCAACTTTTTTTTTTTTTTTACTCTTTCATGTAGCACATGGTTAAGAGGAACACAGTGTATAGAATGACTGCATCATGACTTATGACTGTGTTTCCCAATCTGACTGCCTCCAGCTGTTTCAAAAGTACAACTCCCAGCATGCCTGGACAGTCTTTGGCTGACAGCATTCTTACGTCTTTTTCCCAAAGACAACCTCTGGACGTGACGCTGAGCACATGCACTCAACTTCTTTGGTCAATATCATGTACACTGCTCAAAAAAATAACGGGAACACTTAGATAACACATCCTAGATCTGGATGAACTAATCGTAGGAAATACTTTCGTCTTTACATAGTTGAATGTGCTGACAACAAAATCACACAAAAATTATCAATGGAAATCAAATTTATCAACCCATGGAGGTCTGGATATGGAGTCACACTCAAAATCAAAATGGAAAACCACACTACAGGCTGATCCAACTTTATGTAATGTCCTTAAAACAAGTCACAATGAGGCTCAGTAGTGTGTGTGGCCTCCACGTGCCCGTATGACCTCCCTACAACGCCTGGGCATGCTCCTGATGAGGTGGCGGATGGTCTCCTGAGGGATGTCCTCCCAGACCTGGACTAAAGCATCCGCCAACTCCTGGAAAGTCTGTGGTGCAATGTGGCATTGGTGAATGGAGCGAGATATGATGTCCCAGATGTGCTCAATCGGATTCAGGTCTGGGGAATGGTCGGGCCAGTCCATAGCATCAATGCCTTCCTCTTGCAGAAACTGCTGGCACACTCCAGCCCCATGAGGTCTTGCATTAGGAGGAACCCAGGGCCACAGGGTCTAAGGATCTCATCTCTGTACCTAATTGCAGTCAGGCTACCTCTTGCAAGCACTTGGAGGGTTGTGCAGCCCCCAAAGAAATGCAACCCCACACCATTACTGACCCACTGCCAAACCGGTCATGCTGGAGGATGTTGTAGGCAGCAGAACGTTCCCCACGGCGTCTCCAGACTCTGTCACGTGCTCAGTGTGAACCTGCTTTCATCTGTGAAGAGCACAGGGCACCAGTGGTGAATTTGCCAATATTGGTGTTCTCTGGCAAATGCCAAACCTCGGATCACCCTCATGGAGGCGGTTTCTGACCATTTGAGTGGACACATATGCACATTTGTGGCCTGCTGGAGGTCACTTTGCAGGGCTCTGGCAGTGCTCCTCCTTGCACAAAGGCAGAGGTAGCGGTCATTCTACTGGGTTGTTGCCCTCCTCCACGTCTCCTGATGTACTGGCCTGTCTCCTGGTAGCGCCTCCATGTTCTGGACACTACGCTGACAGACACAGCAAACCTTCTTGCCACAGCTCGCATTGATGTGCCATCCTGGATGAGCTGCACTACCTGAGCCACTTGTGTGGGTTGTAGACCCCGTCTCATGCTACCACTAGAGTGAAAGCACCGCCAGCATTCAAAAGTAACCAAAACATCAGCCACGAAGCATAGGAACTGAGAAGTGGTCTGTGGTCACCACCTGCAGAACCACTCCTTTATTGGGGGTGTCTTGCTAATTGCCAATAATTTCCACCTGTTGTCTGTTCCATTTGCACAACAGCATGTGAAGTTGATTGTCAATCAGTGTTGCTTCCTGAGTGGACAGTGTGATTTCACTGAAGTGTCATTGACTTGGAGTTACATTGTGCTGTTTAAGTGTTCCCTTTATTATTATTTTTTTTTAGCAGTGTAGTTGGACAACCACTGTGCCTCCAGCTGTTTCAAAACTACAACTCCCAGCATGCCCGGACAGCCAACGGCTGTCCTGGCATGGTGGGAGTTGTAGTTTTGTGACAGCTGGAGGCACCCTGGTTGGGAAACAATGACAAACGTACAAACCATTGAAGAAGTGTGCGGTCCCTTCAAATATTCATCACAAGTCTACATTAATATTAGTGTTGCCCATCACTTTAAAGTGTCCCTGTCATTTTAAGAAAAAAAAACTTATCACGTCATAGTGCTGAATAAAACGAATGGGGAGAAGCATGCGGCTATGCGCTTCTCTCCCCAGCTTGAAGCAATTTCCATCCATGGCAGTGGTATCCAAACCGTGGACCTTTTAGATGTTGTAAAACTACAACTCCCAGCATGCCCGGACAGCCGTCGGCTGTCCGGGCATGCTGGGAGTTGTAGTTTGCAACATCTGGAGGTCCACAGTTTGGAGACCACTGGTCTATGGAGATCGTTGTGAAGCACCTAATAGTGTGCTTCGCCCCATTCGTTCCAATGATCAGTTTCTCGACACAGAGACCCCGACTGATCAAAACGTTTGACATTTCCCTGCAATATGTGAAAAAAAAAAAAATTTTTAATGACAAGAACCCAGTAAGGTACTAGTCAATGAATTTAAAATCTTCGTGTGTTTGTTTCCTTGTTTCTTACCCAGCTGCATTAATAAAAGTGCTCAGAATGGAGGAAAATCATTTTAGTCTGAATTTTACTTTTAAGTGTAATTAAAGCGTACCTGTTCTATCATAGAAAAAAAATACTTCTATACAGAATGTTACTCACTAGGTCATGCAGATGCTTTACATGTCTCTTATGTGTGTCTAGCTTCTGTATTTAGCTCCCAAATCCCTCTGTTCTGCTGCTCACTCATTTTGACATCTGCTCAGAAAGCACCGAGCCCGCCCTCACTCACCTTGCATTCACTTCCTCCCTAAGATTGCTGTGCTGGGTCTCTTCGTCCAATCACTGCAGGCTGCTCTGTAACCCTCTCTTCTCTAAGTTTTCAGACAGAAGTCTGACAGGACAGGAGTGAGCACAGAGGAGTGCTAGTCCCGCCCTCACTTCCTGGACTTTGTTCCTGCCTGTGCTTAACCCCTTAACGACGCAGGACATAAATGTACGTCCTGGTGATGTGGTACTTAACGCACCAGGACGTACATTTACGTCCTGAGCATAACCGCGGGCATCGGAGCTATGCAGGCATCATGCGCGGCAGGTCCCGGCTGTGGATCGCAGCCAGGGACACGCTGGTAATGGCGGACACCCGCGATCCCGCGGATGTCCGCCATTAACCCCTCAGATGCCGTGATCAATACAGATCACGGCATCTGCAGCATCGATCACTTAACAGGATGATCGGATCGCCCGCAGCGCTGCCGCGGCGGCGATCCGATCATCCTGCACGGCAGATGGAGGTCCCCTCACCTGGCTCCGCTGTCTTCCAGGAGTCTTCTGTTCTGATCTGCCTTCCCGCAGTCCAGAGCAGAAGATGACCGATAATGCTGATCAGTGCTGTGTCCTATACATAGCACTGAACAGGATTAGCAATCGAATGGTTGCTATAAATAGTCCCCTATGGGGACTATAAGAGTGTAAAAATAAAAGTTAAAAAATTAAGTAAAAAATTTAAAAAAAAACCTCCCCCAAGAAAAACGTAAATTGGCCCATTTTCCCTATTTTACCCCCAAAAAGTGTAAAAAAAAAATATTTTATATACATATTTGGTATCGCCGCGTGCGTAAATATCCGTACTATTAAAATAAAATGTAAATGATACGGTGAACGGCGTGAACGTAAAAAAAAAAAAAAGTCCAAAATAGCTGCTTTTTTATAACATTTTATTCCCCCAAAAAAATAAAAATGTTATGAAAGTTTTGTATAAGCAAATATGGTATTCATAAAAAGTACAGATCACGGCGCAAAAAATGAGCCCTCATACCACCGCTTATACGGAAAAATGAAAAAGTTATAGGTCTTCAAATTAGGGGGATTTTAAACATACTAATATGGTTAAAAAGTTTGCGATTTTTTTTTAAGCGCAACAGTAATAGAAAAGTGTATAATCATGGGTATCATTTTAATCGTATTGACCCAGAGAATAAAAAACACACGTCATTTTTACCATAAATTGTACGGCGTGAAAACAAAACCTTCCAAAATTTGTAAAATTGCGGATTTCTTTTAAATTTCCCCACACAAATAGTATTTTTTTGGTTGCGCCATACATTTTATGGTAAAGTGAGTGATGGCATTACAACGGACAACTGGTCGCGCAAAAAACAAGCCCTCATACTAGTCTGTGGATGAAAATATAAAAGTTATGATTTTCTGAAGGCGAGGAGGAAAAAATGAAAGCGTAAAAATAAAATTGTCTGAGTCCTTAAGGTCCAAATGGGCTGAGTCCTTAAGGGGTGCTCCTGTGGAAATTTTAATTTAAATTTTTTTAAATCAACTGGTGCCAGAAAGTTAAACAGATTTGTAAATTACTTGTTAGAAATTCTTAATCCTTCCAGTACTTATTAGCTGCTGAATACTACAGAGGAAATGGTTTTCTTTTTGGAACACAGAGCTCTCTGCTGACATCATGACCACAGTGCTCTCCGCTGACATCTCTGTCCATTTTAGGAACTGTCCAGAGCAGCATATGTTTTTTATGGGGATTTTCTCCTACTCTGGAAAGTTCTTAAAATGGACAGAGATGTCAGCAGAGAGCTCTGTTTTCCAAAAAGAAAACCATTTCCTCTGTAGTATTCAGCAGCTAATAAGTACTAGAAGGATTTAGATTTTTTTAATATAAGTAATTCACAAATCTGTTTAACTTTCTGGCACCAGTTGATTTAAAAAAAAAAAAAAAAGTTTTCCACGGGAGTACCCCTTTAAGCTGGGACAAAGATGTTGCTGCAGCCAGATAGGATTATGTTCAGGGTGGTATTGGGACTAGAGATGAGCGAACTTACAGTAAATTCGATTCGTCACGAACTTCTCGGCAGTTGATGACTTATCCTGCATAAATTAGTTCAGCTTTCAGGTGCTCCGGAAAAGGTGGATACATTCCTAGGAAAGAGTCTCCTAGGACTGTATCCACCTTTTCCAGCCCACCGGAGCACCGGAAAGCTGAAAAATCATTAACTGCCGAGCTGAGAAGTTCGTGACGAATCGAATTTACTGTAAGTTCGCTCATTTCTAATGGGGACCCCTAGTGTTTTTTTTTTTTTTGTATAAGCCATGATTTCTATGAAAAGGATAGGTTAGAAGGGTTAATCCATTCAGAATATCAGGCATACAGGTATTTCCTTGTGTCCTGGTCCTTTAGAATTAAAGGGGTACTCCCATGCCCCAGCCTTCTGAACATCCGGTTCAGAAGGTTTGGAGCAGCGGTCATGATGTCACAGCCACACCCCCTCCATTGATGTCTATCCTTCCACAGACATCACTGGAGGGGGCATGGCCGTGACGTCGCGTCTACTGCTCTAAGCCTTATGATCCGGATGTTCATAAGGCTGGGGCACAGGAGTACCCCTTTAAGGGCATACCTGTACGCCCAAATGCCTTCAGTGGGTTTGAAGAAAGCGCAGGAGCTGTGATCGCATCAGAGCAGTGAGTGACAGCTACTATCAATAGCCAGACACTTCTTATGACATTTATCCCTGATTACAGCATCTTAAAGGGGTACTCCGGTGAAAAACCATTTTTTTTTTTTTTTTTTTTAAAGCAACTGGTGCCAGAAAGTTAAACAGATTTGTAAATTACTTCTATTAAAAAAATCTTAATCCTTCCTGTACTTATCAGCTGCTGAATACTACAGTGGAAATTATTTTCTTTTTGAAACAGAGCTGTCTGCTGACATCATGACCACAGTGCTCTCTGCTGACATCTCTGTCCATTTAAGGAACTGTCCAGAACAGCATATGTTTGCTATGGGGATTTCCTTTTACGTTGGCAGTTCCTAAAATGCACAGAGATGTCAGCAGAGAGCACTGTGCTTGTGATTCCACTGTAGTATTCAGCAGCTAATAAGTACAGGAAAGATTAAGATTTTTTAATAGAAGTAATTTACAAATCTGTTTAACTTTCTGGCACCAGTTGATTTAAAAAAAAAAAAAAGTTTTTCACCGGAGTACCCCTTTAAGAGAAAATGAAAGTTATCGGTAGCTCAGTGGAGCTCAAACCCCTGCGATGTGATCGCTGGGATTCGGTGAGCTAAAATGGTGGAGGAGGGTCCCCTTACCTGCTGCCGATCCAATGATGTAGCCTGGTTTAGCCAGGTCATATCAGTGGATCGAGGGTCAGGGCTGGTGCAAGGATTTTTGCCACCCTAGGCAAAAGCTAATTTTGCCTCCCCCTCGACTCCGCCCTTTGACACGCCCCACCTTACTTCTGGGGTGACAGAAAGATAATTTTGCAAATCTGTTGGCTCTTTTTTACACCATTTTCCTTCTGGTCGAACTAACGTTATTTTAATACTTTAGGTCGGCGTGATTACAGCAATACTAAATTTGTAGTTTGTCACATTTACTAATAAAAAAAAAAATCTAAACTTTAAAAGGTTAAAAAAATAAAAAAATCTAATGTCCCGAGCACACTTTATACCCGGCAGGTCCCAGTTGCTATCAGCAGCCAGGACCCGTGGCTAATATCGGACATCGCCGATTGGGCTGATGTCCGGTATTAACCCTTTAGACCCTGTGATCAAAGTTGACCTCGGCGTCTAAAATGGGAGAAAAGCGTTGCCGGTTAGCTCAGTGGGCTGTTGGGGACAGTCACAGTGAAATCACGGCCTCCCGAACAGCTGAGAGGACAGCGGGAGGCTTCCTACCTGGTCTCCCGCCATCTGATCATCGCTCTGCTGTTCCATGCCTGAGATCAAGGCTGGAGCAGCAGAGCACCGATAACACTGATCGATGCAATGATATGGCATAGCATTGATCAGTGTCTGCTATCAAGGTATTGCATGTTATATTCCCCTATGGGGGCTATTACATTGCAAAAAAAAAAGTAAATTAATAAATGTTATTTAACCCCTTCCCTAATAAAATAACGTGGTATCGCCACGTGCGTAAATGTCGGAACTATAAAAATATAATGTTAGTTAAACCGCACAGTCAATGGCGTACAATAGAGAGGAGCAAAGTTACAGTGATTCGATTCCTCACAAACTTCTCGGCTTGGCAGTTTATGACTTTATTCTGCATAAATGAGTTCAGCTTTCAGGTGCTCCGGTGGCTGGAGACTCTTTCCTAGGAATGTATCCACCTTTTCCAGCCCACCGGAGCACCTGAAAGCTGAACTCTTATGCAGAATAAAGTCAGCAACCGCCGAGAAGTTTGTGACGAATCGAATCACTGTAACTTTGCTCATCTCTAAAAAAAAATTCTAAAGTCCAAAATTGCGTATTTTGTCACTCTGTATCCCCTAAAAAATTTTTTTATAAAAAGCGATCAAAGAGTCCCATCAAAACAAAAATGGTACAGATTAAAACTTCAGATCATGGCACAAAAAAAAGGCCCTCATACCTCCCGGTATAAGGAAAAATAAAGTTATAGGGGTGAGAAGATGACAATTTGACACATACTAATTTTGGTGCCTGTAGTTATAATTTTTTTTTTAAGTAGTAAAATAAAATAAATCCTATATAAACTAGGTATCCTTGTAACCGGATGGACCTACAGAATAAAGATATGGTGTCATTTTTACTGCATAGAATCAGAACCCCCAATAGTTACAAAATGGTGTTTTTTTTTTATTTTGCCCCACAAATATTTTTTTTTCTGGTTTCGCTGTAACTTTTGTGGTGAAATGATTGATGTCATTAAAAAGTACAATTGGTGGCTCAAAAAAATAAGCCCTCATATGGCACTGTAGGTGCAAAATTGAAAGCATTAAGATTTCTAGAAGGTGATGAGGAAAAACCGAAAATTCCTGCGTCCTTAAGGGGTTAATTCAAAATTTTTGACCCCTGTAACTTTCATTTTTCGTCTACCAGGTTGTATGCTGGCTCATTTCTCGCATTGTAATCTGTTTGTGTTGGTACCATTTTGGTATTGATCTGACTTTTTAATCACTTTTTACCTTTTTTTTTTTTTTTTTGGGGGGGGGGGGGTGATGGTAAAGTGCTATAAAAAAAATGCAATTCTGTGTGTGTTTTTTTTTTTTGTTTTTTTACATTTACGTAATTTACCGTACAGGATATAATGTTATATTTTAATCGTTTGGAAGCGTGAGGAAATTGGGTGCCAGTCCCAGGGCTTGACCAAGGCAGATAAATCCAAATAGAAAGGAAGATGGTACTCCAGTATTGGTGTCCAAACGTGGGTAGTAGTTTATTAATCCCAATGTTTCTGTATGTATTGGTATCAATAAACTACTACCCACGTTTGGACACCAATACTGGAATGCCGTCTTCCTTTCTATTTGGTTATGTTTCTTTTTATTATGTTGACATTTTTTTATATAGGAAAAGGGGTTTTAATATGGAAGGGGTTAAAGGGGCATTCCAGGATTTTTTTTTATTTGACTATACTACAGGGGCTGTAAAGTTAGTGTAGTTCATAATATAGTGTCTGTACCTGTGTGTGACGGTTTTCTCACAATTCTTATGTGATTTTCACCCCAATATTTATTTTTACCAGCATACAAAATGACTGTTGTCTCAGATTTTTCCCAGGTTGCAATGCGGCCGAGACCTGACATCACTAGTCAGCTGATGACAGGGAGCCTGTCTGCTTCAATGGGTGGAGGGATCGATCTGCAAGTAATGCAACAGCTGGAGGCACCCTGATTGAAAACCACAGGTCTTTTGAATGGATGCAGCTCATTTATGTTTCAATGGGTGGGAGGAAAATGGAATTTGTAGGCAAAAGAAGAAACTCAAACAGGAAATACCAGTTCACAAAAAGCTAGGCACAGTGTTATGGTAGTCTCACAACATAGCCATTTAGCCTCAAGACAAGCGCAGAGCCTTCCTAAGCATGTCCATTACTGTCTGCCAGGAACGTACTAAAATTACCTTATGGTGGAGAACCCCTTTAATGTGTGTCTTAAACTTATTTAAGGTGTAAAAAAAAATAATAAAATTAGTCACCTTAGAGGACTTTTCGGTGAAAACATAAGGGCAATCGAGCACAAAAAACACTGATCAATGCTATGCTATGGCATAGCATTGAAGATTGCATGTAATAGTCCCCTATGGGGACTTAAAAATAGTGTAAAAAAATAAAAAGTCAATAAATGTATTCCCTAATAAGTTTGTCACACCCCTTTTCCCATAAAAAAACAAGACATATGTAAACAAAAATAAACATATGTGGTTTCGGCACGTGCGTAAATGTCCGAACTATAAAAATAACATTATTTAAACTGTACGGTCAATGGCTTATATGTAAAAAAAAAAATTCCCCAAAAAAATAAAAAGCTATAAGAAGCAATCAAAAAGTCTGCACCTTGTAGAAAGCATGCCACCAAGAATGAAGGCAAAAGGGGGTCCCACCCAGTGCTAGCAAACTGTACCTTATAAAGTGGGCAGTCAGTGTAAATCGGGTTACCAACCAAACCTCAGACAGACCCCCCCCAGACCAACCAGGGTGTCCTTAGATGTTGCAAAACTACAACTCCCAGCATCCCCGGACAGCCTTTGGCTGTCCGGGCATGCTGGGAGTTGTAGTTTTGCAACAGCTGGAGGCACCCTAGTTGGGAAACACTGCCCTAAACACTATTGTTTACAGATGACCATTAGGATTTACTCCCAAACCAACGTTTCAAGGCTCCTTAAAGCGACATGTCAAAAGTTGTGAATGACGAGATTCTGCCTGCTAAGACCTCCACCGATTACTAGAACGTCAGAATAGCGACTGCCAACCCCCACACTGTTAAGTCACAACCCTGTGGATGAGGGATAACAATTTATCAATGGAATATCCCTTTAATTACAATCATGACTTACAGGGTAGTCACCTATAGATAGCACTAGAAAGACTTTCGTTTTGCATATTTTTCCCAGGATGCATTGCCTAAAGTTGCGTCCAAGACTAGGAATAGCAGGACCAGGACAGCCAAAAGCCATATATCGTAGATAGAGATGAGCGAACTTACAGTAAATTCGATTCGTCACAAACTTCTCAGCTCGGTGGTTGCTGACTTTTCCTGCATAAATTAGTTCAGCTTTCCGGTGGGCTGGAAAAGGTGGATACAGTCCTAGGAAAGAGTCTCCTAGGACTGTGTCCACCTTTTCCAGCCCACGGGAGAACCTGAAAGCTGAACTAATTTATGCAGGAAAAGCTATCAACTGCCGAGCCGAGAAGTTCGTGATGAATCGAATTTACTGTAAGTTCGCTCATCTCTAATCGTAGACTATTGCCTTTAAAGGGGTACTCGGGTGGAAAACAATTTTTTTCATATCAAATGGCTCCAGAAAGTTGAACAGATTTATAAATTACTTCTATATAAAAATCTTAATCCTTCCAGGATTTATCAGCTGCTGTATACTGGAGAGGAAGTTGTGTAGTTCTTTCCAGTCTAACCACAGTGCCAACTCTGTCTGTGTCAGGAACTGTCCAGAGTAAGAGCAAATCCCCATAGAAAACCTATCCAGCTCTGGACAGTTCCTGACATAGACAGAGGTGGCAGCAGAGAGCACTGTGGTCAGACTAATAAGAACTCAACTCCCTCTGGAGCATACAGCAGCTGATAATCCTTCCAGTACTTAAGATTTTTTTAATAGAAGTTTAACTTTCTGGCACCAATTGATATGAAAAAGTACCCCTTTAAAAGGGATTTTTTTTTTTTTTTTTTTATATCAACTGGCTCCAGAAAGTTAAACAGACTTGTAAATTACTTCTATTAAAAAAATCTTAATCCTTCCAATAATCAGCTGCTGAAGTTGAGTTGTTCTTTTCTGTCTGGCAACAGTGCTCTCCGCTGACATCTCTGCTTGTCTCGGGAACTGCACAGAGTAGAAGTGGCTTGATATGGGGATTTGCTTCTACTTTGGACAGTTCCCGAGACAGGTGTCATCAGAGAGCACTTAGACAGAAAAGAACTCAACTTCAGCAGCTCATAAGTACTGAAAGGATTAAGATTTTTTTTTAATAGAAGTAATTTACAAATCTGTTTAACTTTCTGGAAAAAAAAAAATTTTTTTTTTTTTTCCTGGATAACCCCTTTAAGTCACCTACATTTTGCTTGATCTCCACAAGTAGAAATAGTAACTTTCCTGATATTTTAATAAACAAACAGGAGATGGATTATGGGATATTTATGCCCCACCTTATATTTAACTCTGATTATTACCAGCCCTACAACCAATGACAATGGAGAATCCGCTCCTTGCTTTCCTGCACAACCATAACTCTGTTTATTAGAATAAATATCATGTTTCCCCCATCAGGTCTGAATGATAGGAGCGGGATTCATGCAGAAATTAAATTCCCGAATATGGGTCAATACCCTGACAAGACAGATTGGTCATTGATAACTACACCAGATAAGTGTTTCCCAACCAGGGTGCCTCCAGGTGTTGCAAAACTACAACTCCCAGCATGCCTGGACAGCCGAAGGCTGTCCAGGCATGCTGGGAGTTGTAGTTTTGCAACATCTGGAGGCACCCTGGTTGGGAAACACTGCCCTATAAGATCATGAATGCATGAGAAACATCCATGGGAGGGGGTGAGAACCTCTGCGCTGCAGAATTCAAAGACGCCGGACAAAGTCTCCTCCGTTATAGATCGTCCTCGCAGGAGGCGGCGGCGGGGTGGATAAGAAGGTACAGTTTCAGCCGGTCTGGAAGGGGCAACGATTTCACTTTGACATCCACAGGCCAAGGCCTAAGCCTCTGGCGGATGAAGACCCTGCACAAATGCTTTAGGGTGGGGGCCGCCTGCTCCAGCTGTTTCAGGGACTGGTGTAGGGCTTGCACTTTGTCTGCATGGACGCTACAGCTCGAGGTGTTTAGGTCAAAGTTCCTGGGCAGGGAAATCCTCTGAGACTGGGCAACCATCAGTTCCAGGACGCTCTCGGCTTTGTTCAGCAGGTCCACAGAATCGCAGTCCTCGCAGCTGCCCAGGTAAGTGCATAGCCTGTCAAAGACTATGTGGAAGCCGGACCAGCAGGAGGCGCCGTGCTGGGAACAATTGTACGAGGCGCCGGATTCCAGGAGGAAACGCAGGAGCGGAAAGTGGAGCTTGAAGCTCTTGAGGCACGTGTGGGTGAGGGACTCGTGGGACGGGCACTCGCTGGGGTCGGCACCGTGGGCCATCAATAGCTGACTGACCCGGAAGCAGAAGCGGTTGATCAGCCTCGCCTCCTCTTTATCAGATCCAACCGTCTCTCCCAATAGGAAGATAATGCTGGAAAATACGGTGTCGCAGTCCTTGGTCGTGGCCTTTACGTCCGCACCTACATGACACAAGTGGAGGTAAGTGGTGGCCAACACAATACCGTACATATGCTTCAATTATCACAATCACTCCCTGTAAGAAGACTCCCGTCCACATTTTGTCATTTCACATAACTTTAGGGGTACCTTTCATCAAAAAAAATCTTTTGATATATTATAGATTAATGTATGCAGAATAAGTTTCCAATTGCATGTTATTCAAAAATATGCTTCTTTCTATTTAATTTTCCACTTTAAAAAAATGACCACTAGGGGTCTCCCTACCAGTCCTGGATGCAAGCCCTTTTTATAGATTTCAGACTCATTCTGGAGTCTTAAATCTCAGACTGCAGCCAGGACACAGACAAGCTCAGCACTGCTCCCTGCATGCAGTTGTAAACAGAGAAGATTCAGAGATGCTGGCTGCTGTGTTCATATGGGGGGGGGGGATTTATCAAAACCTGTCCAGAGGAAAAGTTGCCCATAGCAATCAGATCGCTTCTTTCATTTTTAACAAGGCCTCTGCAAAATGAAAGAAGCGATCTGATTGGTTGCTATTGGCAACTTTTCCTTTGCACAGGTTTTGATAAATCTCCCCCATAGCCTCTATGCTGGGCCACACCCCCTTCCTCCCTCACACTAGGACAGCTGAATGAGCAGCCAAGAAGACAATAGATCAGGTAGAAAGAGAGGGTTTTGAATGAAAAGAAACACAGGGATAGCATCAATGAGAGTCAGGAACAGATGGGGGGTATAAGAAGAGTTTAGATCATGATAGATACTCTTTAAAAGAGTGCTGTGGCATGGGACAAATTATCCCCTATCCCAGTAGTAAGACCCTCGCGATCTCTGGTCTGGAATCCAGCTCCCCTTGAGCACGGAGTGGACTACGGTCTGTGGAAGGAGACTGTCGGCCCCCACACAAAGCTGTGGCTGACACGCCCCCTTCATGAATCTCTATGGGAGAGACAGAGATACACGAACGCTTTATCTTTGGCTCTCCCATAGAGATGCATGGAGGGGGCGTGTTGGCCTCTGTTTCGTGCTGTGGTAAAAACAGCTTCTTTCATGGTGAGAGAGCCGGATCGCCGAGCAGGAGATTGCCGGGGGGGGGGGGGATAAATTGTCCTACACCACAGTACTCCTTTAGGGTAAAGTCACACATAGTGCATCCGCAGTGTATTTGTCTTGCCTTAGCCACAGATTGGCTGAGCGGGAAACTGCGCATGCCGATCCTGGAATACTCTGTGTCAACACCAACATAAGGAAGTGCAGGACTGGACTCCATGACGGCGGTGGTGGGGGAGCTCAGTAGGATAACAAAAAATCGGACCACTTTAAGGGTAAGGTCACACGTAGCACTACTGACATTCTTTGGAGTCAGACTACTTCTTTGCCCATGTGTACCTGATTTGTCTGCTCGTAGGAGCAACACGCCACTACAAGCAGACAGACTGAGCTGCAAATCGCGCGCGCCATGCGACTCACAGCTCAGTCTGTCTGCTCTTAGTGGCGTGTTGCTGCTACGAGCAGACAAACCAGGACACATGGACAAAGTAAGAGGCTGACTCTAGGGGTGATCAGTAGCGCTACGTGTGACCTTACCCTTAAAGTGGTGTTCCGACTTTTTTCTATCCAACTGTGCTTCCCCACCGCCGCCGTCACGGAGTTCAGCCCTGCACAGCACTTCCTTATGTTGGTGTTGACACAGAGTATTCCAGGATCGGCATGCGCAGTTGACCACTCAGCCAATCTGTGGCTAAGGCAAGACAAATTTTAGCTGAGCAGGCAACTGCGCATGCCAATTCCGTAACTTTTTAATATATTTAGTCGATAAGCGTCAGTTCCTGTGTAAAAACTGCCCATACATTTATGGAAGTTAAAAAGGTATTCCTTGAATCATTAAAATCATGCTTGCTGTCAGTGAATGGAAATTATATTAATTATATCCAGAGGCTAAAGCCCCCTGTGCTGATTATATGCCGCTTACACAAGTGCCGATTCCCGTAACTTTCAAATATAGGTTGCGAATCAACTCATTACAGTTTTCTAGATTTTCAGACAGCTGTCAGTGAATAAAAACACACTTGCTTGCATCCAGACCTGTCCTTATTAGCAGGTGCATGGCTCGTGCATTAACGCTTTCTCACAGGTGCTGCACATGATCAGGACAGGACAGGGGTTATAGCCTCTGGATATAAATCAGTATTATTTCCATTCACAGACAGCAAGCATAATTTTTCATGATACCTTTAATTTCCATAAATGGAACCAGGTTTTACACAAAAACCACCTAAAACAGGGGTTGGGGTAGAGTTTCCAAAACAGTGTTTCTCCAGCTGTTGCAGAACTACAACTCCCAGCATGCCCAGACAGCCTTCGGCTGTCTGGGCATGCTGAGAGTTGTAGTTTTGCAACAGCTGGAGACACACTGTTTGGGAAACACCAGGTTAGGGATACCACCTTCTTAATTCTGGGACTTAATAGGTGTCCTAGCTTAAAGGGGTATTCCATGAAAAAAAAATATATATTTTTTTTCATATCAACTGGCTCCAGAAAGTTAAACAGATTTGTAAATGACTTCTATTTAAAAAAAAATCTTAATCTTACCAGTATTTCTCAGCTGCTGAAGTTGAGTTGTTCTTTCCAGTCTGACCACAGTGCTCTTTGCTGACACCTCTGTGTCTCAGGAACTGTCCAGAACAGGAGACATTTGCTATGGGGGTTTGCTTCTACTCTGGAAAGTTCCTAAAATGGACAAGAGGTGTCAGCATAGAGCACTGTGGTCAGACAGAAAAGAAATTCCTGTGGAGCATTCAGCAGCTGATAAGTACTGGAAGGATTAAGATTTTTAAATAGAAGAAGTAATTTATAAATCTGTTTAATGTCTGGGCACCAGTTGATTTAAAAAAAAAAAAAAAAAAAAAATAGTTTTTCACCGGAGTACCCCTTTAAACTGGGGTTCACAGATAAGCACAGATTTGGGTTTCTTGGACCAGGGAGCACTGTGGTCAAACTGTTTAACTTTCTAGAGCCAGTTGATATGGAAAAAAAATTTGTTTTTCACCGGAGTACCCCTTTAAAGGCTCCCTCCAATGTCATCTCTTGACCCTTTGCAGATTTTGAGAGTCACTTACCTCCTTCTAACAACAAGCGGATGTTTTCAGTGTTGTGAATCTGGACGCCATCACTACTGGCCAGCGCATGTAGCAGCGCCGTCTTACCTGCCAAGATCAAGGCATTAGTATTAGGCCACTTTTAAAGGAATCGTCACTTTTTGGAAACGGAGACACTAAATAGTGAGGCATCCTGAGTAGGTCCCCACCACGTCGCCTCTACTCTACCTGCGCCGGTCACTGACCATTTTTGTCGGCTGCATTCACATCCGCTCCGAGTTCAAGAAGTCGCTGCAAACATGGCAGCCGCTCCAGCTCCTCACATGCCAGGTCCAGAGGACTACTTTCATGAATCTGGGCCGTACAAAATAATAAACGTGAGTACGAGGAACAAAGAGCGAGCAGAAAGAATAAGACCTACATTTGGTTATTAAAGGGGTACTCCGTTACTTTAAAAAAACAAACAAAAAAAAAAAACGTATCCACAGGAAGGGATAGGTGTCTGATCGCGGGGGATCCGACCGCCCTGAGATCTCTAGAACAGGGTCCTGGCTCTCCCCTGCTTTGAGCGGTGGGGTCGGCACGCGCTCCATGCATCGTCAGTTGGAGCCTTGTACTTCGGCGCTCCCATAAACATTGCATGAAGGGCGTACCGACCCCACCGCTCCATGCAGGGGAGATCCAGGGCCCCATTACGCAAATGGTGTGTGTGGGGGGGGTTAACCAGTCGAAAGCTCTGAGATCAGAATTTTTTTTAGGCTCCTATAAAAGCCTTATTATGCAAATTAGGCTCAAGTGCCTAGAGGGTGTTCCCCCAGCACAGCAGGAGCCCAGATAAGTCCAGCCCATGCCCTCTTTATCACTGGCCCACTTGCATCCACTTACGCTATTTGTGCTACCTTTGGCTCTTGCCATGCTGGGAAACACCCCCTGGGCACTTGAGTCTCATTTGCAAAAAGTTGAGTCTCATATTAACAAAAAGGCTATGGAGATAGAAGAAAAAGAAAAAAAAGTTATGCACAGAATCCTGATGACTAACTCTACTTAGCCACGGGCTTATTTACAGCCATGCTTTCTTGCTGACAGGTCAGTGTTAAAGGGGTACTCTGGTGGAAAACAATTTATTTTAAATCACCTGGTGACAGAAAGTTAAACAGATTTGTAAATTACTTCTATTTAAAAATCTTAATCCTTCCAGTACTTATCAGCTGCTGTATACTACAGAGGAAGTTCTTTTCTTCTTGAATTTCTTTTCTGTCTGACCACAGTGCTCTCTGCTGACACCTCTGTCCATGTCAGGAACTGTCCAGAGCAGGAGAGGTTTGCTATGGGGATTTGCTCCTACTCTGGACAGTTCCTGACATGGACAGAGGTGTCAGCAGAGAGCACTGTGGTCAGACAGCAAAGAAATTCAAAATGAAAAGAACTTCCTCTGTAGTATACAGCAGCTGTTAAGTACTGGAAGGATTAAAGGGGTTATCAAGGAAAAAATCTTTTTTTTTTTTTTTTTTTTTTATATATATCAACTGGCTCCGGAAAGTTAAACAGATTTATAAATTACTGCTATTAAAAAAATCTTCATCCTTTCAGTACTTATGAGCTTCTGAAGTTGAGTTGTTC
This sequence comes from Hyla sarda, assembly GCF_029499605.1. Lineage (NCBI taxonomy): Eukaryota > Metazoa > Chordata > Amphibia > Anura > Hylidae > Hyla > Hyla sarda. The sequence continues at coordinate 23,474,416 of NC_079197.1, forward strand.
TTTTCTGTCTAAGTGCTCTCTGATGACACGTGTCTCGGGAACTGCCCAGTTTAGAAGCAAATCCCCATAGCAAACCTCTTCTACTCTGTGCAGTTCCCGAGACAAGCAGAGATGTCAGCAGAGAGCACGGTTGCCAGACTGAAAACAACAACTCAACTTCAGCAGCTGATAATTATTGAACGGATTAAGATTTTTAATATAAGTAATTTACAAATTTGTGTACTCAAGTAGAAAACAGACATGGTGCACTGTCTGTGGGGAGGTGCGACCCATAGACGGGTTTGAGTGGCATTGGGGCCGCTCTGCCAGTGGGTCGTTTCCCCCCCCCCCCCCCCCATGAGCACTGGTGTCGCGGCGGTGGTGGTAGCCGCTCGATGCTGCGCCATTTTATGCTAGGGACGTTAGGGACCCACTCTACATAGGTGGCCTTGACGTGGCGAGTGGGCTTGTACTTTTTGATCAAAAATGTATAATAACAACCTGTTAGTTTTTGATATTGTGCTGAGAAGCAATTAGATCATTATACAAGATTGTAGATGTGCGACCATGTCTGTTTTTCTTCTAACCAAATTCATAATTTACAAATTTGTTTAACTTCCTGGAGCCAGTTGATAGAAAGAATTTTTTTTTTCCTGGAATACCCCTTTAAGATTTATAAATAGAAGTAATTTACAAATCTGTTTAACTTTCTGGCACCAGTTGATTTAAATAATAAAAAATAAAATAGTTTTCCACCGGAGTACCCCCTTTAAGGTCCCCCTTAACACAATTGAAAAGTGGCTTAGCCCCCTTTCCCCATTTGGAACACATGCATGCTTAGCTGAGCTGAATGTCCATGTGTATGGGATGAACAGGGGAGACAGCTGTCAGCTATTAAAGGTGTATGGGCATCTTTACACATCAGACACGTATAACCAATGGGTTAATAGTAGGGTGTGGGTCTCACCCGGTCCCTCTTGTTAATATCCGCTCCACTCTGCACCAGCAGCTCCACCATGTCGGGCTGGTTCCGGAGGACTGCGATATGGAGAGGTGTGTAGTATGTCACAGGATCTGGGAAGACATTACCATCAGGAAAACGGTATTTAAAGGGGTTATCCAGGAAAAAACTTTTTACATATATCAACTGGCTCCGGAAAGTTAAACAGATTTGTAAATTACTTCTATTAAAAAATCTTCATCCTTTCAGTACTTATGAGCTTCTGAAGTTGAGTTGTTCTTTTCTGTCTAAGTGCTCTCTGCTGACACCTTTCTCGGGAACCGCCCAGTTTAGAAGCAAATCCCCATAGCAAACCTCTTCTACTCTGTGCAGTTCCCGAGACAAGCAGAGATGTCAGCAGAGAGCACTGTTGCCAGACAGAAAACAACAACTCAACTTCAGCAGCTGATAAGTACTGAAAGGATTAAGATTTTTTAATAGAAGTAATTTTACAAATTTGTTTAACTTTCTGGAGCGGGTTGATTTAAAGAAAAAAGTTTTTTCCTGGAATACCCCTTTAAGTTATAGTGGTATCCCCATCTCATGAAGTTGCCCCCTATCCACAGGCTAGAGCAGTGTTTCCCAACCAGTGTGCCTCCAGCTGTTGTGAAACTACAACTCCCAGCATGCCCAGACAGCCGAAGGCTGTCTGGGCATGCTGGGTGTTGTAGTTTTGCAACAGCTGGAGGCATACTGATTGGGAAACACCTGGTTATGGGATAAGCTGATGGGTGGGGGTCCGACTGCTGAGATCCCCACCGATAACGAGAACTGGAACTAAATTGCCCCCCAAAATGGCGCCCCCTCAGAGAATAATGGGAACACTGCCCACACACCAGTCATTCTGGGGACAGTTTTGTTCTCGTGATCATGGGGGGGGTGGGTGGGGGGGGGGGGGGGTTGCGACAGTAGGACCCCCACCAATCATATTCTTATCCCCTATCCTGGTAACTTCATAAAACAGAAATACCCCTATAAGGGGCTGCATAGTCAGCATTTACCACTCAGATGTCTGAGAAAGCTGGGTGGCATCCCTTATAGGTCAGATTCTGCCAAGCTTTCCTATACAGATATAGGAAATAATTGGAATAATAAAAATAAAATCCTAATATAAAAGGAAGTATACAAATATATTTACCCTCAAAGCTGAGGTCGGCCCCGTACTGGAGGAGGATTTCAGCGGCAGGGACCAGCCCCAGCTCCGCCACCTTTAGAAGTGAGTAACTTATTCCCTCCCGGTAAAACGCAGACTGGGAATGTCTCTCCAGCAGTTCATTTAAAGCGAGGAACTTGTCGGCGGCCAGGAAGCTGCGAAAAAGCAGGACAGGAAGTGTGAGGTGCGCCGGAAATATGTGTCCCCCCCCCCCCCATGTATCCTGAACAACATCTAATCATTGAAAAGCTCCTTGTCATACAGATTTTAAGGCTTCTCCTAGTACTTACTATTGCAACATTAAAGGGGTATTCCAGGAAAATAATGTTTATATATATCGACTGGCTCCAGAAAGTTAAACAGATTTGTAAATTACTTCTATTAAAAAAAATCTTTTTTTCAGTACTTATGAGCTGCTGAAGTTGAGTTGTTCTTTTCTGTCTAAGTGCTCTCTGATGACACCTGTCTCGGGAACCGCCCAGTTTAGAAGCAAATCCCCATAGCAAACCTCTTCTACTCCGTGCAGTTCCCGAGAGGTGTCAGAGATGTCAGCAGAGAGCACTGTTGCCAGACAGAAAACAACAACTCAACTTCAGCAGCTGATAATTATTGAAAGGATTAAGATTTTTTTAATAGAAGTAATTTACAAATCTGTTTGACTTTATGGAGCCAGTTGATATATATAAAAAAAAATAATAAATAAATAAATAAAAAAAAAAGGTTTTTCCTGGAATACCCCTTTAACTCACAGAGGATTGACGAGACTGGATACTACTGTGACAAACCCCCAGCTGTGAGTAGTAAAAAAAAAAAGCCATGTTCCCATAGAATGGTTTTTCACGTGGATTCCATGCATTCTATTCACTGGATCTCAACGCATTTGGACCGAATAACTATCAACATCTACTGCAGCATTTCCCAACCAGAGTGCCTCCAGCTGTTGCAAAACTACAACTCCCAGCATGCCCGGACAGCCGTTGGCTGTCTGGGCATGCTGGGAGTTGTAGTTTTGCAACAGCTGAAGGCACCTTGGTTTAGAAACGCTGCTTTGGGGGCCAGCATTTTCTGTACAAGTTTCCTGTCAGCGTCTGCTGAATGCCCCTATTCACTGACAGCAAGCAGAGGCCTTGTCATATTTGCGCAGTGGTTACTTCTTACCTTCCATCGGTCTGCGGCACCTCCGTCTGCTCCGGGTCATGGATGCCCACCGCTCCCAGGATCTCATCTACCAGAGGTTGGTATTCAAATATTATCCTCCGAAAGCCGTGGAGGAAAGGCATGCTGGGAAAAAAATGGCCGCAACCTGATGGGAAGAATCAAAACAACAACAAATGAAGACTGAAGTGGAGGAAATGTGGCAAATACCATATGGCGACCACAACACAGCGCTCCGCAACTAGAGGGGAAGAGGTGGGGAACATGGCGACACCAGGGCATGCTGGGAGATGTAGTTTTGCAACAGCAGCAGGTATAGATCCCTGTTCACACAGAAGACATACAATGCTGGAATTTGCGCAATATCCACATGCAACTTGTATAAAATACAGATACAAACTAACCAGCTGTGGTGATGACGTCATTGCATGACATCAAACCCTAAAAAAAACAACCCCCCCCCCCCTGCATAAAGCCGGAGCATTTTTGTGCCGTTTTGCTTATTAACCCCTTAGAGCCCGAACTATTATGGAATTTTTTTTTTTAAATATCAATTTAAAAAAAATCCTTTGTTTTACAGCCATCATACAGATAAGACTACAACTCTCACCTGCAGCCCTCTGCGCCTAGAATGTAAAGCGGAAGCGGATATTGCGACAAAAAAACATGTCCCGGGAATGGAGGCGTAGCGGGGAGGACAGCTGCAATAACCAACAGTGGCCACCAGATGTCAGTGGCGAGATCAGAGAGGAAAGACGTAATACAATGGATCCTCGTTTACGGGGCGGGCAGCTGCAATAATAAACTGTGACCACCAGATGTCAGTGGCGAGATTAGAGAGGAAAAGGCGGAATACACTGGATCCTCGTTAAAGGACGGGCAGCTGCAATAATAAACTGTGACCACCAGATGTCAGTGGCGAGATCAGAGAGGAAAGGCGTAATACACCGAATCCTCGTTACAGGACGGGCAGCTGCAATAATCAACTGTAACCACCAGATGTCAGTGGTGAGATCAGAGAGCAGAGATATAATGCAAAGGATCCTCGTATTAAAGCGGGTAGTTGCAATAATTTACTGTGACCAGCAGATGTCAGTGGCGAGATCAGAGATTAGAGGTATTATACACCGAATCATCGCAGCGGGGCGGGCTGCTGCAATAACCAAACGTGACCACCAGATGTCAGTGACGAGATCCGAGATGAGAGGTGTTATACACCAGGTACTCCTGCAGGGGTCAGTGCAGAGCTACCGGTTAATTAGAAGAGGAGAAAAACGCCTTTTCTTCCAGCATGTGAGGTGACAAATGCGTTTTGTTTTTTTTTACAAAAACTGTGATTTTATTTTATTTTTCTGAGTTTTGCTACTTTTTTACCCCAGGCTTGCTACTTTTAGCATTGCATCGAAACAATCCCATAGTACAATGATCTCTAGCTACATGTGAACATGTCCTAGAATAGGAAAACTGAGTGAGACTTGGTGTGAGGCATGGCCATGGGCACTAGACTAGGCCAAGATGTCCCGGCCTACTTGGGGTTTAGTCACACAGCAGGATACAGAGAATAGTGTGAAGGAATGGCTGAAGGACAATGCTCACAGATCATATACTGGAGTTATGGATCCGCTCCAGGAACATGACGAGTTTTCCTAGATCCCCAGGTCTTCACAGTCCCCAGATCCTAATCCTATAGATCAGTGGTCCCCATCCCAGTCCTCAAGGCCACCAACATTCCAGATTTTTTCAGTTACTCCATTGGAATAAAATGGGGGGAAATTAAAATCCTGGACTACTGGTGGGTCTTGTGGACCAGTTTGGGGACCTCTGTTTTAGAGTTGTTCATGTCAGGACCTCAGTCTAATGTGCCACAACAGCGAGATCTGCGCGTCCGCGTGAGCCAATATTCCTGCAAAACAATAGCAGCGCCTTGTGGTTAGTCACTATGTAATGGGAAATTGCTGCGGCTCTTAAAGCATTGCTGTCATTTAGTACAACTTTTGACTATTGTCCAGATATGTCAAAAGTTTAGACCGAATCGAGTCTCAGGACTGATCGTAAATTATAGCTGGGCAGTGCGCTTCACTCCCGGGCAGGCTGACTTATGCACTCCATTATACGCTGGCGAGCTGGCAGTGAAGCGCACTGCCACACGCTTCACCCAGCTATAACTCACAATCGGGACTGGACGACATGTCAGGTGTAAGGGCAAGTAGGCGACAGCTCACCACTGCTCACTCCAACTACCTGCGCTCGGACTGACCAGCAGCGCTCCCGGACCAAGCAGCAAGGATACAAACAGGAAACAATGTCCAGCGCGGTATGTGGAGTAAAATCAGGAGCTCTTTATTCACGAATCAATGGATACATACAGGAGCAATATGCCAACGCATTTCAGATCAAGCTGTATCCTTAATCATGGCATGATTAAGGATCCGGCTTGATCCGAAACGCGTTGGTGTATTGCTCCTGTATGTATCCATTGATCCGTGAATAAAGAGCTCCTGATTTTACTCCACATACCGCGCTGCACATTGTATCCCGACATGTCAGGTGTTACTAAATGTCAGTAACACTTTAAATGGGCACTAGTAACATAGTTTGTAAGGGTAGGGTACACACGTAACAGATCTGCTGCATATATTATGCTGCCGATCCACCGATGGCCCGACCCTATAGTGACAGCGGCCATTGAAAGCGTTGCTGTCATTTAAACAAAAATCCAATTAGACCAAAAGGGGACTATAGAGGCCAAGAAACACAACTAATTACCTAACCCAAAGGCCGTAGCCTGAGGTGCAATACACCTCTGAATAGTACCCCCTAAAACATAACTTTTATTGTATATCCAATTAAAATAAAATAATGTAAACCCAGTGAAATAAATGTTAAAAAAAGGGATGTCAGGTAGGTTAGTGCTTGTGAGATCTGAGCATCATTGCTCCACTGTAAAGGGTTCTGCAGTAACCCTGTGCGCCTACTCTAACATCAACTAAAAACACTAGATAGTGTTTTTAGTTGATGTTAGAGTAGGCGCACAGGGTTACTGCAGAACCCTTTACAGTGGAGCAATGATGCTCAGATCTCACAAGCACTAACCTACCTGACATCCCTTTTTTTAACATTTATTTCACTGGGTTTACATTATTTTATTTTAATTGGATATACAATAAAAGTTATGATTTAGGGGGTACTATTCAGAGGTGTATTGCACCCCAGGCTACGGCCTTGGGGTTAGGTAATTAGTTGCTGTCATTTAGTAACAAATTTGACAGTGTCCAGTCCCAATTGTGATCAGTCAGGGTCTGAGTGTTCACACCACAACCGATAGCTAGAACCATCTGGGAGAAGAGCGCGCTAAGCGAGACAAACATACAATGTAAGTCTATAGGATTATGCAGAGAAGAGAGGATAAAAAGGACTGTCTCCACTAGGCGCTGTCTCCAACGATGAACAAAAGATGAGGAACTTCCTCTTTCTTCAATAAAAACGTGTAAAACAAAATAAAATAACGGATTACATCAAAGCAAGACACATTTCGGGTGCTGTACCACCCTTCCTTAGTTGCAGATGAATGGTGTATGATGGGCATAGGGGCCCTCTTTATAGTCCCTAGCATAGGACTATAAGGAGGGCCACTATGCCCATCAAACACCATTCATCTGCAACTGAGGAAGTGTGGTACAACACCTGAAACGCATCTTGCTTTGATGTAATCCGTTATTTTATTTTGTTTTACATGTTTTTATTGAAGAAAGAGGAAGCTCCTCATCTTTTATTCATCATTGGAGACAGCGCCAAGTGGAGACAGTCCTTTTTATCCTCTCTTCTCTGCATATTCTTCTACCGGTCCCACGCAGTTGGCACTGGTCGGACCCCAGACGGCTTGCAAGTCTCCTAGAGTACCCCAACTACAGGGGTGATACGGATAACCTCAAGGCTTTATCCAGGTGAGAGTCCCATCATAGACCCTCACAGACAGACACTTGGACCCACAGAATTACACAAGGCGCTATCCTCGAAAAAAAAATGTAGTCTCTTTCTCCTCACAGTCTATAGGATTTTCTTGGTCAGCTGCACTTTTCTTTCCACTCATTCTAAGGGTCCATGCACACCACGTTTTTGCGCTACAATTACCGTATACGGTTTCAAGTTAAAAACCGTACGGAACCATATAGAAAACCGTATGCATTGACTTAACATTGTAAACCATATGTCAAATGCATCATCCGGTTTAGTCCGTTTTGCGTCTTATACGGTTTTGTCTGTTTTTTTGCCCATACCCAAAACTGTAGTCTACCACGCTTTTTGGTCTGAGTGAAAAACTGTATTAAACCGTATACGTTTTTTTTTTTTTTAACATGGAAGTCAATGGGAACCGTACAGAACCGTATATGCATACAGTTCCATCCGGTTTTCACCATACAGTTTTTGACTTTGCACGTTTTTTTTTCTTGGAATTTCAATCAAACAAGTGAAACTTTATTCAAAATGGAGTGAAAAGTTAAAAACTTATATGTTTTTTTTCTTAAAAAACGGATGCAGCCGGACATTATTTTTCAAACCGTATATGGGTTAAAATTTGTACACACGTGTTGATACAGTTTAGTCCGGTTTTGAGGAATCCATTTTTCATCAAAAACCTGATATAGGAACTGTATTGCAAAAACGTGGTGTGAATGCACCCTAACAATTGGTCGGGGTCTGAACACTCAGGCCCCGACCGATCAAATTTATGAGGACAAAAGCGAGTTTTTTTTTTTTTTTAAAGCGACAGGTACACTTTAAGAGCAAAGGAGGTTCAATATGCTACTAGATGGGGGTCTTTAAAGGGGTACTCCCGTGGCAAACTTTTTATTTTTTTAAATCAACTGGTGCCATGAAGTTAAACAGATTTGTAAATCACTTCTATTAAAAAAATATGAATCCTTCCAGTACCTTTTAGTGGCTATATACTACAGAGGAAATGCTTCACTTTTTAGATTTCTCTTATGTCACAAACACAGTGCTCTCTGCTGACCTCTGCTGTCCATTTTAGGAACTGTCCAGAGCAGGAGAAAATCACCACAGCAAACATATGCTGCTCTGGACAGTTCCTAAAATGGACAGCAGAGGTCAGCAGAGAGCGCTGTGGTCGTGACATAAGAGAAATCTAAAAAGTAAAGCATTTCCTCTGTAGTATACAGCCCCTAAAAAGTACTGGAAGGACTAAGATTTTTTTAATAGAAGCAATTTACAAATCTGTTTAACTTTCTGGCACCCGTTGATTTAAAAAAAAAAAAAAAAAAAAGTTTTCCACGGGAGTCCCCCTTTAATAAAGTAGCCATTCAGTGTGTATTAAAGAGAAAGGTTTACTACATATGTACCCACTATATCTGATTGGCAGAGCACCCACGTCTCCTAAAAAAGAGAGTAAGGGGATATAGCTGCTTATGTGTTTATACTGCTGGCGGGGCATGTGTCTGTGTCAGTGCTTCCCAACCATGGTTTCCTCCAGCTGTTGCAAAACTACAACTCCCAGCATGCCCGGACAGCCAACGGCTGTCCGGGCATGCTAGGAGTTGTAGTTTTGCAACAGCTGGAGGCACCCCCGGGTTGGGTACACTGGTCTGGGTACTGGGTGCCATGCAGGGGCCCAACATAATACGCCGCCCTTGCCAGCCAATGAAATCTTTACACTGTTAATGGGGGCAATCTGCTGACACAGTACATGGGGGGCATCTTGAGTCTCCTTGGAATAGTTTCTTCCATGTAGACCAGTAACGCTTTACATATTCTCTGAATCCCCCTTAAACATATGGGTTTATGCGGCTCCGGGGGTGAAGCTTTACTTTAAATTACATTTTCATAAATGTTGCCTTCATAAAACGACCACCTCCGGCGAGCGAGCGAGGGGGCACTCTATTGCGGGCAGAGGCGAAACAAGGGCCCTGCTCATAATGTAAATGGGTCGGGGAACAGGAAAACACAAAAATATTAATAGCGTTACTTATTCCAAATAAAAAAATATTCTGCTCCAATGAAACTTTATGGAAGCAAAAATAAAATAAAATTGTGTATTGGCCGGAATCCAATCCTCCAGCAATAAACTGCACCACCAACAGGGCCGCGCTTAATACAGCGTTTAGTGTAATAACTCCCATCTGGTGGGGACGGACGCTGTGCAGCACATGCTGGAAGGACGGTGCTAATAAAAGCAACATGGACGCCGGCCTGTTATCTTCCTGACAAATTACCCAATAAAGATGCCGAACCCTGATAGCGATCAGATAATAGTAGAGAAGAGATATAGGCGGCCATAACAAGTAGTGCTGAGCGCAAATATTCACAATTTGAATATTTATTGCGAATTTCGCATATTCGCGAATATGGCGAATATAGCGCTATATATTTGCAATTACAAATATTCGTAATTTTTTTTCCCCCCACAGAACACATCACAGTGATCTCCTCACTCCCTGCCTCCAGCTTGTGGTCTAAAGAAGGTTCCTATACTATTTACTGTATTAGACCGGAGAGCGAATATTCACGAATATCATCACTAAAATTAGGTAGATAGGTAGTGACGATATTCGCGAATAGGAAACGAAAATATTCAAAATGAAAAATGTCATAGACCCATTATCACTTCTGTATAGACCAAGAATATTAGGTGATAGATTGATATGAGATGGATAGATAGATATGAGATAGATAGATATGAGATAGATAGATAGATATGAGATGGATAGATATGAGATAGATATATGAGATAGATAGATAGATATGAGATAGATAGATAGATAGATAGATATGAGATGGATAGATATGAGATGGATAGATAGATATGAGATAGATAGATAGATAGATAGATATGAGATAGATAGATAGATATGAGAGAGATAGATAGATAGATATGAGATAGATAGATAGATATGAGAGAGATAGATAGATAGATATGAGATAGATAGATATAGATGGATAGATATGAGATAGATAGATATGAGATAGATAGATAGATAGATATGAGATAGATAGAGAGATAGATAGATAGATAGATAGATATGAGATAGATAGATATGAGATAGATAGATATGAGATAGATAGATAGATAGATAGATAGATATGAAATAGATAGATAGATATTAGATAGATAGATATGAGATAGATAGATATGAGATAGATAGATGGATAGATATGAGATGGATAGATAGATATGAGATGGATAGATAGATTTGAGATAGATAGATAGATAGATATGAGAGAGATAGATAGATAGATATGAGATAGATAGATATGAGATAGATAGAGAGATAGATAGATATGAGATAGATAGATAGATAGATAGATAGATAGATATGAGATAGATATGAGATAGATATGAGATAGATAGATAGATAGATATTAGATAGATAGATATGAGATAGATATGAGATAGTTGGATGGATAGAGAGATATGAGATAGATATGATATAGATAATATAGATAGATAGCTATCCGCATGCGCATACGCACATGCACATTTCCGTAGAGTGAAAATAACCAGGAATATATCGAATATGCGAATTTCGCGCATATAAGACGAATATTCATCCATATATTTGCGAAATATTGCAAATTTGAATATGGCATATGCCCCTCATCACTAATAATAAGACCATCATCACTCCTTCACTCCTTCTTCTCTCTCCTGTAGTTATCCTGGGTATTCTGCACATTATGCCAGTTCTGAGATAATAGGAGTATATAGGAAACTGTTAGGCTATGTTCACACGGCAGAATATTTGCAAAATGTCTGCCCAGAAAACACAGGCGGAAATTCTGCAAATGGCGGTAGTTGGCAGAACATGCCGGCACTAGGACCGCTTGTAAATAAGCCACCACCATAGACGGCAATACATTACCTTGCGCAATCTGCCGAGGGAAGTGACATGTCAAAGGCCAGAATCAGGATTTCCATGGCAGATGTTTCCTTTGGATTTCTTTTGCATTTCCTATGGAAATTCCGCCGTGTACACAGTGCTTGTGTAATGCTTTTATTTACCCTGTGGTGGCGCTGTAGGGAAACAGAACATTTAAGTTTCCACACATCATACAGCTGAATTCTGTGTGTGTATGGGGGGGGGGGGGGGTCACACTTTTTCATCAACGGAACATCCACAGCGGAGAACCTCTTTAAAGAGCGCTGTATACATCTATATGCAGTGAGCTCCCCCTAGTGGCAGCAGCTCAGAGTTAGACTTGTACCATTGGATTCTATGACTGACTGAAGAGAAGTTCTACAGTCAGGTCCATAAATATGGGACATCGACACAAATTCTAACATTTTTGGCTCTATACACCACCACAATGGATTTGGAATGAAACGAACAAGATGTGCATTAACTCCAGACTGTCAGCTTTAATTTAAGGGTATTTACATCCAAATCAGGTGAACGGTGTAGGAATTACAGCAGTTTGCATATGTGCCTCCCACTTGCTATGGGACCAAAAGTAATGGGACAATTGGCTTCTCAGCTGTTCGGTGTCCAGATGTGTGTTATTCCCTCATTTTCCCAATTACAATGAGCAGATAAAAGGTCCAGAGTTCATTTCAAGTGTGCGATTTGCATTTGGAATTTGTTGCTGTCAACTCTGAAGATGAGGTCCAAAGAGCTGTCACTGTCAGTGAAGCAAGCCATCATGAGGCTGAAAAAAAAAAAAACAAACCCATCAGAGAGATAGCCAAAACAATAGGCGTGGCCAAAACAACTGTTTGGAACATTCTTAAAAAGAAAGAACGCACCAGTGAGCTCAGCAACACCAAACGACCCGGAAGACCAAGGAAAACAACTGTGATGGATGAGCGAAGAATTCTTTCCCTGGTGAAGGAAACCCCTTCACAATAGTTGGCCAAATGAAGAACACTCTCCAGGAGGTAGGTGTACGTGTGTCAGAGTCATCAAGAGAAGACTTCACCAGAGTGAATACAGAGGGTTCACCACAAGATGGAAACCATTGGTTCACCACAAGATGGAAACCATTGGTCAGCCTCAAAAACAGGAAGGCCAGATTAGAATTTGCCAAACGACATCTAAAAAAGCCTTCACAGTTCTGGAACAACATCCTATGGACAGATGAGACCAAGATCAACTTGTACCAGAGTGACCCAAAGCATAATGCAAGAGCAACCAAAGAGTTTATTAAGGGAAAGAAGTGGAATGTTATGCAATGTCCAAGTCAATCACATGACCTGAATCCGATTGAGCATTTCACTTGCTGAAGACAAAACTGGATGGAAAATGCCCCAAGAACAAGCAGGATCTGAAGACAGTTGTAGTAGAAGCGGCAGAGAATCACCAGGGATGAAGCCCAGCAATGTCTGCTGATGTCTATGCGTTCCAGACTTCAGGCTGTAATTGACTGCAAAGGATTTGCAACCAAGTATTAAAAATTGAAAGTTTGATTTATGATTATTATTCTGTCCCATTACTTTTGGTCCCTTAACAAGTGGGAGGCACATATGCAAACTGTTGTAATTCCTACACCGTTCACCTGATTTAGATGTAAATATGCTCAAATTAAAGCTGACAGTCTGGAGTTAATGCACATCTTGTTCGTTTCATTTCAAATCCATTGTGGTGGTGTATAGAGCCAAACATGTTAGAATTCTGTCAATGTCCCAATATTTATGGACCTTACTGTATGTTGGCCTTTATTTATTCAAGGCAGTGTTTACCAATCTGGGTACCTCCAGCTGTTGCAAATCTACAACTGCCAGCATGCCTGGACAGCCAAAGGCTGTCCAGGCATGCTGAGAGTTGTGGTTTTTCAACAGCTGGAGGCACCTTGATTGGGAAACACTGATTCAGGGTAATAGTAAATTCCAATAGTTTTGTTTAGAACTGCACAAGCTCCAGCATGAGCCTTTTTGATCATACTGTATATCTATGATGGCACTGTTACTGGGTTCACTATGATGGCACTGTTACTGGGTTCACTATGATGGCACTGTTACTGGAATCACTATGATGGCACTGTTACTGGGTTCTCTATGATGGCACTGTTACTGGGTTCTCTATGATGGCACTGTTACTGGGTTCACTATGATGGCACTGTTACTGGGATCACTATGATGGCACTGTTACTGGGATCACTATGATGGCACTGTTACTGGGATCACTATGATGGCACTGTTACATGGTTCACTATGATGGCACTGTTACTGGGATCACTATTATGGCACTGTTACTGAGTTCACTATGATGGCACTGTTACTGGGATCACTATGATGGCACTGTTACTGGGGTCACTATGATGGCACTGTTACTGGGATCACTATGATGGCACTGTTACTGGGATCACTATGGTGGCACTGTTACTGGGATCACTATGGTGGCACTGTTACTGGGTTCACTATGATGGCACTGTTACTGGGATCACTATGGTGGCACTGTTACTGGGTTCACTATGATGGCACTGTTACTGGGATCACTATGATGACACTGTTACTGGGATCACTATGATGGCACTGTTACTGGGTTCACTATGATGGCACTGTTACTGGGATCACTATGATGGCACTGTTACTGGAATCACTATGATGGCGCTGTTACTGGGTTCACTATGATGGCACTGTTACTGGGATCACTATGATGGCACTGTTACTGGGTTCACTATGATGGCTCTGTTACTGGGATCACTATGATGGCACTGTTACTGGGATCACTATGATGGCACTGTTACTGGGATCACTATGATGGCACTGTTACATGGTTCACTATGATGGCACTGTTACTGGGATCACTATGATGGCACTGTTACTGGGTTCACTATGATGGAACTGTTACTGGGTTCACTATGATGACACTGTTACTGGGTTCACTATGATGGCACTGTTACTGGGATCACTATGATGGCACTGTTACTGGGATCACTATGGTGGCACTGTTACTGGGTTCACTATGATGGCACTGTTACTGGGATCACTATGATGACACTGTTACTGGGATCACTATGATGGCACTGTTACTGGGTTCACTATGATGGCACTGTTACTGGGATCACTTTGATGGCACTTCTGTTACTGGGGTCACTATGATGGCACTGTTACTGGGTTCACTATGATGGCACTGTTACTGGGATCACTATGATGGAACTGTTACTGGAATCACTATGATGGCACTGTTACTGGGATCACTATGATGGCACTGTTACTGGAATAACTATGATGGCGCTGTTACTGGGCTCACCATGATGGCACTGTTACTGGGATCACTATGATGGCACTGTTACTGGGATCACTATGATGGCACTGTTACTGGGATCACTATGATGACACTGTTACTGGAATCACTATGATGGCACTGTTACTGGGATCACTATGATGGCACTGTTACTGGGATCACTATGATGGCGCTGTTACTGGGTTCACTATGATGGCACTGTTACTGGGATCACTATGATGGCACTGTTACTGGGTTTACTATGATGGCACTGTTACTGGGATCACTATGATGGCACTGTTACTGGGATCACTATGATGGTACTGTTACTGGGATCACTATGATGGCACTGTTACTGGGATCACTATGATGGCGCTGTTACTGGGTTCACTATGATGGCACTGTTACTGGGATCACTATGATGGTACTGTTACTGGGATCACTATGATAGCACTGTTACTGGGATCACTATGATGGCACTGCTACTGGGATCACTATGATGGCACTGTTACTGGGATCACTATGATGGCACTGTTACTGGGATCACTATGATGGCACTGTTACTGGGATCACTATGATGGCACTGTTACTGGGTTCACTATGATGGCACTGTTACTGGGATCACTATGATGGCACTTCTGTTACTGGGGTCACTATGATGGCACTGTTACTGGGTTCACTATGATGGCACTGTTACTGGGATCACTATGATGGAACTGTTACTGGAATCACTATGATGGCACTGTTACTGGGATCACTATGATGGCACTGTTACTGGAATCACTATGATGGCGCTGTTACTGGGCTCACCATGATGGCACTGTTACTGGGATCACTATGATGGCACTGTTACTGGGATCACTATGATGGCACTGTTACTGGGATCACTATGATGGTACTGTTACTGGGATCACTATGATGGCACTGTTACTGGGATCACTATGATGGCACTGCTACTGGGATCACTATGATGGCACTGTTACTGGGATCACTATGATGGCACTGTTACTGGGATCACTATGATGACACTGTTACTGGGATCACTATGATGGCACTGTTACTGGGTTCACTATGATGGCACTGTTACTGGGATCACTATGATGGCACTTCTGTTACTGGGGTCACTATGATGGCACTGTTACTGGGTTCACTATGATGGCACTGTTACTGAGATCACTATGATGGCACTGTTACATGGTTCACTATGATGGCACTGTTACTGGGATCACTATGATGAGACTGTTACTGGGATCACTATGATGGCACTGTTACTGGGTTCACTATGATGGCACTGTTACTGGGATCACTATGATGGCACTGTTACTGGGATCACTATGATGGCACTGTTACTGGGATCACTATGATGACACTGTTACTGGAATCACTATGATGGCACTGTTACTGGGATCACTATGATGGCACTGTTACTGGGATCACTATGATGGCGCTGTTACTGGGTTCACTATGATGGCACTGTTACTGGGATCACTATGATGGCACTGTTACTGGGTTTACTATGATGGCACTGTTACTGGGATCACTATGATGGCACTGTTACTGGGATCACTATGATGGTACTGTTACTGGGATCACTATGATGGCACTGTTACTGGGATCACTATGATGGCTCTGTTACTGGGTTCACTATGATGGCACTGTTACTGGGATCACTATGATGGCACTGCTACTGGGATCACTATGATGGCACTGTTACTGGGATCACTATGATGGCACTGTTACTGGGATCACTATGATGGCACTGTTACTGGGATCACTATGATGGCACTGTTACTGAGATCACTATGATGGCACTGTTACATGGTTCACTATGATGGCACTGTTACTGGGATCACTATGATGAGACTGTTACTGGGATCACTATGATGGCACTGTTACTGGGATCACTATGATGGTACTGTTACTGGGATCACTATGATGAGACTGTTACTGGGATCACTATGATGGCACTGTTACTGGGTTTACTATGATGGCACTGTTACTGGGATCACTATGATGGCACTGTTACTGGGATCACTATGATGGTACTGTTACTGGGATCACTATGATGGCACTGTTACTGGGATCACTATGATGGCTCTGTTACTGGGTTCACTATGATGGCACTGTTACTGGGATCACTATGATGGCACTGCTACTGGGATCACTATGATGGCACTGTTACTGGGATCACTATGATGGCACTGTTACTGGGATCACTATGATGGCACTGTTACTGGGATCACTATGATGGCACTGTTACTGAGATCACTATGATGGCACTGTTACATGGTTCACTATGATGGCACTGTTACTGGGATCACTATGATGAGACTGTTACTGGGATCACTATGATGGCACTGTTACTGGGTTCACTATGATGGCACTGTTACTGAGATCACTATGATGGCACTGTTACATGGTTCACTATGATGGCACTGTTACTGGGATCACTATGATGGCACTGTTACTGGGATCACTATGATGGCACTGTTACTGGGATCACTACGATGGCACTGTTACTGGGTTTACTATGATGGCACTGTTACTGGGATCACTATGATGGCACTGTTACTGGGATCACTATGATGGCACTGTTACTGGGTTTACTATGATGGCACTGATGGTGGAAGTTCTTTGGCTCGTGATGAGGGTGCGGTCTGTACCTGTGGGCGGGGTTAACTTGGTAAACATAGAGTGCCACATCTTAGGTTTCCATAAAAGTGGCTCCTAGAAGGAATAATGTATAACTAAAGCAGTAATAGTGGTAAATGGAGCCGACTGTTTAGCCTTGGCCGGAGTGTTACTTTATGTCTCCCGACATGGCCACAGCTCTATGTTATGTAGCTGTCAGGGTTTCTAGTTGTTGATCTAGTGTAATATCCATGGAGTCATGGAGGGGGAGTAATCTCTGCGGAGGGGAACCAGCCGAACCTTATATGTGCGGACATAGTGATATCAGCGCCCTGATCAGATACTTCAAGGAAACGTACGAAATGTCAGGAGGACCCAACGGGGAAACAACCCAAAGTCACAGACAAAATTCATACTCGTGAGTCTCCTATAGTTTATACCTCGGTCACCATTCATAAAGGGAATGTGTCATCAGAAAATTATCTATTATTATAATCACGTTATTATTATTTAAATCAAGTTTTTATGTTAAACATATTTTTTAAGAATTTTTGGTGATGTTTTCTACTATCTATATTTTAACCAGTGGGCGGCACAGGATGAACATTTATGCCCTGGAGTGTTTAATGTCTACGAAGCGAGCGCAGGAGAACATGAGTGATGGCTGCAATTGGCAGGCGTGCACCCACAGTCATTGGCGGAAACCGGGGTTCCCACTGATTTTTCGTCATTAACTCCCTAAAGGGGTACTCCACCCCTAGACATCATATCCCCTATGCAAAGAATAGGAGATAAAATGTCTGATTGCGGGGGTCCGGTCGCTGGGACCCCCGCAATCTCCATGCTGCACCCGGCGTTCGTTTAGAGCATCAGGTTCAGCACCATAGGCTCATGACGTCACGGTCACTACCCGCTCATGACATCACAGCCACACCCCCTCAATGCAAGTCTATCGGAGGGGGCGTGACAGCCGTCACGCCACCTCCCATTAACTTGCATTGAGGGGGCATGGCCATGACATCACAAGCAGGGTGTGACTGTGATATCAGGAACCTCCGCCCCGCATCGCCAGTCATCCAGCACAGAGCAAAGTTCGCTCCGTGCACCGGATGTCTGGGGTGCCACAGGCGAGATTGCGGGGGTCCCCAGCGGCGGGACCCCAGCGATCAGACATCTTATCCCCTATCCTTTGGATAGGGGATAAGATGTCTAGGGGCGGAGTACACCTTAAAGAGCCTCAATGAAAGTCACCCTGCCAAATCTGTACCCCCTCAAGATATATGTCTGTTTAATTTACATGAGGTCCCCTCATCTGCTCCATGTGGGTCCCAGGGCGATCTTTCGATAGAGTCTGCCTAAAACAGACTCTATCAGTAAATTGCCGATCACGCTGAGTAATGCAATATGATAGCATTTTTCAGTATTAGCAATCTAAGCATTGCTTATAAAAGTCCTTTATGGTGGACTTAAAATGTTTATATTTTAAATAGAAAAAAGCCTCTTCCTAATAAAAATACAACCCCCCCCCCCCTCCTTCCCATTTTTCAAATATCAAAAAACAAACAAATATTTTGTGTGGAATTGTCCAAACTAGTAAAATATTATGGTAAACTGCATACGCTCAAAACAAAACCATTAGCTAATTTATGGTCACATCCCCAAAAATATTGAATAAAAGGTGATTAAAAAGTCACATATTTACAAAAGTGGTACCATCAAAAACTATAGACCACGGCACATAAAATGAGCCCTCAAACAGAAAAATAAAATAGACATAGACAGAAAAATAAATAGGGTCAAATGGGTCAATTGGGCAATTTGTTAAGCAGAGTAATTTTGTTAAAAAAGTTAGATTTAGTAGTACAATACTTTAATTTCCTTCACCAAAAAATGTTATTGTTTGTTGTTTCATTGTTCATTTCATGGTAAAATAAAAGGTACCATTACAAAGTAAAATTGGTCACACAAATACAAGCCCTCATATAGATGTGTGGATGGAAAAATATAAATACATTCTGACTTTAAGGAGGAGAGCAGCTGTCACGCCCCCTCCCATAGGCTCGCATTGAAGGGGTGGAGCATGATGTCACACGGGGCGGAGCCTTGACGTCACAACGCTCCGGGGACTGATTATAAACAGGGTGCTGCATGCAAGATCACTGGGGTCCACAGCGGCGGGATCCCCGCGATCAGGCATCTTATCCCCTATCCTTTGGATAGGGAATAAGATGTCTAAGCGCCGGTGTACCCCTTTAATGGGTTACAATTCTCCTCAAATCTTGTAGTTTCCATTCTAGGCCTAAAACTAAGCTGAGACTTCCTGCTCTGTCTGTGATGATAAGGAGGATGCTGCTGGAAAGTGATCTGGACAGTATTACAGTGAAAGGTGACACCAGTACATAGAGAAGACAATTGATGAAGCTCACAGCTCAACCTTCCCCTCCCTCTAGAATGTCTTCTTCAAAGGTCATAGAGTGTGTCCAGTTAAGTTTCCCATTCATGTCAAGGGGACAGCTCCTGCCTATTTTTGCCTATGTCCATGGGGCTGCTGTAAAGCATATCTCTTAATTCTGTGAAAAACAATAATGTACTGTTCTGGGGGCACAGTGGTTGTCACTGCTCTAAGGAGACTTTGGGGGCACTTGTAGTTGTCACTGTTCTAACTGTTCATATCTATCTATCTATCTCATATCTATATATCTCATATCTATCTATCTCATATCTGTCTATCTATCTCATATCTATCTATCTCATATCTATCTATCTCATATCTATCTATCTATCTCATATCTATCTATCATCTATCTAATATATCTAATATCTATCTCATATATATCTATCTATCTCATATCTATATATCTATCTATCTAATATCTATCTATCTCATATCTATCTTATATCTATCTATCATCTATCTAATATCTATCTATCTCATATCTATCTATCTAATATCTATCTATCTCATATCTATCTATCTAATATCTATCTATCTCATATCTATCTTATATCTATCTATCTATCATCTATCTAATATCTATCTATCTCATATCTATCTATCTAATATCTATCTATCTCATATCTATCTTATATCTATATATCATCTATCTAATATCTATCTATCTCATATCTATCTATCTATCTAATATATTTATATCTTTCTCATATCTATCTATCTCCTATCTATCTAGCTATCTCATATCTATCTCATATCTATTTATATGTCTTTATGTTCAATTTCATATCTGATATTTTATATCTATCTTCTAGGTGAAAATAACCTGTATGGTAAATACATTTCATACTTTTGCATCTTCTGTTCTGCAAGAAAATTAACCCTGTGTTCTCTCCGGCAATCATGAGACGGATCCTTCGTGTTCAGTCATTCCTGGTATCTACGCTGAGATGACAGAAAATCTGAAACTTTCAGGTAATCCTAGACTCCCCAGACTAAGATTACAGCCATAGGTAATGTAGGAGCCGCTCCTGACATCTTGTTACCTCCACACTAGAATTGTAATTTATCCGAAATCTAGATAGAAACCCCCAGCTGTAACAACAGGCGCACGTTGTAAGGACAAATATACAATCAGAATTTCACAAAAATTATTTTAGCAAAATGTGATTTTTTAACTACATTGTTCTGCGGCATTGTTTTTGCAAAAAAAAAATTACAAGAAAAGTTTCTACTACTGAAAGTTGTTTTCATGCTTTTATCCTTTTATCTCGCATCTGTCCTCTATTTATTTAGTGTCTATTTAACTTTTTTTTCTTATTGTGAAAGTTCAGTAATCTTTTCTGTCACAAGGTGGAGATAAAGCGTCTCTGATAAGAAGTACATTGAGACACACACTAATTTGTAACAAATAAAAAAAACATAAAATAAGGCATGAAGAATATAAAACACAAAAAAAAACTAATATAATTTTTTTTTTTAATTACTAAATAAATTTGGGCAGTGATAAACGCTGGTTACAGCCAGCAATGGGAAAAAAAACTAAAACATATATTTTTGTATCACATATAATAATACAAAGATACAAAGTGTAAAATTTCAATTTGCTATATTTTTTTAAAAGTTTTTTTTTCTAATGTCAAAAACTAAAAAAAAAAAACATTAATCAAACTTAAAATGCATTAGGTTGTTTCAAATATTTGCTGCGGTGAGGTCAGAAAAGCAACCGGACAATCTAGCAAATTTTTCAAATTATTAAAAAACAAATTGTTCCATTTTTATATATATTTACAGTTTCTGCTTTTTAGAGTAACTAGGGCTATAAAAAGTAGAAAAATGTTGATATTTTGTTTATATACAATCTTTTTTTTTGGGATCCAAGTGTTGTCCATTGCATGGTTTGGAAACTGGGAACATTTTACTAAATGATACAATCTGAATGTATTTTGGTTTTATGTGTTTTTTTTTTTTTCATCCTAAATTTGTGTAATTGTTGGATGAAAATAGCTAATTAATGATGTGGATAAAAAGGGGCACAAAAATCTGATTAAAATGTAAACCAAAAATTGTCATCTTTGATAAAAAAGTGTATTTTAGACAACAATTTCAAGTGACTAGAATACCTGGGTTTATATGCCAATTCATTTTCTGTCACTTTGGGTATAAATTTATATACTGAAAATTTTATGCCAAGTTTCAGTTTTTACTTTTGGAATTTGTGAACATGTTGCCCTTATGTGTCTACAATATTTTTTCAAAATCCACAAATCTATGGCCCCAAATTTTCGTTTCGTCCCACTGCACATTGGGTAATAGATTACAGACAACAACCCATTTCACAGAATGGGCAAACTTACACTATGCCCAGGGGGCGAGACATATTAGTAGCAAAATAGGTCACATAACTAAGCACGACCCGACGTCACCTTGTGTTTTCATTAACCTTTCAAAGTACAAGATGACAAGTTTAACTAAAATGATTAAATAATAGCCGGTTGGGTTGTGTGCTTCAGGGTGCGGGCGCAGAGGCAACGCTAGATTAGCATTGGCCATAAGGGGTGAAGATCAAGCCCTAAAATGTTCTATTTCTTATGCTGTAAAGGTTGACAATTCCAGAATATGTCTGTGCTGAATTATGGGCTGGAGGCGGGGGGGGGGGGTCGACTGGATAAACATGGGAAATTGATTAAAAAAATATTTATAGGTTAAAGCATGTATTAATAGCTTGCAAACAAAATTAAAAACAGTCACCAAAAAATGTGCACGGAGCCACAGTGTTAAATTAAACTTTTTTTTTTTAAATAAATAAAAATAAATACTAAAAGAATAAAATTCTACATATGTACACCACACGCCTCCAATGGAACAGAAATGTGTTTATGTAACAAGATATGTTTACTTCACAAATCCACATATCGGACTGGAAAAAAAATAAAACACTGTAGTCAGGCAAAGGGTATGTGCGCAAAAAAAATAGGAATATTGTACATGGCGTGCGCTGTCCATGCTGGGTCGCCATCTTAAATTGTTAATAGTGACACTGACGGAATAGTTTATTTCTTTTTTAAAAGTAGCGTACAGCACAGGTCCAATGTGTGTTAGGGAGAAAAATCTGTTCCCCATTGGCAGGGACTGACATTTTTTGCAAAAAGTTTTTGCATAATTTTCTCAGTCTCAGGAAGGTGTGTGCCACGCTGACATTGGGCTGAGGTGGTATCACCTTTATCTAGAGGTAAATCGTTACTGAAGAAGAGAACACAGGGGTGTTGGGAATTTTCTAATAGTTGCCATCTTTTGCTTCATAAAGCTATAATAATGTATATGTTATGTATGTTATGTATATGTTTTATCAGCATGTTTTTTTTTACTTACGTTGGATAAATAACAACTGAATCCAGTAAAACTGTACAAAAAGATTACCATATAGTCAGCGGAATAACTTTTTTCACTCAAAAGACTTTTGACTCATAAGGAAAACTAAAATAAAAATAAAAATATATAAAAATATATGTAATTTACTGACAAACAAAACACAGCCAATTATATTTCCTTTTCCACTATTGTCAATCAACATATTGGCATTCTACCTGTCTATCAATCTATCAGTCTCATATCTATGAATTTATCTTTCTATTATATTTCATATCTATCTATCTATCTCATATCTATTTATCTATCTAGCTCATATCTATCTATCTCATATCTATTTATCTATCTAGCTCATATCTATCTATCTATCTTATATCTTTCTCATATCTATCTATTTATCTATCCATCTCTCTATCTATCTCATATCTATCTATCTATCTATCTATCTATCTATCTCATATCTATCTATCTATCTCATATCTATTTATCTATCTATCTTATATCTATCTATCTCATATCTATCTATTTATTTATCTAATCAATCTCTCTATCTATCTCATATCCATCTATCTCATATCAATCTATCTATCGATCTATCTATCTCATATCTGTCTATCTATCTGTCTATCTCTCATATCTGTCTATCTATCTCTCATATCTATCTATCTCATATCTATCTATCTATCTAACTATCTCATATCTATCTCCCCATAATTCCTTCCAGCAATATTTTTGGAAACCTTCGCCATTTTGATGCAGTTTGTGAAGCCAAAATTAGAAGTAGAATTTAACAAGAGATAAAAGAGTCTTCCTTATATATTTTCTCTACAATTTCTTGTAACATTTGCTTTAAAAACTGCATGAAAACATCATGTGTGACTGCCCCCTAATGTGAACGATCCCGTGTTTAGCCCTGGTGGCCCATTACCTAATTACCTAAGCGTCTAACAAGATTGGAGCAGATGAGAGATAAGACAACAGGGGTCCAATTCCGGGCCCATTGCCTGTTTACTTTATGAGCATGCTCTTCAATTTAGACCCAACTGGTTTGAATAAAAGGCTTCATTTAAGTCATGCTTCCTCCGCTAAGTACTAAGGCACCATGAGGAGAATAATGACATCCCATCGCCTGTAGGGGGCATCAGTGCTCAGCTGTTGAGGCCGACTGCACCATACGGTACCAACAGTATTTTTTTTTCTGTGGCTGTTACACTACATTAAGGATATTTTAAGGAAAAAGTCACATGATTACAATTTATGGTAATGAAATGCAGCATTACCAAGGACCGTGCCAAGAGGGGCTCCTGGGAGTCAAGTGAAAGTTATTTTGGAAGCAGTTTGTTTGTCTTTTTGTATAATTCATCCTGTGTTAGTGGTTGCATCTACTATGCTAATATCTTGCTTTCATGGTGATAATTCTGCTTGCTTATTTACTGCACTGGTCCTCCACCTATTGGCAGCGGTTCATAACTTCCATTTACTAAGTTATTGGGGAGCGATTGTCCCTTTTTTATTGTAGCACATGGGCCGGTTATTCTCCCTGTCACCCAGAGAGTGGTCGTATTACTGTCAGCTTACAAGACCGGGTGACATGAGGCTCATGCATATGGTCATATACCAGATACACGCTGTATTGGACTGTAATACGGCTGCCCAACTTGAAATGGGTTTTATACTGAACCTTGTGATTCCTTGGTTTTATATGGAGGCTTGTCTATGATGTCTGTGACCTTTTTTTGCTGCCGGATCCCACTGGTCAGGATCTGCCTGTAACCTAATGTCTGGTTTCACCAACAACCAATTTTAGCAGAATTTTTAGGCAAGAGTTGCTTTATTGCTATGAAATATGGATAAAATATGGATACATTACCGATAACATAGAGACGATAACATTGGCATCTATTACTTATTATTAGAGTTGCATTACTGATGGCATAGGGGCAGGGCCGGCCCAAAACATCAAGAAAAGAAAAAGAAAAAAAGCATTTGGTAGGCAGCAGTTCCTCCACATTAGGTAGGCAGCATAGTTCCCATACATTAAGTAGCATATTTTCCCCACATTAGGTAGCATAGTTTCCCCACATTAGGTAGCATAGATTCCCCACATTAGGTAGCATAGTTTCCCCAAATTAGGTAGCATAGTTTCCCAACATTAGGTAGCATAGTTTCCCTACATTAGGTAACATAGTTTCCCCACATTAAGTAGCATAGTTTCCCACATTAGGTAGCAGTTTCCCCACATTAGGTAACGGTTTCCCCACATTAGGTAGCATAGTTTCCCCACATTAGGTAGCATTGTCCCCCCCTCCCCCCTGACACAGAGACACTCACAGACACACACAGACAGACAGATACACTCACCTGGTCTGCGCATCGCTTCTTCTCTCCGGCGGCTGCCTGACGAGTGATGTCACTGAAGTCCTCCTGCGTGGGTCTGCGGAGGAACGTCACTTGCACAACGCCCCTCGTCAGATTCCGGACGGCCAGCCGCTGGCTCACTGTGTGAAAGTGGCCGCCGTGCTGTTAAACAGCTCGGCAGGGCTGCCCGACCATGGACCTAGGTGGCACACAAAAAAAGGTGGCGGCAAAGTGCCACCCCTGAAAAGTGCCACCCGGGACCAGTGGTCCCACTGGGTCCCTTGGTAGGGCTGGCCCTGCATAGGGGTCCATTACTGATGGCATAGGGGTGCAAAAGCATGACGTAGCCATAGCTGGGAATACAGCCCTGCAAGGCTACTCTATTTACACAACTCGCTTTAAAGTCAATAAGAGTTTTGTAAATTGCATAACTTCACAGCTTCGGCTGCTTCCGGCTCTTCCAACCACCTGCAGTCACATACAGGCTGTGTCTGTGGATGTCAGTGTCTTTGTCGCACAAAGACCTTCCTACTCAGCCAATCAGTAGCCGAGGGCTGTCCTGATTCAACCACTGATTGGCTGAGCAGGAAGGTCCTTGTGCAACACAGTCACAAGGAGGTGCAGTGCATCAGGGGACCGACACAAATATAGTCATGGTGGAGACGGAGGGAGGTAAGTATAATTTTTTTTTTTTTTGTATTCTACTTTCACTGAGCAAAGTTAAATAAGGGAACAAATATCAGAAATACCCCTTTAAGGAAAGGAGACATCTTTCTGAAGGTCACGCACAACACATTCAGCTGGGTTGCTGACTTCTTCAACAGTGGCCTAACTTGAGGCTCCAGGTCCCATTGCAAAATCTGTAACAGGGCCCCCCAACTATCACATGTCTTTAATAGCACTGCTGTCCTCATGTGGGGCCCCACAGGGTCCTCTCTTTCAACATAAAGCACTGTAATCTTGTAAACAGAGAGTTGAGCCGGAGTCCATGCGCATTCTACATGACGGATCCTCATTTCTTTGGAGACACGTTTCTGGCGTCCAGACGCAGCCATCATAATTTACATAACGTGTTCCCTTGCAGTATGCTTATCTTGTAAGATAGCATTCCTACCATAACCGCCCTGCAGTATATATATGTATACCCATGGGTCATGTTTAGTGCGACCATCTGCCGAGCAACGTGTCTCATTGGCATAGATCACTAGAACGGCAAGAAATCTGCATCCCTTTCATTTTAAAGAGCAATCATTCACTGTCTGCCGTGAGGCGGCCCATATGAGCCATGCTTTTGCAGCACAGTTCCCCACCATTTGAAGTGGAGGCTTGTGTCTTAGGCCTCCTGCATTCTTATCACCTCCCCTAGGGAGAGAGGCTCCACTTCTCTTTCAAGAACTTACGACTAAAATAGTTCTCTTCCTGTAACATATGCTGAGCACGCAGCTCAGGAGATCCAGATCTCTTTGCTGCATGTGACGGTTCTCGCCACCCCTCGGATGGTGCTGAGCCAGAAAATGAAGCTGCTGGGGCGGGGGGGGGGGCACGCTGGGTTTTCAAAAGAAAACAAAATAGACGGGGGTCTCAAAAACAGGAAAGTCATGGGGATCCTGTCAGCCGGATACTGAATGTATCTTTTGCAGGCTCCGATCTTTTGTGAGTTTGCCCAAAATACAGTCATCTTTTGTCCATCCTGTGGGTCCATTCTGCAGATTGAGGCGTACAGACCCATCCGCCTGTGGATCGCTCATACTCTGCATCCCAGACACACTGAATGTTTTCTATATCTGATGCAGTGACACGTCAGATTGAGAGTGATTGCAAGGTACAGATCACTGACATCTGCATCCTCTGAGCGGCCATTATGGACTGTACAGAAATGTGATCTCTCTGAGAACAGTGATTTGTTTATGTGCCCTGCCAGCTCCTTATCAAGCCATGGCCCCTTCCACACAAAGGTCATCTCTTTCCAGACCTGTTTTTAGATCTGCACTAACAGATCCGAAGGGATTGGGCCTTTAATAAAAATAGGGTCATTATATGGAAGGTATGTACAGTACATACTGTAGGCTGGCTTTTGACCCTACAAACAAGGCTTCACATTTCTGGCATCTCCCCATGTATGGCCAACTTAAAACATTTATGAGACTAGAAAAAGAAAGTCTTCTTTTTAACAGAAATAGCACCACTCTTGTCTATTAGGCCGTGTCTGGTATTGCAGCTCATTACATAAATGAAGTTCAGTTGCAATACCAACCCCAGCCTATGGATAAGGGTGGAGCTGTTTATGTAAAGCAGTATACCCTTCTTTCAGATCTCAGATTACCCCATGTGTTTTTACACTCTATGTCTTACACAGCCATTGCTTCTTCACTGCAGACACCCCCACAGTTCTGCACACACAAGGGGTAATTTATCAAGGCTCAATCGGCCTATGTTTTTGCAAAGTCGCGGGCACAGTGTTTGCCGCATTTAAAGCGCAGCTGTCACATGACAGGACCCTATGTAATTATACACACTATATAAAAGTAGTCTAAATGTGTAATGCAGCCATACTTTTGGGGTCAGGGAGTCCGACTGTTACTGACTTTCTGATAAAATAATTTTTATGAAGATAAAGAAACTGAATAAGCAGCCAAAGGTATGGATGCATTACACATGTAGACTACTTTTACACAGTGTGCACAATTATATAGGATCATGTCATGGGACAGTTGTGCTTTCACCTCTTGCCAAAGCCTGAACTTCTTCTTTCTTTTCTCTTCCTAAACTCAGATTAGAATTACCTTAGGACGGTGTCCTGGACTGTCTTCTTAGCAGGAACTGACTTTGCCCTAGGTTGTCTTGGACTACTCATCATTGTCAACATGTCACATGGATAGGCTGTCACTGCATTTTTATCAACAGAGAGGCTGATTCTTAACTTATCCTCGCACTAGAGAGGCTTGACAAGACCTTCCCTAGGGTTCATAGCTGTGTGTGTGTGTGTGGGGTGGGGGGGGGGTAACCCTAATAGCACTCTTAACCTTGTCTGTTACATTACAGTTACAATGGTATTACAGTATGTGGCATATAACACATGACACCTAATCACAGGTCTTACAGGCATCCCAGTGAGGCACAGCAATATCATTCTTCAAATATAACTTGGCCCTACGTCCATTCTTATATACGCTATTAAACCTGCCTACAAATGCCTTCCCCAAACACTGTACAAAATTTTTCCTGCCAATCAACCCATGGTTGGTCCTCAACATATTCATATAGCACCATTTGCCTTCTTTACCTACACACATTACTCCTTCAATACTACCATTATATTCCCTTTCCTGGTCACCTTTCTTGGACTAACCTAGTTTGTTGTTCTTCATACCCAGTTATTGGACATTTTAGGCAAAGCCAAGTCAGATTGAAGTTTTTTCAACGAAAGTCCAGAAAAATGTCTTCTCCATTATCCCTCCTTTTTCCCCCTCTTTTCTTTAGAAACTCTGAAAACGTATACACACACTTATCTGATCTATTTATTGCCTTTTACTTTTACTGTAACTAAGTACTTTGTAGGGTATCTGAGTCAGTAGACCTCCCTTTACAATAGATCTGTTACAAAAACAATGTTCCATTTTTTTAATGTGGCTTCTTTGGTCTTTATAACTTGTAGGCCAGAAACCATGGTACATATGTTTAGAAACCAGTAAAGCCTAATTGTATCTGACTGAATCTTGATTGGACAGGAAGGAAAATCAGGTGGATAATCATGTTATCCTGTGTCTAAAAGAAACTTCAGGGCAAAATCACTAGTGACCTTACCCTGAACCTTTAGGATGGGGGCCATAGTGGTCTACAAATGTCCCTAATTTGCAAAAATGTAGCCCAAGATTGTTGGTTTCTTAACACTCCAGGAGACTATGGATGGAAAAATTGATGACAAATGACTAATGCATATTGTAAACATATTATTAAAAGATCTCAGTGTAAAAGATAAGATTGAAAGAGTTAAAGGACAAGAGAAAAAAATGGCATGCAACAAGATTAGAAAAGCCTGAAGCCCAAAACAAGAGTCTGTTTATAATGGAATTATATACTTCATCATATCAGCAGGCTATAACTGCAAGAATACTATATAGTTATTTAAAAAATATATTACAACAAGAATGAAACCAAGACCAGTATCTAACATAAAAACAAGGTTAATTTCCATGGAAAACAAAGCCAAGACCACCATATGATTATACCCAAAAGAGCAATGAAGATAAGAATAATGTCCTAATTGAGCAATAAAGATGAAGACAAGATCAATATCTCACAAATACAATAACATTCTCGCTACTCCAAACTACTGGCACAAAGAAGACAAGACTAGTTTCCTGCAAAAGCAATGAAGACTGAAACAATTTCCCATCAGAACAAAAAATCCTAAAGCAGCGCAGCTAGAGCAACAAAGACTAGATCAATGCCCACAAGAGCAATGAAGACATGGACAATACCCCACAAGAGTAAAGGCCCATGCATTAATCAAACGTTGGCTGATCCCACCATTTTTGTTGAGGGGAGAGAAGGATCATGCCCAACACTTTATAAGCCACCACAGCAGGAGTCTGGCAGCATCTTTCCTTGGCCAGAACACTTGAATGTTTTGGTGGAAATTGGGTGAGATAGCTGTTGACCAAATATTCTGACGATGGCTATTAAAGGTGTGTGGGTCAATGTCTCACAAGAGAAATGTAAATGAAGACAAGACTGGTGTCTTACGGAAGACAACACCTATGTCCCACTAGAATAATGAAGATGAGATCAATGTCCTACAAGAGCAATGAAGATTAGACTAACGACCCACAAGAGAAATGAAGATAAGATCAATTTTCCACCAGAGCTCTGATGACATGACTAATGCCCCTCAAGAGCAATGAAAACAAGAACAATGAAGTCAAAACAAGTATAATATGAATGTCCTGCAATAAAGCCAAGACTGATGCCCCAAAAGAACTATGAAGACCTGTGGAGATTGCCTGAACATTTATGAAGCTCTGGCTTTAAAGAAGTATCATGGAAAAAAACGCATCCCCTATACAAAGGATAAGGGATAAGTTTTAAATAGCCGGTGGTACGAGCGCTGGGGGCCCCCCCGCGATCTCCTGTTTGGAGCCCTGTCTCTCTTTCACAGTGTAGACCGGGAATTTTCGTGGCGCTGATCGGGGAAAAGTCAATCACGGTGCGCGATCAAGATAAAATTCCTTGAATGGTTAAGGTGCAATGCGTTTCATTGCGCAGGTGCAGCTTTTTCAGGCATAACAAGTGCAGGTAAGCTTAGGGTTATATACCACATAGTTAACCTTGTGGTATATAACCCTAAGCTTACCTGCACTTGTTATGCCTGAGGAAGCTGCGCCTGCGCAGTGAAACGTGTTGCACCTTAACCATTAAAGGAATTTTATCTTGATGTACGCACCGTGATTGACTTTTCCCCGATCAGCGCCATGAAAATTCCCGGTCTCTCCGAAGTTCCATGGTCTCCTTAATCTTCACAGGAAGGCTGCAGATGGGTCCATGAATATTTTGTCATTCATTACGTGCTGTCCATTGTTGTGTATGCCGGTACACAAATGGAGTGGGTAAGCCACCTTGCCCCCTCTATATAGCTCTATAGAGGAGCAGAAGATTGTCGAACTGCTCACCCACAGAGCTAACTGGAGGGAGCGTGGCGACCCCCACTTTGGGCGCGGTGGTAACGCGCCACTGTAATGGAGAGCCGAGGCTCCAAACAGGAGATTGCGGGGGACCCTATTGCTCGGACCCCCTGCTATCTAAAACTTATCCCTTATCCTTCGGATAGGGCATAAGTTTTCTTCCATGATACTTCTCCTTTTATGGCTACCCATCATCTTAATTTTATCTATGGGGTGGTTTGGCTTCTGATCACCAAAACATGGGATCCCAGAAGGGGGATTGTAGGGGTTGTAGTCCAGAACGATTCCCTACCGACTATAGATTGGGTTAGGTCATCTTGCTATCACAACACTAAATATTTCTTGGCCCATAATGAATATTATGAAAATATAACTGATCTGTCTATGCTCAGTTCCCAAGTATTACGGTAAAGAGAGAAATTTTTACGAGGCGAGCTTAATTTTTCCGCTAGCTTCCGCTTCAGGATGGAGAAAAAAAAAGGAGCTTTTGTTTAGGTGGGCCCGAAATAAATTTACACCTTATCAAAGTGAAGGGCCTTGCTCATAATCTGTGTATGCAGCAGGGATCAATGAGCCCCCTGCGGTCTTGGAACTGTAATCAATATAGTGGACTTGCTGTGCCGATTGCTAGAAATCTATTACATAGATGCCTGAAGCAAGTGTTGATACACGGGGATTGTGTGAAGCTATATAGGTCATTACTAGCAACACCAGTAAGGTGTTAACAACACCCTCTAAATTATGATTAGCAGGGCCGGCGAGGAAGCGGAGAGGAGCGGAAATGAGGTGTATGGCTAATTACTGAACTCAGGAAAACATTTACAGACGTGTAACTGCGCTAGTCAAAAGTTCACTGTCCCGTCTACTTTACTTTGGAGGTGGATGTGCGTCCTGGCTGTGCAGTATAGGAGCGCGCTTAAGGTTGTGTACAAAGACTTAATAGACACAAATAAATGCTTAAATAGCCAACTCACATGTGACCATACGGCAGGATTCCATACCATGGTATCTCCAGATAGAGCTACATCATAAGGGTGCATTCACATCACGATTTTGCTATACAGTTTCCATATACGGTTTTGTATAGGAAAAGCGTATACAACTGTATGGAAAACCGTATATATAGACCTCCCATGCAAAAACGTATGCAACAAGATGCATCCGGTTGTGTAAGTTTTTGGTCGTGTACGGTTATGTGTGTTTTTTTTACCGTACACAAACCTGCAGTCTACTACGGTTTTGTGTCCTGTTTAAAACCGTATACAAACCATATACATTTTTTTTTCCACATTGAAGTCAATGAAAAACGGATGTGTCTACAGTGCCATATGGTTTTTGGGATAAGTTTTTTTCTTGTACATGGCAAACCACACCTATTATTCTTGGAATTTCAATAAAACAATTGGAACTTTATTGCACTAAAATGTTAACCAGAAAAAGTATACTTATTTATTACAAAAACTGATGCAACCAGACCTCTGAATTCAAACCGCATACTGAAATGAAACTGCTAAACCGTTTGCAGTTTCATTTCAGAGCACACGTTTGCATACAGTTTTGTCAGTTTTTAGGGCATACGTTCTGCAAAAAAAAAAAACTGATGTAAAACAGTATTGCAAAATGTGAATGCATCCTAACATATGGCCACAGTTTGGAGACCACAGTCATAGTGGATGAATATTTGAGTACTGTGCACTGTGTGGCACTATTATTTATGCACTGAATGGTGGTTACATTTGGATGGTGTATGGCATTTTTTTTTCTTCAATATAAACGTTCTACCCTGTGGTATGTACCATGCTATTTTTCAATCAAAGGATGCGTCTATATTATTGCAACACTTTGTCCAGCTGTGCCCAGTATGTGCAACTATGCCCAGTATGTGCAACAGCTTAATGCATCAGATTCTTGCATAGATTGATATATGACTTTAGAGCATTTGGTGGGTTCATGTGATAAATGCCTATAAAATAATACAATTGTAAAGTTTATTTATCTTTTTGAGTTAATTTTCCTGTGACGCCCTAGGAATTCTAGTTATGCTCCTGGTTTTATTATAGTCCCCCCAATTTTCCTACAGATATGTCTAGTTGTGTAGACACAAGGTCATTTCATCACTAGGCAAAATGTCCCATTCAAGGAAAGCTGGGGAACCGATATTGATAGTGTTAAAATAATGCCATATGGTGCTCAGACTAAGTGCCATACTGTGCTAAACTACTAGCAGCATGAAATGCTAAATAACAATACTATATAATGTCCACACAAATAATTCTGCCACACAGCACCTGCTTAATAATGGTGGGCAGGTGAAAGCTTCGAAATGATGAATCAAATAATAGTGCCATAAAGTGCCAAGCTGGAGCTGGGTATGGGTATTTGCTTTAGCTATTGTATTGAAGTATCTAACACTTGAAAAAATATCCCAAAAAATAAAAAATTCAAATACACTCCATGTTTCCATGTTACTTGTCCTCAATTTCATTATATAGTGGTCTCAAAACTGTTAATCTCCAGCTGCTGCAAAACTACAACTCTCAGCATGCCCGGGCAGCCAACGGCTGTCCGGGCATGCTGGGAATTGTAGTTTTGCAACATCTGTAGACACACAGCTTGAAGACCACTGTCATATTAGATGAATATTTGAGAACTGTGCAGTGTGTGGCACTATTATTTAAACACTGAATGGTGGTAACATTTTGATGGCGTGTTGAATTTTTTTTTTTCTTAATAAACCGGGGGGTAATGTTTTACCCAGTGACATCCAGATACTTTTTTTTGACCAATGTTTATTCATACGACATCCAAGGGCTCATTTACTGCAACACATCGTCCAACTGTGCCCAGTATGTGCAACGGTGCCCAGTATGTGCAACAGCTTAATGCATCAGATTCTTGCATAGCTTGATATATGACTTTAGGAACATTTGGGAAGGTTCATGCTACAAATGCACACAAAATAATCCAATAGTAAAATGTACTTTAGTTCTTTAAGACATCGGGTAAGGGCTGCCATAGCTCTGCCTTGCGGAGCGTGCGGTGGGCTCTTCTTTCCCCCCAGTAATTCTCTCTCTAACCTCATATAATCTCAGGCGGAGATGACTTGTTCAGCCAGCGCTATCCCATGAAATGGAAATGAGGAGACAGCAGCGGAAATGGCAGAGAGAGGGAATGTCTGAGTTTTACTTAAAAATTGAGGTGTGATCTGATTTTTCTGTGTAAGGTCTCAGGGGGTTGGTCACATGTCTGCATGTCTGACAGAGCCAACTCTTGGGCAACCGAGTGCGTTCCCTCAGGAAAGCCCAGCTGAAAGATCCTGCCATTTTTCACTGCGTGCTCCGGCCAGGTCTAAGAACCAAGACTGCTTCCCCCCCTACCTCAGCAAATAACAACTTGATGATTAATTGTTGAAAGAATATAAGCCAAAGACGAAATTCTCAAACCCACAAGTGAAGAGGGTATAGGCGCCAGATTGGGAGTGGTGGGGGGAAGACTGTGGATATCGGAAAGATTGTTTATGACCTCCAAAAACTGAGGGATAGGCAAAGCTGCTCCCGGCTGCTGTTAGCTTATGAGTGTTGAACATAAGGAGGGTGACAATGAGAGTTGTAGTTTTTATCTGCCAAAAGGTCACTTACCTGTCAGGTTAAGCGGACAGCAAACCTGCCTAAATGTTCGATCATTCACCCAACATTCCAGTATCAATAGGGAGATTTGCCCTTCAAGAATGAGAAAGCTGAGTGACTTGAAAATTTGTAGAGGCTATAGATAGCAGCCATATTGATTTTCACGTAACCTTTTTAAAAACAGAACCCTGAAAAAGTATTTCAAAGCTCATGGACCTTGCAAAATTTGGGACAAGGACTCCCGCCTACTATGTGTCATTTATTATCTTATGTGACAAAAGGGTCATTGGATCCTCTTTAAGGCACTAGGGCCCAGGAGTGTTTGCTCCCTCGGCAATCCCTAAAACTACTCTTCTAGAAGGATAGAAGAAGACCAATAAGGGGTATTCCCATCTCCAAATGTTATAGCCTATTCACAGGATAGAGTATAACAAGCTGATCAGTGGGAGATTAACCACTGGGACTCCTGCAGATAAGAGATAAGAGAGAAATTGTACCCTTAATTGGGTGCAGCCCAGTGTTTGGAAGCACCATAGAGACTGAATGGAGCACTTCTACAAACGTTCAATGCCTTAATTTTTTGGGGGTACAGTATTAGCAGTTGGACCCCTGTCAGCTTAATATCATCTATCCTTACCCCTCCCCCTTGTTTACAAGCCCACAGACCAGTGTTCTCCAACCAGTGTGCTTTCAACTTGGCCAAATGTCTACTATATATGTGGCATTAAAGTGTACCTGTCACTTTAAAAAACCTTTGACAAGTCCTAGAGACATGTCAAAAGTGTTGATGGGTGAGGTGATCAGGCGAGTGTTTAGACCCCGATCATTTGTTAGAAAGAACCAGGAGAACGGGCAGCTGACCAAAACAATCCCATAGACTTATAAGTTTATCTCACTTAGTGCACTCTTCTTCTAGCTATTTCTAGCTATCGGTCATGGTCTGAATGCTCAGACCCAGACCAATCTACAACATATCAACAAAAATAATTTTTTTAAGTAACAGTGCCAATTTAAAGGTATGGTTCCACAGTGAAGTTTCTACATGTGGGCAAAATCCCACTTGAAGGCACTGGCCGATGTTTGCACAATTTTGCCAGTGAATTAGTGCAGCCATTGGCCACCACATGCTGACAGGGTTTCATCCATATACAGTAGCTGCACCATGCAACCCTTTTCCATATATTGGAAGCTACATTGATCTTGTTTGAGTTAATGCTATATCCTTCCTCTAAGTACTGGATTATCCTTCTCCTTCATGGACCATCCCATACACCTCACTAAACTTGGCTTTAGTCCTTTCATTAAGGTAGTGTTACTCTCGGTAGCAAAAGTGTTAATCGCCTTCTAGACTATTTCGGTCAGGTGTTTTCTATCTGCCATTGAATTCCGGGTTTCTTGACCCCTCAGTGAACCTTAGGCAATTTAGGAATGTGTAGCTGCTATATATGTCAAACGTCTAATGATCTTGTTAGTTATTTTTGATGACTTATCCAGGTGAGTGGAGGTCCTTCCTACCGATTGCCTAACAAGCTCTAGCAACTTCAAAGCCTAGACCCGAGAAAGTAACATCTAGTGTGGCACCAGGGCTGTGTCATCTATGGTGGCACCAAAAAAAAAACAATTGCACAATCTACATGACGGCTCGGGATGGTTCTTTGTATTTGGATCGTCGTCTCTCGTTTTGAAGATGGGGGTGAAATAGTTAATGGCACAGGGATCGGTGTCTGCTGGGAACAAGATGCTGTCAGACTCCAGAACTTTGTTACAAAAGAGGATTCTGGGATAAAGCTGCCCTCCCTGGTCTTTGGCTGCCGTGATTTCAGGAAGAATGTAGTTGGCCATTTATCAGAAGGGCGGGGAGAGGGGGCACTTTAGGAGTGGAGCCAGGGAAATTTGATCATTAAAAAAAATTCCTCCTGGCTGTCTGGGGGAATTTAATTAAATTGCAAGGAAAGAGGGGGGTGCAGCGAGCGCAGCAAACATCTGGAATCAATATGTGTGGCTTTGATTTTTTTTTTCTTCTTCCTTGTACTTTTTCCTGTTTCTCTGCTGGGGAGGGAGGGAAGGTATCAGGATATCGACAGAGAGAGACATTCCAGGAAGACAGGAAGAAGAAGAAACATTTTACATGAAGAGAACAGGACTTTGGACCAGGAATGGTCCTAGAACTTCTAAAACATAAAGAGATGTGGGCACCCAGTAAAATGGCTTAGCATCTATTATACTTATATTGTGTTTCATGTGGCAATAAATCCTTTGTCTTCCCCCATTGTTATGTATGTTTAATGTATAACATATCATCGTGACAATGAAGTAGACGCCAGCTTTCTTGAAGAACTACCAAACATTTGATCGTATCTCCAGGCTGACTGGTAAACTTCATCGCCAAGTTCTACATTTGCATTTTCAGACAGATTTGGAGATTTATTACCCACCACCAATGATTTGTATGGAGCTGCCATTATTCACATTCATGGAGAGGTGAAAGCATTCTACCATGTGATATTGGCAAAGACTTAAAAAGTTGGTCATTGCTAGGAAAACATTTTAATACCTGAAGATTTTAAACCACATACATCCACAAAAATCTGTCTGATTGGAGTAAAGTTGACCCAAGTTTTCCATTGGCATTGCCTAGAATAGATAATGCCTTCTGATTTATTGTTAGGCGTTGTTAATATGACATTTAAGCCTTTTATTGGAGGTATGTGTCAGGGGCATACGCTGCCATATGTCACCAGTTGGCTTCCAGAAAAAAAAATATACCACTTACTTTTTGCAGGATTTCTCCATATAGGAAAATGCAACAAACTGTTCTTTACTATAAAGTACAAGGGTATACCAACATTTACCAGCCTCGTAGATGGTGAAAGGACTTTGGGGTTGGCTACATGGAGCCCTAGGATAACAGTTTGGATTCTTCTGGTACATATGCCAAACTTAGTGTAAAACAGACAGAAGAGAGCTTCAGATAGGGTCATCAAAACTGGGCTTCATTGTTTGCCTGGGACAGAAGGGGCATCCCTAAGACTCTTTGTACCAGAGTTGGCGTACAAGAGGATCCCTTAGTGGACCCGCACTCTGACACAATAGACCCAAAGGTCCAGCAGAAGACAACCCCATTTGAGACTGACTCTAGAGCCAATGACTTGTTGCCAGGGTATTTTTATGGGTTGATTTTCCAATGACAGAGTTTCTCAAGTGCGGTCCTCAAGTCCCCCCAACAGGTCATGTTTTCAGGATTTCCTTAGTGTTTCACAGGTGATATAACTGTTGTGATTTCTAGTGCAATGACCATAAATATATCACCTGGTAAAGACTAAGTAAAATTCTAAATACATGACCTGTTGCGGGTCTTGAGGACCGCACTTGAGAAACACTGACCGAGACCATAAAAATATCAGGTAGCCAACTATCCAATGAGGGCATCATCACATGATCTCGGTAGGTAAGTAGTAAGTCATTTACAGGTGTGTTTCGACTCCAGGGCCCTGAGCCGTCTGGTTGACCTGCAAGCAGATTGGGCAGTGGGTGTTACCAGTTATAAGATATCTCTGCTTCCCATCAGAGCGTTAACACAAATCACCGTCTGACTTCATACTGCCCAATTACGTGTCACTACCCTAAGGGTTTAATGCCATCTGACCCAATCCCTGTATAATGCAAAGTACAGCGTAGAGAATGGATCCTGTAAAGAATAGGCTGATTGTAATTGCTGAACGTTTCTTGGGCCAGCATAATTGGTGCCCTTAGAGAGTTAGAAGAGAAAGCTTTGTTCCGTGTGTACACAGAGCTATTATGTTGGGGGGGGGGGGGGGGTTAATGTATCACTGGCGTAAGATAAATATTTGCACACGGTCGTCTATGAGACGGTTTTTAGTTTATCTCCCGTTATGCACTAGAGGCCCTGTGAACCCCAATATTTAAACATTTACAGGAAGGGAGGAATGGCGCAGTATGGTAAAAAAAAAAAGCTAAAACTCATAATATTCCCCATGACAGGCAAACACCTGAAGCCTGAATCTAACATCACCTATATTGTTGTACTACAACTCCCAGTATGCGGTGCGGTACTTACAGGGACTTGTAGGAAGTACAAGGGTGTGACTCTACATGTAGCTATGAGTGTGCATGTGCGTGTATGTCCTTTAGGGGTTCATATGTCTGAGCCCCTTAGGGGGAACTCAGCCTCTAGACATCTTATCTCCTATCCAAAGGATAGAGGATAAGATGACTGATCATGGGCGGGGGGGGTTTCCGGTTGCTGGCACCCCGGCGTTCTGACCATTTATGTTCAGAATGCCGCCTGTGCCAGGCTTCAGACGGCCGTGGTCGTCAGGCTCCTCTCCATTAATGTCTATGGGAGAGGACGTGACGGCTGTAGTCACTTGTAATCCGACACAGAGTGGAGTTCACTCCATGTGGCGGATTTCTGGGGTGCCGGGTCAGAGATCGCAGGGTGTCATCAGATCAGACATCTAGGGGTGAATTTGGTCTGAGACGTCATTACCTCTTTTGCCATTTTTCTAAATAACATTCAATATAGATCTCTGCTTCATGTCAGTGAAAGGACCCAACCTTGTTTATATCAAGAAAATGTTACAAACTATTCATTGTAAATAAGGCTAAGTTCATGTGGCCATTGTGCTCTGTCCTGTTCTGGGTCCGTTTGCCTCTTTTTTTTTTGTGCCGAATGAACCCAAAACAGATTGGAGTACAACTGACACCACTGGGTCCCGACGTATACCATTGACTTAAATGGGGTCTGTTGGGGATCCGGTACTTAACCAGAGTTGAGCAAAAAAAAAAAATAGGACTTGCAGTATTTTTTTCTCCTTCTGACGGACTGAGCGACGGAGCTCCATTTGCCGGAGCACAATGGCAGTGTGAACCAGCCCTTAGCTTAGAGTCTGCTTGACTTATATGAAGTATAAGGGCATATCTTGATAATCATAGATCTTTAGACAGGCCCGTCACCTATCATGTACTGTTTGTAGTACTTATCTAGAAGAGAGTCCATTTGGGCCCTCTCAGGAACTGAGATCTGGGTGTGCCTGCTACCCTCTACACCCTCTGTAGCAGTGGTCTCTAAACTGTGGACCTCCAGCTGTTGCACAACTACAACTCCTAGCATGCCCAGACAGACAACGGCTTTATCATCTGTGGTGCCTTGGGGGGGTGTATGGCAGTTGGGGTGTTGCTGTGACGTATATCACGGTTATAATTAACTTTTGTCAGTCGTGATGCCAGGGTGAGGGTTAAATGCTGTATGGCTTGGCCTATCGCCACCCTTCCAGAGAGCGATATGTAGATGCAGAATAAAGTATTGTCCACAACCAGAGCTTTGCTGAAAACTTGCGTAAACTTTACTGAAGATTTTCTGTAACATGAGAATACAGTAACAGTCTTTATAACAGAGTCTATTGACGTATGGTTGGGACTTTTGTAAGTTCTTTAGCTTAGTTGGATTTAGTATGCGCAGATCCGCTGGATTTAGGGTTATGTTTAGGTCCAGAGGTCTCGCTAGCATAAGCGGGGAAGTTGTAAGAACTCACGGTTTCGTTTCAGGTCAAGGCCGGCAGGCTTTGGCCCAGTATTTGTCTTTGCGAGTTGTGGAGGTCCTACCTCATGAAGTGTCAGCAACCCAAGAGATGCTGCTTGCTTTGCAGCGCAGGAACTAGAGCACAAGAGCTAAGAGAGCGTCTATTGGCTGCAGCTCCCTTATATGGGCAGGGGCTGGCCGTTTTAGGATTGGTCCACACCATCTGTCAATCAGCTTTACGAGGCATTGTGGGTAATCACATGTCCCATGAACCTCCAAAGGTCCTTTTACCTACCATAGAGACTAAACCACAGTCACATGACCCGCAGGCCCTGCGACGCTATGCAAGGTAAGTATACATTTTCTATACAGTATTTACATTTATTTAAGTAATATATTAACTATTTGAGGGGTGACTAGGGGATGACTAAAGAAGCGGAATCCCACAGTTACTAGGAACTCTGACTTTGGGGACCCCTAATCAAGGTATAGTATGAAATACGGTACCGGGACACCACACATCTACTCACTAGTATCTGCCAATGTCCATAGCACTGGTCCTCAGCTATCACTCATGGCAATCACTTTCCGGTGTCAGTCCTTACTTTAGCCCTAGTATCATATTCAAACAACAGGACCCCAGGGCAACTGCTACTAAACAGATCTAAAGTCTTGACCACTTGGTATCTCACCTCTCCGCTATTTGCTGTCCACTGCCTGTTGTCGGGGCAAATTTGTCTCCAGTAACAGACAGACCAGGACAAATTGCAAGGCGTAGAGGGGTGGAGTTTATCATGTGATTAGTGCTGGATTGAGAGCCTGGGTTAATAAATAAATAAATAAATAAATTAAAAATCAGTAAATGAAAAACATCCATGAAAATGTTAATTTTTTGGGGGGAGTTTTTGAAAAACATAAAAACAAGTAAAACAAATAAACATTTTGGATCCATATTTAAATAATTGACATTGCATGTCTTTTATTTAACTAGAAGCAAAGATCAAGTTTGCTGCCCTAGCCCATTATCTAAATACCCTGGAAAAAACTTGTGAGTGGCTGGTTGGCGCTTTCCCTTAGCACTAGGCACCTGGGGCAATTGCCCTATCACCCCCCCCCCCTTGCTACACCCCTTCTGTACAATCCATAAAATACTAGTCATCAAAGGTACCTGGTGGAGCAGCAGAAGGACCCAGTGGAGACCCCAGCGTTCTGCTCCTTCTGTCATCAGTGATCCTGTTGTCAAATAAAGTTAACTTTGATTGTGGCGGTAATATAATATTTCTTCCCATATAATTTGACTAGCAGAGAATTGATGGGGTCTCAGGAGAACTGATCCGTATACTTCCATTTTATCCCCCTCATTAGGCAGGAGGGCTGGATACTCATTGGCGTGTGTTTCTAAGGTACGCTTGCTGTACAAGGATTAGGCCGTTTGATGTATGATACTGGCCGGGCTCAAGGGCTCAGGCTGTAAATAGTGCTTGTTAAGACCCCCAAGTACACTCGATATCATGATGAATAAGAGGAGTGAGGTCAGCCCTGTGCGTCCCATCTGTATAATCCTAGGTTACAAATTTTTCCCTTGAAGTGAATGTGCCAATGTGGGGCTCAGGCCGGGGGTTCTTAGTCATGTTTAAGTCTTTAATAATGTGGCAGATATTTCTGTGAAAAAAAAAAATAACAATGCAGCAAACATAAAAACAGTATATTGTAGAAAGCAACGTATGTTCTACATTTCAGCTTAGAGGGTCCCATGGTAATACTTATGTAGCATACCTGTCAGCAATTCAATAGTTTCTGGGGTATTCTGCATGTGAGCAATAAATAGAGGCACCTAACAGTACACATCAACTATGTCTCCTTCAGTCCCCCACCCTGTACTGCAGCAAACATAACAAGGTGGTTAAAAGGCAGGGGTGGGGAACCTTTCTTCTGCCGAGGGCCATTTGGATGTTTATTTGATCTTTTGCAAGCCATACAAAATCATCAACTTAGAGATTAGCCGCTATTCAATTAAAGGGGTATTCCGGCTTTATAAATCTTATCCCCTATCCAATGGATAGTGGATAAGATGTATGATCGCAGGGGTCCTACCACTGGGGACCCCAGCGATCTCGGTGCAGCCCCTGGCATTCTGTGCTGGTCGCTGCATCCAAGACGGGGACGTGACGTCACGCCACGCCTCTCCATTCATGTCTATGGAAGGGGGGCATCATGCCCCCTCCCATAGACATGAATGGAGGGGTGGGGTGTGATGGCAATAGGGGGCGTGGCTGTGACATCACATCCCTGTCTCAGAATCCCAGAGGCTGCACCGAGATTGCGGCAGGATCATACATCTTATCCTCTATCCCTCTTACCCTGCGATCATACATCTTATCCTCTATCCTTTGAATAGGGCATACGATGTACAAAAGCCGGAATACCCCTTTAACTCACCCATAATGTGATGGCTGGAACCGCTTCTCTTTGGTGATGTGTAGGATGTTAGCTGGGATTTATGATGTTGCTACTCACAAATGTTTTTTATGGTTTGTCCCGACATATGTAGCTTGTACCCTGATGATAGAACCTCCCCTTTAGGTTGTTTGCCCCCTGTAGGGAGTTTGTTCCCTTTATATAGAACCCCTTTAAATATATTTCTCCCTGTATGTAGGACCACCTGTAGGTAGTTTGGTCCATGTATATAGTACCTCCCCTGTAGGTAGTTTTCTCACTATATATAGGATGCCCCTGTAGTTAGTTAGTTAGTTCCCTGTATATAGAACCCCCCTGTAGGTAGTTTGACCCCTGCAGGTAGGACCACTAGAGGCTGGAGGGTCTCTACCTTTGGGATACACACAATGGGGGAGATTTATCAAGACCTGTGCAGAGGAAAAGTTGACCAGTTGCTCATAGCAACCAATCAGCTCCCTTATTTAATTTTCCAGAGGCCTGTTTTTCTAATGAAAGAAGCGATCTGATTGGTTGCTATGGGCAACTGCACCACTCTTCCTCTACACAGGTTTTGATAAATCTCCTCCAGTGGCTTTACTCATTGTGCTTATCCCTACGGAAAAGATTCTCTGCGAACTATAGGAAATCAGTCCTAGGATGTGCTATGACCCCTGTGGGGGTACTAACCACAGGAAGCCTAGAACATTTAGTCGCCATCTCCCCCACTGAAACACCTTGCGGGTTCTCACAGCACTTGTTTGGGGACAATTAATGGGCCACAAAAAATGATGTTGCGGGCCTTATGTGGCCCTTGGGCCAAGCATTCCCCAGCCTTGGTATATAGAGTAGAAGGGTCTGTTTTTTTTTAAATGAAAACAGTGTCAATAATGTTGTCTATGCCTGTTCACTAGAATGGGTCAGACATAAAATACCATACACAGACCAGGGACAAGAGTGGCGCTGTTTTTGGTTCTAAGCAGCCCTTTGTAACTTTTTTTATGTCAACATTTATGGAGGGGGTGGGGTTAGGGACCTTTATGAGTTTTATTTTAGATTTATATAATTTACATGAACTAGCTGAGGGCATTTTCCCCATCATTTCATGCCGACTAAGGTCGTAAAGGTAAAAGTACACCCACATTGCGTCCTTTCCCAAATGCTAAAACCACACATCTGGCCCATCTTTAAATCACACACAAATCAGCCCAACCACACCCGCCTAATGAGGGGTTACCCCCCTCTCCCTCCTTTATGGGTGTGAGAGTAAAGTATTCTGCCAAAGTTAGGACTATTGCATTTCAGGCAAATTTTTCTATAGAGGTTATATAGTTCACACATTGGGCTGTTATATCTTAATACTGTATACGTTCCAAGTATGTTATGTTATATGTATTGGTATTTCTACCAAGGCAGTAAATATCCCGTTATGTTAATATAGCATAAGTCATTATTTCAAAATATTTCAACTTTTCAAAGGGTCTGTATACTTTTAGAAACTATTTCCCCCCAATAAACAAAAAATCGAATATAAAAAAATTGTAATAGCTTTGTGTATACAGCTCTGATTTGTATACCATCAGCATTATGTGAAATTATTCAACCCTAAAAAATCATCAGTAAGATTAATAGATTTTCCCAGCCAGTATTTTTATTGCAAATTTAAAACACACAATTTATTAGATAATTTTAAATAATATTAGAAAGTGAAATTGAAAAATCTTGTTTGCACAGTTTTTCAACCCCTTCAGTTTTGGAATGCCACCAGTCATGAGAATGGGG
The DNA here is from genome assembly GCF_029499605.1 of Hyla sarda. Lineage (NCBI taxonomy): Eukaryota > Metazoa > Chordata > Amphibia > Anura > Hylidae > Hyla > Hyla sarda. Next base: position 23,518,754 of record NC_079197.1, read on the forward strand.
GCTTTGTAGTCCCTCTGGTTGAGTGGAATGGTGGTCAGACATTTTCCATGCTAACCAAGCCATATACTCAGCTATCCTCCTCCAGATCATGGAGTGTCAGTGCAAATGTCCAACAGCCACTCCACCAACCAGAGGGGCCATGGGACCCCAGTTCTTGTGATTGTCCATCAATCAGATTTTTTAGATCAGTCTTTTGTTGGCCAATTCCTTTAAGTTTGTCAGGGTAAGATTCAAGCAGTTTTACACCTTGTTTGGAAGTTATGTTTGTCTTTTCTTCCCTGCAGATTTACTCTAGATTGTTGGTTGGTGGTATGGCGCTTGTGGATTACAATTTTGGTTGAATTTAAATTTATTTTGACTTGGCTAGTGCAGACTTTATATGTTAGTGCTTGGAATCATGGTCAGGCTTAAAGGGGTACTCTGGTGCTTAGACATCTTATCCCCTATCCAAAGGATAGGGGATAAGATGCCTGATCGCGGGAGTCCCGCCGCTGAGGACCCCCGTGATCTTGCACGCAGCACCCCGTGTTCGCTCCGGGTCTGATTACCGGCGACTACAGGGCGGGCGGCGTGTGACGTCACGCCTCCGCCCCCGTGTGATGTCACGCTCCGCCCCTCAATGCAAGCTATCACACCCCCTCCCGTAGGCTTGCATTGAGGGGCGGAGCATGATGTCACACGGGGCGGAGGCGTGGCGTCACACGCCGCCCGCCCTGTAGTCGCCGGTAATCAGACCCGAAGCGAACACGCTTCGGGGACTGATTACAAACGGGGTGCCGCGTGCAAGATCATGGGGTCCCCAGCGGCGGGACTCATGCGATCAGGTATCTTATCCCCTATCCTTTGGATAGGGGATAAGATGTTAAAGCACCGGAGTACCCCTTTAAAGGTGGCTTCTCAGTAGACTGAAGCATGTTGTCTCGAAGTATCTCGTTGTACTTTGCACTATCCACCCATTCTTCAACTTTAACAAGATGCTCAGCTTAGAGAAGCTGTGAGACTACAATGTCCCTTTAAATGTTTCCAGCCTTATAATTATAGATCTTGTGTGTAGGCCGTGCATAGTAATATAATAGCCCATATAACCAATTTACAGAGTTCTGGCACGTTCCTATATGTGATGACCAGGGGTCAACTCGTTCTGTTCTGCATATTTTCCATTTAGTCTGCCCTTGAACACAATTGCCACAGGGCAGTAGAAGTTTCTGTTCCTCTCCACACTGCGTGACTGTGACTTTTTGTCTCGTCTGTCCCATGGGATGAGAATTATTTGCAAAAACAAACTTTGTGCGCCAGTCTGATAAAAACGGAGCTGTTTGCAGCTTTGGTACAACCCAGTGCATGTGGCAGAGTTATGTGTTCCTTTATGTACTAAAGAAATAAAACCTTTTAAGATGTGGGGTCCTCAAGACCAGAGAAATCACTAAGACAACCGTACCCTTCATCAGGCTGGCCATTAACAGCACTAATTTTATTGAGAAAAAAAATACGGTCTCTGTGTACACAATAGTTTCTGCAAACACACTGATCAAGAAGAGGGACAACATGGAGCTTGGTTGTGGAATTGTATCTTTGTGGTGACAAGTTGTCAACACCTCCTGGATGGCCATATGGCAACGGTCTGGTCGGAGGGTTGGAGTGTCTGTGACAATGAATGGGTCAGTCTTGGTCTCTGTGGGTTTTTTTCTTCTAAACATGGATGTTCTGTAATAGAATATTGCCAACCAATTGAAATTATCAACCTGGAAATATAGTTAAAAAGAACCAGAAGTCTGTCGTCAACAGAGATTTTTACATATAAACATTTATATATGGAGAAATATGAGTCCTATCTCGGTAGAGAATTAACCCCGCTGCAATTGCAGACTATCTAGGCTCAAGCCTCAAAATCCTCTTCATGCATAACCTATAGAGAAAACCAATATAAAATACTGTATTGATGTAATACTGTATTGATGTATTGATACCGCACGCAAGAAATCTTACATCGTTTGTTTCTCCATGTGCCTTCCAATTGTTGGAAGTGTGGTACGAATGTGGGCACTCCTACCCACATTTCTGGGATTGCCCATCCCTGAGACATTTCTGGTTAGAAATACAGTCCTTACTTGGGAGGATTATTGTACGCCACATACCTTTACTACAGGAAACATACTGTGGTGTCGGGTGTGAGGTGCAGGGTAGATGCATGGCAGATGTTATGGCCCAAGGGGCAGAGGGTATCAACCCCTTCTTGTCGTGACACCAGGGCATGGTTTAGCCAGAACCACCTGAAGGTAATACCGCTGATCCTGGGTTAGGCAGGGGGCAATAAAGACACCAATGCCAGATTAAGGATAACGGCAGCTTTACTGAGGCAAGACAGGTGATATAGTCTTTGCAGTACAGCCAAATATCCCAGGGAGGTGACCAGTGACACAGGGGGACCTGGCAGGCTTGCTGGAACTTGCAGTAGTTAGACTGGCTTTAGTGCAGGCCACGGTGACTACAGATGGACTTGACTTGACAGAGATGGTGACAGACAATAAGATAACTTGACTTACTGATGACCGACTTGTGGCTGCAGGACTTTAGGCTTGAGGCCTCCAATGCTCTGGACACAGACATTTGAACAACTTGACTGGACTTGACCTCAGCAGGAAAGAGAGAGATTGCAGGAGGACATTACGGGGCCACACCATCACGTACTGGGACACCACAATACCATCTGAACCTCCTCCCAGCTACTCTTCCTAGGTCTCAGTCTAGATTACTCTTGTACTAACTGTTTCCAAGTGCTTAATCGCTCAAAAGTGGAAGCAACGAGACACACCACCGTTTTGGGCCTTACTAGACAGGATCAGAGAGATTAGGAGAATGTAATACCTTTCAGCCATCATAGATAAAACACTAACTCAATTTCAAAAGATCTGGTCATCCTGGGATGAGTATGACAGCACCTTGACAGTCGAATTTAGGGGTGGAGGTATTTTTTTTTTCTTTTTACCCTAGACCTTTTTTTCCTAATGTTTTCATGCTCTCCCTTTTTCTTTTACCTTCTGTTACTTTCTTTTTTTCTTTCTTCTCCTTTTCTATATTGGTGGCTATTTAATTATTCATAATAGCCCTTATATTTGACCTTGTGAAGTTAAATAAAACCCTTTATTCATTAGTTTAAGCAATAACTTAATTCTTCATATGCTTAGAGTTGTACATGTTAAGGACTCACCCAAATTTAATATCTAAGGACTTGATATTCTGTTTGTAAACCCGATTTATTGGCCTGGATTTACCCCACCAAATTCTTCTCTTCATGTACCTTTTTCTGTACATTTTTCTTTATGATATTTGATATTTTTTTTAAACTGTTAAAAACTCTTAAAATAAACAGTTATTAAAAAAAAAAAAAAAAAAGAACCGGAAGACCTCCATGTCATTATATTCTCAATGGAGCATGGAGGTCTTCTAGTATGGAGCAAACGTACCAGTATTTATAACAGAGAGACATATGTAGCTTTTTCTTCAGCCCCTCTCTCTCCTTAAGTGACAGCCACCGGCCCAGGCAGCAGCCGCAGTGTAGGGCAGGACTGTCGGCCGAGCCTCCCTGGGCCCCGGGCCCCTTACTGGAGTACTGGTTGTCCCCCCCAAATGGCAACCCTGCACCCCTGTACCCTAGCTGCCCTGTCTGGCAGACTCTATCCTGTGACCCCTGGGCCCTCCCTCACCTATGTCTTGTATATATATATCACCGCCAGTGCCTATGTTATATGATGTATTATACATATAATGTGTTATACCTTTAAGAACTGTTGTCATGTGAATGTAACCAGGGACCTACAGGGTGACCTATGGAACCCATCCTAGTCTCCCCCATATAAGCCCTGGGAGGGACTAGTTCTCTCTCATGGAGCTCTTCTCTCTTCCTGCTAAGCTGAGTGCAGCAAGGTCAAGTCCTAGGTGTGTGTCTGGAGGCCAGAGGAAGCCTAAAGTCTACCATGCAGCCACAGATCCACAAGTCCACTACCCCCCAGGTCCAAGTCAAAACCTTGTAAGCTGCAAACAGGGTATAGTCATTCTCAGTCAAGTCAGTCCAAGTCGATCTGTCTCAAGTCAGCGTGGCCATGCATCAAATTGTCCAAGTCCACTATAAGTCCCAGCAAGCCCACTGGTCACCTCTTTGGGTCTAGCCAAGCTGTATAGACTGTTACACCTGTCTGACTCAGTAAAGCTGCTCTTGTTCCATAACTTGACCTCAGAGTCATTACTTGCCCTCGTGCCTAGCCTAGGATCCAGCGGCCTACCTTCGGGTGGTGAAGCGGTTAAACCATGCCCTGGCATCACGAACACAAGGGGTTAATGCTATCTGTGCCTAGGGTAATTCAACCTGCCCTGCATCACACCCTCACCACAGATTGTAGGCCGAAAATAGAAGGAGGCGTGGTTTTGTGGGCATGACTTGCAGGCCAAACCAATGCACAAAAAGGGTAGAAAACAAAAGAGATGTGGCTTAAATTGTGGGTGTGGCTTTGCAGGATGGGGGGTGGCATGCGGGAGGGGTGTGGCATGTGGGAGGGGTGGGGCATGTGGGAGGGGTGTGGCCGGACTGACGCACTCACCGACCGATACTGGAAGTCCTATATACTTACATGGGACCGCATCTTTCATGTAAGGGGGTAGGTTAGGGTTAATTTATCATATATTTTTATTTGACATAAAAGTAACATGTGCACTAAGTTTCATCAAAATATCTCCAGCTACTTGGAAGTTATGCTGAAACATACATTTCCCATAGGCTTGCACGGGACTTAAAAAAAAACGCCAACCCTCACAAATGGGGGTGGGATAGGGCTAATTTATATTTGTTGTTGACACAAATAACATGCGTACCAAGTTTCATGGAAATATCTTCAGCCGTTTAGAAGTGATGCTGATACATACAGACATACACACATTGAGTTTTATATATATAGACTAGCGTTGCCCCGTTTTTCCTTCCTAATCCTTGTTGGGAAGGAAAATCAACAAAGGAGGAAGCTTTTGACTTCATATCCCATTCTCATATATTGTTGTCATATACCAAACCCATATCCCGTCCTCATATCCCGACCTCATATCCCGTCCTAATATCCTGTCCTCATATCCGTCCTTATGTCCCATCCTCATATCCTGTCCTCAGGTGGGACTGATTTGTGATGAAGATTTTGTTAGCTGAAAATAGAAGGGGACGTGGCTTTGTGGGACTGGCCATGATTTGCAAGCCAGACCGATACACGAAAAGGGTAGAGAATAAAAGGGGTGGGGCTTAAACAATGGGCGTGTCTTTGTGAGATGGGGTGTGGTTTGCAAGCCAGACTGACACATTCACCAAGAGATGCAGAGCGGAGCTTGTGGAGAAAGGTAGTGGAAGTCCCATATACTTGCATGGGACTTGAAACAAAAACCCATCTTTTATATAAGGGTGTATGTAAGGGTTAATTTAACTATCATATATTTTTATTTGACATATAAGTAATATACCAAGTATTATTGAAATATCTCCAGCCGTACAGAAGTTATGTGGGAACATACATTTCCCATTGATTTGCATGGGAAATTAAACAAAACCCCCGACCCTTACAAATGGGGGTAGTTAAGGGTTAAAATATTTATCCTATATTTTAAGTGGACATATAAGTAACATGTGACCAAGTATTATCAAAATATCTCCAGCCGTTTGGAAGTTTTGCAGTAACATATATTTCCCATAGACATGTATGGGACTTTAAACAAAAACCCCTACCCTAGCAAATGGGGGTGAGTAAGGGTTAAATTACTATTATCCTATGTTAAATTACTATTATCCTATGATACATATCCTATGTTTGTTGTTGACATATTAGTAACATGTGGCCAAGTTTCATGTTAATATCTTTAGCCGTTTGACCTGATGCTGGAACATACACACACATTGAGTTTTATATACAGTGGTCCCTTAACATACGATGGTAATTCGTTCCAAACGACCCATCGTTTGTCGAATCCATCGTATGTTGAGGGATCCGTGCAATGTAAAGTATAGGAAGCTGTACTCACCTGTCCCCGTCGCTCCGGACCGGGTCCTCACCGCTCCCGATGGTCTCCCAGGGGCTCCCGATGCTGTCCCACTGCTCCGGTGTCTTCTTCGCGATCCTCCGGTGTCTTGCGCATCTTCTGCAGGGTCCGGGCCTCGCTTTCTGGTGACGTTATTACGCTGCTGCGCCGGCGCGGCGTGCGTAGTGACGTAATAACGACGCCGGAAAGCAAGGCCCGGACCCTGGAGAAGATGCGCAAGACACCGGAGGATCACGAAGTGGACCCGGAGCATCGGGAATAGGTAAGTGAACCTGCTGGGGCACATTACACTGCTATCCGACAGCAGCTTAAGCATTTTGCGCTGTCGGATAGCAGTTAATGCGATGGCCCCGACATATAAAAGCATCGTATGTCGATGCTGACATCGACATGCGATGGCCTCTGAGAGGCCATCGTATGCCGATTTCATCATATGTCGGGGCCATCGTAGGTCGGGGGGTTACTGTATATGTAGATTCAGACAACACAGGACTCAGGTACAAGGTTATGACAACAGACATGCTCACATGCACTTGAAACGCGTCTGCTGTCATAACCTTGTACCTGAGTCCTATGTTGTCCAAATCTTCAATTAAGTTGATTCTATTTACGGTAGTGCTGGATCATCCTTTTCCTTATTACTTTACGTTACGCACTAGGCTGCATGTGGGATCTGTGCACAACCATCTCGGAGGGTGAGCTGAACATTCCACATCTGCAAAAGCCATATATCATAGTTCTGAACCCCTATTGAAATTTATGAAAATGGGTGGTATTAGTAGAGCATCTTCAGTACCTGAGCAGCCCCTATTATTGGAAGGCAGAGGTGGTATAGGAAGGTGTGCTGATGTAATTGTTCCCCAGTCAATCATAGTGTAACCAGAAAAGCTCCTTCAGCTTCAGTAAAGACTTTAGGGGGATTTAGAAGATGCACCCTCAAAAATCTATTTGTAACGTCATCGTATACATGTTGCAACATAAAACCCTTGGGCCTAGAAAGCTGAATTTTTTCACAGGTGATGTTTTTAAGAAGTAGACGAGGAATAAGAAAGGATTTTTCGAAATTCAACCCTTAAGGGGGTGAAAAAGGGGTTTAAAGTTTGTATGGAAGGCCGTCATTTTTTAACCTAGAAGCATGAAACGTTGTTTTTAGGCTAACAATTAGAGATAAAGAAACACGTTTTAATGTTTTCTACAATTCCCCCCCTGAAGGGGTGAAACGGGGGTTCAAAGTTTGTATGAATTAACCCCTTGTGGCAGAACGGGGTTATGAAGCGAGCTCAGGAGCTATCAGCAGCCAGGACCCGTGGCTAATGCCGGACATCGCCGTTCCAGCAGATGTCCGGCATTAACTCTTTAGATGCGGTGATCAAAGTTGAAAGAATTCGGGTTGTTTGGATGCCCGTAGACTTTACCCAGAGCAGCCTCATTACTATAGGATCGTAAAAAGTAGATCTATGTTACCCCAAATTTAATGCGAGAGAAGCCGCGGGCAAAAGCTAGTAAGGTATAAGAATAGTTTGATATAAGGCACCTTTCTCTCTCCCCTAGACAGGCCAATATAAGCTTGGGCCTCTACTTAACACCTACCCTAGGTGCTCAGTTGGCTATATGGGTGCATGCATTTATCAACTTCTCCAGTCTGTGTTCTGGTCGAGATTTACTTGCCTCCACGACAAGCTAAAATTCTTATGCTGTTGCCTTCTATAAGACCCCTGACCTGGTTCCATGAAATATCAGGGTTCTGCAGAACCTAGGTTCACATACTCAGCATTCAAACATCTGGGACGCATCATATCCAAGTAATAAATTGAAATGTATATTTGTATACATGCCCAACATTCTTGAATAAAAATTTCGGAACAAAAGCCGTTCTCCTGATGCTTCCTTACTGTGTGCACAAATGCATTTCCATCTGCTTTTTCAATGCTTGGACAAGTAATCTTGTAATTGCACCATTTTCCAAAAGAGCTATTGAATACATTTATTTGTTGGCTTGTCCATTCCTTACTTGAATTCATTCATTTTGAGTTGCAATTACATGGTGATCCTCACTTGGCTGAAGTAAGGGGCTTGTCAGCAGGACCACATACATGCTCCTATGGGGGCTTGTGTGCTCTTATAAAGTTGAATTTTGGCCTCATTCCTTGCCGGAGCTTGTGCTAAGTCCAGTTATATAGTGGGTTCCAAATGGGGACTTTCTCTAAAAGAATAGTTGGCAATATTTCCCAAACTAGAAATCCTATTGTAACTGTATTGTCATTGCATCGTTCATAAACCTTAGGATAACCTTATTCCATATGGGCTTCCAATCTATAAGGAATATGGAATAATATAAGAGGTTGGGGAGACCCAGCTGAGGGAGACTGTTAGTTATAAACTCATCAAAAGAAGTGAGTTTTCCTTGTTCCTTTGAAGGTTTGGTGAGTCTCAGATGGAATAAGGGAGGAAATGCATACAGAAAAAGGAAGCACAAAAAAAGTTTTATATGCAAAACTATGAAGAGATGAATAAAGGAGGACAGAGCGTGAGATGGTGTATGGGAACTGTCAATATTAACAATGGGCTCCATATGTCCCCATTTTCACATCATCTCATCCTCTCCCTAGGACACAATGTCATTTGGCTTGTTACCACATCCCTTGAAGAGCAAAAAGGAAGCTTGTTCTACATTCTATGTTTTTCTTATGGTTCCCACTGCGCAAAAATGAGGATGCTGAGGAATAGTAAACCATGCCACCTTTTTCATTGATCCCAATGTATTATAGAGGCCATGTGGCTGCTTTTAGGCCCCTGGAGAGAAGGCCCAGCCCAGGTTGGCTGCATCCTTGTGTTATGCCCAGTTCTATCAGTGCTGTTACTCACCTCTTCCTAGTACAATGTTACCCTCCTATGTCCTCCCAGCAGCTAAGCCTTTTTCTAGACTACTCAAGAGGGCCATTGTAGGCACTGAAAAAACATTTAAGCCCTATGGCCACATGATGCCATTCAAACCAAGCACCTATTCTATAGCCACCGACATCCTCCTGTTCCTCGCTTAAGTGTCAACTACAGACACTTACTGTTCTACTCCCATCCAGCCTTTTAATTTTGTGGATTCTGCCTTAAGCCACCTTGTTTCTGATAAGTTTCTCCTGGTCTGTTATTAGTCCTTGACTTTGGGTCTTTATTCCTGGATTATACCTACCTTTGTTCTCCTGCTATTGACCTAGCTTAATCTATATATATTTTTGTCCTTCGTCCACACTCCGCATTTGGTTTTCATTGTCCCTTTCCATGATCTACATCCCAACATTTTTGCTGCATCCAATTGACAACTGTTCTAGATTTGAGTTGACTCTTAAAATTTCAGTGGATAGGAATCCCAATCTAGCCAGTGCAAAACCAGTTGCAGCCTATGGATCAATATTTAGGTACTCTGCTTTGGACAGTGACTACTTACAAGGTTCTCTTAACAATAAGTAGATCACAAAGTGTTTACCTGTTAGGACTCTCTTCAAGCACCAGGGAGGAGCAACATTTAAATATTTGCTATGGGGCCCTCTACCCCTGCATATGACCCTGATGGACCCCTTAACAGTGCTAAGGCGATCTCTGCACCCTCTATGATTCACGTATCCCTCACTGTGATAGTCTTTGTTTAACATAGGAGTTGAATGGCTAATATAGTTTTTTTGTAAATTTTTCTACATCTGGCTTGTGTCAAAAACTTCATTTTTTTGAGGGGAAACCAGTTCCATAACAATAGAGGAGTCTGAGCCTCGTCTTAATTGTCTTTGATGGAACAATGGTGCAACTGTACAACAAGCTGTAGACTAGTGTTTATTTAGAATGAAACAATGCCCGTTCTGTTCTGCTTTATTCCTTAAAAAGTCAGTTCTTGAGCAGGATGATTTTCTATTTTCTTTTCTTTTTTTATAGAGTTACAATATAAATTTTGAATAATACTTCTGATTCTCCTTGTCCATTTATCATGTAATATAATTTAGAAATCAGACAATAGGGATACTACATGAGATTTAATAAGCAGGACAATGTAAGAAGATTTCAGGGGTATTTCACTTTTAGTAAATGAAAATTTATATAACTTTCCAATGTAATTTGTGTTTCAATTCATCATTATTTTCAAGATTTCTGCTTCCTGTTATTCAATAGGAATGGTCCAATACAATTACATCAGATTTGTGTATTGTAACAAGTTCTGCTCCTATGTCATTGTCACATGAACCTGGGCAGATTTTTATTCACTAGAAGTAAAGGTTTCTTTATGAAGACATCCTCATTGAACCTACCTGTGAGGCCCATTTCCTACTGAACGTGTCACCGCCGCTGCCAGGCTCTTCCATGGCAACATCTTTAGTCACAGGTGCGATGGTTGCCCAGACTTGGCAGGCAAGGTGGTCAATTTTTCATTGCCAAACTGGGTATTAGAATGTGAATAGATGTTTTATACAGTAAAATGCTTGGTAAGAGTTGGTGAAATGCTGCAATACACAGATGTAGCCCCCACAATACATCTTTCTCAAAAAAACACATTTACAATGTGAAGGCACAAACTGTCCTTTGTATTGTGCTTAGAGCTGCAGACATGATCAGATTATACAAATGATACCTTTCTCATAGGTAATGGCTGTTTGCAAAGTTATAAAATCATGTTTTTCTTCTAAGCACAAGAGTCATAGAGACTGGGCTAAGCTGCAGCACACAGTGTTAAACATCAAAGCTTTTGTCGGAAATATTTGTTAAGCGTATATATTACAGCATATACCTCTAAGGGAAAAGCTATGTGTGACCAGGGTCTCATCTAGAAGTTTCATACACAAGTCTTCTTACTAGAGTAAGATGTGCCAAATTTATTAGAAGGCGTATACCTCCTAAAAGATTTGGTTTTCCCTGCATCTGAAATGGAAATTTCCACCATGTACGAGGTGACCTAGATTTCCACACCAATTTCTCAAGCAAACTTTTGTGCAAATCTTGCACCCATAGGTATGAGTTAATAAATAGGTCATCTTTTTCTTATTGGGTTCTTTATATTCTGGAAAATATATGTGCAAATCAGTTCAAGAAAACAGGATCTGGAGTTTCTTAGGATAGTTAATCTATATCTTAGTGTCTGGCATTGTGACAGATTTCCTGTGAACCCATAAATCCCTAGAAACCCTTCATTTTGGGACGCTTCATGTAACAAAGATGGTGGTCTTGATCTTGCTGGTAAAGATAATTCTTTCGGGATTTTACTCATCCTGATGACTGTCCAAGATTTGTAAAGGTTGTAAGGTCCTTAGTCCTGGTGTCATGTACTTCATTAGAAGAGGAAGAGTCCTGCCGTGACAGCCTCTGTAAGGTCTTAGCCTTGAATATGTTTTTCTTATTTCTTTTTCTTTTCGCCTGCCATTTCATTTTGTTGGGCTTACTTGTCTGTTTTGAAGAAAGAACCAAGAGCAGCAGTAGATTCATACACTAGGAATGTTTAGCCTAAAGACAGATTTAAGACATGTCTAGCTTGTGGTTGTGTTCCTAACTTTCAGAAAGTGTGTGGTTCATCGGAGGAGAACTGCTATCAAAATACAGTACATTCATGTGACAGAATATTTGTTAATCTATATATGGAAGAAATGAACTATCAGAAATGAACATATTAGAACTTCTTGTCTTGGATTTAGACAAGGCCAGGTCAAGGTTTGCTGAGGCTTCTAAGGCTCCTTTTTTAAGTGAAGGAAACAGATACATATATGTGGTGGCCCAGTACGGAAGATTATTACCCCGTACCTTCACTGCCCTGTCAGGCAGCATCCTTCAGTGTCCCCAGGGCCGTTGTCTGTAACTTGACGTCGAAGTCTTTATTACCTCCATGCCTAGCCCAGGATCCAATGGTATACCTTCGGGTGGTTATAGGCTAAACCACGGCCTGGTGTCACAAATACAAGGGGTTAATGCCATCTGCCCCTAGGGTAACAACATCTGCCCTACACCTCACAACCCACCACCACAACTTTTGGCATCATGAACAGGATACGGGTGTGTGCCTTATGCCACAAGTCCTCCCTCAGTCTGAACTGTGTCCATTATTGTCAGAAAATCGCATTCCGATGCGAATAAAGTTGCGGCAGAAAGTGTATGGGACTTGTCAGTGAAAAGTGTTTTACCTGAGGCGCTTGTGAAATAGAATAATTCTAAAATCGTGAACACTGTGCAAGATCTGTAATGAAGCAATGTTACATGCTAAGATGTCTGCCATCATATCTGAAAGGGTTAATCTGTTGGAGGAAAAGTGCACAAAAGGATCCTGCCAGAGCCAGTGTCCCGCCCTGGGCATGGAATCCAAGTCGCAGTTCCTAGTCCTAAGTGGAACTCGAGAGGTCCGGCCCTTGTTGCCGTGGGAGTGGAAGAAGCGGATGCACCGCTGAGTCACTTCCGGTCCCAGGCCCTGCTGATGACGAAGTTCCGGTCGGCAGACATTTTGCTGGAGACCGGTATAAGAAGCGGAGCGGAACCAGACTTCTTCAATTTAGTGGAAGTTCCTGGTGAGAGCAAGAAGATGGCGGATGCGCACCAGACTACACATGCAGAGAGTCCCAAGATGGCACCGGAGGCCCGGAGAGTAACCACTGCCACGGCATACATGTTCCAAGAATTAGCAGAATGTCTCCAGAAGATCTCCATTGGGGCTGAGGAGGCCTGCTATCAAGTCCTGCTGCTTGAGGGCGACGGAGACTGGCCTACCCCTCCATCTACCTCCAGTCCAGAACCAGTGCCCCAGGTCCAGCAGCCCCCAGCATGTCCCCAGTCACCACCTCTACCCAAGTGGCTATTTGGCGACGAGCAAGCACTAATTCAGTTCATGAGTGACCATCTCCTACCCCTGCCAGGGAAGTCCCATCCTCCTGTTCTAACTGCCCAAGCCGAGAAGGTCAAACGGGAGGCCGAATTGGCTGCCATCATGGAAGAGTTAAGGGAGCAGAAGAGAAGGGAGTATGGCCCTAAAGCCATGCCTTATGAAGTCCATCATGTCCAGCAGCAGGACACTAAGAGTCTTGATGCCTTGTATATTAGAAGGCTAGAGTAACCCCGAGAGGGAGAGCCACCGCTAGAACGGCGGAGGGTCACAGTCATCAAGTGCGACAGAATGAGGGGGTATGTCACACTAATGGACTGTCACCATGGTGGTACTATTTTGGTCAACAGGAGAGCAGTGAAGAGAGATTACCTACCTCCACCTTTACACTCCCTAGAGAGCGGGGAGATTGTAGAGGATTCCCTGGTACAGAGCCTGTAAGGGGAATGGGCATCAGCCATCACAAGGCCCAACAATCCAACACAAATTCCCTTCACCTACATCCCCTGTGAAGATTAGGATTCAGATACATTTGGTCTCCTGCCACCAAGCATCAAGGGGAAAGTCGTCCAAGAAGAATGGCATCCTGGGTCACCTGTCATGCACCCCAAGTATCTGCGTCGAGGGTCGTTGACAGATGTGCCCAGGCCTACTCCTGTGGTCGAGGAGGTTTGGCCTAACCAACGTCACCAACCAAAGTGCCTCGGCCTACTCCTGCTGAGGAGGTTTGGCTGGCCCAACAGGCAACTACACTTGACCCCCAGTGGCGCAAGCTGCTGTACAAGTGGTGGTCACAGTAAGCCCAACCATCAGTGATTCCAGTTTCTCCAGTGTGTCATGGGATACTCATGTCAGCCCCATGGAGGGGGCACAGTCTCGTGGTCCTTGGTACATATCCCAGCCTAGAAAGCAAGGTGACCATTGAGGTTGGAATAGACAGTTGCCAGGCCACAGTGTTTGAAGATTGCAAGATGTTTACTACTATTGAGTCGTGATACTGTGTTTCATGCGATAGCATTGTTGTTGTTTATAGGTTCCTGCAACGTTCAAGAAGAAGTGCCTAACAAACTTGTCAAGAAGTTTACTTGTAACCACATGCGTAAGTGTTCCTGCCCGGTTTTTAGCCATGACCCTTTACTGAGGACTCAAAATGTACCTGAACTGTAGAGCGGTACAATGAAAATCTGTATATATCATCAGAGTAATATATTTTTGCCCATAATTTTTGCACAAGCAAATACTTATGTTGGTGTGTTCTGTAATAAAATGTGTATGATGTGTTGTACAGAAATGTCTAAAGTGTACAGTGTTTTTATTCATGGCATCCATATGGGAGGTATCCTGACCCAGTCAGGAAAAGCGTAACAATTGCCTCACCGCCATGACAACTTCCAGCGAGATACAGAGATTAAGCTGTAGTACCATGTATAAAAGTTATGTCACCTATAGTCCAGTACAGTCAGTATACTTATTACTAATTTAGTCTATTCAAATGTCAATGTCTAGATTAGGACTGTAGCCTTGTATATTTTCCAGTCCACCCATATCTAGAGTATATAGCCGTCTAACATGTTTCTGTCCACGTGTACAGGGTACTCTATTGGGTTCACCTGAAGTCTAGATAAAGCATGTAGTGACAGTATTGCTAAAAGTAAAGGTAATACTGTTGTATGGTGTAAAAAAACATGTAGAGCTCTGGGGAGGAGTTTTAATACCGAGGGGCCCCAGGAGCCAAGTCATTGGGCAGATAGCCTCTGGCAACCCAATCCGCAACTTGTATTTAATATTGTCATAAGAGCGTGTTGTTCAAGCAGTTACAAGTTCCGTTATCCTTACCTGTTTGCTACCACATTGGAGCTTGTATGGACATTTGCAAATATTACATGGACTCATCCTTTGTTGCTACCAGGTTAACAGACCTGTGAAGGACATTTTGCTAAGATGCCCCAGGAACGGTCATCAGGCCCCAGTGGCCACTTCAGTCCTCCGCCCTCGAGGACTGGGCATCGAGGATGACTTTAATTAAGAGGGAGAGTTTGTGGTGGCCCAGTATGGTTTTTTTTTACACCGTACCTTCACTGCCCTGTTAGGTAGCATCCTTCAGTGTACCCAGGGCCCCCTGCATTAGTTTCCCCATTGTAAATATGTTGTACTGTATAAAATGTGTTTAAGAGTTATACCATGTGATATACCATGTGATTGTTACCCAGGAGGTATCAGTGACCAGCTGACCCCATAAGTGACCTATGGGCTCCCTGCTAGTTTCCCCCATATAAGCCCTGGGTGGAGCTAGCTCTCTCTCTCTTTTGCACCAAGTCTTTGCTGAGGTCAGTCATGCCTAGAGTGTGTGTCCAGAGTATTGGAGGCCTCAAGTCAAGTCCTGCAGCCACAGTCAAGTGCAAGTAAGCTAAACCTGCAGCATTGTCCATCATCAGTCAAGTCAAGTCAGTCTCTGTCAAATTGTCAAGCAACGTGGCCTGCACCAAATTGTCTAGTCCTACTACAAGTCCCAGTAAAGTATAGACTTTACCAACTGTCTACCCTCAGTAAAGCTACCATTGTCCTTAACTTAGCGTCAAAGTCTTTATTGCCCCCTTGCCTAGCCCAGGATTCAGCAGCTAAACCATGCCCTGGCATCACGAATACAAGGGGTTAATGCCATCTTCCCCTAGGGTAACAACATCTGCCCTGCACCTCACACCCTGCCACCACATATACAAGAATGCATTTTTGTTATGGTTTTAACCCGCCCATTGTGGCCTCTTTAATTGTAGAGGCATCCACAGAATGTCCATACAGTTGAATACTGTATAGGAAACTCTGCAGTTGTGGCTGCAAAAGTCATCATGGTAGTCTGGGCCGGAAGGAGAAAAAAAGGGAGTATGAACATCTCTATTCAGAGAAGACGCCACCTGGATGTAACTGCACTGTAATCACCTATACGGTCTGCAGAGCCCATGTAGAGCTGGTATGTACCACCATATGGTCACTGTATGATGATAATATTTGTCTGTGCATAAGAATTTTGTTATATTTAATAAAAGTATGGTGAAATTATCCCATTACTATATGTAGTAAAATGTTATCATGGTTTTGTGATGTTATTTTTATTGTTTTTTTTAACCTCCCTCTTGAGAAAATCCTGTGTACAACACTAAAAGGGAGTATAACTGGGGAAAACCAGGCTACACATGAAAGATCACAAAAATAGTCTTAAGCCGCTAGAGGAGGAGAGAGCACACCGTATAGCTTAAGCATGCAAATATACAATACCACTGGGGAACACTGGCAGCCTCCAGACCCGATATATAACATACGCAGCACCTGCAGGGTGCACACACTAGATAAAGTATCAAACAATACAATGGAAAAGGGTAGCGTGCACTCACCGCGGGTAAACAGCTGCAGGCCCGAGGTCCGGGATCACCGTGGCATAGACGAGGACGGTAAGGGGCGCTCAGAGGCTACGCCGGCAATTTCGGACGTAGGAACGTCCTTCTACCGGCCTCCAAGGCCGGAAGAAGGACGTTCCTACGTCCGAAACTGCCGGCGTAGCCTCTGAGCGCCCCTTACCGTCCTCGTCTATGCCGCGGTGATCCCGGACCTCGGGCCTGCAGCTGTTTACCCGCGGTGAGTGCACGCTACCCTTTTCCATTGTATCACAAAAATAGTCTTTTAAAAACTGCCATGAAGTAAGCAAGGATCAGTATAATGAAGTATCCAAATTTTTGTTACCATAATGCCCAAATTATAGCGATCTGATTGGTTGCTATGGGCAACTCAGCAACTTTTCCTCTGGACAGGTTTTGATAAATCTCCCCCTTTATGTTGCACCGCGCTGTACTTCTCATGAAAATCCTCGTCCAGTAGTTTCCGTTATTTGGGCCTGAGAACTATTGAGATAGAGAACGCTGCACACACATCATAAAGGAGTATTCAGTAAAAGGGACCAAATCATCATCATTCTCCTGACTCCTAAGCTGTAATTTTCCAAAGCTTCACTTCAAGATACTAGAATGGCAAAAGGAGTTCAGTAAAGTTACCAGATGTTTACCAGAACTTTGGCTTCAGAAGTCTTATTCCTGGACTTTGTATTCGGGAACAGCTTTATTTTTGGTATCCACGGAGGAACATTCAGGTGGACACCACTCAGCTACATGAGAGAAACCATAAGAACTACTGGCCTCATCATACACCTTCCATGGCAGCCACAAAACTATTTCATGTTGGGAGTCCTAGTTCTCCGAGAAGTTGGTGGCTAAGGCTAAGTTTTCCACTACAGAAAAGACCATTGTATGATGAAAATATTGTATGTTGAGGCCATTGTAAGTTGAAGGATCACTGTATATTGCTGGGTCTTAGCATGGAGTCTTTTCCACTTGGTTTTTTTTTCTGGTAGTTTTTGGAAAACTGCTGCTGAAGTTTTTGAGCCAAAGTCAGAAGTGGATCCATAAGGGAGGAGAAGTGTAAGTTCTTCCTTTATATGTCCTATTCCTTTTGAATACACTTCTGGCTTTGGCTCAAAAACTGCAGTGGCAGATCTCCAAAAACTGCCAGAAAAAAAAACAAGTGGAAAAGAGTCCATGCTAAGACCCAGCAATATACAGTGATCCTTCAACTTACAATGCCCTCAACATACAATATTTTCATCATACAATGGTCTTTTCTGGACCATTGTAACTTGAAACCCGACTCAACATACAATGGCTGGAAGAATCGACTACTCGGAATGGGCATTTTACTGGTAAACCCCTGTATTACTGAAGTGCATGCACTGGCTGGTGTCTGGTAGCACCCCCTACAGTACAGGGAGGTATTACATGTTCTGTACTACTCTTTACCTGTATTACTGAAGTGTATGCACTAACTGACTGTCTGGTAGCACCCCCTACAGTACAGGGAGGTATTACATGTTCTGTACTACTCTTTACCTGTGCCAGTGATAGCTGCTCCAGGTGGGGGCAGCTCCATTTTACATTTTTTGGGACACTGTGTGTACTGTGCAGGATCCTGAAGAAGCGTGATTTACAGCTCCCAGCAGATCTTTCTTTTCTATGTAAGGACTTGCTTTATCTGTATTAGTTATTTCCTTTTTTTTTTCCTTAAAGGGGTACTCCGGTGGAAAACCTTTTTTTTTTTTTTTTTTTTTAAATCAACTGGTGCCAGAAAGTTAAACAGATTTGTAAATGACTTCTATTAAAAATTTTTTTTATCCTTCCAGTACTTTTTAGCAGCTGTATGCTCCAGAGGAAATTCTTTGCTTTTTGAATTTATTTTTTGTCTTGTCCACAGTGCTCTCTGCTGACACCTGATGCCCGTATCAACAACTGTCCAGAGCAGGAGAAAATCCCCATAGCAAACCTGTGCTACTCTGGACAGTTCCTGACACGGACAGAGGTGTCAGCAGAGAGCACTGTGGACAAGACAAAAAGGAAATTCAAAAAAGCAAGGAATTTCCTCTGTAGCATACAGCTGCTAATAAGTACTGGAAGGATAAAGATTTTTTTAATAGAAGTAATTTACAAATCTGGCACCAGTTAATTTAAAAAAAAAAAAGTTTTCCACCGGGGTACCTCTTTAATCCTCCCTTTTTCCTATTTTTGGATGACATTTTGTAGCTTCAGAACCAATTACCAGGTTTCCATAGAG
Source organism: Hyla sarda (assembly GCF_029499605.1). Taxonomy (NCBI): domain Eukaryota; kingdom Metazoa; phylum Chordata; class Amphibia; order Anura; family Hylidae; genus Hyla; species Hyla sarda. The sequence goes on from NC_079197.1 coordinate 23,537,310, forward strand.
CAGTGTTTCCCAACCAGGGTGCCTCCAGCTGTTGCAAAACTACAACTCCCAGCATGCCCAGACAGCCTTCGGCTGTCTGGGCATGCTGGGAGTTGTAGTTTTGCAACAGCTGGAGGCACCCTGGTTTGGAAACACTTCCATAGAGTTATGATCTCAACATACAATGGTCGTCCTGGAACCGATTAATATTGTAACTTGAGGGACCACTGTATGCTGAGCCGCAGGTTGCCTGAGTTTCCAAACTACTGTGTGATTTATTCGACCGGTGATTTAAAGTAGGGGGGGTTACATTATCCTATTAAACTATATTTATTCTAAGCCACCATGTCAGTGACACAAGACAGTTTAGAATCCCATGTCCCCAAGTTGGTTATTAAAGAAAATAATAAAACCCTATAAAGGGTAATATATCAGCGCGCTCTGCACACACACATACGGCACTGTACATACAGTATAGGAAACGTGAGCACTTACTGGGCTGGCAAGGTGTTGAAGAGGTAATGTATTATATACATAGACTCATTTATAATGCTGCTTTTTTAACTGATACATATGTGGCCTTTTCATCTCAGTCGACCTGCGTTGCTTTGAAATGCGTTTCATGGTCCCCTGGGATTTCAGAGGTTTAGCTGAAGTGCCAGAAAATAGTGCAAGTCTTACGAGTAAGGGGCATCCTCAAAGGGGCTTGTGCTGAACATATTGTTTTAGGTATCGCTCCTAGTGCTTTCCTGTATACAGTTTTATACACAGTTTGTTTTCTACTATTGTATAGGGTTTTATGTTTTTTTTTTATCTTTATGTGAATGTCCACCCTATTATACTTTAATAAATCCAAAATTCTACAATGACTGATATCTTAAATCTAAATGTGTTAAAGGGGTATTCCGGAGGAAAACAATTTTTTTTTTTTTTTTTTTTTTTTAAATCAACTGGTGCCATAACGTTAAACAGATTTGTAAATTAGAAAAATATTGCCCGGACCTTCCAAGGTAGTGTGATTTGATTGAATAAACAATAGATAACTGGGTCGTACTCCAATAATAATTCAATGGTTATTTATTTAAAATGTATAGTGCATTACTCCTCACAGGGCCCTTGTGAGAAAAAACACATATAATAGATATACAAAATTAGATATACAAGATTAGACGATCTTGAAATGTAAAAATATTATAAAAATATATCACTGGCATATAAAATAGCTCTATATAGACAAATTCATATAACGTCTTTAGGGTATTGTAAAGGTATGGTATAAATGTCCTTTTATGTGGCAATTATAAATCAAAGTGGATACTCTGTTACCGGTCCTGAATGATGTGGCTCTGTCAGCTCCCGTGCCCAGATAGCGGTCAGCGATCTTAGATAGTGCTATGGCTTTAACTCTCAAGGTCCAGGTGTTATGCGGTAGTGGTCGTCCCAGGCTGGTGGCACTGGCAGGCGCCGATGGTGAATTCGCCGGGAGGCCGTGCGCTAGCAAGCGCCGATGGAAGATTTGTCAGGAGACCAAGCGCTGGCAGGCGCTGATGGTATCGATCTCCTCACCGCTGGACTTGGAAGCCGGAGACTACACGCTGGGTAGATGGAGTTTGCCTCGTGTAGATGGCGTGTGACGTCAACTTGAGCCGGAGCTGACCAGGTAAAATCAGGACCGGACACTAGTCAAGATCGACTAATGCGTAGGAGATCCACAATGTGATGTATTTGCTCCGTGAGCTAGAGCTTAAGTTCATGGGCAGCATAAATGCCAGTGAGCAAGATTAGTGCATAAGACTAGACGCGTTTCAGGGTTCTCAAATACGACCCTTTCCTCAGTAGTCATGACTACTGAGGAAAGGGTCGTATTTGAGAACCCTGAAACGCATCTAGTCTTATGCACTAATCTTGCTCACTGGCATTTATGCTCCCCATGAACTTAAGCTCTAGCTCACGGAGCAAATACATCACATTGTGGATCTCCTACGCATTAGTCGATCTTGACTAGTGTCCGGTCCTGATTTTACCTGGTCAGCTCCGGCTCAAGTTGACGTCACACGCCATCTACACGAGGCAAACTCCATCTACCCAGCGTGTAGTCTCCGGCTTCCAAGTCCAGCGGTGAGGAGATCGATACCATCAGCGCCTGCCAGCGCTTGGTCTCCTGACAAATCTTCCATCGGCGCTTGCTAGCGCACGGCCTCCCGGCGAATTCACCATCGGCGCCTGCCAGTGCCACCAGCCTGGGACGACCACTACCGCATAACACCTGGACCTTGAGAGTTAAAGCCATAGCACTATCTAAGATCGCTGACCGCTATCTGGGCACGGGAGCTGACAGAGCCACATCATTCAGGACCGGTAACAGAGTATCCACTTTGATTTATAATTGCCACATAAAAGGACATTTATACCATACCTTTACAATACCCTAAAGACGTTATATGAATTTGTCTATATAGAGCTATTTTATATGCCAGTGATATATTTTTATAATATTTTTACATTTCAAGATCGTCTAATCTTGTATATCTAATTTTGTATATCTATTATATGTGTTTTTTCTCACAAGGGCCCTGTGAGGAGTAATGCACTATACATTTTAAATAAATAACCATTGAATTATTATTGGAGTACGACCCAGTTATCTATTGTTTATTCAATCAAATCACACTACCTTGGAAGGTCCGGGCAATATTTTTCTATACATATTTTGTTATTTTTTGCAGCTGTGGTATAGTTGCATGCCCTGTTGACCTCAGGCAGTGTCTACACATTAATTGTGAGCTGCACTTGCACCCCTTTTTTCCTTTTCTTCAGATTTGTAAATTACTTCTATTTAAAATCTTAAAGGGGTTATCCAGGAAAAAACTGTTACGCCGAGCGCTCCGGGTCCCTGCTCCTCCCCGAAGCGCTCGCGGCGTTTCTCTCCCTGCAGCACCCCGGTCAGACCCGCTGACCGAGAGCGCTGCACTGACATTGCCGGCGGGGATGCGATTCGCTTTGCGGAACGCGCCCGCTCGCGAATCGCATCCCAAGTCACTCACCTGTCCCGGTCCCCGGCTGTCATGCTCTGGCGCGCGCGGCTCCGCTCTCTCTAGGGCGCGCGCGCGCCAGCTCTCTGAGATTTAAAGGGACAGTGCACCAATGATTGGTGCCTGGTCCAATCACCCTAATTAGTTTCCACCTGCTCCCTGGATATATTACCTCACTTCCCCTGCACTTCCTTGCCGGATCTTGTTGCCTTAGTGCCTAGAGAAAGCTTCTTCTGTGTTTACCATTACTGTGTTCCTGACCTCCTGCTATTACCATTGACTACGAACCTTGCCGCCTGCCCCGACCTTCTGCTACGTCTGACCTTGCTCTTGTCTACTCCCTTGTACCGCGCCTATCTCAGCAGTCAGAGAGGTTGAGCCATTGCCAGTGGATACGACCTGGTCACTACCGCCGCAGCAAGACCATCCCGCTTTGCGGCGGACTCTGGTGAATACCAGTGGCAACTTAGAACCGGTCCACTGACACGGTCCACGCCAATCCCTCTCTGGCACAGAGGATCCACCTCCAGCCTGCCGAATCGTGACAAAAACTTTTTTATATATATCAACTGGCTTTAGAAAGTTAAACAGATTTGTAAATTACTTCTATAAAAAAAATCTTAATCCTTTCAGTACTTATGAGCTGCTGAAATTGAGTTGTTCTTTCTGTCTAAGTGCTCTCTGATGACACGTGTCTCGGGATCAGGAATAAAATAAAACCAATATGGATGAATAAAAACGTTAAGGGGGCAATAAACAACAAAAATAAAGCATTTAAACTACTAAAACAGGACAACAGTGAAGAAACATTAAAAAACTAAAGAGAAAAATGTAGAATATGTAAAAAAAAAACTGATAAAAGCTGCAAAAATATAGACAGAAAGACTCATTGCCAAAGAGAGTAAAACTAAACCCAAAATGTTCATTAACTATATAACTAAAAAAAAGTCAAAAATGAAAGTGTAGGCCCCCTTAAAAAATTATGAGGAAGAAATTATAGACGGGGATCAGGAAAAAGCAAATATATTAAACAAATTCTTCTCCACTGTATTCACTGAGGAAAATGAAATGCCAGGTGAAATACAGCGAGATAAGGTAAACTCTCCAGTACAGGTCACCTGTCTAACCCAGGAAGAAGTACAGTGCCGCCTACAAAAAATCAAAATAGACAAATCACCAGGTCCAGATGAGATTCACCCCTGTGTTCTAAAGGAATTAAGTAATGTAATAGACAGACCCCTATTTTTAATATTCAGGGACTCTGTAGTAACAGGGACTGTTCCCCAGGACTGGCGCATGGCAAATGTGGTGCCAATATTTAAAAAGGGGTCAAAAGGTGCCCCCGGGAATTATAGGCCTGTTAGTTTAACCTCCGTTCTATGTAACTTGTTTGAGGGTTTTCTAAGAGATGCTATTTTGGATTATCTTGATAAAAATAAATGTGTGACCCCGTATCAGCATGGCTTTATGAGGGATCAGTCCTATCAAACTAACCTGATCAGCTTTTATGAGGAGGTGAGCTCCAGACTGGACCAGGGCAATCGCTGGATGTCGTATATCTGGATTTTTCCGAAGCACTTGATACGGTGCCACATAAAAATTTGGTGCATAAAAAGAGAAGGATTGGGCTGGGGGAGAATGTGTGTAAGTGGGTTAGTAACTGGCTTAGGAAACAGAGGGTGGTTATTAATGGTACTTATTCTGATTGGGTGAGTGTTACTAGTGGGGACCACAGGGGACAGTCTTGAGTCCTGTTCTATTTAATATATTCATTAATGACCTTGTAGAGGGGTTGAATAGTAAAGTAGCAATCTTTGCAGTTGATACTAAACTTTGTAAAGCGGCAAACACTATAGAGGACAGTGCACTGTTACTAATGGATCTGGATAGGTTGGAGGTTTGGTCTGGGAAGTGGCAGATGAGGTTCAACACTGATAAATGTAAGGTAATGCACATGGGGAAGAAAAATCCGGGCTGGGATTATGTATTAAATGGGAGAACACTTGGGACGACTGACGTGGAAAAGGACTTAGGAGTCTTAGTTAATAGTAAAATTCGCTGTAGAGACCAGTGTCGGGCAGCTGCTGCCAAGGCAAATAAAATCATGGGGGGCATCAATAGGGGCATAGATGCCCTAGACAAGGAAATAATTCTACCGCTGTACAAATCACTAGTCAGACCACACATAGAATACTGTGTACAGTACTGGGCACGAGTGTACAAGAAAGATATAGTGGAGCTGGAGAGGATTCAAAGACTGGCAACCAGAGTAATACGGGGAATGGGAGGACTACAGTACCCAGAAAGATTATCAGAATTAGGGTTATTTAGTTTAGAAAAAAGAAGGCTTAGGGGCGACCTAATTACTATGTATAAATATATCAGGGGACCGTACAGTGATCTCTCCCATGATCTATGTATACACAGGACTGTATCTATAACAAGGGGGCATCCTCTACGTCTAGAGGAAAGAAGGTTTCTACACCAACACAGACGGGGGTTCTTTACTGTAAGAGCAGTGAGACTGTGGAATTTTCTCCCGAAGGAGATGGTCATGTAAATGTTACGCCTAGCGCTCCGGGTCCCCGCTCCTCCCCGGAGCGCTCACGGCGTCTTTCTCCCTGCAGCGCCCCGGTCAGTCCCGCTGACCGGGAGCGCTGCACTGTCATGGCCGTCGGGGATGCGATTCGCACAGCGGGACGCGCCCGCTCGTGAATCGCATCCCAGGTCACTTACCCGTCCCGGTCCCCTGCTGTCATGTGCTGGCGCGCGCGGCTCCGCTCTCTAGGGCGCGTGCGTGCCAGCTCTCTGAGACTTAAAGGGCCAGTGCACCAATGATTGGTGCCTGGCCCAATTAGCTTAATTGGCTTCCACCTGCTCCCTGGCTATATCTGATCTCCTCCCATGCACTCCCTTGCCGGATCTTGTTGCCTTGTGCCAGTGAAAGCGTTTAGTGTGTCCAAAGCCTGTGTTACCTGAACTTCTGCTATCCATCCTGACTACGAACCTTGCCGCCTGCCCCCGACCTTCTGCTACGTCTGACCTTGCCTCTGCCTAGTCCTTCTGTCCCACGCCTTCTCAGCAGTCAGCGAGGTTGAGCCGTTGCTAGTGGATACGACCTGGTTGCTACTGCCGCAGCAAGACCATCCCGCTTTGCGGCGGGCTCTGGTGAAAACCAGTAGCCTCTTAGAACCGGTCCACTAGCACGGTCCACGCCAATCCCTCGCTGACACAGCGGATCCACAACCCGTAAGCCGAATCGTGACAGTAGATCCGGCCATGGATCCCGCTGAGGTGCCGCTGCCAAGTCTCGCTGATCTTCCCACGGTGGTCGCTCAGCAATCGCAGCAGATTGCCCAACAAGGACAGCAGCTGTCGCAGTTGACCGCCATGTTACAGCAACTTCTGCCTCTGCTACAGCAGCAACCATCTCCTCCGCCAGCTCCTGCACCTCCTCCGCAGCGAGTGGCCGCTCCTAACCTACGCTTGTCCCTGCCGGACAAATTTGATGGGGACTCTAAACTCTGCCGTGGATTTTTGTCTCAGTGTTCCCTGCATATGGAGATGTTGTCGGACTTGTTTCCTACAGAACGGTCTAAGGTGGCGTTCGTAGTAAGCCTTCTTTCAGGAAAGGCCTTGTCTTGGGCCACACCGCTCTGGGACCGCAATGATCCTGCCACAGCCACAGTCCAGTCCTTCTTCGCTGAAGTCCGGAGTGTCTTTGAGGAGCCAGCCCGAGCTTCTTCTGCCGAGACTGCCCTGTTGAACCTGGTCCAGGGTAATTCTTCAGTGGGCGAGTACGCCATCCAATTCCGTACTCTTGCTTCCGAGTTATCATGGAATAACGAGGCTCTCTGCGCGACCTTTAAAAAAGGCCTATCCAGTCGCATCAAGGATGTGCTGGCCGCACGAGAGATTCCTGCCAACCTCCAAGAACTCATCCATTTGGCTACCCGCATTGACATGCGTTTTTCTGAGCGACACCAAGAGCTCCGCCAGGAAAAAGACTTAGATCTCTGGGCACCTCTCCCACAGCATCCTTTGCAGTCTACGCCTGGGCCTCCCGCCGAGGAGGCCATGCAAGTGGATCGGTCTCGCCTGACCCAGGAAGAGAGGAATCGCCGTAGAGAAGAAAATCTCTGTCTGTACTGTGCCAGTTCCGAGCATTTCTTGGTGGATTGCCCTATCCGTCCTCCACGTCTGGGAAACGCACGCACGCACCCAGCTCACGTGGGTGTGGCGTCTCTTGGTTCTAAGTCTGCTTCTCCACGTCTCACGGTGCCCGTGCGGATTTCTCCTTCAGCCAACTCCTCCCTCTCAGCCGTGGCCTGCTTGGACTCTGGTGCCTCTGGAAATTTTATATTGGAGTCCTTTGTGAATAAATTCAGCATCCCGGTGACCCGTCTCGTCAAGCCGCTCTACATTTCCGCGGTCAACGGAGCCAGATTGGACTGCACCGTGCGTTACCGCACAGAACCCCTCCTGATGTCTATTGGACCCCACCTCGAGAGGATTGAGCTCTTCGTTCTCCCCGGCTGTACCTCTGAGGTCCTCCTCGGTCTGCCATGGCTCCGGCTTCATTCTCCCACCCTTGATTGGACCACCGGGGAGATCAGGAACTGGGACTCTGCCTGCCACAGGAAGTGCCTCTCCCCCCCTCCCAGTCCCGTCAGGCAAGCCTCTGTGCCTCCTCATGGCTCCCGTCCTTGTGTCTCCCTGCCCCGTGCCAAGCTTCACCCTCTGCCCTCCCTCCCCATTCCAACTCCTGCTGTACTGCCTGCCGTTGAGGAAACCCTCCATTCTTTCCCGGTGTCCTCTTCCCAGGGGAGGCAGTCACCGGACAAAAAAAAGGGGAGACCTAAGGGGGGGGGGTACTGTTACGCCTAGCGCTCCGGGTCCCCGCTCCTCCCCGGAGCGCTCACGGCGTCTTTCTCCCTGCAGCGCCCCGGTCAGTCCCGCTGACCGGGAGCGCTGCACTGTTATGGCCGTCGGGGATGCGATTCGCACAGCGGGACGCGCCCGTTCGCGAATCGCATCCCAGGTCACTTACCCGTCCCGGTCCCCTACTGTCATGTGCTGGCGCGCGCGGCTCCGCTCTCTAGGGCGCGCGCGTGCCAGCTCTCTGAGACTTAAAGGGCCAGTGCACCAATGATTGGTGCCTGGCCCAATTAGCTTAATTGGCTTCCACCTGCTCCCTGGCTATATCTGATCTCCTCCCATGCACTCCCTTGCCGGATCTTGTTGCCTTGTGCCAGTGAAAGCGTTTAGTGTGTCCAAAGCCTGTGTTACCTGAACTTCTGCTATCCATCCTGACTACGAACCTTGCCGCCTGCCCCCGACCTTCTGCTACGTCTGACCTTGCCTCTGCCTAGTCCTTCTGTCCCACGCCTTCTCAGCAGTCAGCGAGGTAGAGCCGTTGCTAGTGGATACGACCTGGTTGCTACTGCCGCAGCAAGACCATCCCGCTTTGCGGCGGGCTCTGGTGAAAACCAGTAGCCTCTTAGAACCGGTCCACTAGCACGGTCCACGCCAATCCCTCGCTGACACAGCGGATCCACAACCCGTAAGCCGAATCGTGACAGTAAACTCTGTAAAAGAGTTCAAAAGGGGTCTGGATGCATTTTTGGAGAGTAAGAACATTGCTGGTTATGTATACTAGATTTATAGGGACAGAACATTGATTCTGATGCCATATTTGGAGTCAGGAAGGAATTTTTACCTCTAATATGAGGGTTTTTTGCCTTCCTCTGGATCAACTCAGTAGGGAATTATTAGGGTTATAGGTTGAACTTGATGGACTCTGGTCTTTTTTCAACCTTATGAAATATGTAACTATGTAATATACATTGGTTGAAACATTTGTATATTTTTGGGTGAAAAAATGCTGACCCTGCAGCTATTGACTGTGTGTCTTTGTGCCAAGGCGAAATACAATAGGTATGGGCGGGACAAGTAGAGCTCTGGGCAAACGCAGGCTCCTGGCAATCATCCTGCTGTTTGAGCCGGGAGCGTGTCATAGAGCCTCAGTGCACAGAGCCCTGCTTGTCCTCAGTGTACAGAGACCTGCTTGTCCTCAGTGTACAGAGTCCTGCTTGTCCTCAGTGTACAGAGACCTGCTTGTCCTCAGTGAACAGAGCCCTGCTTGTCCTCAGTGTACAGAGTCCTGCTTGTTCTCAGTGCACAGAGCCCTGCTTGTCCTCAGTACAGAGAGCCCTGCTCGTCCTCAGTGTACAGAGCCCTGCTTGTCCTCAGTGTACAGATCCCTGCTTGTCCTCAGTGTACAGAGACCTGCGTGTCCTCAGTGTACAGAGACCTGTTTGTCCTCAGTGCACAGAGCCCTGCCTGTCCTCAGTGTACAGAGCCCTGCTTGTCCTCGGTGTACAGAGACCTGCTTGTCCTCAGTGCATAGAGAACAGCTTGTCCTCAGTGTACAGAGCCCTGCTTGTCCTCAGTGTACAGAGCCCTGCTTGTTCTCAGTGTACAGAGCACTGCTTGTCCTCAGTACACAGAGTCCTGCTTGTCCTCAGTGTACAGAGCCCTGTTTGTCCTCAGTGTACAGAGCCCTGCTTGTCATCATTGTACAGAGCCCTGCTTGTCCTCAGTGTACAGAGCCCTGCTTGTCCTCAGTGTACAGAGCCCTGTTTGTCCTCAGTGTACAGAGCCCTGCTTGTCCTCAGTGTACAGAGCCCTGCTTTTCCTCAGTGTTCAGAGCCCTGCTTGTCCTCAGTGTACAGAGCTCTGCTTGTTCTCAGTGTACAGAGCCCTGCTTGTCCTCAGTGCACAGAGCACTGCTTGTCCTCAGTGTACAGAGCCCTGCTTGTCCTCAGTGTACAGAGCCCTGCTTGTCCTCAGTGTACAGAGCCCTGCTTTTCCTCAGTGTACAGAGCCCTGCTTGTCCTCAGTGTACAGAGCTCTGCTTGTTCTCAGTGTACAGAGCCCTGCATGTCCTCAGTGCACAGAGCCCTGCTTGTCCTCAGTGTACAGAGCCCTGCTTGTCCTCAGTGTGCAGAGCCCTGCTTGTACCCTGCTTGTCCTCAGTGTACAGAGCCCTGCTTGTCCTCAGTGTACAGAGCCCTGCTTGTCCTCAGTGTACAGAGCCCTGCTTGTCCTCAGTGTACAGAGCCCTGCTTGTCCTCAGTGTACAGAACTCTGCTTGTCCTCAGTGTACAGAGCCCTGCTTGCCCTCAGTGTAGAGAGCCCTGCTTGTCCTCAGTGTACAGAGCCCTGCTTGTCCTCAGTGTACAGAGCCCTGCCTGTCCTCAGTGTACAGAGCCCTGCTTGCCCTCAGTGTACAGAGCCCTGCTTGTCCTCAGTGTACAGAGCCCTGCTTGTCCTCAGTGTACAGAGCCCTGCTTGTCCTCAGTGTACAGAGCCCTGCTTGTCCTCAGTGTACAGAGCCCTGCTTGTCCTCAGTGTACAGAGCCCTGCTTGTCCTCAGTGTACAGAGCCCTGCTTGCCCTCAGTGTAAAGAGCCCTGCTTGTCCTCAGTGTACAGAGCCCTGCTTGCCCTCAGTGTACAGAGCCCTGCCTGTCCTCAGTGTACAGAGCCCTGCTTGTCCTCAGTGTACAGAGCCCTGCTTGTCCTCAGTGTACAGAGCCCTGCTTGTCCTCAGTGTACAGAGCCCTGCTTGTCCTCAGTGTACAGAGCTCTGCTTGTCCTCAGTGTACAGAGCTCTGCTTGTTCTCAGTGTACAGAGCCCTGCTTGTCCTCAGTGCACAGAGCCCTGCTTGTCCTCAGTGTACAGAGCCCTGCTTGTCCTCAGTGTACAGAGCCCTGCTTGTCCTCAGTGTACAGAGCCCTGCTTGTCCTCAGTGTACAGAGCCCTGCTTGTCCTCAGTGTACAGAGCCCTGCTTGTCCTCAGTGTACAGAGTCACGCTTGTTCTCAGTGTACAGAGCCCTGCTTGTCCTCACTTTTCATAACAGGCTCCATTTAAAACCATGAATAACCAGGATAGTTGCTATTGATTGATCTTATTATATGCTTCCTTATATTCTGATTACGCCTTGTTCGATGGTCAGGGCTGGTAGAGCTGGAGAGAATACTAAGGCCCACAGTCCATTCACTGTATAATACATTCACAATACTCAGTAGAGACACAGAATGATGACAGATCTATGAATAGCAGTTCACTGATGGTTTCAGCAACAGGAGACTGGTTTTCTTTGGAGTGAAAAATAAATATAGTAACTGGAAGCAACAAGAAAACCATGAAGTTATATTCTATGCATGTTCAAGTTTACAGAGGTTGGCAATAGAGCCAGTGTCCACCGCTCATCCATAGAGTCATGGGATATTCCCAAGAGGCTGCATCAAATGGGAATATCATGAGCAATGGAATATGGATGAGCAATTGTTAGAGATGGGAATTGACCAATGTGGTTGTTTATATCATTGCCAACTTCTTTATACAGCAACACTATTAGGTCGAGTTCACTAGAATTTCCGAGCAGAATTTTTTAATGGAATTCCGCTTGGAAATTCTGGTGCAGCAATGGGATTTCACTGCAAAGTGCATATTATAAAATTTTAGCAGTGGATATTACACTGCTAAAATTCCGCACCTATAAGAATGGACTTGTCCTTTCTTTAGGCAAAATCCTCTCCGCAGACATTGCCATCTATGGGGGCAGCAATGTCTGCACAGCTCTAGCGCCAACTGGTTCAGTCGGTGCTCACCGCACTTGGAAGCCCCGGCCTAAGGGCTAGTTCATAATAAGGGAATTCTGCCTTGAATCAGAATCCCATTGGTTTTAGTAGGACTTCAACTCTGTTCACACTCTATAATTTCCACATGGTAATTTCCGCCGAGGACCTGAATTCTGCATGTCCGTTCTTCTGCCCGAATCTGCAAGTAGAATCCCATAAAGCCAATGGGACTTTGAATTTCCATGCCAAATTTCACTCCAAATAAGCACCAATTTCTCTTAAGTTCTGCTTCATTTTACCATGGAGCAGAAAGAGAATTTCAGCGAGAAAATGTCAGCGGGGAAAGTGTGAACATATCCCTAACACAACACTGGGAAGGGTCTCCCCTTCTATGCCTTAAAAAAGAGCAGGGGTTTAAGAATTGGTACCACCTATTTGTTGTTCATGTGTCAACTACGAGATATCCACTTCTACCAGTGAAAACCATCAACAAGCAGGCTGGGTCCTGCTGACGGATCTTATTTTAGATAGATTTTTAGTCAGTTCTTAGTTAATTTGATAAATATAATCCACATTTTATTTATGGAAAGTAGAAAACGGCACTCACCATCAAAAGCAGGTAAAATCTTCTTCTTTATTTCATCATTTAAAATATGATATAGCGTGCCGGCAGACTAGCTGGGAGAGAGGAGGACGAGGAGACGGTAGCTACTTCACGCATGTTCTGCGCTTTGCTAGCCTAACAAATCGCGGAACGTGTGTGAAGTAGCTATCGCTGCTGTCTCCTCGTCCCCCTCTCTCCCAGCTAGTCTGCCGGCACGATATATCATATTTTAAATGATGAAATAAAGAAGAAGATTTTACCTGCTTTTGATGGTGAGTGCCATTTTCTACATTCTATAAATATCGTTGTTTTATGGACTAGCGTTTCTTGCACACACTAGACCATCCATATACTGGATTCTAACAGAGCACCACGTCTGGCATCCTTAGCAGCTCCACACTCACACCTCCAGCAATTACGGTTCTTGGTTGTAGCCGGTTCCTCCTACACAATAATCCACATTTTATATTCCATACTTTTCCCAATGATTGATGCGCGGGCCTCAATCACATGACCGTTCATTTATTTTCCATGTACCTTTCGTAGCCTCGTCGTCTCTAATTGTTTTCACATTTTCCTTGCAGTGTCCACTCTTATAAAACTCAATCTAATAATGCTTAAAAATGATACAGTGGTGTTGCCATTCCTCTACGTTACACTGTGGTTTTCATAGACCGCTGTTCTTAGCGCTATTTGCAAATTTGCGTGACCCGGGCCTCATACTTGTAATGGTGCAGGGGATTCTGTCAAGCGTAAGCTTACTGTTAGATTCATTTTATATGCTGGGCCCAAGGAGAGGAACAATCCTTCAAGAGGGTATTGAATTTCAGGGGGAAAAAACCATGTAATGTTCTGTCCATTTGTCACCTGGACAGGCTGAGCACTCTCTACATGGGATCTGCCTTCTTAAAAGCAACTTTGAAGGTATTTTATAAGCACTTCTGGGTAGGAATTCCTTTTGCCCTAGTGTGCTTTCCTGTTACGACTCCCTGCAGTGCAATGTCTGTTTTGTGAAGCTCTGTGTACACACTACATACCAACCCAGGCCTGCAGCAAGCAGTCTCCGTCTTAGAATAATACTGCCCTCAGCCCCTTTAATGCTTTTTTAGGGTGAACCCACTGCCGTCCTAATAGAGTCCAGCTAAGCAGGGGGTCAGTGCTGTTTCCTTAAAGGGGTAACATTTTTTTTTTTTTTTTAAATCAACTGGTGTCAGAAAGTTAAACAGATTTGTAAATTACTTCTATTAAAAAAAATCTTTATCCTTCCAGTACTTATTAGCAGCTGTATGCTACAGAGAAAATTCCTTGCTTTTTTAATTTCTTTATTGTCTTGTCCACAGTGCTCTCTGCTGACACCTCTGTACATTTTAGGAACTGTCCAGAGTAGGAGAAAATCCCCATAGCAAACCTCTCCTGCTCTGGACAGTTCCTGAAATCAACAGAGGTGTCAGCAGAGAGCACTGTGGTCAGACAGAAAGGAAATTCAAAAAGAAAAGAACTTCCTGTGGAGCATACAGAAGCCTATAAGTATTAGAAGGATTACGATTTTTTAATAGAAGTTATTTATAAATCTGTTTAACTTTCTTTCATCAGTTGATTTAAAATTTTTTTTTTCCAGTGGGGTACCCCTTTAAGAACTATTCCCTTTACCATCATATAGTAGATGAGTGGAGTAGAGATTAGGGTTGCCACCTGGCCGGTATTTTACCAGCACAGACGGTATTTTGGCGACCCTGACGATATTTTTATATAAAAAATACCTGCAATGCAATGGCCGGCATTTATCCAGCCAATCCTCCAACTCCCGGAATGTTGTACCATAACCTCTACCAGTGCTTCCCAACCAGAGCGCCTCCAGCTAGAGATGAGCGAACTTACAGTAATTCGATTTGTCACGAACCTTGCGGCTCGGCGGTTGCTGACTTTAGCCTGCATAAATTAGTTCAGCTTTCAGGTGCTCCGGTGGGCTGGAAAAGGTGGATGAATCGAATTACTGTAACTTTGCTCATCTCTACCTCCGGCTGTTGCCAAACTACAACTCCCAGCACACCCGGACAGCCAATGGCTGTCCAGGCATGCTAAGAGTTGTAGTTTTGCAACAGCTGGAGGCACCCCTGGTTGGGAAACATTGACCTATACTATATACTACTATACAGCCCAACATGCTGGGAGTTGTAGTTTTGAAACAGCTGGAGGCACACTGGTTGAGAAACACTGACCTATACTATATACTACTATACAGTTCAACATGCTGGGAGTTGTAGTTTTGCAACAGCTGGAGGCACACTGGTTGGGAAACACTGACCTATACTATATACTACTGTATAGTCCAATATGCTGGGAGTTGTAGTTTTGCAACAGCTGGAGGCACCCCTGGTTGGGAAAAAGTGACCTATACTATATACTACTATACAGTCCAACATGCTGGGAGTTGTAGTTTTGCAACAGGTGGAGGCACCCCTGGTTGGGAAACACTGACCTATACTATATGCTACTATACAGTTCAACATGCTGGGAGTTGTAGTTTTGCAACAGCTGGAGGCACCCCTGGTTGGGAAACACTGACCTATACTATATACTACTATATAGCCCAACATGCTGGGAGTTGTAGTTTTGCAACAGCTGGAGGCACCCCTGGTTGGGAACCACTGACCTATACTATATACCACTATACAGTCCAACATGCTGGGAGTTGTAGTTTTCAATTGGGGCAGCTGCTGAGCCACAGGCTGTATCAGGGCATGCTGGGTGTTCTAGTTAGTAACTAACTGCAACTCGCAAATTTTGTAAAAAAAAAAAAAGCGATCAAAAAGTCACATCAAAACAAAAATCGTCCTGTTAAAAACAACAGATCGGGGGCGCAAAATTTTTGCCTCATACATACAAGGAGAAATAAAAAAGCTATTGGGGTCAGAATAGGGCAAAATTTCCCCCGCATATGTGTATCCTTTGATGTCACGTATATATAATTAATTATGCAAATTAGCATGACTGGTATTTTTTTGCAAGAAAGGTGGCAACCCTAGTAGCGATGATACCTTTATTGGCTGACTGAAGGTGACATCGCTACTCCACTCGTCTCCTATATTTCTATGCCGACATGGTACAAACCCAAAAAATTCTTTATTCCTGGTTTCTGAGAAAGCTGGGGGACAACCATCATGGCTGCCTTTATAGCTACCACTGGAAACCCCTGAGCCCTATTGGTTGTCACTCAGCTTTCCCTGAAACAGAATCTAATGTTTATAGGGTATCTGCACCAGGAGATTTTATTGGGTTCTATATGAGCCTGGACCCCCACTGATTTCTAGCTCCAATGTGCGTCTCCATATCATGCAATCAACCTTAAAGGGGTGCTCCAGTGGAAAACATTTATTTATTTATTTTTTTATCACCTGTGGCCAAAAAGTTTAACATATTTGTAAATTACTTCTATTTAAAAATCTTAATCCTTCCAGTACTTATCAACTGCTGTATCCTCCACAGGAAGTTGTTTTTTTTTTTTCTGCCTGACCACATTGCTCTCTGCTGATACCTCTGTCTGTGTCAGGAACTGTCCAGAACAGGAGCAAATTCCCATAGCAAACCTCTACTGCTATGGACAGTTCCTGACACAGACAGAGGTGTCAGCAGAGAACACTGTGGTCAGACTGGAAAGAACTACTCAACTTTTAACTTTTAAGTTTAACTTTTTGGCACCAGTTGATTTTAAACAATTTTTTCCAGTAAAGTACCCCTTTAAAGGAACACTCCAGATAATAAAGATACACCGTGTCAAGCCTAGTCCATGGCCTGAAGGAGTGGGGCATGACACAACGATTCAGAGTAAAATATAGGTTCCACCCTTTAAAAAATCTTTGTAAGTGGTGCAAACTAGGCAAATTTGTTTGAAAATGTGTGCTGTGCCACTTTTTCAACAAATCTGGCGCAGCCGACAGAAATTAAAAAGGTTCGTTTTGAATATTCCCCCCAGTGAATTTGTATTTGTTTTTCATTCCCATAAAGCATTGCTTTAAGATTCCATACCACTGATACCACTGGTCTTCTTGGCTCACAGAACCCAAACTACAACATCTTCTGACATGTCTCAGTAGTGCCAGAAGGTACCCATGCCCTAAAAGAAAGTCTGCCAGGAGGTTTATTCTGCTTAAACCACAAGCATCTTAAAACAATGACTGGCTCCCTTATCACTGACAACAAAGTCTTACTCTGAAACGCTGCATCTTATTTCAAACAGAGCCATGGCACCGGGGAAGTGTCTGGGAGGTGGTTTCCTTATCTTCTTCCCACCCAGTTCAGTTTGATTGAAGTATTTCTTCTTATACACCAAGCAGGGAGAAACCTGTCAATCAATTCATTCCTGGCAGGGAGAAGCCAAGGAGACCGCCTTCCAGACTCTTACCCAGTGCCAGGGCTTGGTCATAAACTAAGTTTCTGAAATGCTGCAGTTGTTAGTGATGCAGAAGCCTGTCGGGATTTCATTCTGCCTGTGATTCTGGCAGTTTTAAAGGGGTACTCCGGTGAAAAACTTTTTTTTTGTTAAATCAACTGGTGCCAGAAAGTTAAACATCATGAGCACAGTGCTCTCTGCTGACATCTCTGTCCATTTTAGGAACTGTCCAGAGTAAAAGGAAATACCCATAGCAAACATATGCTGTTCTGGACAGTTCCTAAAATGGACAGAGATGTCGGCAGAGAGCACTGTTGTCATGATGTCAGCAGACAGCTCTGTGTTTCAAAAAGAAAAGAATTTCCGCTGTAGTATTCAGCAGCTAATAAGTACAGGAAGGATTAAGATTTTTTAATAGAAGTAATTTACAAATCTGTTTAACTTTCTGGCACCAGTTGATTTAAAAAAAATAAATAAATAAAGGTTTTCACCGGAGTACCCCTTTAATTTACTGATCTGTTTTATCTGAACATTTTCTATTGCTCTATGTTTTTCTATAGGACTATTGAGGAAAGTTTGTACCCCCCCCTGATCACTGCATTGTCTTATATGTCTCCAGTTACAAGAGGTAAAGATGGAGGCAACTCTTTGTACTTTTACAAGTGTTATTGCAGTGATACAGTAACTACTCATGTACATTCCCTGCCGACTAGCTGTGAGACATATGTGAGTCATGTATGTGTTACTGTCCCGACACTCCACCTCTCCTGACGTGCATGAAAAGATGGTCGCTACCCCAAGTTATCCTCAGGGACTCCTGGCATTCCTGAATGGGTGGGTCTTCTCTTGGCCTAAAACTACCAAGACCTCTAGAGAACGTTCCAGAAAGTTTCTTATGGCGAAGGAGAACAATTGGTTCTCACACAGAAAACAAAGATTTCTCTCTCGTTTACTCAGTGTAACTTCTTCCCATTACCCATAAAATACATCATGTTCTTTGATACCAAATATGTTCTTTTTTTTATTTTTTTCTATTTTGTGAGACAGAACCTCAGACTTTTTCCACAGACACGGCGACATGCCACTTGTGACTTTTATTATATAAAAAATAAAAAATAAAGACGCCCAAATTGGTCCTTGTTCAAAATATTTATATGTATTTTTATACAATTTTTCATTAGAATTTGCCATAAATGATACTCAAAGAGCAAGTTTCATCTATTTTCATTGTTTTTGTTATATGATAAACATAATTGTTATCCAGTCGTTAGTTATTATGATCTTTTTATATATATATATATATATATATATATATATATATATATGTATATATATATATATTTTTTTTTATTTAGCATTTATAGCATACAGTAAAAAATTTTCTGCAATCTTGTAAAACATGAAATATGAAAACAATGCATACCTAAAATAATAGCGCAATAAAAAAATCTGTTTTACGTGTTGCACTAGTCACACACAAACATGTCCATTTTTTTTTTACAAATTAAACGAACGAAAAAAGTAAAATATAATACAACAATTTTAGATTTATTTGCAGAATTATAGATCTCATATAAGCTATACACGTACTTAAGAGCAAAACTATTTTTTTTTAAAATCAACTGGTAACAGAAAGTTAAACTGATTTGTAAATTACTTCTATATCAAAATCTTAATGCTTCCAGTACTTATCAGCTGCTGTATACTACAGAGGAAGTTCTTATCTTTTTGAATTTCATTTCTGCCTGACCACAGTGCTCTCTGCTGACACCTCTGTCCATGTCAGGAACTGTCCAGAGTAGAAACAAATCACCATAGCAAACCTATCCTGCTCTGGACAGTTCCTGACTTGGACAGAGGTGTCAGCAGAGAGCACTGGGGTCAGACAGAAAATAAATACAAAATGAAAAGAACTTCCTCTGGAGCATACAGTAGCTGATAAGAACTGGAAGGGTTAAAGGGGTACTACCGTGCTGACAACTTATCCCCTATCTAAAGGATAGGGGATAAGTTGCCTGATCACGCGGGCTCCCACGGTTGAAGACCCCGTGATCTTGCATGCAGCACCCCGCTCTCATCAGGCCCCGGAGCGAACATCCGCTCTCGGTCTGATGACGGGGCCAGTGATCGTGACGTCACTGCTCCGCCCCTGTGTGACATCACGCCCCGCCCCCTCAATACAAGTCTATTGCAGGGGGTGAGACAGCTGTCTCGTCCCCTGCCATAGACTTACATTGAGGGGGCGGAGCGTGGGGGCGGAGCGTCACGTCATGATACTCCGGCCCCGTGATTGGCAGTCATCAGACCCGGAGTAATGTTTTCGCTCCAGGGCCTGATGAGAGCGGGATGCTGCGTGCAAGATCGCGGGGTCCCTTATCGATCGGGCAACTTATCCCTTATCCTTTAGATAGGGGATAAGTTGTCAGCACGGTATTACCCCTTTAAGATTTTTTTTAATAGAAGTAATATATAAATATGTAGAACTTTCTGGCACGAGGAGATTAAAAAAAAAAAAAAAAATGGTTTTCCACCGGAGTACCCCTTTAATCACTTTAGATATGTCACCATATACAGTATGATGTCACCACGACTGTAAAAACGTAAAGTATTTATTTGTACTGCGACAGAATTGCATCTATGATGACATCATTGTACATTAGCCAGTTATACCTACTTACTTTCCATTGGTGATGCCACTGTTCTCTTACCTATGCCCGCCTGTTTGCAATTGCAACCATTGCAACCCATAGGGCCTGTCACGATGCCGGCTGGCAGGTAGTGGATCCTCTGTGCCAGAGAGGGATGGCGAGGGCCGCGCTAGTGGACCGGTTCTAAGCCACTACTGGTTTTCACCAGAGCCCGCCGCAAGGCGGGATGGTCTTGCTGCGGCGGTAGTGACCAGGTCGTATCCACTAGCAACGGCTCACCTCTCTGACTGCTGAAGATAGGCGAGGTACAAGGGAGTAGGCAGAAGCAAAGTCGGACGTAGCAGAAGGTCGGGGGCAGGCGGCAAGGTTCGTAGTCAGGGGAGATAGCAGAAGTTCTGGTACACAGGCTTTAAACACACAAAACGCTTTCACTAGGCACAAGGGCAACAAGATCCGGCAAGGAAGTGCATGGGAGGAGGATAGATATAGTCAGGGACCAGGTGGAAGCCAATTAAGCTAATTGGGCCAGGCACCAATCATTGGTGCACTGGCCCTTTAAGTCTCAGGGAGCTGGCGCGCGCGCCCTAGAGAGCGGAGCCGCGCGCGCCAGCACATGACAGCAGGGGACGGGAACGGGTAAGTGACCTGGGATGCGATTCGCGAGCGGGCGCGTCCCGCTGTGCGAATCGCATCCCCAACGGCCATGACAGAGCAGCGCTCCCGGTCAGCGGGACTGACCGGGGAGCTGCAGGGAGAAAGACGCCGTGAGCGCTCCGGGGAGGAGCGGGGGCCCGGAGCGCTAGGCGTAACAGTACCCCCCCCCCTTAGGTCTCCCCTTCTCTTTATCCGGTAACTGCCTCCCCTGGGATGAGGACACCGGGAAAGGATGGAGGGATTCGTCAACGGCAGGCAGAACAGCAGGAGTAGGAATGGGGAGAGAGGGCAGAGGGCGAGACCTGGCACGGGGCAGTGTGACACCAGGACGAGGGCCATGAGGGGACACAGGGGCTTGCCTGATGGGACTGGGAGGGGGGGAGAGGCATTTCCTGTGGCAGGCAGAGTCCTTAATGACCTTAGGGGGACCGGATACAGGAGGAACCACAGGGTCACGGCAGGGAGTACTGGGAACCGGTTGAAGGCAGTCCTTGGAACAAGAGGGACCCCAACTCTTGATCTCCCCAGTGGACCAATCCAGGGTTGGGGAATGGTGTTGAAGCCAGGGTAGTCCAAGGAGAACTTCAGAAGTGCAATTAGGAAGGACAAAAAATACAATTTCCTCGTGATGAGGTCCGATGCACATTAGGAGGGGCTCCGTGCGGAAACGCACGGTGCAATCCAACCTGGCTCCGTTGACCGCGGAAATGTGGAGTGGCTTGACAAGACGGGTCACCGGAATGCGGAATTTATTCACTAAGGACTCCCGAATAAAATTCCCAGAAGCTCCAGAGTCCAGGCAGGCCACGGCTGAGAGGGAAGAGCTGGCTGAAGTAGAAATCCGAACAGGCACCGTGAGACGTGGAGAAGCCGACTTAGCATCAAGAGACGCCACACCCACGAGAGCTGGGTGCGAGCGTGCGTTTCCCAGACGTGGAGGACGGATTGGGCAATCCACCAAAAAATGTTCAGTACTGGCACAGTACAGACAAAGATTCTCTTCCTTACGGCGATTCCTCTCTTCCAGGGTCAGGCGAGACCGATCCACTTGCATGGCCTCCTCGGCGGGAGGCCTAGGCGCAGATTGCAGTGGAGACTGTGGGAGAGGTGTCCAGAGATCTAAGTCTTTTTCCTGGCGGAGCTCTTGATGCCTCTCAGAAAAACGCATGTCAATGCGAGTGGCTAGATGAATGAGTTCATGCAGGTTAGCAGGAGTCTCTCGTGCGGCCAGAACATCTTTAATGTTGCTGGATAGGCCTTTTTTAAAGGTCGCGCAGAGAGCCTCATTATTCCAGGATAGTTCAGAAGCAAGAGTACGGAATTGTACGGCATACTCGCCAACGGAAGAATTACCCTGGACCAGGTTCAGCAGGGCAGTCTCAGCAGAAGAGGCTCGGGCAGGTTCCTCAAAGACACTTCGAATTTCCGAGAAGAAGGAGTGTACAGAGGCAGTGACGGGGTCATTGCGGTCCCAGAGCGGTGTGGCCCATGACAGAGCTTTTCCAGACAGAAGGCTGACTACGAAAGCCACCTTAGACCTTTCAGTAGGAAACTGGTCCGACATCATCTCCAAGTGCAGGGAACATTGCGAAAGAAAGCCACGGCAAAACTTAGAGTCCCCATTAAATTTGTCCGGCAAGGACAGGCGGAGGCTAGGAGTGGCCACTCGCTGCGGAAGGGGTGCAGGAGCTGGCGGAGGAGATGGTTGTTGCTGCTGTAGCTGTGACTGTACTTGCTGTAGTTGTGACTGGAGTTGCTGTGTCATGGTGGTCAAGTACGACAGCTGGTGATCTTGTTGGGCGATCTGACGAGCTTGCTGGGCGACCAGCGTAGGGAGGTCAGCGACAACTGGCAGAGGAACTTCAGCGGGATCCATGGCCGGATCTACTGTCACGATGCCGGCTGGCAGGTAGTGGATCCTCTGTGCCAGAGAGGGATGGCGAGGGCCGCGCTAGTGGACCGGTTCTAAGCCACTACTGGTTTTCACCAGAGCCCGCCGCAAGGCGGGATGGTCTTGCTGCGGCGGTAGTGACCAGGTCGTATCCACTAGCAACGGCTCACCTCTCTGACTGCTGAAGATAGGCGAGGTACAAGGGAGTAGGCAGAAGCAAAGTCGGACGTAGCAGAAGGTCGGGGGAAGGCGGCAAGGTTCGTAGTCAGGGGAGATAGCAGAAGTTCTGGTACACAGGCTTTAAACACACAAAACGCTTTCACTAGGCACAAGGGCAACAAGATCCGGCAAGGAAGTGCATGGGAGGAGGATAGATATAGTCAGGGACCAGGTGGAAGCCAATTAAGCTAATTGGGCCAGGCACCAATCATTGGTGCACTGGCCCTTTAAGTCTCAGGGAGCTGGCGCGCGCGCGCCCTAGAGAGCGGAGCCGCGCGCGCCAGCACATGACAGCAGGGGACGGGAACGGGTAAGTGACCTGGGATGCGATTCGCGAGCGGGCGCGTCCCGCTGTGCGAATCGCATCCCCAACGGCCATGACAGAGCAGCGCTCCCGGTCAGCGGGACTGACCGGGGAGCTGCAGGGAGAAAGACGCCGTGAGCGCTCCGGGGAGGAGCGGGGGCCCGGAGCGCTAGGCGTAACAGGGCCACACTACTGTATATTGATGTTCTCCTGTAAACATGTCTCATTGTGGTAAAGTGCCAGTGTGAACCCACGTTTCAGCTATCAATACCGGTGTTTCCCAACCAGGGTGCATTCAGCTGTTGCAAAACCAGGGCTCAAGTCCTGCAGGAACGCATGGGAACTGAGTTCCTGCACTTTTTTTTTTACAGCAGGAACACAATTTCCATTAGTAGAAGTCCTGCAGGACCAGTCCTTCCTTGAGTGGTACTCTTGGGTTCCCACACTTTTCTGTACCAGGACAAGACCCCTGTGCAAAACTACAACTCCCAGCATGCCCGGACAGCCAAAGGCTGTCCGGGCATGCTGGGAGTTGTAGTTTTGCAACAACTGGAGGCACCCAGGTTGGGAAACACTGATCTATACATTTGACTGATGATGGATGATGCTCTCCAATGGCCTCTACGGAGTTTTTTGGCTTCCATTCATACTCCATACTTCAGTGGGCAAATTTGGGGATCGAAGGGGGTGTCTGTAGGTGTCCAGAACTAATGACCCACTTCAATAACCCTACGTTGATCTAACATCATTTCAGCATAACCATTGCTGTAAAACATAAAATTTAACATTCTCACAAATATTAATGGAAAAAAATGGTTAAAGGGGTATTCCAGGCCAA
Organism: Hyla sarda; assembly: GCF_029499605.1. NCBI lineage: Eukaryota > Metazoa > Chordata > Amphibia > Anura > Hylidae > Hyla > Hyla sarda. The sequence goes on from NC_079197.1 coordinate 23,560,518, forward strand.
AACTTTTTTTTATATATCAACAGGCTCCGGAAAGTTAAACAGATTTGTAAATTACTTCGATTAAAAAATCTTAATCCTTGCAATAGTTATTAGCTTCTGAAGTTGAGTTGTTTTTTTCTGTCTAACTGCTCTCTGATGACTCATGTCCCGTGATATTCTCCCAGCATGCACAGCTCCCAGGACGTGACATCATCATTGAACAGTTGGACAGAAAACTTCAGAAGCTAATAACTATTGGAAGAATTAAGATTTTTTAATAGAAGTAATTTACAAATCTGTTTAACTTTCCGGAGCCAGTTGATATATATATATATAAAAAAAAAAGTTTTTGTCTGTAATACCCCTTTAAAAAGAAAACACAGAAAAATCTAATGCTATACCTCAAATCTAGAGATGAGTAAAATTTCCCGAAATTTTTTTTAGGGTTAGATTTGTCAGAATTTTCCATCATATTCGATTTGATCTAAATTAAAATTGCCCGATAGCCCTGAAAAGTCATGTATGACTAGGAAAGCACATTTATGAAACACCAAACACACTTGGCATTTTTTTGCTCATCTTTGGCGTTCTTCTGCTGTGTTTAGCTCAGTGGCAGTTCTTTCAATATCACAGCATGTCGAGACTCTGGCATGTTTTTTGGGATAAAATATTGGTGTTTTTCTCCCATAGAAAGTCTATGGCCAGTTTCACGCAACCGAAAATGTGCAGAATGTCCAACCGAAAAACACAGGCGACATTCCACACGTTTTATTGTTCCAGAGGGCGGTAAAACTGCTCAGAAATGTGGCGTCTCATAAACGGCAATGCACTTCTGTGAGAAACCTGCGCTAGAATCAGGATTTCTGCTGCAGAAACATCTGCCGCGGAAATTCCGGCATGAGCACAGTGCAGCAGAATCCCAATGAAATCAATAGAACTCTGCTGCAGAGGAATTTCCCAGCCAAATATTCCTGCGGAATTCCGTTCGTGAATTAGCAAAAGAAACGCCACTAAAAAACGCCATGTAAGTTCAACATTGGCGTTCCCCCCCCCCCCCCCCCCCCCCATTATTTCATATAGAAATCCTTGAGTCACATGATAAAAGAATTACATGACTTGTCATGATAAAAACACAGGAGAAAAAAACGCCAAGACCAAGGGTCCATTCACATTTCCAGATTACCTGCTGAAAATCTGCAGCGGATTTTGTTACCATTGACTTCAATGGGTCAGCAGAAAACCCGCAAATACGTTGTGGAAATTCCGCCCGTGTGAACAGACCGTTCTTAAAGGGGTATTCCAGGAAAAAAACATTTTTTATTTTTATTTTTTTTTCATATCAACTGGCTCCAGAAAGTTAAACAGATTTGTAAATTACCTCTATTAAAAAAAATCTTAATCCTGCCAATAATTATCAGCTGCTGAAGTTGAGTTGTTCTTTTCTGTCTGGCAACAGTGCTCTCTGCTGACATCTCTGCTTGTCTCGGGAACTGCACAGAGTAGAAGAGGTTTGCTATGGGGATTTGCTTCTACTCTGGACAGTTCCCGAGACAGGTGTCATCAGAGAGCACTTAGACAGAAAATAACAACTTAACTTCAGCAGCTCATAAGTTCGGAAAGGAATAAGATTTTTTAATAGAAGTAATTTATAAATCTGTTTAACTTTCTGGAGTCAGATGATATGTAAAAAAAAATTTTTTTTTCCTGGAGAACCCCTTTAAACTCATTATAAAAAAAATAAAAAAAAATAAAATTACATTTTGGGAGGGCAAAATGACAAGAAAGTTTTTTTGTGCCATTTTCTTATTTCAGATATAAAAAAAAAAAAAAAGAAAGCCAAAGAAAAAAACAAGATTCACACATTTTTGGTAAACTTGGAAGCAATTCGATTCATTGGGCAGATAAATCCCGACCTGTTCAGACCCTTGTAATCAAACCCCTATTTTCCCCTAATTGAATCATCATTTGTAAGTTATTAATTTTATTTTACTCTTTTGTTATTTTTATAGCTATCCCCCCCTATGGCCAGAATTGGAGAGAGAGAGAGAAAAAAGAAGAAAAAAAAAACGAAGATCTCGTGTAAGGTTCTGTCTAGCGAAATTAACCAACGTTAAGGTAAAATTAGAAAGCGCGCATCTAATTACACGTGGACGGCGGGACTATCAAAGTCATCATAATCGGACTTATTCAAGCTGATCCCTAAACCAAACTCATGTGTCCCTTCACCTCCAGAGTCTGACAAGAGATTGAAGGCTCCTGTTTTGTTGCCCATGTGCGGGGCTGGTTTTCATTAGGAAGTCTCCACACTGGATGCATACCGTGGCGTTAGCGACTGCGGAGAGGGGCCTAATTACCTCATTACCAGGAGATCTGTTTTCCCAGGGGTCCTGACCTGGAGCTCAGTGGAGGAGTCACTTAGGCGGCTAGGATCTAATTGTGCCTCTGAAGCCCCTCTCTGTTGCACAAGGCTTGTGCCAGACCCCTCACCCCCCCCCCCCCCTCCTCCCGTCCTCATCAGATATGCTCATACGTGTAAAAATTCATATTAGAACAATCGGTAAATACCACGTTTTTTTTTTTGTCACGCCTTACGTCATCCGAAAACATGGACCATTCCTGGTTTCTATTACAGATACATCAAAGGCATGCAGGTCTACAGTGCTTTAAATGGGTTGTTCGTTTTGTTGGTTAGAAATAAAGATCATTAAAAAAAAAATGTACATGGTCTCCCAACGGTGGGCCTCCAACTGTTACAAAACTACAACTCCCAGCATGCCCGGACAGCCGTTGGCTGTCCGGGCATGCTGGGAGTTGTAGTTTTGCAACAGCTGGAGGTCTGCCCTGTGGAGACCGACAATGTAGGGGAACAGTGGAAAAGTGGTGCAGTTGCCCATAGCAACTGGTCAGATTGCTTATTTCGTTTTTCAGAGGCCTTTTTTTTTACAACTTAAAGAAGCGAACTGATTGGTGGCTTTGGACAACAGAACTACTTTTCATTTGCACAGACTTTGATAAATCTTTCCCATAATACATTGAAAATTAGGAGAAAGTATGTGAAAATGCTTGAGGTTGGGATATGCTTGTTTTTTTAGCTTTATTCAAAACTAGCAGAGTACCAGGCATTGCCCGTTCTTCCTACTTAAACCTTGCCAAAGATATCTCGTCCTCCTATCCCCACCTCATATCTCGTCCTCCTATCCCCACTTCATATCTCGTCCTCCTATCCCCACCTCATATCTTGTCCTCCTATCCCCACTTCATATCTCTTCCTCCTATCCCCACCTCATATCTCGTCCTCCTATCCCCACCTCATATCTCGTCCTCCTATCCCCACCTCATATCTTGTCCTCCTATCCCCACTTCATATCTCTTCCTCCTATCCCCACCTCATATCCCATCCTCATATCCCCACTTCATATCTCGTCCTCCTATCCCCACCTCATATCTCGTCCTCCTATCCCCACTTCATATCTCGTCCTCCTATCCCCACTTCATATCTCGTCCTCCTATCCCCACCTCATAACTCGTCCTCCTATCCCCATTTCATATCTCATCCTCCTATCCCCACCTCATATCCCATCCTCATAACCCGACCTTATATCCCGTCCTCATATCCCATCTTCATAACTCAACCTTATATCCCGTCCTCATATCCCATCCTCATAACTCAACCTTATATCCCGTCCTCATATCCCATCCTCATAACTCAACCTTATATCCCGTCCTCATATCCCATTCTCATAACTCAACCTTATATCCCGTCCTCATATCCCATTCTCATAACTCAACCTTATATCCCAATCTCATTTCCCAACCTTATATCCCGTCCTCATATCTTGTCCTTATATCCCATCCTCATATCCCATCCTCATAACTTGACCTTATATCCCGGCCTCATATCCTGTCCTTATATCTCATCCTCATATCCTGACCTCATATACCGTCCTCATTCCGGCCTCATATCGGCCTCATATCTCGACCTCATATCCGGTCTTCATATCCTGATCATCATCCTGTCCTCATATTCTGTCCTCACATCCCGTCCTTATACCCCATCCTCATATCCTGACCTCATATCCCATCCTCGTATCGATTCTTCATATCCCAACTCATATCCTGCTCTTATATCCCGACCTCATATCCTGTCCTTATATCCCGACCTCGTATCCCGTCCTAATATCTGTTACTCAAATTCTGACCTCGTATCCCGTCCTAATATTGTAACCTCACATCCTGTCCTTATACGCTGTCCTCATATCCGTTCCTCACATCCCGTCCTCATATCCATTCCCAATAATATGACCTCATATGCCGTCCTCATATCCCATCCTCATATCTTGTCCTCATATCCCGTCCTCATATCCCAACCTCATATCCGGTCTTCACATCCCGTCTTCATATCTGTTTCCAATAATATGACCTCATATGCCATCCTCATATCCCAACCTCATATCTCATCCTCATATCTCATCCTCATATCCCAACCTCATATCTCATGATCCTCATATCCCAGCCTCATATCCAGACCTCAAATCCCAATCTCATATTTCGTCCTCATATCCCATCCTCATATCCCGACCTCACATCCCGTCTTCATATCCGTTTCCAATAATATGACCTTATATGCCGTCCTCATATCCCAGCCTCATATCCAGACCTCATATCCCAATCTCATATCCCGACCTCATATCCTGTCCTCATATCCCGACCTCATATCCTGTCCTCAGGTGTAAGAAATCCCTCACCCCTTTGATCAGAAATATTAGGTAAAGATGTCAAGATGCATGGGAGGGAAGGGAGCAGGAAGTTTTCCATAGCAATCAGTTCGGTCTTTAGCTGGTCAAAGATTTTTGCCAATCTGAGCATCACGTCTGATTACAATCATGAATACAGCAATCCCCTATTACCCAGTGAAACCTCCCTAAAAGACCACCTCTTTGAGAAGACCACATGCCTGTCCAGAGCAGATTTTCTATGACTGATTTTCCATTTTCCATCTTCTTTGAGAAGAACACCGCCTAGTTGTCGCCATCACAGGACATGAATGCCTCTCTTCACATTTTGTATATGAACAGAAAGACTTTTTCATGCAGATTCTGACATGGGTTCTGGGTCGCAGTTTACATAAAAACCTGTGGAACTCGAGTCCTATTGTTTTAAATAGAAATCCATATTGTAATTGACAGTACAGATCAGTAGAGACTTCCTCAGACACAGATTTGACATCCACATTGTGGGAAGAAGTGATATGTTGCTTCTTTGATGCAGGTCGTCTGGACATGAATTATCTCCATTGAATAAAAACCGTAACATACAAGCTACAAATCCGGCAGAAGAAATCCAAGAATATTTCTCATATTTCTGCCGCAAAATTCACCATGTGAACATGGCCTTATTTATGAGAAACACTTGATTATTCTGATAATGGAGGTATGTTATGGAATTGTCATGTATGCAATTGTTTAATATTTAAAGGGGTACTCCACTGCCCAGCATTGGGAACATTTAGTTCCAAACGCTGGGTGTGCGTTGCGGGGGGTTGTGATGTCACGCCCACACCCCTCATGACGTCACACTACACCCCCTCAATGCATGTCTATGGGAGGGGGTGTGGCAGCTCTCATAGACTTGAACTGAGGGGGTGTGGTCTGACGTCACAAAGGGCGTGCAGTGGAGTACCCCTTTAAGCATTGGTTTGTCTTTGACTTAACTAAAATGAACCCAACCAGCCAGGGTTATTATTATGCCGTCATAAACACAGCATGGCTCTCCAGCTGCTCGCAAAACTATAACTCCCATCATGTTCACACAGCTGCAGGCACCAGGGCATGTTAGGAGTTTAAGTTCCACAAAAGCTGGAAAGCCCCAGCATGGAGACCTCTGATATACAGAGTGTTTTATAATATCATCATAATCAGATGTCATGTGGGGGGGGGGGGGGGGGGGCTCCTTTAAAATGATACATGGATCCCAGAATAGAGCTGAACCTCATAAGAGAAAATTATTTATGATTCTGAGCATGCTTAGTATATATTATATGTATTTAACCCTTGTTTGAGCGCTCCTTTGGGTGCTGTGATCCTGTTGTAAGGTCATTTATTTCAATATAGGAATTTATGGATCCACCCCAACCTCCGGCAGTCACCCCATAAGCTCTGAGAAAATCCCATCTCCTGGTATGGCCACTTGTTGATAGAAGCACTTAACCTCACGTTTTGAAGCACTAGGACACATCTTGAAGAGCTGAAAGAAAAACACTCTGACCATCTAATTTTCCTTTTCTTTTTTTCTTTTTTTTTTTTTTTAACCAGGGGGAAAAGAAGGGAAGGGGGGTCAAGGGTCAACGCTGACAGAGAAGGAGGGGGCGTGTGGAAAGATTTATCCAAGAACTAGAGAGAGAGAAAAGAAAAAGGAAAAAAAAAAGTTCTGTTTTCTTCTAGACGTCAGCAAAAGGCGTTTTTTGGTCACTTGGCTGAAAGTGCATGTGAGTGAGAGTTGGTCCCTGCCCTAGAGGGGGAGAGAAGACAGGGAGAGTTAAGGGGAGAAGAGAAGGAAGGAAGCAAGATAGGAGACAGCACAAGAAAGTCAGAGAGTGGGGGAAGTGAGAGAAGGAGACACCAGAGATAAACACAAGAATTGGAGAGAAGAGAATAAGATCCAGGAGAAGACAATAGTTCAAAAGTTTGGGAAGAAGTTTTTATTTCAAAAGTTTTCATTTTTTTTAATAGGATCAGGAAAGAAGGAAAAGGGAGGTGAAGGGCAAGTAGGGCGCAGGGCAAGGGGCATGGACAGGGATCTTGGCCTGGATAAGTCAGGACCCCCCAACACAATGCGGATTTTGGAAACTCCAGAACTTCCTCACAGCAGGAAGAACTTTAGTGTCAGCCACCTCTTGGACCTGGAGGAAGCGGCGGCCGCAGGGATGCAGGGCTCCCGAGATCTGCGGCCACCCAACGAGGAAGAGGACAAGGACCCGATGACAGGGGGCAGCAGTGATAGCGAAGTGACAGTACAGGAAGGTAAGTTCACCATACCGGCAAAATTATGGTACATCTGGGCTGCACCCATCAGATGCTTCCCAGAGATGGGGAGGGGTCAGCGTTCTGAAGGGGGTGTGTGAATCTCATGTCTGGATAATTGTTCAAATTAAGAAATATTGTGTTTCGAGATACAGTTGTAGCAGGGATGAATCAGTCGAATGCAGCAGAGCTGACATAGTCATGTGGCACATCTCTTTGTGGCATCTGATTAGGTCAAGGAGGGTCCTGATGGCAGTGAATACATCCCATGTGCAGTGCTGATGAATTGGTGTAAATGTAGCAGAGCTAAGTCTGTCAGTAAAGTAGAGGAGAGTTTGACATATCCTAAGTAGCTCTGCTACATCTCCACATTCATGTTATAACTTTTTGGCAGGCATAGTGCAGACTGTCAAACCTTTACATGTAGAGTTATTGATTGAAGATGATGGTTGGACCTGTCAAGTCATTTTGTATAGTTTCACATATTCAGCAGCACTGTACAGAGTACGTTCACATTGCCTCCTGGGCCCACCTTGGCCCTTACTATCCTTTTACCTATAGAAAACCCACACTAGGACCAATCTCATAGTGGGCAAAATACCAGTGACATGTTTTTTGGGTGTGGGTACCACATAGCATGGAGGAGTTGTAAATAGGTGTATATAGGTATATAGTCAACAATCAATGTCTATGCTGGTAGGATCGACAATTTGTTGCAGAATAATCTGGGGCTACGTCCTTAAATTTGCCGTAAAATTGCTTCCTGTTTCCCTAGAAAAAAGTTCAAAAAAACTGTTACTGCAAAATATTCAGTCAATATCTTGTCGGGACATTTGTTCCGCAGAAAAGAGAATAAATTGTAAAAAAAAAATCCATTTGTAATGAATCCCCTTGCTGCATAATACTCAGTAAGTATCTTGTTACGACATTTGTTCTGCAGAAATTGGAATAAATTAAATAAATAAATAAAAATGTTACATCAGAGACTTGGGAGAGGCCACATTTTGGCTTTCAAAAACTGTGACATTGTATGAGAAATTCCTTTGAGTCCCTAAGGCCACCACTGGTTGTAATAGGATGACAACCTATTAAAAGACCTTCAGTAGCGTTGGATCCAAAAAAAAATTAGACTGTCAAAATATCATTTAAAATTGGAAATTAAAATAGTAATAATATGTTAAAATAATGTATTAGAAGTAAAGATATTATTTTGCTTTGTAAGTTTGTTGAAAAAAAACAAAAACAAAAAATCGGCCTTCAAAAATGTTGAGGTTACAGTTTTATTTCCCGTACCGTTTAGACAAAACCGAATCAGATACATTTCAATGACGCTTCCCCTCCGCCACTCCGATGCTCATAGACCCTGGGGGACAATTTTCAATTATCGAAATGAATCCTCCGTGTACATGGAAATGTTTTTTGTCTTTATGGTAGATTTCCTTATTTCGCCCAATGCAGGTTTTGATTCTGACCCTGATTTAGTAATAATAAATTTAAAGACGGTTTTCAAAACGCGGAGGCCTAATGGCTTTGTGGATGGACAATTTACTGAATAACAATAAAAACATCGCAGAGGCCTTGATTACGAATAGAGTAAAATGTAAAAAACTATTTAAAAAAATTAAGAATTTAAAATATTATGTTTTTAAATTCCATTACATTCAAGTTCATTTGGAAGAACTTAATTTACCTGTCAAATTAGTAATGGTAAATTAGATTTTTGTTGTATGGGGGTTGCAAAAATTACAATGGTAATAATAATACTAAAAAAGATTCATAATAATTTAAAACAAATTGTGAAGCTTTATTTGTGCACAAGGCCTCCATTTACTTATACTCTGCTCTTTTGAGTTCCTGCTTGGTCTAATTGTCCCCTTAAGTGTGTTGATTTATACTAAGTACCCCATAAACTGCATTTGTTTATACTAGGTGCCCCCTACTAGTGCGAGATAACAAAGCTGCCTATGAACCTACAGATGTAGCAGAGCCAACTTTGTCAAGTCACTTTATGAGGCTGCATTGTTTATGTACCCAGTAAGTCAAGATAACACATTGCAGGTATCGAAATCAATCGAGTCACATGACATATTCAACTCTGCTATAGTTGTGCGAAAGAGGTTCAATACCAATATGAATTGCTGTGAAATGAAGATCTTGTAGACTAGTGCCACAAGTATGACTATTGGAATGATGATAACTTAAAGAAAGTTACATAAGTTTTAATATTCAAGAAAATAGACAGGCAGGAAGTTAAAAAAGGATACATAGCCGGATAGATAGATATGAGATAGATAGATAGATAGATAGATATGAGATAGATAGATAAAAGATAAATAGATATAAGATAAATACATATGCGATAGTTAAATAGATAGATAGATAATATATGCATATGAGAGAGATAGATAATAGATACGTATGAGAGATAGATAGATAGATAGACAGATATGAGATAGATAGATATGAGATAGATAGATAGATATGAGATAGATATGAGATAGATATGAGATAGATATGAGATAGATAGATATGAGATAGATAGATATGATATGAGATAGATAGATAGATATGAGATAGATAGATATGAGATAGATAGATATGATATGAGATAGATAGATAGATAGATAGATATGATATGAGATAGATAGATATGATATGAGATAGATAGATAGATATGAGATAGATAGATATGAGATAGATAGATAGATATGACATAGATAGATATTAAAGATAGATTGATCATAGGAGATATAGATTATATTAAATAGATAGATATATTGATATTAGTTAGATAAATATTTAATAGATAGATAGATTGATTGATTGATTATCGGAGGTATAGATTATATGACATAGATAGATGTGAGATAGATGATAGATAGATAGATAGATAGATATGAGATAGATAGATAAATTACATAGATAGATATTAGATAGATAAATGTGAAATAGTAGATAACTTAAGCTGTAGCAGAACCAGAGAGGCTCATGTTATAGATCTGTCATATGGTAGGACTCTTGGGGTTTCAGTCTGTTATCTGTGGTTTTCCATAGGGGTGCAGGTAACCATAGCTGGTTGTAGGACTCAGTATTTTATTCCTGCTCCTCAGACAAGCCGCTTTTACATATTTTAACCATTTGTGTAAATGCCACCTCCAGATCTAGCTACGCTCCAACAATCTTTTGACATCACAATTCTGCATCCAACCAATGACAGATCTCAGCCCATCGGCTTCCAATCTAATGACGCATTTTCCAAAGAAGATGAACCCCCCCCCCCCCCCCCCAAAAAAAAAATAATCCCATGCTCTGGGCCGAGCTCATCCTTTTCCTAATAGTACTTCTAGCGGTTTATCCAGACACATATGTGGAGTGTATGTGTATAAATACTGATCCCATTACAACACGTGGGCCTGCTAAGTGTTCTATTAGAGGACGTCCCTTTTTCCAATTACCAGCCATTAATGGTTAGAAAGTGGCAACAGAAAGCGGTGTCATAAAACTAGGCATCCTCTGTAAAAGCTGCTGTCATGGCTTCCCTTTAAGCCAATGAAAAAATATATACAAAAAATAATAATATTTTTGACCAAATTCAGGAATTTTTCAAATTTTCCTACAAAAGTAAGTAAAAGTAAGTTTTCCGTGGCACCACTATGAATAAGTGATGGCCATGCCCATGTAAATGTAGCTGCATATTACTGCTAAGGTGACTAATGGTATGAACCTTTTCAAGATGAGGGATATGTGTGCACATTATAATGGCCCATCCCATAGTGACAGCCTGTAACTTAACAATAGAGACAGATACTCCCCAATGTATACACCAGTGTTTCATGACCAGGGTGCCTCCAGCTGTTGCAAAACTACAACTCCCAGTATGCCCAGACAGCAGACGGCTGTCTGACCATGCTGGGAGTTGTAGTTTTGCAACAGCTGGAGACACCCTGGTTGGGAGACACTGACCTACACAGTTGGGGCTCATGTCAATGGTCTGAGTTGTACTGAGCTGTAATAGGGTCTGCATAAAAGTGTATGCCGCCATACTGTACCACCTCTTATTTCATACAGGGGCATATAAAGATTTATAACTGTGTGTATATGCTCAATGGGAGAGATTTATCAAAACCTGTGCAGAGAAATAGTGCTACAGTTGCCCATAGCAACCAATCTGATTGATACTTTGACAGGGCCTCTAAAAAATAAGCGATCTGATTGGTTGCTATGGGCAACTGCACCACTCTTCCTCCTAACAGGTTTTGATCAATCTTCCCCCGATATCCACATGCTTCCTTCCATATACATGAGACCGACTTCCAAATCAGTCAAATAAACCATAGCAGGAGAGTGTGTAATTTCGCATAAGTAAACAATATTCACAGAGCCACCTAGTGGCCAAAAATTCATAAAATTTATATATAAATATATATATATATATATATATATATATATATATATATACGGTATATATATATATTTGTACACGACATTAACAAATACCCATAAAACATAATATATGACTACGAGAATGATCTTCATGGTAAATACCTGCCAGTTTGTATCTGATTTGATACAGGGATGTGACATTCTGTTTGACGGCAGACCTCAGCCGAGGTAGCTGGGTAATTGCAAAGCGGTATATAAACAGGGAAATAGTGGATATAATTGATGTCCCTGTTTATAAAACACATCACAAGCTATGTTATCATAAAAGAGATTAGGTTTCCACTATTTCCCTGTTTATACAATACGTTACAAGTAACCAGTGACCTACAGGTCTGCAGGCGGGCACATCAAAGAGGTGTCAGGGAGGGGGGGAGAGGTGACACTTTATTTAGGCCTAATTAAGACTACTTTGTTTCCTGGCCCATGGTCCTCCTTCTATACATAGGTTTTATTCATCTCCAGAACAACAGTGCTCCACTACAAAACAGCTCAGGGCCTGGGCTTTGTAACTGTCTGCTGGACTTATACGACTTTTTGACTTTTTTTCTTTCTCTACTTTACCCGGTATTATTCCTGGCGGCGGCTAGTGTTGTTTTTGTATCTCCACCCTGCCCAATACAGACACATGGTTCCTAGAAGTTGGGGGGGGGGGGGGGGGGGGGGGAAGATGGCGAGATAGAGGGAAGCACACCGACATCACAAGGGGACAGCAAAATTGAAGAGCAATTGTACCTGTAAACTACAGAAAAATCTGTCTTTATTATGGAATAGGCAATTAGTAAATTACCAATAAATATACAAAAAAAAAATTTTTGTTTGAATAATTAAAAAAATAATTCTTGCTTTTTATTTTTGTTTTCATTTTAATTTAAAATGGAATTACATTTCAACTTTTATTATGTTGGTTTTAAATTGATGTAACATTGAAATGTCCTGTTGAAATAAAATAGATATCAATTTATAAAAAAAAAAAAATTGTAAAAATATCTAATCCTATAAGGGATACAATGATGTAGAATAGTATCTAATTCTAAAAGCAATATAATGATGTAGAACAGTATCTAATCCTAAAAGGGATACAGTAATATAGAACAGTACCTAATCCTATCAGGGATACAATGATGCAGAACAGTATCTAATCCTATAAGGGATACAATGATGTAGAATAGTATCTAATCCTATAAGGGATACAATGATGCAGAACAGTATCTAATCCTATAAATGATACAATGATGTAGAATAGTATCTAATCCTATAAGGGATACAATGATGCAGAACAGTATCTAATCCTATAAGGGATACAATGATGCAGAACAGTATCTAATCCTATAAGGGATACAATGATGCAGAACAGTATCTAATCCTAAAAGGGATATAATGATGTAGAACAGTATCTAATCCTATAAGGGATACAATCATGTGGAACAGTATCTAATTCTAAAAGGGATACAGTAACACAGAACAGTATCTAAAAATCCAGGAAAACAAGATTTTATAGTGTGAAAAATATACCATTGTTTACAGATGACAACGGATAATAAAGCAGAAAAAAACAAAAAATCACAAGATGAAAAAAAATGGCTCCAATATTTGGGACATTTGGCAGCTATATTATATTTCTCTATTTCAAGCCTGGCCCTGTTTGTACTGTTTGTCTCTTATAAGGTTAGCGTCTGTTATTTGGTGTGCGACAGAACTTGGGTACCCCCTGGAGCTTGTGCCAGTCTACTAGGCATTGATCACAGGACCTGGCTCCACCATTTGCCCCTGCGATTTTATTGATAGTCCGCCCCACTGCGCTTTGTCTGCAAAGGGTTTGACATCTCCTTCCGACAAATATGTTCTGATTTAGAGTTAGTCACCCTTTTTTTGACAGATGCCAGAGGACAGAAGGCGGCGGGTCGGGGGAGGGGGGGGGGGGGGATGGAGTGTTAATTTTAAAAGATCAAATGCGAAAGAGGAAAAGAAATCCCAGCATGGCATATTAACCTGTCTCCTACCAGAGACTACTCCGATACATCTGGCTCCAAAAGGGAACAATTAAATCAGGCAATTTTTTTTTTTTTTTTTTTTTTCGAGACGCCAATGGTAGAAATTGAGATTTTCCACACTGTTCTGGCTGGCGCTACTTCTGAACATGAAAATGAACATTGTAATCACCATTTTTTATACATAAATAAATAGAAGCCAGGGGGGCGCAGCATGCCAACGCTGAGTGCCAGGTATTCTGCCTACCTCCCAGGGCGATATGGCATTTGCTGCCGCTATGTGGTTTTTATCTGAGCCAATTCCACCATCGTATCCTCATCATGCATCCTGTTGAGTTTTTTGGTAAATTTTACTTTTTTTTTTCTCCGGGATATTTTTCAGTCATTTCTCTTTCAGTCTAGGCAGGGAAGAGAGAAGCTCTTACAGCCTTTGTCTGTGATGGAGCCTGTGGCTGAGTAAAGGCGCCAGCATCTGACATTAAACCAGATGTTGGGAGGTGCCGCTCACACGCAAGGAAAGTGCAGCCACATGGGCAGGAGAGCAACACAGGAGGGGCCTGTATAAAGTGTGCCTGCAGGCAGGAATCAGGAGCAGGGAAACGTAACCAGAGAAGTGGCATCAAGCATTTAAACGGGGGATCTGAAAGGAAACAAGGAAGGAAAGGGGGGGGGGGGGAGAAATGTGGAAAGTGAAAAAAAAAAGCAATAAATAATCTAAAAGTAGAACAATAATAAAAATAAATAAAAAATCCTTCTCTACGGTTGTTTTCACACTCTGCATTCTTTGGAAAAACTCCACTGCGGTTTCTGTTGCATATTTCCGAGCTAAAGCCAGAAATGGCAAGAAGGAGAAGTAAAAGTTATTCTTGTATATTTCCCATTTCTATGGAATCTACTAACTGTAAATTTAAGCCTATGAGTCATTGTTATCAAGTTCTTTATTACTTGTTTCTGGAAAAGTTGGGTGAAACCAATATACATGTTGTCTTTTCCAGAATCCTAAATAGTGACAAGCCTAAGGGCCCTTTCACTTGGCAGAATGTCCACCCAGAAAAGTTGCGGACAGTCATTTTGTGTGCATCAGGCTCCAACGCAATCAGTCATGTCTAGGACCGCTCAGAAATGCCCAGTCTCCATAGGCAGCAATGAATTTCGAAGCAGATACTGCTAAAGAATAAACATCTTCATTCTCTCTGTAGAGTCCAGAATTTGAATTTTCGGCCCGGAAATTCTGCCATGTGCGCAGTGCAGCAGAATCCCTTTGAAAACAATGGGCGGCTACTGCATCGGAATTTCCGATCAAATTTTTATCAGTACATGCCCTTCTCTATAATGTCTCTCAGGGCTCTAAAAAAGCTGCAGAGGCACAACCTAAAGTTCTTGGGCCCCAATGCAAAACCTGTAACAGGGCCCAACAACTATCATGTGCATTTATAATACTGAGGTGGCAGAGGGGCCTTTGGACAGCTGCATCTTCTATAGCAGTGCTCCTTAATCTGTAGATCTCCAGTTGTTGTAAAGCTACAATTCGTATCATAATGCCCCACACCCTCGATAGCAGTGTTCCATAACCTATGGCTCTCCAGTTGTTGTAAAGCTACAATACCCATCATGTTACTCTGCATACTCTAAAGCAGCGTGCCCCAATCTGTGACTCTTTAGCTCAGTGTTTTCCAACCAGTGTGCCTCCAGCTGTTGAAAAACTACTACTTCCGATATACCCGGAGAGCCTTTGGCTGTCCAGGCATGCTGAGAGTATTAGTTTTTCAACAGCTGGAGGCACACTGATTGGGAAACACTGCTCTAGCTTTTGCAAAGCTACAACACACATCATAATACCCTGAACCCTCTACAGCAGTGTTCCCCAACCTGTGCCTCTCTAAGTGTTTTAAAGCTGCAACACCCATCGTGCAAATCTGCGTACTTTATAGCTGTGTTCCCTAACCTGTGGCTCTACAGATGTTGCAAAACTACAACTCCCATCATGCTGCCCTGCATCCTTTATATCAGTGTTCCCCAATCTTTGGCCCTCTAGCTGATGCAGAACTACAACTCCCATCATGCTTCCTTGCACCCTCTATAGCAGTGTTCCCAGACATGTAGCTCTCTAGCATGTGTCCACCAGGATATGATGGGAGTTATAGTTGAGGAACACTGCCTATAAATACAACCCTTCCTCCAAGGTGAACATTTTAAGGTTGTTCAAAGGTGTTTCCAGGGGTTGAGCTTAAATGTCGAGTTTTTTTTCTTTTTAAACATTACCCTATAGCAGTGTTTTCCAAACAGTGTGTCTCCAGCTGTTGCTAAACTACAACTCCTAGCATGCCCAGACACCTGTTGGCTGTCCGGGCATGCTGGGAGTTGTAGTTTTGCAACAGCTGTAAGCACACTGTTTAGAAAACACTGCCCTATAGGTACATCCTTAGCTGTAAACACTGCCCTATAGGTACACCCTTAGCTGTAAACACTGCCCTATAGGTACACCCTTAGCTGTAAACACTGCCCTATAGGTACACCTCTAGCTGTAAACACTGCCCTATAGGTACACCCCTAGCTGTAAATACTGCCCTATAGGTACACCCCTTGATGTAAATACTGCCCTATAGGTACACCCCTAGCTGTAAATACTGCCCTATAGGTACACCCCAGCTGTAAACACTGCCCTATAGGTACACCCCTAGCTGTAAACACTGCCCTATAGGTACACCCCTAGCTGTAAACACTGCCCTATAGGTACACCCATAGCTGTAAATACTGCCCTATAGGTACACCCATAGCTGTAAACACTGCCCTATAGGTACACCCCTAGCTAAAAACACTGCCCTATAGGTACACCCCTAGCTGTAAACACTGCCCTATAGGTACACCCCTAGCTAAAAACAATGCCCTATAGGTACACCCCTAGCTGTAAACACTGCCCTATAGGTACACCCCCAGCTGTAAATACTGCCCTATAGGTACACCCATAGCTGTAAACACTGCCCTATAGGTACACCCCTAGCTGTAAACACTGCCCTATAGGTACACCCCAGCTGTAAACACTACCATATAGGTACACCCCAGCTGTAAACACTTCCCTATAGGTACACCCCTAGCTGTAAACACTGCCCTATAGGTACACCCCAGCTGTAAACACTACCCTATAGGTACACCCCAGCTGTAAACACTGCCCTATAGTTACACCCCTAGCTGTAAACACTGCCATATAGGTACACCCCTAGCTGTAAATACTGCCCTATAGGTACACCCCTAGCTGTAAACACTTCCCTATAGGTACACCCCTAGCTGTAAATACTGCCCTATAGGTACACCCCTAGCTGTAAACACTACCCTATAGGTACACCCCAGCTGTAAATACTGCCCTATAGGTACACCCCTAGCTGTAAACACTGCCCTATAGGTACACCCCTAGCTGTAAACACTGCCCTATAGGTACACCCCAGATGTAAACACTGCCCTATAGGCACACCCCAGCTGTAAACACTGCCATATAGGTACACCCCTAGCTGTAAACACTGCCCTATAGGTACACCCCTAGCTGTAAACACTGCCCTATAGGTACACCCCTAGCTGTAAACACTGCCCTATAGGTACACCCCTAGCTGTAAACACTACCCTATAGGTACACCCCTAGCTGTAAACACGGCCCTATAGGTACACCCCTAGCTGTAAACACTACCCTATAGGTACACCCCAGCTGTAAACACTGCCCTATAGGTACACCCCTAGCTGTAAACACTGCCCTATAGGTATACCCCTAGCTGTAGCACTGCCCTATAGATACACCCCTAGCTGTAAACACTGTCCTATAGGTACACCCCTAGCTGTAAACACTGCCCTATAGGTACACCCCTAGCTGTAAACACTGCCCTATAGGTACACCCCTAGCTGTAATCACTACCCTATAGGTACACCCCTAGCTGTAATCACTACCCTATAGGTACACCCCTAGCTGTAATCACTACCCTATAGGTACACCCCTAGCTGTAATCACTACCCTATAGGTACACCCCTAGCTGTAAACACTACCCTATAGGTACACCCCTAGCTGTAAACACTGTCCTATAGTTACATCCCTAGCTGTAAAGACGATCGTAGATGCCGTCATCCAGCTTTCCCAGCAGCAAAAGAAAAAGGAAGCTTATTCCAGTGTTCAAGAAGCTGACAGTAAAGTCAGACTAAGGGTGTATTCACACAGCAGAAATTGCTTCTTTCATTGTCAGAATCACCCCATGCTAAATCTGCAACAGGGCCCCATGTGTCATTTATAATACCGGTCTCTTATGGGAAAGATGTACTTTGAGGCCCCCACAGGCACTAGGGCCCCTATGCGACTGCTACCTCTGCACCCCCTATAGCTACGCCCCTGTATGGACAACCCTAATCCCTTGCACTAGTTTTGATAAATCCCCCCTGAGACGGATGTTTTGGAGAAAGGCAAACGCCAGGATATGATAAAGAGTCAGAGGCCGAGATCTGAGGGGGAAAAAACACAAGATTCGAGGCGGCACCGAGACACTAATTGTAACCACATTGGATTGTTGTTGGTAATGGGATGAGAGACACGGTGATATGAGGTCAGCGAATGTTATGATCATCACTGAACGGGACCGAGGAAAGCTTTAGCAAAATATAACCGCATGGTTGGGGGGGAAAGGGGGGGGGGGTAAAAAAAAGTTCTTGAGAATAAGTTAACATTATTTCCATTGCTAACAAAAACTGCTTCACCACAAGTTTCATCGACGCCTGAAAACCACAGGCCCCAACTGACTAAACAGTGCTCATTGGTTGAAAGGTTTGCGGTCAGGGGCATAAGTACTATAGAGGCTGGTTCCATACATGAGCCTCCCTTCATTGGCACTGCCAAAGTGCTATGGATGAAGTAGTTCCTCCTATTTTAGGATGAAGGGAGTTGTAAATGGAGCCACAGTAAATGTTTGTCACGCACCCCTTCTTTTCTGTGTACCCCCACCCAAACCCAGATGACCAACAGATCTTATTGCAAGGCAGCATCTAGGTTAAACATGTTTTACATCTCTCACCGTGTGAGCGTCCATGTTAATGCAGCAGAGCTGGGTATTGCACATCTCATTAAAGGGGTACTCCACTGAAAAACATTTTCTTTTAAATCAACTGGTGTCAGAAAGTTAAACAGATTTGTAAATTACTTCTATTAAAAAATCTTAGCCCTTCCAGTACTTATCAGCTGCTGTATGCTCCACAGGAAGTTCTTTTCTTTTTGAATTTCCTTTCTGTCTCACCACAGTGCTCTGTGCTGACACCTCTGTCTAGTTTAGGGACTGTCCAGAGTAGGAGAAAATCCCCATAGCAAACCTCTCCTGTTCTGGACAGTTCCTGAAATGGACAGAGGTGTCAGCAGAGAGTACTGTGGTCAGACAGAAATTAAATTCAAAAAAGAAAAGAACTTTCTCTGGAGCATTCAGCAGCTGATAAGTACTGGAAGGATTAAGATTTTTTAATAGGAGTCATTTACAAATCTGTTTAACCTTCTGACACCGGTTGATTTAAAAGAAAATGTTTTCCAGTGGAGCACCCCTTTAAGATGTTTTTACATGACACCTCTGTTAAACCTATTGCTTTGCTGAAGCCATGTGTAAGCAATGCAGAGTTAAAGGGGTATACCGGTTTAATTTAACAATTTATTTTAAATCAACTGGTGCCTGAAAGTTCAACAGATTTGTAAATTACTTCTATTAAAAAAATCTTAATCCTTCCAGTACTTATCAGCTGCTGTTTACTACAGAGAAAGTTTATTTTTTATTTTTTTTATTTTATTTATTTCCAGTCTGAACACAGTGCTTTCTGCTGACACCTCTGTCCATGTCAGGAACTGTGCAGAGCTGGATAGGTTTGCTGTGGGGATTTGCTCTTGCTCTGGACAGTTCCTGACACGGACAGAAGTGTCAGCAGAGAGCAGTGTGGTCAGACAGAAAAGAAGTTTAAAAAGAAAGGAACTTCCTGTGGAGGATAGAGCAGCTGATAAGTACTGGAAGGGTTAAGTTTACAAATTTACAAATCTGTTTAACTTCCTGGCACCAGTTGATTTAAAATAAATTGTTTTCCACTGGAGTACCCCTTT
Source organism: Hyla sarda (assembly GCF_029499605.1). NCBI lineage: Eukaryota > Metazoa > Chordata > Amphibia > Anura > Hylidae > Hyla > Hyla sarda. The sequence goes on from NC_079197.1 coordinate 23,580,047, forward strand.
AAGTGACAAATTCAGCTCTGCCACATCTCAGTGGGTGTACGGCCCTATATGTTTTCATGACTTCACGTGTTATGTTGCTAAAACTGCATGACAGAATCCATAGACACAGAACACACCTATTTATGAGCACATGAGTCTTGTATATCTGACCAGCGGCGAGTGTTCATCTAAAAATCATTTTTCATCATTGTGTAATTAGGGTTGCCACTTTTCTTGCAAAAAAAATAAAATACTGGCCATGCTAATTTGCATAATTAATTATATATACGTGACATCACAGGATACACATATGCGGGGGGAAATTTTGTCCTATCCTGACCCCTATAACTTTTTTATTTCTCCTTATACGGGCCTGTAGGAGGGCTCATTTTTTGGGCCCAGATCTGTAGTTTTTAGTACCATTTTTGTTTTGATGGGACTTTTTGATCGCTTTTTTTTAAATTAAATTCGGGGGTTGCAGTTAGTTAGTAACTACAACTCCCAGCATGCCCTGATACATCCTGTGGCTCAGCAGCTGCCCCAAACGAAAACTACAACTCCCAGCATGTTGGATTATATAGTAGTTTATTGTATAGGTCAATGTTCCCCAATCAGGAGTGCCTCCAGCTGTTGCAAAACTACAACTCCCAGCATACCCGGACAGCCGTTGGCTGTCCGGGCATACTGGGAGTTGTAGTTTTGCAACAGCTGAAGGCGCTCTGGTTGGGAAACACTGATATAGTATATGATGCAACATTCCAGGAGTTGGAGGATTGGTTGGATAAATACCGACAATGGCATTGCTGGTATTTTTAACATAAAAATACCGGCAGGGTGGCCAAAATACCGGCTGTGTCGGCAAAATACTGGCCAGGTGGCAACCCTATGTGTAATGCAACAATAAATTCCTCTCCCTTTTCAAGACCTCTGTCTGCTGTCAGTGAACAGGAGCGTGAACCCCCTGTAGCTTTATTCACAATGGGGAAAATTTATCAAAACGTGTCCAGAGGAAAAGTTGACCAGTTGCCCATAGCAACCAATCAGATCGCTTGTTTCATTTCTCAGAGACCTTTTCAAAAATGAAAGAAGCGATCTGATTGGTTGCTATGGGCAACTCAGCAACCTTTCCTCTGGACAGGTTTTGATAAATCTCCCCCAATGAGTTATGTTGGGCCGTTCACTGGTCGCAATCATGGTTGATGGAAAGGGCCTTTGGTCGAGGTGGGGGGAGCCCATAATACTTCCATACAAAATAAGATGTATTACATCTCACCAGGCATCGCCAATGCTTTAACTCCATGTTACATATTATAGTGGTCACGCTATCGCTATCATTTTGTGATATTTTCACATTATTTATTCTTATAGATAGTAATCAGGTCTGCTTTACCTCTGCAATATGGACATAAATGTATACAATTCTTACTTAGGCTAGGTTCACACGGCTGTTTGCACCGACCCGTTAAGGGTCCGATCGGCTTTTTTTTTTTTTTCTGAGCCGATCGAACCCTAAAACAGCTCGGATGCAAACGGCTACTACCGGGTCATGACGGACCCCATTCACTTGCATGGGGTCTGTCGGTGACCCGGTAATTTTACCGGATTTTAGCAGGGGAAAGAAACAGTTCTTGCACTATTTTTTCTTCGCTTAAAGGGGTATTCCAGGAAAAAACTCGGGAAACGCCCAGTTTAGAAGCAAATCCCCATAGCAAACCTCTTCTAAACTGGGCGTTTCCCGAGACACGTGTCAACAGAGAGGATTTAGACAGAAAAGAACAACCTTAACTTCAGAAGCTCATAAGTACTGAAAGGATTAACATTTTTTAATAGAAGTAATTTACAAATCTAACAAATGTTTGCAAGAACAGGTGTAGCACCCGGCACTACTATATCCAATCAGCCAGTAAGGATTCCGGGATGGATAACGCTGCTGTGACTGTGTGATTAACAATCTTGCTACGTGGAGGTGCAGACCGATAGATAAAGGTAACTTATATCAGCCAATTGAACGAAGTAGAAAAAAGTCGCACTCACCAACCAGGAGCAGTGTTCAAAGTCTGTTCTTTATTCACACCGGCAGTGGAACAATAAAAGACGGTCACACACGCGGGGAGCGAGAGCATCCGCTCTCGATATACGGGGGCACACCACCAGAGGCGACTAGTTTCGCGTCACAGATTGACGCTTCTTCCGGCCAATAAGGTGTAATTTACAAATCTGTTTAACTTTCTGGAGCCAGTTGATATATATAAAAAAAAGTTTTTTCCTGGAATACCCCTTTAACTCCCGGCCTTCTGGCCGGATTGTCGATGGAACTCAGAATAGCGGAGTCCGACGACATTGTGAACGAAGCCTTATCTGTAAAGGAAGTTTTCCCAGGATGGATGTTCATATGATAATTTTCTCCTTGAAGTGATGACAAGTGGCCATACACATTCACATAGCCAACAGCTATTTCTCCTGTCCCCCATATACATGCATGCTCAGCTTGACTGAGTGTAGATGTTTTTGTTTTTAGTAGGGACAGGGGAATAAACTGCTGTCAGACCCCACTGGTGACGGCTTATTTTTTGGGGGAACCAAGGATTGGACATGCTAATACCATATATGCTTATGTGCTGAATATGTCAGGACACCCACATACACAATAGATGGTTGGCCTGTCCCATGTTTCTCTAATGTGTATGCGCACCTAAAGTCAGCCTGTAAGGATAATTTATGACTAAACGGTCATAATGACTGGATATATCAGGGGAATCTTTATGTGACCTGCATAAAACGTTCCCTGATTTGAACAATGTTACATCACTGTCTACTTAGAAAACAAAGCGCGGCCTCCCTGCCATAATACTTCTCCTTTAACAGATGCATATAGCGAGACAGTGTTTAATACCAGTACCGTAAAGTGGCTAAATAATGCTGCCCTATAGGTTGAAATATTAGTAGCATATTGTAGTCAAAAAATATAGTTAAATAATGCCTAAATAGGGTTGTCATATAATGGCTTGATAATAATAACATGTAGAATCAAATATTGGTACCATATGTTAGTGAAAAAAAAGTCTAAATAATACTCCCCTATTGTATCAAATGATGGCACCATGTTGTAGTCAAATAATACTGTTATATAGTGCTTAAATAGTAGTGCCATATAATTCCTAAATAATACCACCCTATAGTATGAAATAGTGGTGCCATATGGTAGTCAAATAATACTGCTGTATCCTCATAACCATAAGAAAGGTAAGAAAAAAACAGCGACTCACCAACTTCGCTTCTTCCGACTTCTTTATTAGATCATAATACTCACATGTATAGAAAAGGAGGGAACATATGCAGAGGGGGATACCACAGGCGACAAGCTCCGTTTCGTACAAATTAGTACTTCATCCGGCCAATGGCCGGATGAAGTACTAATTTGTATGAAACGGAGCTTCATTTACCTTTCTTATGGTTATGAAGATTTCTTTGCCTATTGTATCAAATAATATCACTATATAGTTAGTCCAAAAGAGCAAAAAGGATAGCAGCACTCATCACAAAAACTTAAAAAGCTTTATTCAATTTATAAAAAAAATTAAGCAGGTCTTACATAATTCTAGATGCAATTTAGTTAGGCAGCAACAGCTGTTTCACGCTGCAGGAACACTTCTTCAATCTTCTTCAATAGTGCCATTTGATTCTTAAATAATGCATCCTTATAGTATCAAATAATGGTACCTTACGGTAGTCTTATAGTACTGCTATATAGTTAATAATAATAGTATCATATGGTGTGAACATAACAGTGCCCCATAGTACTCATAAATAACAATATCAAGTCCCTAGATGACACAGGATGCAGTTTAGATCGTGATGGGAAGTAACAGGGGGGCAATTGCCCCTTTATCCTATAGACTACTATGCAGTTCTAATCACTGCCGGGAGAGAACCATCCATTCCACCATCATTGCTCTGGTTTTCCTTCCTGTAACCTTTGCAGTAAACCCACAATCCAAGTGCATCCATACCATGTCCCTTATGAACGATCGTGTGATTCTTCTCAGTTGAAGGTCCTGTTCTAGATAGATGTAAATATTAACCCCCTATAGCTACACTCCCCAGATGTTTCCCATTGAGACATTATGTCTATACGTCATACATAGTTGTCTTTAAAGCCTTCTGAGCCAAACACTGAGGGGGTCCAGACCTTCTTTCTTTTAAGGTAAGAGGATGAAAATGAGTTTGCAGGCATATGATGGTGGAAGTTTCTAAATCTTGTGTTATGGGGGGGGGGGGGGGGGGATGGTTAGGACTATTGCCTCTTTTGAAAATGCCTAGTAAAAAAAAATCGGTAACAGTGCCTAACACCTACCATGTGCCATTTATAATACTGGTGTCTTCCTATGTGGTAGAGAGGCCTCTGAGCCCCCTCAAGCATCAGGGCTTGGATTTGACAGCTACTTCTGTACCCCCTAAAACTAAGCACTTGAGTTCGACAATCCTTCTTATGGATTGTCTTCACTGGCATGCACAAAAAGTGCAGGATACTTGACTGGCCTCTGTGCCACAGAGCCTGGCAGGTGATCCCTGTTAGCATTGGCTTCCATATTCCCTCCATTTTGGATCTTTGGGGGGACATTTATTAGGTGATACACTACCCACGACGTAATGCCATCAGCCAATCTCTCCAGACCTCGACGGCACGAGTTCCCAACAGGATCGCTGCATCAGTAATTCTGGTGGACCTGAGGAAGAAGGCACGCGGTGGTGCCGAAACGCGTTGTCCAGATATATATCCAATAAACCTTTACGTTGTCCTCTGCATCGCCTGTGGTTGTGTAAGACCCTCTCTGTTTATTCATCCTCTATCGTTGGGAATGACCAACTATCTAATGTATACGGACTATCCTCTTGATGTTAAGGAAAGAAAGACCTAGCATGTTGAGTTTCTTTGGTCTGGCGAGGTGTCTGGTAGCAGCTCATACCCCCATTGACATTGAAATAAGCATGCACTTTCAGTTGGGCTGAGCTTGCATGTTTACACCAGTATCGGGTGACATAGCGGGGCTTTCGGCTGACAGTTAGTGCATGCGTATGGCCATCCTAATATAAAGCAGTCAGTCTTGGTGACATGCCCTGAGCGTGTACAGTGCGTTCCACCAAAACCCCTCTTGTTTTGTTGATAGGGCTTCAGGTTAAAAATAGTGTTTCCCCTGTGGTGAATGTGCACATGTAAGCCACCTAGTACAGAACGTCTGTGTTGTAGAGCCACCTCTGCCGCCATTCATGGCTACCCACTTTTTATACTGTAAATGTTGCTTTTACTAATTGGAGACTAGTTCCAGCAAAAGCAATTATCATCAAGTGTATTACAGGCATCAGTTGTGGTCCAGGTATAATAAAAGCTGTGTTTCCCTTAGAGCAGATGTGGTGGCAGCAAAGGTTTTAGCGGGGAGGGCAGCCATTCCTGTCAGCGGCTCCGTTCCCCTCACGGCTAAAGGAGGTGAAAAATCCATGAGAACATTTTTGTGCAACATGATCACTAACCCACATCCCCTTCCTTTCTGATTCACTAGTCTGCAAGTCCAAGGCTAACCCCTTCCATTCCAGAAAAGCCTGCAAAATCCCGCCGCTTATACAACACCCCTGTTCAGTGGTCTCAAACTGTGGCCCTCCAGATGTTGCAAAACTTCAACTCCCAGCATGCCCGGACAGCCAACGGCTGTCCGGGCATGCTGGGAGTTGAAGTTTTGCAACATTAAAGGGGTTATCCAGGAAAAATCTTTTTATATACATATATATATATATATATATATATATATATATATATATATATATATCAACTGGCTCCAGAAAGTTAAACAGATTTGTAAATTACTTCTATTAAAAAAAATCTTAATCCTTTCAGTACTTATGAGCTTCTGAAGTTAAGGTTGTCCTTTTCTGTCTAAGTGCTCTCTGATGACACGTGTCGCGAGAACCGCTCAGTTTAGAAGAGGTTTGCTATGGGGATTTGCTTCTAAACTGGGCGGTTCTCGAGACACGTGTCAACAGAGAGCACTTAGACAGAAATTAACAACCTTAACTTCAGAAGCTCATAAGTACTGAAAGGATTAAGATTTTTTTAATAGAAGTAATTTACAAATCTGTTTAACTTTCTGGAGCAAGTTGATATATATATATATATATATATATATATATATATATATAAAAAGGTTTTTCCTGGAATACCCCTTTAAGGGTACGTTCACATGGGCGGATTTCTTTGCGGGTTTTCCGCTGCATATTTGAAAGTGGGTGGGCTTTTCTCGGCTATCCGCAGCAGATTTTCCGCTGCGGAATTTATGCTGCAGAAAATCCGCTGCAAGCCCCATTGAAGTAAGTAGGGACTGCGGCGGATTTTCCGCAGCGCAAATTCCACCGTGGAAAATCTGCTGCGGCCAGTCGAGAAGAGCCCACCCGCTTTCAAATACGCAGCGGAAAACCCGCATAAAAATCCGCCCGTGTGAACGTACCCTTGGAGGGCCACAGTTTCAGACCACTGTCCTAGTTGGATGGAGCTATTTCGCATGAGTGGCTTATCCTTCTTTTCTATTGGCCAGACAGGTCCCTTGTACTTAAAGGGGTACTTCGGTAGGAAAAAAAATGTTTTCAAATCAACTGGTGCCAGAAAGTTGTACAGATATGTTAATTGCTTCTATTTAAAAATCTTAATTATTTCAGTACTTATCAGCAGCTGTATGCTCCAGAGGAAGTTGTGTAATTCTTTCCAGTCTGACCACAGTGCTCTCTGCTGACACCTCTGTCCGTGTCAGGAACTGTGCAGAGCAGGAGAAGTCTGCTTTGGGGATTTGCTTCTACTCTAGACAGTTCCTGACAAGGACAGAGGTGTCAGCAGAGAGCACTGTGGCCAGAATGAAAAGAACTACACAACAGTTGATAAGTACTGGAAGGATTAAGATTTTTCTATAGAAGTAATTTATAAATCTGTAGAACTTTCTGGCAAAAGTTGATTTAAAAATATTTGCTTTCCACCGGAGTACCCCTTTAAGCCAGGTCCAATTTATTATTATTTTCAGGATTTCTACTCCCTGTCAATGGACGGGGACATTTTTGTTACATTCAAAGTATATTACAGGATATTATTGGAGGGAAGTGCTGGAGTCCAGAACTGGGGGGGATGGATACTTTCGAAATCTGCCCAACCTGGATACATTATAACAGTCTTGTAGGTGCGTGAAAGTAGGACGAGGCCTATGCCTAAGAGAGATCTGGAAAATGGTAAAGAATTGTAATGCTTTCATATAATACTACAGACTTACCAGACCGCACCCGCTTTATATGCCTCACTTTTGTGGTCTTTCACCAGACAGACAGTCCTGCCTAAAAAGCCACGCCTCTAAAATATACAGAGCCACACCCACTCTAAAAGACAAATTTCAAAATTGTCCTAGCTCAAAAAGTGGCTTATATGTCCTGATGGTGGCGCTGCAGGAGAACTGGATGCTCACTGTTAGGTTCTTCCCTAGATTAGGCTATGTTCATACTGCTGGTGTGCTCCAACCCATTCAGTGCTCGTACAGGTCTTTTTTTGTGTGCCGAATGGACTCAGTACAGCTCGGAGCACAACCGACACCACCAGATCCCGACGGATCCCATTGACTTGAATGGCATCTGTTGGGGATCTGTTTTTTCGCAGGAGTTGAGTAAAGACGCACTACAGCTCACTGCTGGGGTACTCCTTGTCATCAGTAACAGGGCCCTTCTAAAGCCGGGTTCACACTGCGGAATCTCAGGACGGACTTTCCGCCAGAGATCCCGCATGCAGCACTAGGAACACGCAGACTGTATTGCCGTCCCCATAGACAGCAATGCATTTCTGAGCAGATCTTTAAGCGAATCTGCTCAGAAAGGCATTGCCGTCTATGGGGATGGCAATGCCATTTGCATGGTCCTAGCGCTGCCCACAATCTCCGCCCAAAATTTTGTCTGGAGATTTCACAGTATAAACCCAGCCTAACTAAATAGTATTGTCCAAAGTGGAAACCCCTTAAAGGGGTACTCCGGTGGAAAACTTTTTTTTCTTTTTTCAACTGGTGCCAGAAAGTTAAAAAAAAAATTGTAAATGACTTCTATTTCAAAATCTTAATCCTTCCAGTACTTATCAGCTGCTGTATGCTACACAGGAAGTTCCTTTTGAATGTCAGCAGAGCATACAGCAGCTGATGAGTATTGGAAGGATTAAGTAATTTACAAATCTGTATAACTTTCTGGCACCAGTTGATTTAAAAAAAAAATAAATTCCACAGAAGTACCCCTTTAAGTGGAACCTTGTAATGATATTAACTTTAAAGGGGTTATCCAGGCATAGAGAAACAGAGCAAATTTCTTTTAAAAAAGGACCATGTCTGTCCTCAGTTTGTGTGCGGTATGACAACTTCATAGTAAAAATGCATGAAGGTTTCAGCTGGGTGCAGCTACTGGTGTACTTTTTGAACTCACCCTACTGGTCTGATGTCTATTTTGTGACCCCCTAAAATTGTGAGGTTGTGTATAATTCGACTGAATCTGTAGTTAAAGGGGTTATCCAGGAAAAAACTTTTTTTTATATATATATCAACTGGCTCCAGAAAGTTAAACAGATTTGTAAATTACTTCTATTAAAAAATCTTAATCCTTTCAGTATTTATGAGCTTCTGAAGTTAAGATTGTTCTTTTCTGTCTAAGTGCTCTCTGATGACACGTGTCTCGGGAACTGCCTAGTTTAGAAGCAAATCCCCATAGCAAACCTCTTCTAAACTGGGCGGTTCCCGAGACACGTGTCATCAGAGAGCACTTAGACAGAAAAGAACAACCTTAACTTCAGAAGCTCATAAGTACTGAAAGGATTAAGATTTTTTTAATAGAAGTAATTTACAAATCTAATTAACTTTCTGGAGCCAGTTGATATATATAAAAAAAAAAGTTTTTTCCCCGATAAACCCTTTAATTCAACTGGGTTCTACTAGGCAGGAGTTGGGTTTTCATAGGACTGCATACTAAACAGCCAGTTTATTGGGGACAGTTGCACACACAGCATTGGTGGTTTGAGCGCCCTGGGGGTGGGATTCATGGCCCCCACCTCATGTGGTGTTTTTTGCCTTTTCATGGCCATGTTTTTATTGATTTTAGTGGGTTTCTGTGTATTGTGTATCATGTGTAAATAAGAAAGTATTGTATTTTCTTTATTATTTGGTGTGCGCCATTTTGGAGTATTTTTTCTTTTCTTTTTTTAAATTGTGGTATTACAACTCGGCTCTATTCACTTCAATGGAACTGAGCTGTAATACCACACACAACCAGAGGACAGGCGTGGTGCTGTTTTATTTTTTTTAAAGAAAACAGCTCTGCTTTTATTTAGTTTATACCATTTGGGCTACGTATACCTATTTGACAATTTGGCTACCAAGTATGATACTCCTTATGGTTGAGCCGAGTAAGTGGCGCCTGCCATCACAACAGCAGTTTCCTAGTATACAACCTTAGTTTTAACAATTTTCTGTAGGGACGGTTCATAATAATGTAAGGGAAAGATCATCATTTCCCTGTTTGGGAATATAAGCCACCATGACAAATGGTTGTGAGTCAGATGCTAAATGAAGATTATAAATAAAAGTGACATTGATGCAAGGATAGCACTTCATCCTGTCAAATAAAAATACTTCACTGGCAGAGCAGTTTAAATAATATATAGCTGCACTTAAAAAAATCCCCCCCCCCCCCCCCCCCGCCCCGCATTTGCTATCTGAGATTTCACAGGATCAGGTTTGTACAGAGGTTGTCCGGGAAAAGAAACAGCACCACACTTGTCCATGGGATATGCTTGGTATTGCAGCTTAGACCTATTTTTCTATACTAGAACAGCCCCTTTAAAATTAAAGTGTAATTCCGCATATAACCAAAGTTCCCAATTAAAATTAAAAGTTTTTTTTTTTTTTTTTACTGATTTTAGGTTATTTCATAGTCACATCCAGGGCTGTTCTCTAAACTTTGATTGGTGCAGTTGTAGCGCATTACCAGAAGCAGAAGGGCTCGCTACCTCCAGTAGGTGGCACTGTAGAGCAAGTTATTTTCCTTTTGGATATAACTACTTAGCATATTTTTTTCCCATGGAGCATTGCATGGCTTGTAAGCCCCCATACTGCAGTTGGGCAGTCTCCAAAAGGAGACACACTATCCCCTAGCCCAGTGTTTTCCAACCAGGATGCCTCCAGCTGTTGCAAAACTACAACTCCCAGTATGCCCGGACAGCCAGAGGCTGTCCGGGCATGCTGGGAGTTGTAGTTTTGCAACAGCTGGAGGCACCCCTGGTTGGGAAACACTGCCTTATTCTCACTCAAAGGGGTACTCCCGTGGAAAAAATAAAATTTTAAGATCAACTGGTGCCAGAAAGTTAAACAAATTTGTAAATTACTTCCATTAAAAAATCTTAATCCTTCCAGTACTTTTCAGGGGCTATATACTACAGAAGAAATGTTTTTCCTTTTGGATTTCTCTTATGTCATGACCACAGTGCTCTCTGATGACCTCTGCTGTCCATTTTAGGAACTGTCCAGATCAGGACAAAAATCCCCATAGCAAACATATGCTGCTCTGGACAGTTCCTAAAATAGACAGCAGAGGTCAGCAGAGAGCACTGTGGTCGTGACATAAGAGAAATCCAAAAAGAAAAACATTTCCTCTGTAGTATACAGACCCTTAAAAGTACTGGAAGAATCAAGATTGTTTAATAGAAGTAATTTACAAATCTGTTTAACTTTCTGGCACCAGTTGATAAAAAAAGGTGTAGTTTGAAAAAGTTGTTTAGCCACTGTCATGTGACCTAATAGCTTAGCATGGTTAGGGTATGTTCACACTAGAATTCCGAGCTAGCTTTGGTGTGAATGAATCTTCCTTCGACCCAATTACACTGCACTGTGCCACTTTTACGTGTTTGTTTTGTACACAGGATTGTCAGGATGCGGTAGCCCTTCTGGGTGTCCCTCCTGGCGGTCTAGGGGAGGTGTGTGTGGCCATTAGGTTCCTCACCTCCCTGCAACCCCTGGCATCTTGGCTTTGGTCAAGATGCCATCAGTATACGGCTCCTCGGCTGATACCTTGGTTAATGCCTAGGTTGAAGCCAGGAGCATTTGTGGCCCCTTAGTAGCTTCAGCGAAAAGAGGCATCGAACCTGGATCCTTGCAGGTGCCTTTTGGCCCGGAGGTGAAGGGTAGGTTTGTTGGGGGGGGGGGGGGGGGCTCTCTCCTGTTGGAGAAGGGCTTAGCGATAGACCTCATCCTTTGTGCACGTTTTTTAGTGTGACACGCTTGCACTTTTTCTTGCACTCCTCGGCTCATTAAAAAAAAATAATTTTAATTACACTGCAGAATTTCAGTGGCAGAAAATTCCGCTGTGGAAATTCACACGCCGAAAGAATGAACATGTGCTGGGGTGGTATTTTTGGAACATCTCGAGGTTTACACTTTGGAGACCACTGACCTAGGTTATTATGGGCCCCAATCCATGGTTTTTCTGGTGTTGAAACCAACCCTGGACAGTACCATAGTCATTTTGCCACCAGTGCACTTGAATTCTTTCCAGTCTGACCACAGTGCTCTCTGCTGCCACCTCTGTTCATGTCAGGAACTGTCCTGAGCAGGAGAGGTTAGCTATGGGGATTTTGGATAGTTCCTGAAACGGACAGAGGTGGCAGCAGAGAGCACTGTGGCCAGACTGGATAGAACTACACAACAGCAGCTGATACAGCAGCTGATAAGTACTGGAAGGATTAAGATTATTATATAGCAGTAATTTATAAATCTGATTTGAAAAAAAAAAAAATTATTTCCGGAGTACCCCTTTAATACAGTATAAGAAGAAAAGTTTTCTAATTCAGAAAACTTCTTTAATAATAGCATATTGTACAATAGTTTCATTTTTCCAAAAGGCTTATTGACATTTCCATAAAGGAGGCGTCTGCTAAGAGAAGAGAATCGGAGCTTAAAATGCCCCATCATTTATGGCTGTAAAAATGAGAGTTATTATAAATGAAAAAATGTGAAACGTGAATTAGTTTAGGTATCATGCGACCTCTTTTGCTTGTCTTCAAAATGTTTTATTAGGGTAGGGTCACACATGCTGTATTTTGCTGCGTATTTTGTATTCCCCCCCCCCCCCCTGACGAAGCGCAGTAGCGCGAAACGTACGTTGGGGTAAGTGCAGGTGGCATCTGGCTCTACATTGGTTTACTTTCATTTACTTACCTATGCATTTTGTAGTGCTCATTACTGTTATTCATGTGTATTTCACTATTGTTTCACTACATGTATGTGTTTTGACCAGGCATTCCAATGTTTCTTTAGCCTATGCCCCTTGTATTTTCTCAGTCCTGTGCACCATGCTTGTCAATTTTGATTTTATTTTTGTTGATATATTTTGTATTTTTTTGATACTTTTTGGCATTGCTGAATTTTGTTTAGGTGTTTGATAGTCACCGAGAAGCAAAATCAGCTGCAGAAAATACGCAGCAAAATACGGCATGTGTACGGCACCCTTAATAAAAATGTCAGAAGAACTGACCTTGTTACCTACGGCAACCCATCAGCTTTCATTTCTTATACGGCTGTCGAAATTCCTTTGCTGCACTGTGATTGGTCACTATGGGCATCCAGGCCTATTCATCCAGCTTTGATAATTGAGGTCCTAGGGCAGTGGTCTTCAACCTGCGGACCTCCAGATGTTGCAAAACTACAACTCCCAGCATGCCCGGACAGCCAACGGCTGTCCGGGCATGCTGGGAGTTGTAGTTTTGCAACATCTGGAAGTCCGCAGGTTGAAGACCACTGCCCTAGGGGTTGAAGCCCATAGGTGTAAATAAATGTGATTGTTTACGCGATCAGTTATCGCTGCCCGTATTTGTAGCATGCAGATTATGTCATCCTCCGTTTCTCCTCTATGAGGCGGTCACCTGACTGGGGCCGCTTCACGTTTAACTCCACGTTGTGTTAATTTGTAAAATCCTCGGAGAGACCTATTAGAATTAGCTTATTTTTCCTCACCTGTCATCGTCCGCGGTCGAATTTCCAGTTTATTTTCCAGCGGAGTTGTTAATTAATTAAATGGCGGATCTGGTGACGGGAAGAGAAGAGAAGAGGGGGGGGGGTGGGGGGTGGGAGCATAAGACGCTATATACCCTCATCACCTTCAGGAGAATAATAAACATTGAAATACGCTCCCATAGCGGGGCCTGGCCTCTGTTTATTTATATATATATATTTGGGGAAGATTTATAGTTTTTTTTTTCCCCTCTCCCAGGACCCTTACCCAGACGACAAAAAAAAAAAAAGCAGTGCATTAAAGAGCTGTAACTGGTATGTGTAACCCTTTCCGCCATGTTGTATTGCCCTCAGCCCCTGCACAGGGGCTCGGTGTCACAGTTATTCCACAGGCCGTCTCACTGGGGTGTTGTACTGAAGCGATAATTCCAAAGGATTAGCTATTATTTATAGAGTCGAAGTGTTAACATAGCCAAGTCGAATGGCTACACTTTCAAGGCATTACCGTTTTATACACCCAAATCTCTCACACAGAATGTCCCCACAGTATTGTACAGGTATGGAAATCCTTTCAGCGCCCCCGGTGTTAACCCCATTGCCGTTCCTTCATTTTTTAATTTTTTTTTTACTTAATTTTTTTACCTGAGTCAAATAAAGGCCACACGCACTTTAAAAGGAAGAAAAAAATATGTTCTTTTTTTTTTTTTTATTTAACAAAACCGAAAAAAAAAACCTTTTATTTGGTGCAAGGTCCAATTATCCGGCTGTAAGGAGCAGCTGTCATGGTAAAATATCCTAGGGTTATTTCACGGTTCTTGTAATTATGTTGTTACATCATTTTAGAAAAAGAATTAGGAACAAATGTATGGATTTATAATCGAGTCCATTATATATTCAGCGGATTTTCCATCTTGGTTAAATTTGCCGAGTCCGGTGCTGGCAAGATGGAGCTGCGGTTTCCATTTGTTGAAATTTCCTGTATCGCCACCTAGTGGCGAAAATTGGGTATTGAACGTGTAGATGTTAAATGTCATTTACATTATCACGATACTCATTTCAGTGTTATAATATCCTTGTCCAATGTGACAATTGCCATAAATATTGCGGGAATATTTCTCCACTTAACCACCAAACATTTGATTGTCACTAGAGATGAGCGAACTTACAGTAAATTCAATTCGTCACAAACTTCTCGGCTCGGCAGTTGATGACTTATCCTGCGTAAATGAGTTCAGCCTTCAGGTGCTCCGGTGGGCTGGAAAAGGTGGATACAGTCGTAGGAAAGAGTCTCCTAGGACTGTATCCACCTTTTCCAGCCCACGGGAGCACCTGAAAGCTGAACTAATTTATGCAGGAAAAGTCATCAACTACCGAGCCGAGAAGTTTGTGACGAATCGAATTGTCACCTTTCATTCTTCATTTTGCACTTCAAATATCAAGGTTCATCTCTAATTGTCACCTTTCATTCTTCATTTTGCACTTCAAATATCAAGGTTCAGAACTGGAAATTTCCAGTTGTTTTCATATTTATCTACCATTAGCAAAGGGTTGTTGGTAGGACTCATCATCCGACCTCTGGTATTGCTTTAAGACCTAAGTACAGTACTCAGTCCAGTCCTGGTGTCAAGCCTATGGCTACAGACAGCAATACATTGGGGTACATTTATACTACACAGGGCTCCTTATTCTTGTGCTGAGGTCCAGTCATGATCTCTTGCAGAATTGTAACAATAGTGGCCCTAGCACTACCAGCACTTTTACTGTATTAAAGGGGTTATCCATGAAAAAAACTTTTTTTATATATCATCTGGCCCCAGAAAGTTAAACAGATATGTAAATTACTTCTATTAAAAAATCTTAATCCTTTCAGTACTTATGAGCTTCTGAAGTTGAGTTGTTCTTTTCTGTCTAAGTGTTCTCTGATGACACATGTCTTGGGAACCGCCCAGTTTAGAAGCAAATCCCCATAGCAAACCTCTTCTAAACTGGACGGTTCCTGAGACACGTGTCATCAGAGAGCACTTAGACAGAAAAGAACAACTCAACTTCAGAAGCTCATAAGTACTGAAAGGATTAAGATTTTTTAATAGAAGTAATTTTCAAATCTGTTTAACTTTCTGGAGCCAGTTGATATATAAAAAAAAGTTTTTTCCTGGAATACCCCTTTAAAGTGGCCCAACTAAATCTACAGAACAGCTAGAAAAGATTGAGAGTTGTCCCCTTCAATGGTTGGTCTGTTTATTGGCAAGAGAGTCATAATGAAGATATTCCTATATGAATTTACTAGCGTCCACAAGTTATAGCTATGGCCTTTAGTGGAGGGCTATAATAGTACCTTTTCATTTGAAGTGGATGACTTGAAGAGAACTATCTTAGCTACATTTTTCTATTAGTGGATGGCTATTTTAACTATGTGGTGGCCCAGTACATGAGTTGCACCCCTGTACCCTTGCTGTCCTGTCAGGTGGACTCTATTGATGTGTCCCGAGTCCCTCTTTATTCTATGTATTGTAAATGGATAATTGCTGTATATCTTGTCTTATCTACTATAAGGTCTTTATACTGTTATGTGCCTTTAAACACTGTTGCTAAGTTTTGTAACCAAGGAAGGCACCAGTGAACACATGACTAATAGGGTGACCAATGGGACCCCTCCAGAGTCTCCCCCATATAAACCCTGGGAGGAGCTAGTTCAGTATCTTGAGTTCTGAGGTCAGTGAAGTCAAATCCTGAGAGAGTGTCTGGTGTCCTGAGGAGGCCCAAGGCCTACCACGCAGCCACGCTTCCACTAATCCAGTGCCCCACAGGTGAATGTCAAAACCTGGTAACCTACATACGGGGTGAAGTCTGTCTAGTCAGTCCTAGTCAAGTCAGTCAAGATCAGTCTGTATAAAGTCAGCGTGGGCCTGCAGCAAATCGTCCAAATCCACTACAAGTCCCAGCGAGCCCTCAAGTGTCTAAAGTCACTGGTCACCTCCATAGGCCTAACTGAGCTGTAAAGACTATTCCATCTGTCTACCTCAATAAAGCTGCTGTTTTCTGTAACTTGGCGTCTGAGTCATTATTTGCCCCGTGCCTAGCCCAGGATCCAGCGTCCATACCTTTGGGTGGTGTAGAGGTAAAACCACATCCTGGTGTCACGAACACAAGGGGTTAATGCCATCTGCCCCTAGGGTAATAACATCTTCCCTCACCACAGCTACATCTGCCTTATAGTAGAGGACTATCTTAGCTACATTTGCCTTGAACGGTCTCACTATTTAGCTATTTATGCTATCATAGCATATTTCTTATGGTGGACGAATATCATAGCTACATCTGTCTTATGGTGGAGAACTATCATAGCTATACCTGCTTTGGAGTGGAGGACTATCTTGGTGGAGGACTATCTTAGCTAGATTTGCCTTGAAGTGGATGACTATCATAGCTAGATATTTCTTACTGTGGATAAATATCGTAGCTACATCTGCCTTATGGTAAAGGACTATCTTAGCTACATCTGCCTTGAAATGGAGGACTATCTTGGCTATATCTGTCTTATGGTGGAGGACTATCTTATCTATATCTGTCTTATGGTGGAGGACTATCTTGGCTAAATCTGTCTTATGGGGGATGACTATCTTGGCTATATCTGTCTTATGGTGGAGGACTATCTTAGCTATATCTGTCTTATGGTGGAGGACTATCTTAGCTATATCTGTCTTATGGTGGAGGACTATCTTAGCTATATCTGTCTTATGGTGGAGGACTATCTTAGCTATATCTGTCTTATGGTGGAGGACTATCTTATCTATATCTGTCTTATGGTGGAGGACTATCTTATCTATATCTGTCTTATGGTGGAGGACTATCTTATCTATATCTGTCTTATGGTAAAGGACTATCTTAGCTACATCTGCCTTGAAATGGAGGACTATCTTAGCTATATCTGTCCTATGGTGGAGGACTATCTTAGCTATATCTGTCTTATGGTGGAGGACTATCTTAGCTATATCTGTCTTATGGTGGAGGACTATCTTAGCTATATCTATCTTATGGTGGAGGACTATCTTAGCTACATCTGCCTTGAAATGGAGGACTATCTTAGCTATATCTGTCTTATGGTGGAGGACTATCTTAGCTATATTTGCTATTAAGTAAGTTGCTATCTTACCTATATCTGCCTTGCAGTGGTGGACTATTTGATCTATATGTGCCTTGAAGTAGAGGACTATATTAGCGACATCTGGTTTTAGGGATCCCTATTGTTCTTTCAGTACTGTTAGCACGGCCTTGTCTAGAGTTAAAAGGAGCTTTGGATGAGGGACATGGCCTCCTAAAGAATGAACTCTTGGAGATGTTCTTACTATTTATTGAAAAATACCTAGAGTATTAGGTTAGCTGTTTATATTAATATTCTTGGGGTAAAGGACTTATTGTGTATTAAAATAAAAATTTAACGTCAGAGGTTCAGAGCATTAGAGAGTTATTGGTTTTTCGAGAGAGGGGAGGGGAGGGGGTAGGGGGGGTAGGAGGGATCATGAATGCTAGCCAAGGTCAGGGAGTCACCCCTGCTCACCCTCATAAAGTAGTGAGGTAGGAAAACCTTCCCTACAGCTCATAACACTTACATTATAGCTCCATCAGTGTCGGCTATGGAATTCAATAGAACACTCTGTAGACTCAAAGCTGGAAGTATTTAGTGAAGGCCACAGTGTTTCCCAGAGGATGGGTCCTTACAACTTTATATGAAATTTAATGTATGGGTGGGTGTAATATGGCTACATAAAGCCGATCATACACAGTGAGAGGTTCATCAACTCTCTCATAGCCCTACTAGCAGGACCCCAACTATCTAGGTATATGTATAGTTTTTTTTCCCCAGAAACAGTGCCACCTTTATTAGTGGATGTTTCTGGTACTGCAGCTTATTCTAGTAAATAGGACAGAGTTGTAAAATTAGACACAGTACACTGACATGGGTGGCACTGTTTTGGAAAAATAGAAAAGCCATCCTTTAAGAAGCTCGATCAGTTACACTAGTCATAGTCTACTACAATGTCCCTTCTTTTGTTTCAGTGACAATATCCATTCATCTTGTCACTTGTCGTATTCCCTTTTCCATCTTAAAAGCTGGCCAGGAGTATGCGTTACTTGTCAATGCTTGTAGAAGTAGCATGAAAACTTAAAGGGGGTATATCAGTGGAAAACTGTTTTTTTTTTTTTTTTTTTAAATCAACTGGTGCCAGAAAGTTAAACAGATTTGTAAATTACTTCTAGTTAAAAAAAAATCGTATTCCTTCCAGTACTTATCAGCTGCTGTATGCTCCAGAGGAAGTTCTTTTCTTTTTGAATTTCTTTTCTGCCTGACCACAGTGCTCTCTGCTGACACCTCTGTCCATGTCCGGAGAGGTTTGCTATGGGGATTTGCTCCTACTCTGGACAGTTCCTGACATGGACAGAGGTGTCAGCAGAGAGCACTGTGGTCAGACAGAAAGGAAATTCAAAAAGAAAAGAATTTCCTGTGGAGCATATAGCAGCTGATAAGTACTGGAAGGATTAAGATTTTTAAATAGAAGTCATTTACAAATCTGTTTAACTTTCTGGCACCAGTTGATTTAAATAAAGATATGTACCCCTTTAAGGCTCCTGGGCCCCCGTGCTAAATATTTTTTAGGGTCCCCACTTTCCATGTGTGAATTATAAAACAAGAGTTTTCGTCTGTAACGAGGGGTCTTCTGGGCATACGGGCCCAGGTACAACTGCTACCACTGCACCCCCTCAAGTTATGCCCCTGTGTACCACATGACACTTCTTTGGTCTTTGGGGCATACAGGCCCAGGTACAACTGCAACCACTGCACCCCCTAAAATTACGCCCCCTGTGTACCACATGACTCTTCTCAGCCTATCAGGTGGTATAAGCAAAACACATCCGTAAAATAGAAAGAAACTACGTCCGTAAAAGAGAAAAAAAAATTCCTAATTTTTAAGCGAAGATGCACATTATTTCTAATCTCTATGAATGTCTTCATGCATTATAGTCTACCATAATACAAAAATGTCTTTCGAGATGTTTAAAGAGAACCATGTAGAATGTATTGGGGTTTTTTTCAGATAAAAAATCTAATTACTTATACCTTTGACTATTATCTTCATTCAAATTTATACTGGAAAAAGACTGGTTAATACCCGCCACATCTCTACGAACCAGTCTTAGTCCCATTAGTCCCTGACCTGATGACCCGAAAAAGAACAGTGAGAAGTGAAGGTTCTCAAACTAGTCATGTCTATTATGGTAATATTAATATATATATATATATATATATATATATATATATATATATATAAATCAAACATGATAATATAGTATACATTGTCAAATCAAACAATTTATTTTGATGTTTTTGGAGAAATAGACTGATTTGAAATACCCCCTCTAAAAAAGACGCCTCCTTGTGGCCACTATGAACAAAGCTTCATAATTTGGCAATCCTTTTTATCTTCTGTCTCTTCTAGATACACTTCCTCAGTGCTTTAGTAGTAGAACTATAAGTACAAGTAATAGTTGGCATCCACGTACGAAATTTTCTTAGCGACATGTTGGGAGGGTCGCCCCAGCCTGAGCCTCTTGCATTTTCGGCTGGAGATACAGCTCAGGTTGATGTCTCGTCATTCCTCTCTATCTCTCTCTATCCTGACTGTGAATAATACACATCATATGTTAAGTGCAGACAACTGACACTGCTTTGCACAAATCTTCAGTAACTGAGAGATAACATGATGCTCGGGGAGTCTTGGGATATAGACCATGATCGCAGGGGGGTGGGGGTGGAGGGGGGGTCCTGGAGACGTTATGTCATGGTTTATGTTGTGGGCATCAAATTCCATAGTTTTGCTGTTGTTCCGAATGTTGTAAGAAGCCTTTGTCTGCCAGCAGAGGTAATCGGGTGTTCAACAAGTGATGATTAAAGGAGATTTTACTGGAATTTGTCAGTATTATATTGCGTTTTAATGTACAGATTTAAAGGGGTACTCCGGTGGAATTCTTTTTTTTTTTTATCAACTGGTGCTTGAAAGTTAAACAGATTTGTAAATTACTTCTATTTAAAAATCTTAATCCTTCCAGTACTTATCAGCTGTTGTATACTACAGAGGAAGTTCTATTCTTTTTTAATTTCTTTCCAGTCTGACCACAGTGCTCTCTGTTGACACCTCTGTCCATGTCAGGAACTGTCCAGAGCAGGAGCAAATCCCCATAGCAAACCTATCCTGCTCTGGACAGTTCCTGACACGGACAGAGGTGTCAGCAGAGAGCACAGTGGTCAGACTGGAAAGAAATTAAAAAAGAAAAGAACTTCCTCTGAAGCATACAACAGCTGATAAGTACTGGAAGGAATACGATTTTTAACAAGAAGTCATTTACAAATCTGTTTAACTTTCTGGCACCAGTTGATTAAAAAAAATATATAATAATTCCACCAGAGTTCCCCTTTAAGCATAAAAAAATAGCGACAACTCTAAAACTAGCGCAAAAAAAAAATGGGACTAATCGGATTTCTTCTCTCTTTTTCGCCTTGGTTCCTCATATCAACTACATGTATACTTTTTGATTCCATTATAGCCTATAACTGTGGTCTCCAAACTGTGAACCGCCAGTTGTTGCAAAACTACAACTCCCACCATGCCCGGACAGCCTCCAGAGGTCCACATCCGGAGGTCCACAGTTTAGAGACCGCTAGCCTATATTATCACACTTGTTGTCCTAGAAAACAGTCAACAATGTTGTCGCCAGTCCAAAAATCAGCAAAAAAAAATGGGACGGATGCTGAAGCTATAAAAGAGGTTGTTGGTTTGTTCGCCACATGTGCTCGTCTTGGCTCACGCAGCTACAGAGTGTTAGGTGCCACATATGAATAGCAAATTCCTTGCAATACATCATCATTAATTCATCAATTTAATTATAAAAAAAACAACAAACAATAATTCAGCAAAGTGCAAAACTTGGAATAAAGTGAATTTTGCATTCTGTAAATAATCTCCTGTCAATGGACCCAGCTCATAAAGATTGACTTCATATAGGGAGAGTATAATAAGACATCATGCATTGTATTGCTGAAGGTAGTCGAGAAATGTGCTTAGCTACCCTTGACAGTTCCTTAAAGGGGTACTCCGCCCCTAGAAATCTTATCTCCTATCCAAAGGATAGGGTATAAGATGTCTGATCGTGGGGGTCCCGCCGCTGGGACCCTGGCGATCTCCCATGTACCGTCACGCCATGACCCCTCCCATAAACTTGCATTGAGGGGGCGTGGCATGATGGCACGAGGAACAAAATGTTCCCGAATGTTGGGGCAGTGGAGTGGCCCTTTAAGGTGCTCATACATCTTTAATAGCTGTTAGCTGAATGTCTGGATAAAGATATATCTCCAGAGCTCCTCATTCATATAAATGTTGAACAAAGCCGAAAGTTTGATGGAGAGAGGAGGGTTAAGCCTTTGCCAGACAGCTCTAGCGGCAGGACCTCTCTTTGAGGGCACAAGGGTCAGGCAGTTGAAGTCCAACATGCCTGATCCTTCTCCCCCTGACATTCTCTGCGTGGGGAGAGTTAGGAGGACCCTATACATTTTAGATGGTTGGCCCGTCCTACCGAAATCAGTGAGTTTGGCCAACTTTTGACTAAAATGCATGGGGACCTTAAGAGTTTGGAAGGAGTAGCTGTGCACATACTCAATCTGCTTCTCGTTTATATTCGGGACCCTCATTCTCATGATTGAAGATGGTCGGACCTTTAATAATCTGTGAATAGGCGATAAGTTGTCATCCTGGAATAACTCCTTTTAAGAGGGGTCCTACATGATCCCACATGATGCATTTAACATGCCATGCTGGCTTGTAGTTTATTTGTACTTTATCTGTACTGTTTCTGTTCTTGCGGTGAATCCTCGTCAACTCATTGTAACCAATGAAAATTCACCAGTTTGCCATGAATTCCAGAGGATTTGCGGCAACTGATATTGTACAGATAAAGTAAACTACAAGGTTAACCAACATATTTATCAGACACAGTACATACATCAAACTACTTCACTTTATGGACTCCTTGAAGTCTCTCTATACTTCCCCTATATAAAGTCAATGGGGGAGTTTTATAAAAACCTGTCCAGAGAAAAAGTTGCTGAGTTGCCCATAGCAACCAATGAGATCTCTTCTTTCATTTTTGAAAAGGCCTGTGAAAAATGAATTGGTTGCTATGGGCAACTCAGCAACTTTTCCTCTGGACACGTTTTAATAAATCTCCCCCATTTATGAGCTGTGTCCACTTACAGGAGATGATTTAATGTCACTTTAATGAAATATTGTATGTTTTTATAATTATATATATTTATCCATGAGGACAAAGTGCAAACTTGCTATTTATATGTAAAACATAACACTTGGTTACTGCTCCAGAAAAGCTCTGGTGTGAGCTGAAACGTCGCTTAAAGGGGTACTCCTCTGAAAAATATATTTTTTTAAATCAACTGGTGCCAGAAAGTTAAACAGATTTGTAAATTACTTCTATTTAAAAATCCTAATCCTTCCAGTACTTATCAGCTGCTATATGTTGCACAGGAAGTTCTTTTCTTTTTGAATTTCCTTTCTGTCTGACCACAGTGCTCTCTGCTGACACCTCTGTCCATTTTAGGAACTGTCCAGAGTAGGAGCAAATCCCCATAGCATACCTCTCCTGCTACAGACAGTTCCTAAAATGGACAGAGGTGTCAACAGAGAGCACTGTGGTCAGACAGAAAGGAAATTCAAAAAGGAAAGAACTTCCTGTGCAATATATAGCAGCTGATAAGTACTGGAAGGATTAAAATTTTAAATAGAAGTAATTTACAATTCTGGCACCAGTTGATTTAAAAAATAATGTTTTCCACCGGAGTACCCCTTTAAGTACATGTGGTAAACAAACCCGTGAGTTCTTTATTTTTTTTTTCTGCCTTTTTTTTAGCGTCAGCATGCTGTTGCCTTTTGTGTTCACGTCTGGATTATCTACATGGAAGTGATCCATCCTGGTGGTAACATGCCTACAGCCCCCTATTTAGTGTGCGGAGTGTGCTGCGCCCGTGCCTCATTGTGATTTATTTTTCCGACTTGTTTAAGACAGTTCCCTGGCAGCTCCTCAAATGTAGCCCAGTGACTCCCATTCCCAAAACTTCTACTGCTATGTATATAACATAATGTTCTTGTGGCGTCCCTGCATAGATGGATATGACCCGAACATACATTCCATAGGGCATTCTATAGGTTATGGATACGTTTGTCATATACATCGGTGAACATACACCACAAACATGATGTGATCATAGCCTAAATCCATATTCCTAAAGGCTTGACGTATATATATATAGGGTTGCCACCTTTCTTGCAAAAAAATACCAGCCATGCTAATTTGCATAATTAATTATATATGCGTGACATCACAGGATACACATATGCGGGGGAAATTTTGTCCTATTTTGACCCCTATAACTATTTTTATTTCTCCGTATACAGGCCTGTATGAGGGCTCATTTTTTGCGCCGATCTGTAGTTTTTAACAGGACCATTTTTGTTTTGATTTTACTTTTTGATCGCTTTTTTTTTAATTAAATTCGGGAGTTGCAGTTAGTTACTAACTACAACTCCCAGCATGCCCTGATACAGCCTGTGGCTCATCAGCTGCCCCAAACAAAAACTACAACTTCCAGAATGTTGGAGTATACAGTAGTATATAGTATAGGTCAGTGTTTCCCAACCAGGGTGCCTCCAGCTGTTGCAAAACTACAACTCCCAGCATATTGGCGTATACAGTAGTATATAGTATAGGTCAATGTTTCCCAACCAGGGTGCCTCCAGCTGTTGCAAAACTAAAACTGCCAGCATGCCCTGATACAGCCTGTGGCTCATCAGCTGCCCCAAACGAAAACTACAACTCCCAGCATGTTGGAGTATACAGTAGTATATAGTATAGGTCAGTGTTTCCCAACCAGGGGTGCCTCCAGCTGTTGCAAAACTACAACTCCCTGCATGCCCGGACAGCCGTTGGCTGTCCGGGCATGCCGGGAGTTGTAGTTTTGCAACAGCTGGAGGCATCCCAGGTTGGGAAACACTGGTATAGTATATGGTGCAACATTCCGGGAGTTGGAGAATTGGTTGGATAAATACCGGCCATTGCATGGCCGGTAATTTTAATATAAAAATACCAGCAGGGTGGCCAAAAAAAACGGCTATGCCAGCAAAATACCGGCCTGGTGGCAACACTACGTATAGGTTCCTTAAACTTCTGTAGGTTTGACCTCTGATTTACGGAAGGCTGTGTGATTTCATAAGGGTGGTAAGATGCCCTATAGCAAATAATATATACATATATAAATATATATATATATATATATATATACTTATTCTTCTTCTATGCCACAGCTGTGATCCTACGGTAGAAGCATGGCATTTGCCTATTGAGCTGCGGGATGTAGATCATGGTGTACTGAATATCTGAGGACTTGTATACATGTTGAGCACAATAAATAACAGCAGAAAAACAATTTATGGAAATAACAATGGCATTGTAACCGTTCTGTGCAAAGAATGTCATGTGAGGCCAGGACAAGCTCTGATAGCTTTGTATATGGAGCCTAAGCCATATTACAGGAAATTAATAGACTCGGGCTACAGATCAAGTTTCATGGTAATTCTTTCTTGTGTATCTGAAACAAAGAAAATTAATGTCCGTTACATAAGAATGTGACATGTGCCGAGCCAAAAAGGCTGCCCCCTGCTGGTCGAAATGACAGAAATGATCCCATATTCTATATCGACATTTTAAAGAAAAAGTCGCTAATTTCCTGAAGGAACATTGCATGACTTGTAAGAGTCCATACGCCAATTCAGTGGTCTCCTCAAGGAGAAACACTACTTCTCCTTAATTCCACATTTTGGAGATAGATTTGTTGCTATAAAACCTATGATTATTATGTTAGATTATCTGGTATTTTGCTTTTTCTTATTTCCTACAAAATTAGCAAAATAAAATAAAAATATAACACATCTATAATATGTGGTAAAAGAAAAATGTATTTATTAATACTGAATAATAAAATTTTAAATAATAATAATGATAATAATTATAAATGTTAAAAGAATAGAAAAGTTTAAAAATGTAAACAATACCAAGAGACAAACATGGAATAGATTTCCATAAGTAAAATTTATTTTATTATTATTATTATTACTTTTAAATCATACAGTCAAGACCCCATTGTGGAGCATAAATGTAAAAACATAAATAAATAAAAACATAAATGTTAATGTGTATGTTCACTTAAGATTAATTCTAACATGTGTATGTTCATTTTAGATAATTTATAAAATTTTAGATCATTTTTACAGTATCTTAAAAATATTTTTAAAAATAAATACATATAAGGTAAAATGATAATGTAAATGATAATTATTTAAAATATAGTAAAATTTATTTAGAATTCATTTAGAATTTATTATTACATCCAACTAAAAAAAATATATATATATATATATATAGAAAAAACGCCAAGGATGCAGCACTCCCAAAAAATATAAAGTGGTTTATTTTCTCATCTTCAGTGAAGCAACGTTTCTGCTCCTATGGAGCCATTTTCAAGCTTGAAAATGGCTCCATAGGAGCAGAAACGTTGCTTCACTGAAGATGAGAAAATAAACCACTTTATATTTTTTGGGAGTGCTGCATCCTTGGCGTTTTTTTCTATCTGAATGGACTTTAATCAGGTTTGGGTGCTGGCACCACAGTTATAATATCTTTAAGAGTGCTGCAATTATTTTTCTATTTGGTATATATATATATATATATATATATATATATATATATATACATATATATATATATATATATATATATATATATATATATATAAACAAAGAATAAGTTGGCCAGCACTATTGATTCCAAACTATTATACGGACCTGGCTTACAGGTGCAGGCTGCTGGGCTAACAGGCTTCTCCTGTTGCTATATATATATTTATTAATAATTCTCCCCTGATCGGTTGTACTGTTTTACGACAGGTTGTTTTTGTATTACAGGTGAAAGCGCTATCTCGGGATGTGCAAAGAGCGCTCGGATAAAAAAGAAGCAGAGAAGGAACAGGACAACTTTCAATAGCAGCCAACTGCAGGCTCTGGAGAGAGTGTTTGAGAGGACTCACTACCCTGATGCTTTTGTACGAGAGGACCTGGCGAGACGGGTTAACCTGAGCGAAGCCAGAGTACAGGTTAGAGCAATAAAGTGCAATCGTTGTTTTTAATTGACACAAATTATGTTGGATCGCAGTAGCCCAGCAGAGGATCTCCTAGTAGGAAAGGTTTCCAACAATTCAATGGAATGACTTTGCGTGGTGCGGCAGGATCAAATCGGTGCTGACCAGGACAAGCACGAGAAATGAGGTAAGGAACTGTTTATTGGAGTAAAATGTGACGCGTTTTACTCCAATAAACTGTTCCTTACCTCATCTCCCGTGCTTGTCCTGGTCAGCGCTGATTCGATCCTGCCGCACCCCGCAAAGTCGTTCCATTGAATTGTTCATTCGGTCAGGAAGGCTGCAGACGGGACCCTGCTCTCACCCACGCTTACCATTGTTGTGTGTGAGCTCACACAACCAACTGCGGTAAGAGCCCATACCACTTATTGTGTGGATTACTCGCTGGTGGTATTACGCTATGGAGCGCTCTTCCATTTCATTTTAGGGTTCTAACATGACATGGTGGCCCTAATGACATCCAGCACTCACCTTTATATTGTGTATGACTTCTCCAATAGACATGTGGGAGGTTGACCGATTGGTGCACTAATACTTGTTGCTATAATATATTCCATTTCTATTCACAGGTTTGGTTTCAGAATAGGCGAGCCAAATTTCGTAGGAATGAGAGGGCTATGCTGGCTAGCCGATCTTCTTCGCTCCTGAAATCATACAGTCAAGACCCCATTGTGGAGCAGCAGATCAGCCCCCGACCAACCAGTCTGGCTCCAGAATTCCTATCTTGGAACTCAAACAGCTACAGGTAACATAATACAGAATACATTTAATCTGGTGATCATTGGAGATGTTCTGCCAGTTGTATAAATGAATAGGTTAAAAGATCTCTGAACAAATAATCCAATGGAAAGAGTACTTTAAGAACCTTCATTATAGTGATTCGGGGTGTCCTCCCACTCAAGACATCTTCTGACATGTCTCAAAGAACCATTTAATATTTAAAAGAAGTATCTGCTTTGCAAATTCCCTTCTTGTTAAAAGGATTCTTTGACAATAAGCCAATTGAAATGCATCCCCCTGCTGGGACCTCCACCAATCAACTGTAATCGATGGGGAAATTGCCCTGCAACGCCACCACACAATACCAATTTACACCAGTGAATTGTCTATGTAATGCAGGACAGGACCGGTCCAGAGTAAGAGGTTCCCTCTACCCTCTTTTATTACCTTTTACAAGCCCTCTAAGCTTCTGACTAATAATCTTCACTGTCAATACAGGCATCAGGAGCCTTTGGAGGTGGATATGGATGGGCCATTACTGGGGCATCATTTGAAGTTCCTGATCCCAAATGTAAAATATGTAACAGTCCCCAGACCTACCTTTGTGGAATTTATAATACCAGTTCTTCTTATGTGGAATAGGAGCATTGTGGCCCCCAGAGATAGGGTGCGACTGCTTCCCCTGTACCTATAGCTGAGCCCCTGGGTAAAAAAATTAAGTCTTGGATGAAATAGTTAAATATGTATTTTTGATAAGTTTGCCATATTTTGCATTCATGACTAAAACATCTTCTTTCCTTTAATTCCATCAGCGCCAGTTTGCCACCTTATAACCCAAACACCACCTCTGCTCCTACAACACTGCCTACCCAAGGAGTCAATATGGCCGACAGCATCGCCAGCCTACGTCTTAAAGCCAAGGAGTTCAGTCTGCACCACAGCCAGGTGTCCACTGTCAACTGAACCCTGGTTAGATAAACAGAAAACTATAACTAAGCCAGCCACGAGGCACAGGGTGTGCTGGACACGCCACACACGAGCCCATGGCCACCAACAAAAATGATGTGGCTCCTGTTACTGCAAGAAGATGCTGTGCTCCATGTGACAATCTGACCGAAGTCCAGAGAATGGTCGCCCACCAGCAATTGTGTCATGTATTTCATGACAGGATTCATTCAAGCCGGGCCATGTCTAAGGTCCGGACATTGACCACATGGACGGGACTCTTGAGACATTGATTTTTTTTGTGACTGTAGATATTTTATACTTTAGACTTTTATATCAGTAATCAGAATGTTTACCCATCTTGTTTTTCCCTTCCTCACTGCTTCTGTTATCTGCTTTCCTTGTGTTTCGGTGTCATCGGTACGCACTGTATATATGTAGATACATACCGTGCTTTGTAAATATATCCTTTTATACAATATTCTGTGACCTTGGGGAAGACATTGTACACGCCATGGATAGGAAAGATGGCTGAATCTTTTATTTCCCCCATGTTTTATATCTAATGATGTCTTGTATCACTGTCTATTGATTACTGAGAAAATTACAGGAATCTTCAGCTCACCTGGAATACAGTGTGGAACAGCAAAGTAGAGGAGTCCAGCGCTGTTAGTGCTAGTAAAATCTTCATTATTTTGTTCCATCCAAATACGTATGATGCATCACAGAAGAAGCAAATGTGTGATGTGTTTCAAGTGCATAAGGCATATATCTGTGACTAAGGGAGCCATGTGCACCTGAAACACGTCACACATATGCTTCTCCTGTGATGTATCATGCCTAATTGAATGGAATAAAATATTAAAGATTTTACTCGCTCTTGCAGCGCTGAACTTCTCTATTTCAACTGTCCATTGATATATTCAAACATTGAGCTCCTAAGGGTATACACTGCATAGTGGTTGTCCATTTGGCTACTAAAAGGCCTAAGGTATAGGTAGGCCAATCTGAATTTTACCCTTTCAATCTCCCAATAGGCAATGTGTTTGCTGTGCCCCTTTTATATTTATAGAGCTGATAAATAGTTACCAACAGTCCTGGGACAATTCCAGCGTCCGAACTACAAAGGGAAGGGATTTGCTGTTTCAGGGGTAGTTCATGAAGGGACCAGGGCCAAGCTTTAAAGGGGGTTATCCAGGAAAAAAAACTTTTTTTTATATATTTCAACTGGCTCCAGAAAGTTAAACAGATTTGTAAATTACTTCTATTAAAAAATCTTAATCCTTTCAGTACTTATGAGCTTCTGAAGTTTAGTTGTTCTTTTCTGTCTAAGTGCTCTCTGATGACACGTGTCTCGGGAACCACCCAGTTTAGAAGAGGTTTGCTATGGGGATTTTCTTCTTAACTGGGCGGTTCCCGAGACACGTGTCATCAGAGAACACTTAGACAGTAAAGAACAACTCAACTTCAGAAGCTCATAAGTACTGAAAGGATTAAGATTTTTTTAATAGAAGTAATTTACAAATCTGTTTAACTTTCTGGAGCCAGTTGATATATAAAAAAAAAGTTTTTTCCTGGATAACCTCTTTAATCTCCCGATTTTGGTAACTATGCTGAGAACAAGGTTTGGAACAGGAAGTACAAACCAAGTATGGAGTGTACACCAGTATCCAGGAGTAAGACCCCATTTTTGGGTGTAATATGAAGAACTACACCTACTGTTGCTTTACAGATGGATATCTTATATCTAGGCATTCTAATAATATAAACTCAGCAGGGGCCCTATTATCTATATTGTGGGCTCCTAAAATTGGAGGCCGGAAAGGAATTGTGTGCTATATAAAAAGGACGTGTCACTCCCGATTGAGAGATGTCATCTGACACACCCCATGACCAATCAGGGACATGCTTATTTGCTTAAAACCAAGCCTCTTATTGCTTCTTATGAGGCCCTCATTCACACTACGAAATTTCCAACCTGAATTTTCCATCAGAATTCATGCATAATCGGCACTTATTGTGCATGGACTTTTAATGCGGAAATAACGATTGGAAATCGAATTCTGCAAAAGTGGAATCTGCCAGGAATTGCCTTGTGGAAATCTAAAATTTCTTTCATGCAAAGGAAAAACCTAATGCAAAAACATTGATCATAGTAAGTATATATATGATGGGTATAAAGGATGTGGCAGCCATTTTGTGAATGTCACTGATGCTTTACAGCAGTGGTCTTCAACCTGCGGACCTCCAGATGTTGCAAAACTACAACTCCCAGCATGCCCGGACAGCCAACGGCTGTCCGGGCATGCTGTGAGTTGTAGTTTTGCAACATCTGGAGGTCCGCAGGTTGGAGACCACTGCTTTAGGGTGGGTTCACACTACGTTTTGTCCCATACGGGAGCGCATACGGCAGGGGGGAGCTAAAACCTTGCTCTCCCGTATGCCTTCGTATGCGCTCCCGTATGTCATTCATTTCAATTAGCTGGCCGGAGTGAAACGTTCGGTCCGGTCGGCTCATTTTTGCGCCGTATGCGCTTTTACGACCGGACCTCAAACCGTGGTTGACCACAGTTTTAGGTCCGGTTGTAAAAGCGCATACGGCGCAAAAATGAGCTCATTGAAATGAATTACATACGGGAGCGCATACGAAGGCATATGGGAGCGCAAGGTTTTAGCTCCCCCCTGCCATATGCGCTCCCGTATGGGAGAAAACGTAGTGTGAACCCAGCCTTAGAGATTTAGATAAAGCAGGTAAGACTAGGTTCACACTAGGATGCCAGCGTATACTGTTAGGCAATGGACCCCATTGATTTCTATGGCCGTACAGATTCACCTTCTGACTTAGTTTGGAACGTATGCGCTATTTTAAGCGGATTCAAAAGCGCTGCGCTTTTGTGATCGCTAAAAATAGTGCATGCGGCCTGAATGGGGTCACTAGGTGATTCTTTTCGGCCATAGAAATCAATGGGGTCCACTGCTCCCATTAACAGTATACGTTGGTATCCTGTTTGCCGACTAATGAGAGCACTGACGCAGTGTGAACCTTGTCTTATACATTTGCAGATAACATGTTATATCAGCAAGGCACTCTGGGATTTTTTGGGGATGGCTGAGTAGGCTTTACCGCCTCTCAGCTCCATGCGAACACTCAATACTTTTAAAATGGCTGCCTGTCTTCTGTGAAGGTCTCATGAGGTAAAACCAAATACCCAATGAGAATTCAGCTTTCATTTTCTAAACCGCCCTTGAGAAATTAAAGGTCGGTTGTGACTGGTTGCTATGGGTAACCAAGGCCTATAGCTGCTGGGAGTTGTAGTTTTACAATAGCTAGAGGCCCAAATCTTATAAGCCATGGTTGTTATGAAGTAATATGTGACAAGATGGTTGGTGAAGATTTAAATATAGGCGGGGGCAGATCTTGGGGCCAGGCCGATCCCTTGTGAGTGTCTGTACATGGCGGGGCCCTAAATCCTGCCTCCCACATGACAGATGACAACAAGCCTCCATGTTGACCTAATGGTATTTCACATTCTGTGTAATCCCTTCTTCTTATGTGTTGTGTTCAATGGCCGAATACATGCAATAAAATTCCAGTTATCCGAAATGATCGAAAATTGTGGATCACAGCAATCTAGAAAAATACTGACAAAACCTGACGAAAGCTTAATACTTCTCAAAGCTGAGGGTTTGCTACAGTGGTGTACATCATAGACCAGTAGTCTCCAAAATGTGAACCTCCAGCTGCTGCAAAAACTACAACTCCTCTTGTAGTTTTCCAACAGCTGGAGGTACATAGTTTGGAGACCGCTGTCATAGACAAGCTACTGATAGCTGAAAAAGCTAATACATTTTACCTGCACTGATACATTGTACCAAAAAACACACCCACGGTTTATGGGGCTCCTATATTTAGCAGATGATTATCTAAGCCTGATACATTGTAGCAAAAGAAGAACAAAAGATAGATTGGTGATTCTCTTCTAAATAACAGATGATTCTCTAGGCAATTGAAGCAAAGTCTCAGCTGTGAGAAGTATTGGGCCTGTATATGTAGTTTGGGTCTATGTTATTGTCGTCATTATAAAAAAAAAATACAAAAAAAATACAAAAAAAATGTTTTCACATGTCAGATAGATATGTCAAAAGTTTGGATCAGTCAGGCTGAGACCCCAACCAATCGCTAGATACAGCTGGGTGAAGCGCACAGCAGCGTGCTTTACTCCCTGGCTTTGGAAATGGGCTCCATTATAGTTTATTGAGCCTGTCACTTGCACCATGACGGATTGAGCGTCGAGTCGGGGAGTGAAGTGCTTCACCTGGCTGCATATAATGATTGGTGGGGGTGTCAGCATTGACATGTCAAAAGTTTTTTTTATCATCAACAGTTTTTTTTTTTTTTTTGTCATATCAGTTTTCACACCTCGGTTGCCCGATCTGGCTGGGGGAGGGGAATACTGGGCGCTCCCGTACTCCAGCCGGCCGACGCTGAAATCCATTTGCTTTAATGAGCGCTCCCGTACTCCAGCCGGACCGGCGCTGAACTCCATTTACTTTAATGAGCTGATCGGATTCAAACGGTGACTCCGGTCGGTTCATTTTTGACCCATATCCGGTTATGTGACCAGACATAAAACCGTAGTGTACTACGTCCGGTCAGGAAACCGCATACGGGTCAAAAATGAGCCGACCTGAGGCACCGTTTGAATCCGATCAGCTCATTAAAGTAAATGGAGTTCAGCGCCGGTCCGGCTGGGGTACGGGAGCGCTCATTTAAATGGATTTCAGCACCGGTTTTCCCCTCACCCAGCCGGATCCGGCAACCGTAGTCTGAAAACGAGGTGTGAATGCAGCCTAAGGGCCCATTCGCACTGCAACATTTTTGCCCGGATTTTCCACTCCTCCCCAGGCCTTTCGAAGTGTGAACTGAGCAGAAGAATCCCATTGACATTTTGCTTCAAGCTGAATCCGTGCAGAATTTCCTCACACGGAAAATTCCATAGCGTGAACACTCCCAAACGCTTAAGATCTCCGCTTGTGGTCAGTGAATGGAAATTCTTGATGATAGCCAAAAACTCAAAATGTGATCTGACCTAGTTTCACTCACACAACTGAGGATTTGCTACCAGGTATCGGTGTAGATAGGAGAATTTAGCCTAGAAGAAAGAATTGCACTGCTGATGTGTAAATCGTACAGCGGATTCCAACAACACGGCTGCAGTATGAGCAATACTTGGTTTTTAGTGTCACAATATATCCAAGAATATTGCTATTCACTGACAGCAAGCCTAGGTTTTAAAAACAATGAGTTTTTAAAGGGGTACTCCAGTGGAAAACGTATTTTTTTATATAAATCAACTGGTGCCAGAAAGTTAAACAGATTTGTAAATGACTTCTAATAAAAAATCTTAATCCTTTCAGTACTTATTAGCTGCTGAATACTACAGAGGAAATTCTTTTCTTTTTGGAACACAGAGCTCTCTGCTGAATCACGAGCACAGTGCTCTCTGCTGACATCTCTGTCCATTTTAGGAACTGACCAGAGCAGGAGAAAATCCCCATAGAATACATATGCTGCTCTGGACAGTTCCTAAAATGGACAGAGATGTCAGCAGAGAGCACTGTGCTCGTGATGTCAGCAGAGAGCTCTGTGTTCCAAAAAAAAAAAAATTTCTTCTGGAGTATTCAGCAGCTAATAAGTACTGGAAGAATTAAGATTTTTTTATAGAAGTAATTTACAAATCTGTTTAACTTTCTGGAACCAGTTGATTTAAAAAAAAAAAAAAAAAAAAAAAGTTTTTCACCGGAGTACCCCTTTAACACTGAATACTTAAGAAAGCTACAGAAATAAGGTGACGTACATTGATAATCTATATTCACGTGAATGGGGCTGAGCTGAAATACCGACACTGGCCATAAAAAGGAGTGGCGCTGTTTGTAAGAAAATCAATCAAATTCTAATCTTGTTCAGATGAGGTTAGGGTAGTGTTTCCCAACCAGGGTGTCTCCAGCTGTTGCAAAACTACAACTCCCAGCATGCCCGGACAGCCTTTGGCTGTCCGGGCATGCTGGGAGTTGTAGTTTGCAACAGCTGGAGGCACCTTGGTTGGGAAACACTGGGTTAGGGGATAATAAGATGCAAATATGTAGTTTATGAATATTCCAGTGATATTATCGTGATTTCATTTCCCTATACATTTATATTTCCTTCAAGGGATTCTCCACTTTTATCTTCAATGGTTAACAGTAAAGGGAGATGACTTTGTCTCCCTTAGGTACGTCCACGCACTGATACATCCATACCAGCACAGGAACAGCCCTATTCCTCCCATGCAGGTATAAATATATAACATGTGTGGCCCTCGGTCAGCATAATAAAATAGCGCCATCAATGGCCGTGACAGGTATTGCACCCCACAATGCACACAGTGATCACAATGAGCTAGCTTTTTATTAATAAAATGTTTTTTATTTTTGTTGTTCAGTTTTTTTCGTTTGCGGAAACATCTTATTTTATTAAACCGTCAGTATTATGGATCACGCTTTTCTGTTTCTGTATTGTGTAAAATTGTATCTGTCAAGGAAGGTTTTTGTCTTGTTATAATATTACGGAAAATAATAAATTCGTACTTTTCCAAATGACATTTTGCTGTAGCACAATATTTTTTGATGCTAAATATATTTCCTGGTTATGACTTCATTGTAGACTTAAAGGGGTACTCCGTTGCTAGACATGTTATCGCCTATCCCAGGCTTCCGTGACCGTAATGCCGCAGCATCGGGCCGAAGATTGCGGGGGGTCCCTGCGGCCGGAACACCCCCCCCCCCCTTGCAATCAGAAATGTCTAGGGGCGGAGTTCCCCTTCAAGCTGTTTGCTACAATGTTTTTATTGAGTACAATGTATACAATTAGCTCTAAGGCTCCCCCTAGTGATGGCAGCAAGGATGATGACATTTCATATTTTAACCCCTTTCTACCGCAAGGATTTTTGGCAACACAATCCCTGCGTTATACTTTTTAATGTGCCCTTTATTTTATCATATAATGTATTGTAAGGTAAAATGGGAAAAAAAATCCAGTCTATATTATATATTTTAGACATTTAAAAAATCATTAAAAAATATGAAGACGTTTTTCACTGCCCTATTCCAATCCCAAATTTTAAAGATACCATCTTAGAGTAAGGTCACACGTAGCGCATCTGCAGCGTGTTTGACGCTTCGGATGCGCTACTGACCACCCCTAGAGTCAGCCTCCTACTCTGTTGCTGCGAGTCGCGCATGCGCAGTGTACTTGAACATCGCGGTCACTCTCTCTCTGCTAGGCCGAGTGGCCGCAATGTCTGTGAGGACATACGGGCAAAGTAGGAGGCTGACTCTAGGGGTGGTCAAAAATGCTGGGGTTGCACTACATGTGACCTTACCTTTAAGGTAAATATGACTTTTTGGCCACCTTTTTAATTCATGTTTTTAAAGGAGTACTCCGGTGGAAAAAAAAATTTTAAACATCAACTGGTGCCAGAAACAGATTTGTAAATCACTTCTATATAAAAATCTTAATCCTTCCATTAATTATAAGCTGCTGTATGCTCCAGAGGAAGTTCTTTTCTTTTTGAATTTATTTTCAGTCTGACCACAGTGCTCTCTGCTGACACCTCTGTCTGTCTCAGGAACTCTCCAGAGGAGGAGAGATTTGCTCCTACTCTGAACAGTTCCTGACAGGGACAGAGGTGTCAGCAGAGAGCACTGTGGTCAGACTGGAAAGAACAACACAACTTCCTTTGGAGCATACAGTAGCTGATAAGTACTGGAAGGATTAATATTTTTAAATAGAAGTAATTTACAAACCTGTTTTACTTTCCGGCACCAGTTGATTTAAAAAAAAAATGTTTTTCACCGGAGTACCCCTTTAAGAAACAAGGTGACCAAAAAGCTGTGATTTTCACAATAGGAAATTTTTTTTTTTTATTAACTTTGCCCACTATGTGGGATGCATAACATATTTTATCCTCTAGACGACATGTGATATAGATGTACAGGGCTGCTGTCTGGGCCTTGGCGTACAGCGACATTCATGTAAGTCACATTGAGCAATCAGTGTTTGAAGACAGCGCAAGAACTTATATGGTGAGTGACGGCTGCTATCAGCAGCTGGCACTCCCTCTCAGTGACCAACATCCGCAATCACGCTGGCCATTAACGTCTTAACTATCAAGATGATCGCAGACTCTGCTAGCGGAGAGCCAATGTAACTGAGCAATACTACGCAATAGCATAGCTTTATTGAATATAAGCAATCTAATGGTTGCTCATAAAAGTCCCTTAGAGGGACTTAAAATGTGTAACATAAAACACTTCTTTTAACATTTTTCACAGGAAAAAAATGTAAAATTACAAACATATTTGGTATCACTGCGCAAACTATTAAATATAATATTATTGATCCCGTATGGTGAACAGTGTAAATGAATAAAAAAAAAAACACCTAAAATACAGAATTGCTGATTTATGGTCACATCATATATCAGAAATAATTTTTTATTTTATAAAGGAAGATCCCATCTGAACCAAAACAGTACCAATAAATACTACAGATGATGGCACCAAAAATGAGCCCTCGTACCGCACCCATAAACAGAAAAATAAAAAGTTTTAGAGGTCAGAATTAGAGATGAGCGAACTTACAGTAAATTCAATTCGTCACGAACTTCTCGGTTCGGCAGTTGATGACTTTTTCCTGCATAAATTAGTTCAGCTTTCAGGTGCTCCCGTGAGCTGGAAAAGGTGGATACAGTCCTAGAAGACTCTTTCCTAGGAATGTATCCACCTTTTCCAGGCCACCGGAGCACCTGAAGGCTGAACTAATTTACGCCAGATAATTCATCAACTGCCGAGCTGAGAAGTTTGTGACGAATCGAATTTACTGTAAGTTCGCTCATCTCTAGTCAGAATAGGCTGATTTTAAACATACTTATTATATATTTATTAAAGTTTGACATTTAAAAAAATTTGTGCATTCATAGAGAAAATGTAAATATAGGTTTTATTGTTGTGATCGTAATGACCCACGGATAAAGAGAGAAAGAGAACAAAAAGAATGTCAGTTTTACCGTAAAGTGCACTGTGTAATGCAGTGTTTCCCAACCAGGTGCCTTCAGCTGTTGCAAAACTACAACTCGCAGCATGCCCGGACAGCCGAAGGCTGTCCGGGCATGCTGGGAGTTGTAGTTTTCCAACAGCTGGAGACACCCTGGTTGGGAAACACTGGTGGCATGTATAAAGAACGACCCCCCAAACCCCCCGTTTGTCTGTTTTTTCAATTTCCCCCCACAAATAAACATTTTTTGGTTCCACTGTACATTTTAGGGCAAAATAAAAGGTCTCATTACAAAGATTAATTGGAAAAAACTGAAGAAAAAAAAAGCCCCCATGTGGCTCTGTGGTTAGAAAAATAAAAGAGTTATGGTTTTTAGTTTAGATTTTATTTTGTTGGAAAGTAGGAAAAGAGGTAATCTGAATTTTTAACATAGCGGATCCCAAAGCTAATTCCTCCTGTCAATAATGATACATTGTAACAAACCCTAAGCAAGCTCAGGTTCTAAATAGAGAGGGAGTGTGCAGCACAGTCATCACTGCAGCGGTTTTTGGCTATGTTCTTTTTTACAACACACCAATTTTTTTTTTCTTTATAATTTTTACACTTTCGGCATCCGTCACAATTCATAGCATTGTGATAGCCTGGGGGAGTAGGGTATGGGGAGTGTAGCTGTGCGGTGACTAAAGGGTGCTTGTTAACCCTTGCTATTTGTGACGCCAGGGTGAGGGCTCCTCAGTAATGCTTGTCCTACCGCCACCCTTCCCAAGAGCGATAGGGAGGTAGATAATAATGTAATGTCCACAACCGAAGAGTTTGCTGTAATTTTTACTGAAGATTTTATGCAAGCTTCATAACCGGAACAGTAGCTATACATGCAAGCTTTCTTAGGAGATTGGTAAAGGTTGGGACTTTAGCAATTTAGAGTCTTTAGGATAATATGCGCTGTTCCACTGGATTTAGGGGAATTAGTTGCGGTCCAGTAGTCACGCTAACTTTAGCGGGGATTAGTTTAGAACTCACGGTTTTAGTTCCGCTGAGGCCGGCAGGCTTTCAGGCCTAGCATGTCTTTGCAAGTTGCACAGATCCGTCCTGCCAGTCCGGCATCCACGAGAGCAGCAACCCAAGAGCGATAATTGGCCACAGCTCCCTTATATGGGCAGGGGCTGGACTAGTGCTAATTGGTCCAATACTTGTGTCAATCACCATTACAAAGGATTATGGGTAACATGTGACCCAAGGACCTCCAAAGGTCCTCCAACATACCATAGAGGATATTAACATAGTCACATGACCGATGGTCCTGCGACACTAAACAAGGTAAGTACTATACATTATATTAAATATACATTATTACTAAATATGTACATGTATCAACATTATAGAATTAGAGTAGAGGAGAGGCGACTAGGGGCTGTCCCACCTGGGGGACCCTACCTGAGCGTAGTTACTCTGACTTTGGGGACCACCACACTAGGTACGGTATGTAATATGGTACCGGGACACCACAGCATCCAGTACCACTTTATACTTTCATAATGTTAGATGATTCAGCTTGAACATCTGACAGACTCCCGAATTAAAGGGAGGGTTCACAATGGTTTTGGGGCCAGTTAAAAAAAAAAAATTAACTTTCCCCTAAAAGAAGACAAAAGTCTTGTTAAGTGTGACTGTACCCAACATAGATAACTGGCCCTAAAACCATTGTGAACCCCCTCCCTTTAATTTGGGAGTCTGTCAGATGTGCAAGCTGAATCATCTAAAATGATGAAAGTATAAAGTGGTACTGGATGCTATGAATTGTGACGGATGCAGAAAGTGTAAAAAATGATTAAAAAACAAACAAAAAAAACGGGGTGTGTTGTAAAAAAGAACATAGCCAAAAACCGCTGCGGTGATGACTGTGCCGGACTTTTTACTGCAATCTTGGATCATTAGCCTGAAATGAACTTATATATAAACATTTCTCATTCTGTGTTATGACGAGGACTTTGTCGCCATCTAGTGTTCAGAAATGCACATTACTTCATTGTCATTTTAAAGGTTTTACTCCTAACTTGTAAAGCAGTATTCCCCCAACACTGTCAAACCATTGCAACAGCACAACTCCCAGCATTCCCTGACAGCAGAGG
Organism: Hyla sarda; assembly: GCF_029499605.1. Classification (NCBI taxonomy): domain Eukaryota; kingdom Metazoa; phylum Chordata; class Amphibia; order Anura; family Hylidae; genus Hyla; species Hyla sarda. The sequence goes on from NC_079197.1 coordinate 23,619,284, forward strand.
GCTGCCAATGCATGTTGGGAGTTGTAGTGTTGCAACACCTGGTGAACCACAAGTTTGGGAATACTGCTGTAAGGCTGAATTCACATCTCGTTTTTGCAATACGGTTCCCGTCTCCGGTTTTTTGTAAAAAACAACAACATATATCTCAAAACCGGCCCGAACTGTATACAAATGGGCACAACTGTATATACCTCTGTACAGTTTTAAACCGTGTACGGTTTGAAAACAGATGTCGAGTTGCATACGGTTTAATACGTTTTTTGAAGAGAAAAAAATCGGATAGGATTTTATGTTTGTCCTTCATTAAATAAAGTTCTTCTTGTTCTATTTGTGTGAAGAACTTTCGGCATGCACTGCGCATGTGCAAACTGCAAAACTGTATTGTGCAAACTGAATGGAATCGTACGCACATACGGTTCTGTACGGTTCCCATTGACCACCATTTAAAAAAATAAATAAATAAGTATACGGGTCATATCCAGTTTTTCACCCGGACATAAAACCGTAGTAGACTATGGTTTTGTGTACGGGAAAAAAATGGATAAAACCGTAAATTATGCAAAACGTACACAACCGGATGCTATATTTGGCTTACGGTTTTCAATGACATGTCTATACATACGGTTTGCAATACAGTTCCGTACGGTTTTTACACTGAAATCGGTTACGGGAACCGTATTGCAAAAATGAGATGTGAATGCTGCCTAAGCAGGGCCGGTTCTGCCTATTAGCAAAATATGCAGCCGCCTAGAGCGCCCTCTTGATTGGGGCGTCGTTCTGCCCGCTGCAAGAAAGTTACTAGCCAGCCAGCATCCGAAGCACCCGTCCAGCCAGCACCACCGTCGGACCCTGGTACCATAATAATCTGCATTCTTCCGCCAGCTGGAAGAACGCAGTGACAGTAAACACTGTAATTGCATACGGAGGAGGTTTGTTACAGTGTGTCACCCCAGTAGTAAGGTGATTACATGACAAGGAGGTTTGTTACAGTGTGTCACCCCAGTAGTAAGGTGATTACATGACAAGGAGGTTTGTTACAGTGTGTCACCCCAGTAGGAAGATGGGGCGTGTCAAAGGGTGGAGCCAATGAGAGCTCTTGTCCTGAACAGAGGCAAAACTTAAAGCTCCTGAATAGGCCGGGTTCACACTATTGATTTTCAGGGTGTAATACTGTTTTGAAATTCCACTTGGAATTTCCGCTGCAGCAGAGTCCCATTGCTGGTGTGATGTCCCAGTACGATATATGCTCCTACAGTCCTATCAGCTTGAGTCCCTGCACGTCCCCAGGGCTCACCTGCAATGTTCCCCCATAATGTAATTAGTTGTATTTTACGTGTAAAGGACCTTTGATATGGTCACATGGTAATTGATCACATGATAATAGTTGTCACATATTACCCAAGTCACATGTTTGGTTACCCAGATAGCACCAGGTGACCAGATGACCTGCAGCTAGCCTATGGGCTCCTTGCACAGCCCCCCTTATAAGGAAGGGAGGAGCTGCAATCTGCCTCTTAGATCATTCATTGCTCTTAGGTAAGGTTGACACTGTGGAAATTCTGCCCAGAAATTCCACAGTGTGAACCCAGCCTTAGATCCTGAGGTCAAGTCCAGTTCAGACGTCTCAGAGCCGGTGTCCAGCACATCTGGAGGCCTCAAGCCTAAATAACAGTCACAAGTCAGTAAGTCAAGTCATCTCTGTCTGCTGTCACTATCTTCAGTCAAGTCTATTATAGTCAGCGTGGCCTTCGCCTAAAGTCTGTCAAGTCGCTGCAAGTCCTAGCAAGCTGCGAGGTCCCCTGTGTTACTGGTCACCTCTCTGGGATCCTGGCCTAGCTGCAAAGACTGTACCATCTGTCTACCTCAGTAAAGCTACCGTTAACCATGACCTGGCCTTGGACTCTTATTTGCCCTGCCTAACTAGGACTAGCGGCGCTACCATTCAGGTGGTTATCGGTAAAACCACGCCCTGGTGTCACAAACATTTAGGAGTTGATACCATCTGCCCCTGGGCTATAACATCTGTCCCATCCCCTCACATCGCACCCCGTGGCTCACCACACTGCAATAGTATTCCGCTGCACAGTGCACACTGCGGAATTTTAGCAGCAGATATTTCTGAAATGCAACCGCAAAAAGAATGGACATTGACATTGCCATGTGAGGGGACAGCAATGGCAATTAAAGGGGTAGGATAGGGGATAAGAGGTCTGATCTCGGGGGTAACCCTGCTGGGACCCCCGCGATCTCTGCTGCAGCACCGCAGTCATCACTCCTGAACTTCGCTCTGTGCCTGATGACTAGCAATGCAGCTCTGACATCACGACAATGCCCCTCTCGTGACGTCTTGCTCTCCCTCTCAATGCAAGTCTATGGGCGTGGTCGTGACATCAGCGCCACGTCGCTAGTCATCCAGCACCTCCCATATACGTACATTGGGGGGGGTCGTGACATCACAAAGGGGGCGTGGCCATGATGTCACGAGCCTCCGGTGCAGCAGCCACCGTTCTTAAGGAATGCAGCAGGGTGATCAGGGTGCAGCAGGGTGATCGTGGGGGTCCACAGCGGCAGGATCCCTGCGATCAGACATCTTATCCCCTATCCTTTGGATAGGGGATAATATGTCTAGGGGCGGAGTACACCTTTAAATGAACCAGCAATGTATATACTGTATACACATCGCAGGTTCACTGTAAATTCATGCTGGGCAGTAGATGTACGACGTATATCCCGTGATAGAAGATGCTGGTGTTTTCTACTTATTTGTCTCCACGAAGTGTCCTATTACCACACAGCGAGTCTTGTAAGAAGCCGACGGGAGTCTAGACGAAGATTCTCTCCACGTCACACTTAATCCAACAGACGTCACAGGAAATCCCAGGGAGACCTAAGGCGCGTTAGTAATACCCATATCCCTTGCTGCATGCATAAGGGTTAAATCTACACGGAGCGAATATTTAAAAAAAAAAAAAAAGCGTCCCAAGAATGTAGACTCCATTGTGCCCGTAAAACCTGATCCAGATAACCACAGCGAGCAATGTCTCCTGCATATAAACACATTAAAGGCATTTTCGAGACTAGGAAAGGGAATGTGATTGCCATAGAGAACATTAACACCAGAGGCCCCGGGAAGGGGGCGCCGGGCTCTTCTGCCAACACTGTACCCCAGGGTCCTGAAGAATAATGTTTCCTAACACAACGTTACGCTCTGGCTTACAGATACAGGCTTTATTTACTTTGGTGTGTCACCCCTAGGCTCCTATTATACAAGCTTCTCCGGTTTTCTTTTACAGGTCAACCATGGCGGCCTCCATGATGAGCTTAGTACAGTGTTCCCCAAGCAGGGTGCCTCCAGCTGTTGCAAAACTACAACTCCCAGCATGCCCGGACAGCCTTCGGCTGTCCGGGCATGCTGGGAGTTGTAGTTTTGCAACAGCTGGAGGCACCCTGCTTGGGAAACACTGGCTTAGTACCATTTTCAGTGACGATATGGCGGCATTTTTTTAGAGGAATTCCAAGGGGCCATTAGATATTTGAGGGGGTGGAAAGATCAAACAAACCTGGAGGTGGTTCATGGATAATGGGATCAGGTTGAGGCTGGTTTCCGGCATATTGCCGCACCTTGAGGCTAAGTTTCTACTTGTTTTTTTTGTCCTGCGTTTTTTTGGGTTGAAAAAAACGCAATTTCCTGCGTCTGGCGTTTTTTCTGCCATTTTTTTTTCTGGCGTTTTTTCATTTGTGTGGAAATTGCACCTTGGCAGTTTTTTTTTTGGTACCCAAAATTTATTGGGTACCAAAAAAAAGAAAGAAAAAGGATGCAGTAGTGATAGAAAATTTTTTATTCAAGGAAATATATATATTTTATAACAAAATTTTAATAATTTTTTTTTAAATAAAGTGTGTGTGTTTCACTATATTTCTAAATTTTTTACATTTTTTAGGTAGTACATGATGGGAGTAGTAGTACCTGTATTAATAGACATATCGCACCGGGTGTTAGGACTGACACCCGATGTGATCGTCCATAACATAGTAGAGATGTGGAGCGGCTCTATACAGCGCTCACATCTCTGCACTATACTGAGGCCAGTGATATGAATAGAACAAAACATATTTTCCACCCAGAGTGGGGATTGGCCGGATGGTTGCAGCCAATCACTGCTCTCAGAGGGAAATATGAATGAGTGAGTGGCCGTAGTATAGTGTAGAGATGCGCAGGAGAAAGCCGCTCCATCTCTGCAACAGACAGGACGATCGCATCGGGTGTCAGTAGTGACATCCGCTGTGATGTGTCCTTACCTGCAGGTACTACTACTCCCAACATGGAGCACACTCTGCTCCATGCTGGGAGCTGTAGTATCTGCATTAATAGACAGATTGCAGCGAGTGTAACTTCTGACACCTGCTGTGATCTGTCTATTAATGCAGGTACTACAGCGCCCAGCATGGAGCAGAGTGTGCTCCATGTTGGGAGTAGTAGTACCTGCAGTTAAGGAAAGATCACAGCGGATGTCACTCCTGACACCCGCTGTGATTCTCCTGTATAATGTATACTTGCGGCTGCTCTTCTCCGGTCCCCTGCACTGACGTATATATACACATATTCCTATTTCCCCACAGAGAGCTGTGATTGACCAGATGGTTGCAGCCAATCACAGCTCTGCGGGAAATATGAATAGGTATATATATACGGCAGTGCAGGGGACCATAGAAGAGCGGGCGCATCTATACATTATACAGAAGGATCGCAATGGGCAATCTGTATATTAGTACAGGTACTACTACTCCTATCATGGGACAGTGTGTTCCATGCTGGGAGTAGTAGTACTACCTAAAAAGAAAATGTAAAAAATAAAGAAAAAAGTGAAAAACACACACACACACACTACATTTTTATTATTGTCAGCTATATTTTTAGGTCCCCACCCGCCCACATAAATTGATCCCTGTTTTAAAAATTAATAAAAAAATTTTTATAAAAAAGATAAATTTCTTTAGACACAATTTTTTTCCATCACTACTGTATCTTTTTTATAATTTTTTTTTAATGATACCCTATGAAATTTTATTAAAAAAAGGTATCTCCATCACTTTTTTGGATCGCTAAAGTCCAAAAAAAGAATAAAAACCGCCTGCAAAAAGCCAAAGTTAAAACACACATATGGTTTTTCTTGCCGTTTTTTCACTCCCATAGACCTCTATGGGAGAAAAACGCCAGGATTTTGACAAAAAAATCACCAGTGGCTCAACATGCTGGGATTTTGGAAAACCACCAAGGAGCTGAAAAACGCCAAAAAAGAGTGAAAAAACGCCAAAAGGATTAAAAAAAAACGCCAAAGTGAAAAACGCCAAGTGGAATAAGAATTTAGCGATTTCTCATTGATTTACAGCTAACATCTAGCCGCAGTGTTATTTGGCCAAAAAACCACCATATGGCAGAATTGGTGTTTTTCTTGACGTTTAAAAAAAACAAGTAGAAACTTAGCCTTAGCCGGTTTCAGATATTTCACTTTCTGTATTACAGCCTCAATTTCTGATCTTTTCGTGGGTCTTCTGTTCAAAACTGACAGTATCATAAGGATCTACGATAATACAAGAATTGGTATAATTGTTATATGGATGAGCAGCGGAGGAGGTTGTGATGTTGATTGTGTAGGAGGCAGTGACCACACACAAGATGTCTCAATGCTTGGTTATGTGATGTCCCAGCACCGGGGCGCTGTCCTGTGGGCTTCGAACTTCCTTGGACAGACCTGCGGCACAGGTGTTGGGCCCACTAAAGGACTGGTTGTTATTGTGTTTAAGCACTTTATCAGATGTGAAATATATATCCATAAGCACTATGTTATCTGTTATTTATATGTGTGTTAAACCTTTAGGGTATGTTCACACTATGGATTGTGAACGGAATCTCCGCTTGCAGAATTCCGCGAGCGGAGATTCCATTCTGGCGGCTCCCGACAAAATACTTCGGCGGTAGGACCGCACAGCACTGCGCCTTCACCATTGACGTCTATGCAGTGTTTGCGGACTTCCACGCAAAGAATGAACATGTTCTTTCTTTGCGCGGAACAATATCAGCGGCGGAATTGTCCGCCGCTGAAATTCCGCAGTGTGAATGGGTCTCGCGGAAACCCATTCACACTGAATTATGGAATACAGGAATTATGTAGTGTGAACATATCCTTAAGTAAGAAGCAGTACAAGCCCATATGACCCTGTATGCCCAATGGGAACCCTTAAATTGCTAGCTATATAGTGTAGTGGGGGAGTAGTTGCCCCAGTCCAGAGCACAAGTGTGGTAAAGGTGTTGTATGTGGAGAAGCTCAGAGGGAAGGCCCAGGACAAAATCTCATCTCAGGTCTTATACAGTCATTCTGCAAGGAATCCCCCGCACGGTGGAAGTTCATGCCCTGGCAGAGAAAGCTACAGGACCTTGACAGAACCTTAGCGACCTGGAACCATCTTCAGTCTTATATCAAGTCAGTATTAATCTGTTGGGTGAAAATACCATAAGTCCCAGCAAAGCAACAGGGCTCCCAGGGGTTACACTGCTTCCTCTCCCCTCTGCACCAGACCGTAATACCATCTGCACCCTGCTCAGTAAAGACAGTTATCCGTAACCCGTCAGTGTGTTCCTTTTCTCCCTGTGTCTGTCCCATGAGAAGCTATCTCCAACCTTTGACGGTGTATAGGCTAACGGTGTCCTGGCGTCACAAAGTGATAAGGTCTTTTCTAGCACCCCCTGTGGATACCACAGTTAGCTATCTCTATGCATGGAGGGGGCAAGACCACTCCTGCTTTGTGCATGTCAACCCCCGCTTCCTGCCACTTTATTCATAGTTTGCGTGGGGTTCGACCAATGGGTCCCTCCTCGATCTGCAGCCTGTGGATAGAGTATACTTTTTTTTTAGACTGGATATCTCCTTTAAGAGTTTAAGTTGGACAATATTTTAATAGGGAGAGAGAGAGAAGCTTTTACAATCAGCATGCCTATTCTTGACTTGTTAGGCATATCCTATATGGTCATACACCGCTATATAGATGTTGTTGGCTGAACCTGCCAATTTAAGGGGGACCAACCATGAGTATGGGGGGGGCCTTCCAACTCATCTGGAGTCTGGAAGCAGATTACCCCTCACCTTTCCATTTAGAACACTTGGCAAGACCCCCCCCCGCTCATTCACTAATATTACTAGGAAATGGGGCGCTTGTTCATCTGTCCATCTTGTCCCCCCACTAAAACAAGCTCTGAACTTTACTGAGAGAGGGACTGTATGTGGCACTGATATGATAAGAGGAGCAGAAATCCCGATTCCGGCATCCACAGAAAAAATAATCCTGTCTATTATTTCTGCAGATTCCGCTCAGAAATGCATTCCCATCTATGGAGACATTTCTGCCAGCGCCCGTTGTATGTGGAATGTCTGCCTGGAAATTTTCCGGTCAGACATTCTGCCGTGTGAACATAGCCTGACATGGACAGAGGTGGCAGCAGAGAGCACTGTGGTTAGACTAGAAAGAACTACAAAACTTCCTCTGGAGCATGCAGCAGCTGATAAGTACTGGAGGGTTAAGATTGAAGTATCCCTTTGATTCCTAAAGAGGTTGTCATAGTAGAGATATTAATGTATGGATAGAATATATAATGCCAGGATGAATATGACCACCACGACCCCTGCCAAAGCCAATCGCTAGAACAAAGTGTTATCAGTGCTGTGAAATCGGAGTGCCACTTTCTCTTCTGCCAGCTCCTGCAAGTTGTCATCTCTTTAGTTGCAGCATGTAATACCTCAGCTTCACCAGTTCATAGGACCCAGACATCTGACAATGTGCAGGATAATCCACTAGACGGCGGTGTTCACACGTACAACAATATATGAAGCATGCTTTATTTTTGCACAATAAAATTTAAACAAACAGTAAAAACAATAAATTCTAAAACATAAACAGTCCTCCCAGACATTAACATTCCTATTTCAATTTATTTCTACAATGTCTTCAGAATCATCAAGAAAAAAGTTTTTCTAGCATGAAAAACCAAATGTTTAGTGTCTTTTAAACAAAACTGTATAATGCAAAGACAGCTGATAGATGTGGAGTCAATGTGCGACTATAGTGGAGCCCAGGTCTAAGCATGACCCTGCTCAACATCTTCCAAATGTCATTAACATTATGGTAATTATGCAACCATTTTTTTTTTTTTTTTACTGCTCTAATGCATCTGAAATTAAAGAAAAAAAAAACTATATATATATACATACACACACACAACAACAAAAAAAGATACAAATTTGTTAATAGTCTCAATTGGAAAATCTACTATTCTGTGTATACAGCTCCTATGCGTCTCCGATGTGTCTCCATGGATATAAGCAGCGCACAAATCCTTTGTAGTCTGACCCTGCACTCCCAATCCCTTCCCAACTTCTTTGCAACCTACATTGGCAAGGTGAGAAAGTGAGTTTGACGGCAGAACCAGACTACACAGGGTTTGTTTGTTGTCTGTAACCATGGAGACACATCAGTCTGCATAGCAGCTACACACGTTTAAAAAAAAAAATGCTTAGAGGGGTACTCCGGTGGAAAACTTTTTTTTTTTTTTTTCTTTTTAAATCAACTGGTGCCAGAAAGTTAAACAGATTTGTATATTACTTCTATTAAAAAATCTTAATCCTTCCAGTACTTATTAGCTGCTGAATACTACAGAGGAAATTATTTTCTTTTTGGAACACAGTGCTCTCTGCTGACACCTTTATCCATTTTAGGAACTGTCCAGAGCAGCATATGTTTGCTATGGGGATTTTCTCCTACTCTGGACAGTTCTTAAAATGGACAGAGATGTCAGCAGAGAGCTCTGTGTTCCCAAAAGAAAAGAATTTCCTCTGTAGTATTCAGTAGCTAATAAGTACTGGAAGGATTAAGATTTTTTAATAGAAGTAATTTACAAATCTGTTTAACTTTCTGGCACCAGTTGGTTGTTGTTTTTTTTTTTTTTTTTTATTCCATCAGAGTACCCATTTAAGGGTATGGTCACACATAGAGCATTCGCAGCATATTTTGCTGCATGTTTTCTGCTCCTGATTTTTCTACCAATTGACTTCAATGAATGGGAAAAACGGTAGCAGAAAATTTGTGCAAAGTATGCTGTGAATGCTGTATGTGTGACTATACACTTAGGGTATGTTCACAAGGCAGAATGTCCGTGCGAAATTCTGCCGGAATATTCCACACAAACATTCCGCCGTAGCAGAGTGCCATTGATTTCAATTGGATTCTGCTGCACTGTTCACACGGCGGTAGATGTTTCAGCGGTAGATGTTTCTGCTGCGGAAATCCAGTGTACAGAAAAAGAATAGACGTCTATTCTTTATGCAGATTTTGCTGCAAAATGCATTGCCGTCTATGAGACGGCGCATTTCCGAGAATTCCTAGCGCCTGCCGGAACGGACAAATGTGTGCACGTGTTTTCCTCTGCGAACATTCTGCACATTTTACGTCAGGTGAACATGGCCCTAAAGCGTACATTCCATGATGGCACCGGCGTTAGAATGTGCCTTTAAATTTTGGGAACACAAGACTTGCCCGAGGATACAGTGATCAGGATGTGGATTTGCCGGAAGTCCCATGCATGTATATAGAACTTCCGGCAAATCCATCTCTTGTAGTGACGACCAAGTCTAGGACTCCAAAATTGAACACATCCTAACGCTAAAACCATCATCGGATGTGCCTTAGAATTTTTATTTTTCCTTTTTTTCTTTGATACATTAGTGCAGTAACAATTTTGCAAACATGGATCTTCCCTTTAAAGGGGTACTCCGCCAGAAAACATTTTATCCTATATCCAAAGGATAGGGAATAAGATGTCTAATCACAGGGGTCCCGCCGCTGATCTCCGGGCCGGCAGCGTCGGCATCCGGAAGACGGAAGCTTGGAGCTTCATGTTCATACATCACGCCCCGCCCCCTTCCTCCCATAGACATAAATGGAGGGTGCGTGGCGGCAGTAGTCGCCAGTCATCCGGCACAGAGCAGAGTTCCCTCTGTGTTCCGGATGTCTGGGGTGCCGCAGCGGAGATCGCAGGGGTCCCCAGCGGTGGGACCCCCGCGATTAGACATCTTATCCCCTATCCTTTGGATAGGGGATAAGATGCTTTCCGGCAGAGTACCCCTTTAAGGTAAAGTACCCCTTTGTAAGTAAAATTTGGAAGCACAGTTAGTTACACTTTGAACAAATTCTATAAGGCTGGGTTCACATCACGTTTTTGCCATACTGTTTTCAATCCATTTTTCTAAAGAAAACCGTATGGCAAAAAAACGGATGGAACAGTATGGAAAAAAGTAAAAAGTATGCGTTTTTAAACCGTATACTGTTTTCAAAAGTGCATACAGTTCCGTCAGTTTTTATAGAAAAAAAACCCATATGTTTGTGAAAATGTTGTCCATTTTTAATGGGAGGGGTCTTGGGTGGGAACCTCAGGATGCAAATGCGCATGTGCAAAGTAAAAACCGTATACGGTTTACCGCATGGAAACGTATACATGTGCGTTTCCCATTGACGTCCATGTTAAAAAAAAAAAACTTATGCGGTTGCTGTACGGTTTTGAAACCGTTCCATACGTTTTCAATAATGAAAACGGATACGGAAAACGTACAGTACTTGAAATACGTGGTGTGAACCCACCCGAATTCAGTGTTTCCCGACCAGGGTGCCACCAGCTGTTGCAAAACTACAATTCCCGGCATGCTGGGCATTGTAGTTTTGCAACAGCTGGAGGCGCCCTGGTTGGGAAACGCTGCTTTAAAGGGGTACTCCACTGCCCCAGTGTTCAGAACATTTGGTTCCAAAAGCCCATTTAGTTCCGCCACGCCCACTCAATGCAAGTCTATGGGAGGGGGCATACGCCCCCTCCCATAGACTTGCATTGAGGTGGCGTGGTCGTGACATCACGACCACGCACTGAGCTTTGGGAACTAAATGGTCTGAAAGCTCGGGCAGTGGAGTACCCCTTTAACTAGAAGGGAAGGTCTTCTACCCATTGCAAAACAAAGGGTTAGCATGACCTCTGGGTTAGTAATCTTGTACATGTGGAGGAGGTGACCCCTGCCCAATATGGAAGCTAGAATCCCTCTTCATGGGCCTTCCAGCAGCTCCAGGAGCAGCTCCTTCTGCCTTCATTGATTTGCATGTAAGTACAATGGGGGAGATTTACCAAAACCTGTGCAGAGGAAAAGTAGTGCAGTTGCCCATAGCAACCAATCAGATCACTTTTTTTCTTTAGAGGCCTTTTATTAAAGTGAAAGCAGCGATCTGATTGGTTGCTATGGACAACTGGTCAACTTTTCCTCTGGACAGGTTTTGATAACTCTCCCCCAAAATGTGTACGTATTGTATCAACCACAGGACACCTGGATCTTCAGAACGTGACCCAAACGTGGACCATATAGTCGTGGTCTGCAGCCTGGATGGAGAACCAGGTTTGCAAATAATACTTCATCTTACGAGGTCTGAGAAAATAATTCACATTACATTAAGCATATACATCATACCTGCCAACATTTGTATCCCAAATCGCCAGTCGTCTGCAAGCTCAGCCCTCTTTTCAGAAATTCCCCTTTTAAAGGGGTACTCCGGAGGGAAAAATTATACAGATATGTAAATTGCTTCTATTTAACAATCTTAATCCTTCCGGTACTTATCAGCTGCTGTATGCTCCAGAGGAAGTTGCATTGTTCCTGTCAGTCTGACCACAGTGCTCTCTGCTGCCACCTCTGTCTGTATTAGGAACTGTCCAAAGTAGGAGAAAATCCCCATAATAAACCTCTCCTGCTCCGGACAGTTCCTGACACGGACAGAGGTGTCAGCAGAGAGCACTGTGCTCAGACTGGAAAGAACGACACAACTTCCTCTGGAGCATCCAGCAGCTGAGAAGTACTGGAAGGATTAAGATTTTAAAATAGAAGTAATTTACAAACTTGTATAACTTCCTGGCATTAGTTGGTTTGAAAACATGTTTTCCTCTGGAGTACTCCTTTAAGGTCTTAAAAGTAAAATTAAAGGGGTATTCTAGGAAAAAAAACTTTTATATATATATATATATATATATATATATATATATATCAGCTGGCTCCAGAAAGTTAGACAGATTTTGTAAATTCCTTCTATTAAAAAATCTTAATCCTTTCAATAATTATCAGCTGCTGAAGTTGAGTTGTTCTTTTCTGTCTGGCAACAGTGCTCTCTGCTGACCTCTCTGCTCGTCTCGGGAACTGCACAGAGTGGGAGAGGTTTGCTATTTGCTACTCTGGACAGTTCCCGAGACACGTGTCATCAGAGAGGACTTAGACAGAAAAGAACAACTCAACTTCAGCAGCTCATAAGTACTGAAAGGGTTAAGATTTTTTTTATAGAAGTAATTTACAAATCTGTTTAACTTTCTGGAACCAGTTGAAATATATATAACGTTTTTTTTCCCCTGGATAACCCCTTTAAAGGGTTTTTTCCAGAATTTGGAAAATAAACCAGAGCTGATTTCTTCTAAAAATAAACAAACAAACAAACAAAAAAAACAGCACCACCCCTGTCCTTAGGTTGTGTGAGGTACTGCAACTCAGTTTCACTGAAGTGAATGGAGCCAAGTTTTAACACCATACACAACCTGAGGACAGGTGTGGTGCTGTTTTAGGGAGAGAAAAAAATTGCTCCTTTAAAGAAATTATTTTGCAGTGAAAAAAAAACAAAAAAAACTTAATTGATCGTATACAAATGATACAAAAAAAAGCTACAAACAGTCGACATTATTAGTGAAACAATGGACAGTCCAAATACTGAGGTTTGGTTACATAACAAAGACCATTTACAAAACGCAGGAGGGTGATGTTTTACTGCACTTAGGTCAGTGTTTTTCAACCAGGGTGCCTACAGCTGTTGCAAAAACTACAACTCCCAGCATGCCCGGACAGCCTTTGGCTGTCCGGGCATGCTGGGAGTTGTAGTTTTGCAACAGCTGGAGGTAAATGAACCTCACTACGATTGCAGACACAAAATATTGAACTGAATCCCGGCCATGGCTATCTGGTGCGTGAAACGCGTTATGCCTTAGTCTACCAGTAGGAGGCGACAGAAAAAAGAATTTGGAGAGCCATAGAAAAGCATGGTAGCTGGGCTATGCTGTAGGCCATGGAACGCGTTGGAGCTTTTAGGGCCAATACATAGGCTGCTGTGTGCACCAAGCGACCGATGAAGAAAACGACAAAATGGATCCTGGCGATGCTTGGATTGGGTTCCAGTAAGGAGTAAATGGCTCCGAGGAACAGGAACGGGAAGATGTTCTCCATGTCGTTGCGGTGAGCCCTGGAGGAAACAAAACACATTCATTTTACAGTCTTTTATATCATAGGAAATCAATAGGTATAAGAAGCAGAAAGAAATATTTTAACCGGATTGTCTTATAGTAATATATAGTAGTAACTCCAGATACCCTGATACAGTGTTTCCCAACCAGGGTGCCTCTAGCGGTTGAAAAACTATGGGGATGCTGGGTGTTGTAGTTCTGCAACAGCTGGAGGCACCCTGGATGGGAAGCACTGCCCCATTTTCACACACCCTTTATAGGTCATTCTTCATTCAATGGTCTGGGTGCTCTGTCGTTAAAGGAGTAGTCCTGAAAAACGTATCCCCCATCGTAAGGATAGGGGATAAGTTTCAGATCGCGGGGGGTCCGACCGGGGGCCCCTGCAGTCTCCTGCCGGAAGGCAGCGTGTTGACCACCGCACGAAGCTCAGGCTCTGCCATACCGCTGTATTGAGGGGGGGGTGTCGCCCCCCCCCCCCCCCGTACAGGAGATCGCGGGGGGCCCCAGCGGTCAGACCCCCCCCCACGTTCTGAAACGTATCCCCTATCCTTAGGCTAGGGGATCATTTTTTCCGGTCTGGACTACTCCTTTAAGTACCCTCTTCCACCCAACCTCTGGTTCAAACCCTTAAAAAGGACCTTTAAAAACCAGTTGCCTGGCTAGCTCAGTCGGTAGAGCATGTGACTCTTAAAGGGGTACTGAAATCAACTGGTGCCAGAAAGTTAAATAGATTTGTAAATTACTTTAATTTAAAAAATCTTAACCCTTCCAGTACTTATCAGCTGCTGTATGCTCCAGAGGAAATTGTATAGTTCTTTCCAGTCTTACCACAGTGCTCTCTGCTGCCACCTCTGTCTGTGTCAGGAACTGTCCAGAGCAGGATAGATTTGCTATGGACATTTCTTAATCAGTAGGGTTTGCCCTTTCAATATAGCAGTGTAAGGCCAGTGCAATGTGATGCCAGTGCAATGTGATGCCAGTCATGTGTAATGGTGCGAAACTAACTTTGTGACATCTGTGCCAAGTACCTGGCTAATAGAATCACCTCTAATGACGTTAATATTCACCTTTTATATCCGTGTGATTTTCACACAACTGCTGAATCATGCCCGAGATGCAGCTGCAGTGGCATCAGGTAGAACAAATTGCCTTTGTATGGGTACGCCTTTCTCTAGTTACCACATGTCTGAAGTTGGGATCTAGTCCTGGTCATGCAATGAAAGTCCAGAGTCCAGATTTTCTATGTCTATGAGTGACCTATCAGGAAGGGATATCTTCTCAGCGTCAGGGCTGGATCATAGTTCATGCAGCGAAAGGTGGCGCACAAGTCTCCATTTAATCCTTTGCCATTGATCATTAATGTAACCAATATAGAAAATGTATGGCTGCGTCTGCTAAACAGTCATTCAATAGTTGTTCAACCATCAACCTTCTCCTGTTTAATGTATATGGCCACCTTAAAGGAGTAGTCCAGTGGTGATTCAGTGGTGAACAACTTATCCCCTATCCTAAGGATAGGGGATAAGTTGCAGATCGAGGGGGTTCGACCCCTGGGGCCCCCCGCGATCTCCTGTACGGAGCCCCGACAGCCCGCTGGAAGGGGGCGTGTCGACCTCCGCACGAGGCGGCGGCCGACACGCCCCCTCAATACAACTCTATGGCAGAGCCGAAGCGCTGCCTTCGGCAATCTCCGGCTCTGCCATAGAGATGTACTGAGGGGGCGTGTCGGCCGCCGCCTCGTGCGGGGGTCGACACCCGCTATCTCGGCGGAGAGCCGGGGCCCCGTACAGAGAGATCGCAGGGGGCCCCAGCGGTCGGACCCCCCGCGATCTCAAACTTATCCCCTATCCTTAGGATAGGGGATAAGTTTTTCACCACTGGACTACCCCTTTAAGTACCTATATACAGTGACCCCCCGACCTATGATGGCCCCCACATACGATCATTTCAACATACGATGCTTTTGTATGTCGGGGCCATCGCATAAACGGCTATCCGGCAGCGCAGACTGCTTCAGCTGTCACCGGATAGCCGTTTACGGTGCTCCGTGTGGTCCGCTGACGATCACTTACTTGTCCTCGGGGCTCCGTAGCGTACTCCTCGGGATCCCCTGCATCGCCGTTGCTCTCCTTCGTCGTAATCACGCCGCCAAGCACACCGTCCCGTCACCCAATAGGAGCAGCGTGCGTAGCGACGTGATGGCGGCGATGGAGAGCGACGTTCCCAGGCAGCAGAGACCTTCCCGGAGCGTCAGGGACACCACGGGGACATGGCAACAGCGATGGAGGGCAACATCCAGGGCAGCAGTGACGGTCCGGAGCGGCGGGGAGACATGTGAGTACAGTATAACCTCCAATACCAGTGGTCTTCAACCTGCGGACCTCCAGATGTTGCAAAACTACATCTGTCCGTTATTTTTCAGTTAATAAACCAAAAAAAAATGTTTTTTGTTCTGAGCATGCTCAGAAGTAAAAACGGACCAAAAAACAGATGCAAAAGGATGACATTAAAGGCTCATCTGTTTTCCATAGACTTAAAGGGGTTATCCAGGAAAAAACTTTTTTTATATATATATATGTATATATATGTATATATATATATATATATATATATATATATATATATATATATATATATATATATATATATATATCAACTGGCTCCAGAAAGTTAAACAGATTTGTAAATTAGTTCTATTAAAAAATCTTAATTCTTTCAGTACTTATGAGCTTCTGAAGTTGAGTTGTTCTTTTCTGTCTAAGTGCTCTCTGATGACACGTGTCTCGGGAACCGCCCAGTTTAGAAGAGGTTTGCTATGGGGATTTGCTTCTAAACTGGGCGGTTCCCGAGACACGTGTCATCAGAGAGCACTTAGACAGAAAAGAACAACCTTAACTTCAGAAGCTCATAAGTACTGAAAGGATTAAGATTTTTTAATAGAAGTAATTTACAATTCTGTTTAACTTTCTGGAGCCAGTTGATATATAAAAAAAAGTTTTTTCCTGGAATACCCCTTTTAAATGTTAAATTTACTGTATCCGTTTTTTCTTCCGTTTTTCTGACGGAAGAAACAATACTACATGTGCCGTTTTTTTTCTGCCGTAAAAAAAAAACGGAAATGAGTGCAGACGGGTACAAACGCATGTTAACGGATTGTTAAAAAAAAATCCCATTGACATGAATGGGATTTTTTTTAAACTTTTTTTTAATCCATTTACAGCCTGCAAGAACGTAACCGAAACGGGGATAAAAAAAAAAAAAAAAACGGGGACAGACGGCCTTGTGAACGCACCCTCAAAATCTCAGCGAGCAACAGCAGACTGAGCGACTACAGAAGTTCTGCAGCTGAATCTTTTCATTCTCTAACTTGTCTCCAATTTCCCATGTAGCCTTGAGCTTGGAACGTGATCCGGGGAAAAAATCTGGACAGAATGAAAGGCTGTCTCTAAAGTAGACACTCTCCTCCTGCGAGTAATTAAGTGCAGACCCCATTTGGGATGGATCCCTGCTCCACTTTCTCTAAAGGGAGAATCAGGACGACAAGTGAGACGTTATATAAACAGGGGTTGTATAAACTTTAGCTAGGGAGTTCCCTTTTCATTAGCAACACAAGCAAAAGCTATGTATACACAAATCTCAGCTGTATATGTGTGTATACATGGTATGAGCCCGTCTTTCAGTTCTTTCTGCATGCCTTAAAGGGGTTATCCAGGAAAAAACTTTTTTTTTATATATATATATATCAACTGGCTCCAGAAAGTTAAACAGATTTGTAAATTACTTCTATTAAAAAATCTTAATCCTTTCAGTACTTATGAGCTTCTGAAGTTAAGGTTGTTCTTTTCTGTCTAAGTGCTCTCTGATGACACGTGTCTCGAGAAACGCCCAGTTTAGAAGCAAATCCCCGTAGCAAACCTCTTCTACTATGTGCAATTCCTGAGACAGGTGTCAACAGAGAGGATTTAGACAGAAGAGAACAACCTTAACTTCAGAAGCTCATAAGTACTGAAAGGATTAAGATTTTTTTTATAGAAGGAATTTAGAAATCTGTTTAACTTTCCGGAGCCAGTTGATATATATATAAAAAAGGTTTTGCATGGAATACCCCTTTAAACAGATTTGTAAATTACTTCTATTAAAAACATCTTAATCCTTTCAGTACTTATGAGCTTCTGAAGTTAAGGTTGTTCTTTTCTGTCTAAGTGCTCTCTGATGACACCTGTCTCGGGAAACGCCCAGTTTAGAAGCAAATCCCCATAGCAAACCTCTTCTAAGCTGGGCGTTTCCCGAGACACATGTCATCAGAGAGCACTTAGACAGAAAAGAACAACCTTAACTTCAGAAGCTCATAAGTACTGAAAGGATTAAGATTTTTTAATATAAGTAATTTACACATCTGTTTAACTTTCTGGAGCCAGTTGATATATAAAAAATAGTTTTTTTCCTGGAATACCCCTTTAAAATCCCAGCTAGTTTAAAGAATGGGGAAAAAGAAGCAGTGGCTTGATGTTGTCCTATTGTCCCTGCTGCAAACGGGGACCATCTAGTGTTTTTTTTGCTACTAAGGGTCTTATTGAATGGCCTATGCTCACTGTAAACCAGTTACAGAGCCTATTACAAGGCTTAAAGGGGTACTCTGCTGCTAAATATCCTTTGGATAAGGGATAAGATGTCTGATCGCGGCGGTCCGGCAGCTGGGTCTCCCGCGATGATCTCGCAACACCCAATATTCTGAATGAATGCTGGGTTCCTGTTTCAGTGGTCGTGACGTCATGCCCCGCCTCCTCCTTGCATGTCTTTGGAGGGGGCGAGGCATCCGTCATGCTCCCTCCCATAGACATGCATGAAGGGGGTGTAGCGTGATGTCACGGCCACTGCCGCCGGAAATCAGAGTTTATTCTTAATGCCAAGTGCTGAACAGAGATCGTGGGGGTCCCAGTGTCAGGACCCCCATGATCAGAAATCTTATCCTTTGGATACGGGATAAGATGTCTAGCATCAGAATACCCCTTTAAAGGAGTACTGTAGTGGCATATAACTTATCCCCTCTCCGAAGTATAAAGGGATAAGTTATAGATCGCGGGGGGTCCGACCACTGGGACCCCCACGATCTCCTGTATGGGGCCGTGGCAGTCCGCAGGAAGCACCGTGCCGTCTCCCACAGGAAGCCGCGGCCGGCACGCCCCCTCCATGTATCTCTATGGGATACATAGAGGGGGGCATGTTGGCCGCCGCATCATGCGGGGAAAGATTGCCCCCTTCCTGTGGACTGCTGCGGCTCTGTACAGGAGATCTATAACTTATTCCCTGTGGTGTGGGTGTGATGAGGGCAGATGGAATTACCCTAGGGGCAGATGGCATTAACTCTTGTGTTCGTGATGCCAGGGCATGGTTTAACCTCAACACCACCCGAATAGAGCGTGATGTAGAGGGGTCACTGAATAGAGTCCACCCGACAGTGCAGCAAGGGTACAGGGGTGCAAGGGAATAAGGGGATAAGTTATATTCCACTACAGTACCCCTTTAAGTAGTATGTGAGGAGGGCGATACCAAGGATCACTTGTGCAGCTCATTGCTACCATCATTACATGGGGAGATATTCAGCCAATAATTTTTTTTTAAGGGTCAAAATGACCTGATCAGACGGTGAATGGTAAATTTGCTAGTTTGCCCATGTGATAGATCTCTGACTCCCCACTAGATCAGTGACATGAGAAGACAGCATGGTGACGTCACTATGGTGTCTCCTCCTCGTAGGTCATACTGTAGCTGCCACCACATGCTTTGCAAATACGACCACTGTCAGGGTGGGTTCACACCACGATTTTACTATACGGTTTCAGCATACGGTTTCATTAAACAAAATGTATGCAACCGTACAGAAAACCGCGCCCATAGACTTCCCATTCAAAACCGTATGCACCATAATGTATGCGGTTGTCTCAGTTTTTCAAACCATACGGTTGTTTACTTTTTTTTTTCCCGGACAGAAAACCGTGGCCTATCAAGGTTTTTGGTCCGGGTGAAAAACTGTATTAAACCGTATACATTTTTTTTTTTAAACATGGGAGTCAATGGGAACCGTACAGAACCGTATGTGCGTACGGTTCCATCCGGTTTTCACCATACGGTTTTTGGCTTTGCTCAGTTTTTTTTCTTGGAATTTCAATCAAACAAGTTAAACTTTATTCATAATGGATTGAAAAGTTAAAAACGTATACGTTTTTTTCTTAAAAAACTGATGCAACCAGACATCATTTTTCAAACTGTATACAGATAAAAATTTGTACACGCGTTTTGATATAGTTTAGTCAAGTTTTGAGGAATCCATTTTTTTTCCATCAAAAACCTGATACAAAACTGTATTGCAAAAACGTGGTGTGAACCCCCCCCCCCCCCCCCCCCCCCTCAGAAGGAAGAGGGAACAATTTGCTGCAAATCTGAATGGCATTACTGCTAGGACCAAGTTCACATAAAGCCAATGGGGGGGATTCATCAATCTATATAGAGTCATTTTAGGTGTATTTTCTTCCGCAAAATCTTGCGCAAGGATATTTCCTGCGTTCTTTTTGTGCGTCTTTTTTGGTGGAACTTTTTCTAAAGATGTCACCCTTCAGGTGTACCGTAGTGCCATTTTTCCTGTAGACATGAATTTATTAACTGCGTCTTTTTTTTTTTTTTGCGCAAGAAAGGCCGCAAGTGTCATTTTCTTGCGCAAATATACACCAGCTCCGAGCACACGTACAAGTCTGCCTTATATTTTTTTTCAAGAGCTGAGATGGATTCTATTACTGCACATGATTCACAGAGACCCGTGCGCAAGTTTAGTAAATTTTGCGCAGGTAAATGACAAATACACGCAGCAGAAAGGGGTAAAAAAAAAAAAAAAAAGCTCTACCATACACTGATGTTGATGAATCCCCCCTTCCCCCAATGAGGCTATCAGTGAGCCCAACTAAACCAGAAACTCAACCAGGTCACCTGGTTAGCTGGTGCTCTCTGGGTAACAAACACATCATGTGAACACATTATCATGTGACTAACTCAAAGGTCCTTAAAGGTCTTTTATACATAACACTATACATTACATATATTAATATGGGGGTAGACACTGCAGGAGAGCCCCTAGGACACAGAGGGACTCAACCTGACAGGGCCTAAGTGTAGTACAGGACTATATCCCATACTGGGACATCCCAGTGGCATGGCCTGCATTTATTGCTGATACGTCCCTTTAGACTGCATTGTAATTCTGCCAAAACGAACAGTCAGCTTTGGGTGGAATTATCATAAAATGTAACATGTTATTATGTATATGTCTGGTGAAGCATCATATCATTACAGAAAGCCTCTCTACATCTCAGGAGTGGTCCTACACGACGGAATGCCCAATATATTTTGGCAGACACCCCCCCACCCCATATGCTGTGTCATTCCCTGTACCCGTCAGCAGCAAGTAAAGGCAGACACGGTTTTATTGTCCTATTAGAGAGGTAACTTCACCTAACAACTAAGTAAACTGCTCTTTGTAAAGAAGATCCCAGCGCCCAATGCACTAATCCATAGAGATCAAGGTAAAGCTGCATCTAGACAAACACTGAGCGCATGGGAATCGCCGCTGACCTCCTGCTCCGGGCTTTACTGTCCAAATAAAACATGGAATGATGGGAATCTTAAACAAAGGTCCCCAAATTCACACCCAAGGTCTATGTGTCTGCGCCCTGTAAAACACTCGGTCTCCTAAATTTGAAAAGGACTTTACAGTTGTTGGGGGCCCATAGGACCATAAAACACATGAAATAGTGGAATTTAGGAGATGACGTCAGAAACATTAATGGTCCAGATCGTGTTTACAACCGTAACATTCCACAAACCACATCCTAAAACCAAAAAGCCAAAAAGCATTCTTCAGTGTCACTGCAAACTAGAGCATGGACTGAACCTAAACCCCAGGTCACTATATAGACCAGTGCTTCCCAACCAGGGTGCCTCCAGCTGTTGCAAAACAGATGTCAGCAGAGAGCACGGTTGCCAGACAGAAAGCAACAACTCAACTTCAGCAGCTGATAATTATTGAAAGGATTAAGATTTTTTGATAGATGTAATTTACAAATCTGTTTAACTTTTCCTGGAATACCCCTTTAAGGCCATATTTGGGGCATAAACTTCCATTCTGCAATTGATAGGCAGAGCCGTGGGTATGTGCACTACATGGCGGCTGCAAAGAATGGGACTTAAAGGGGTACTCTGGTGGAAAACAAACATTTTCAACTGGTGCCAGAAAGTTATTGGACCCCTTGACAATAAAAGTGTATCACTGCTGGGAACTCCAGCTATTGTTGATCTGTTGGGAAGGCTGGCTGAAAGTGTTCATTTTCCTACCACCGCCACAACAGGGAAAATTAAACATTACATAGCACCCTCTAATAAACAAGGCAGGATGGGTCTGCCACCCAACATGGGGCTCAAACCCACAACCTCAACATTATAGGGGTACTCAGGAGGAAAGAAAATGTTTTCAAATTAACTGGTGCCAAAAAGTTAAACAGATTTCTAAATTACTTCTATACAAAAAATGTTAATCCTTCCAGTACTTATCAGCTGCTGTATGCTGCAGAGGAAGTTGTGTAGTTCTTTCCAGTCTGACCACAGTGCTCTCTGCTGCCACCTCTGTCTGTAAATCCCCACAGAAAAGTAAATCCCCACAGAAAACCTCTCCTGCTCTAGATAGCTCTTGACATGGACAGAGGTTGCAACAAAAAGAACTGTGGTCAAACTGGAAAGAACTACACAACTTTCTCTGGAGCATACAGCAGCTGATAAGTACTGGAAGGATTAAGATTTTTAAATAGAAGTAATGTACAAATCTGTTTAACTTTCTGCCACCAGTTGATTTGAAAACATTTGTTTTCCAACAGAGTACCCCTTTAACCTGTTAACCTTGTACGCTCTGAGTCCGCTCGCTTTCTATAACAACGGCCGGGACCTGTGGCTAATAGCGCGGCACTGATCGCGGTGCAGCGTGTTATTAACACTTTAGACGCAGCGTTCAAAGTTGATCCCCACGTCTAAAGTGAAACTAAACTGCTCCCGGCTAGCTCAGTGGGCTGTTCGGGACCGCCGCGGTGAAATTGCGGCATCTTAAACAGCTGTAGGACACGAGGAGGGTCCCCTTACCTGCCTCCTGGTGTCCGATCGCCGAATGACTGCTCAGTGCCTGAGATCCAGGTATGACCAGTCAAGTAGCAGAATCATTGATCTATGTTATCCTATGGGATAACAAAGATCAATGTAAAAGATCAGTGTGTGCAGTGTTATAGCCTCCTATGGGAGCTATAACATTGCAAAAAAAAAAAAAGTGAAAAAAAAAAAAAAAGTTAATAAAGATTATTTAACCCCTTCCCTAATAAAAGGTTGAATCACCCCCCTTTTCCCATTTAAAAAAAAACTGTGTAAATAAAAATAAATAAGAAGAAAGATACCAAAAAATGTACTGCGTAGAAACGGAAGCCCCCAAAAGTTACAAAATTGTGTTTTTCTTCAATTTTGCCTCACAATGATTTTTTTTTTCCGTTTCATTTCGTAGGGTTTTGGGTAAAATGACTGATGTCATTACAAAGTAAAATGTTATCATTTTTTTTAAAGGTAAGGAGGAAAAAATGAAAGTGCAAAAACGGAAAAACCCCTGGTCCTTTAAGGGGTACTCCCACCCTAGACATCTTATCCCCTATTCAAAGGATAGGGCATAAGATGGCTGATCTTGGGGGTCCCGCCGCTGGGGACCTCCGCAGTATTGCATGCGGCACCCACCTGTTTTTTGTCCGGAAGCGCTGGATTGTTTGAGTCGCGACTACGGGAACGGAAGTCCGTGACATCAGGACTCCGCCCCCGTGTGACGTCACACCCGTCCCCTTAATGCTAGTCTATGGGAGGGGGCTTGACGCCCCCTCCCATAGACTTGCATTGAGGGGACGCGCGACACAAACTTCCGTTCCCGTAGTCGCGACTCAAACCGTCCAGCGCTTCCAGACAAAAAACAGGTGGGTGCCGCATGCAATACTGCGGGGGTCCCCAGCGGCGGGACCCCCAAGATCAGACATCTTATCCCCTATCCTTTGGATAGGGGATAAGATGTCTAAGGTGGGAGTACCCCTTTAAGGGGTTAAGTCCCGTACATTGCAGCTTTTTATGTCCCTTTGCTTCCCCCAGAGTTCATGGTCACTTTCCCATTGTTCATTAGTCAGCAGGGGGCATCAGTGAGCAGAGGAGTAGGTTGTTCCCATGTGATGGGAGAGAAGTGAACAAGGTTTGTCCAGTGTTCAGAATTCCCCCATAATAAGTCTTGTAATGGATACCGTTCAATTGCTGTCAGCTGTGCAAAAAATTAGGAAGTCCCGAGGGGCATGCAAAAGGCAGTGAAGCTATATATATATATATATATATATATATATATATATATATATATATATATATATGTTGTATGCCTACTGTTTCCTGTGTAACGCACAGTATATATCAATGTCTTCCTTTATACTTGCAGATCTCCCTCGCCCCAGTTTTCCATCTCCCAAGCAGAACGTTGCAGTAAATACCAAAAACAGAAGAAACTTTGTACGCGCCTCAAAAACCACCTAACATCTCACTGCCAGGTTATTAGCTAAACGTTGTAAAACTGCCCTAAATATTATGTTTACTATGGGAAAAAACACACGTTAAATAGGGATTAGTGTCCTTCTCAATTGTGGCTTCCTGGATAGTTACGTATGTTGACATTCCCATGCAGGAAAAGTCTTCCCCGAGGAATCCAAAGGGCATAGAAAAGGAGCAAAACAGTCTAAATTATTAGGACAGCAGTATGTAATGTATACAGTAACCTACGGCTCTGCAGGGAGGGGGCCCCACAACAGTCCCATTGCTTTCCAGCTCTAAACAACGGTTCATAATTAAGGCCGCGTTCTCATCACGATTTCTCCATCCGAACTGAGTACACGATTTTTATAACTTAAAATCGTATGAAATCGTATATAAAGTCGGATCCATTGACCTCCATTAAAAAATCGGATCCATTACACACATCCGATTTGATCCGCATCCGATTTCACACGATTTTTGTTCAGGTCTGAAATCGTGGTCAAATCCGATTTCAGACCCGAACAAAAATCGTGTGAAATCGGATGCGGATCAAATCGGATGTGTGTAATGGATCAGATTTTTTAATGGAGGTCAATGGATCCGACTTTATATACGATTTATACGATTTTTAAGTTATAAAATCGTTTCCTCAAGTCGGATGGAGAAATCGTGATGTGAACGCAGCCTAAGGCTAGAATTCCACTGAGGTTTTTGACCTGCATTTTTTTGGGTTTAAAAATGCGAGAAAAAACGCCAGAAAAACTGCCACTGTTTTTTCCTGCATTTTGGCATTTTTTCTTGCGTTTTTACCTTTGTGTGGAATTTGCCTTTTTTGGCCCCTTTGGCGTTTTTTGTACAAAGTTAGTTGGGTACCCAAAAAAAAGGATGCAGTAGGGATGTAAAATTTTTTAACTAAATGTTTTTTTTTTATAACGAAATTTTAATAAAAAAGGTATCTACATCACTTTTTTGGATCTTTAAAGTCCAAAAAAGAATAAAAACCGCCGGCAAAAACGCCAAAGTTAAAACCAACATGGCGTTTTTCTTGGCGTTTTTGCTCTCCCATAGACTTCTAAGGGAGGAAAACGCCACAATTTCTGTGCAAAAAACGCCAAACTAGGTTATGTCGGGCATTTTGAAAAACCAGCCTGAGCACAAACTGAGCCTAAAATTGCTAAAAAAAAAAAAAAAAAAACACCAAAAGGATTTAAAAAAAAGTGCCAAACTGAAAAACGCCAAGTAGATCTGACATTTTGCAGTTTACTATTGACTTGCAGCTAACATCTTTTTTTTTTGCTGAAAAAAAGCCGTGCAGGAAAATTGGCGGTTTTTATGACGTTTTTGCAAAAAAATCCTCAGTGGAATTCCAACCTAAAGGGACACTCCCCTGGATTTATTTTTTTTTTTTAAATCAACTGGTGCCAGAAAGTTAAACAGATTTGTAAATTATTTCTATTTAAAAATCTTAATCCTTCTAGTACTTATCATCTTCTATTTGCTCCACAGGAAGTTCTTTTCTCTTTGAATTTCCTTTCTGTCTGACCGCAGCGCTCTCTGCTGACATCTCTGTTCATTTTAGGAACTGTCCAGAGTAGGAGCAAATCCCCACAGCAAACCTATCCTGCTCCGGACAGTTCCTAAAATGGAGAGAGGTGTCAGCAGAGAGCACTGTGGTCAGACTGAAAAGGAAAATCAAAAAGAAAAGAACTTCCTGTGGAGCAAATAGAAGCTGATAAGTACTAGAAGGATTAAGATTTTTAAATAGAACTAATTTACAAATCGGTTTTACTTTCTGGCACCAGTTAAAAAAAATAAATAAAAATAAGTACCCACTTTAATGTGAACTAAATGGGTCCTATAGAAATGTGGGGTATTACCGCAGTGGCGGTATTATCTGGACACTGCACGGTAATAATTTTTACCCCACATTTCTATAGGACCCATTTAGTTCATATTAATCAAGAACTGTTTAATGCTACATACATGTACAAACAACCAGTGGCGTACATACAAGAAATGGGACCCCATAGCAAAGACTGATTATAGCGTCTGGATTTGCATCCCCCATTCCATGACAAGAAGACCTGGCGTTAATTTAGCCTTGATTTCCATGACCCTTAAAGGGGTACTCCGCTGGAAAAAATGTTTTTTAAATCATCTGGTGCCAGAAAGTTACACATATTTGTAAATTACTTTTATTTAAAAAAAAATCTTAATCTTTCCAGTACTTGTCAGCTGCTGTATGATCCACAGGAAGTCCTTTTCTTTTTGAATTTCCTTTCTGCCTGACCACAGTGCTCTCTGCTGACACCTCTGTCCATTTTAGGAACTGTCCAGAGAGGGAGCAAATCCCCATAGAAAACCTATCCTGCTCTGGACAGTTCCTGACAAGAACAGATGTGTCAGCAGAGAGCACTGTGGTCAGACAGAAAGGACATTCAAAAAGAAAAGAACTTCCTGTGGAGCATACAGCAGCTGATAAGTACTAGAAGGATTAAGATTTTTTAATTGAAATCATTTACAAATCTGTTTAACTTTCTGGCACCAGTTGATTCTAAAAAAAATTTTTTCCAGCGGAGTACACCTTTAAGCCATGTTCACACAGAGTGGAATCCGGCCTAGAAATTTAGCTTGGAAATTCTGTTGCAGCAGAGTCCTATTGTTTTCAGTGAGATTCCGCTGCACCATGCACATGGCAGAATTTCTGCAGCAGAAATATCTGGCGTGGATATTCTGATTCCAGCCTCTGCAGAAAGAATTGACATATCATATAGTGGCTTAATAATACCGACATAGAGTCCTGTATCAATACCGCCACACACTACACAATAAATAATAGTGCTACTCTATGAGCAGATTACAATGGTACAAGGGATTATCCAGTATTATAAAAACAGAGGTCATTTCTTTCAAAAACAGCATCACACCTGTCCTCAAGTTGAGTGTGGTGTTACAGCTCTGTTCCATTGCCCTGAATGGAGCCAAGTTGTAATACTACACACAACCTGAGGACAGGGTGGTGCTGTTTTAGGAAGAAATCAGCTCTGTTTTTCTATCCCTGGATAACTGTCACGATAAAAATGTTGTACATCTTGGCAAAATATTAACCTTTCTAATATACTTTATATAAAAAAAAATGTATATCCTTTTTATAGAAATCATGGCTTATAAAACCACTAGGGGTCCCCATACCATCCAGAACATAATCCTATCCGGCTGCAGCAGCATCTTTGTCCGGACTAGCTTCGGACTAGCATTACTCTGTGCTCACTCCTGTCCTATCAGACTCCTGTCTGAAAACAAAGAGGAGGGAGTTACAGAGCAGCCTGCAGTGATTGGATAAGGAGACCCAGCACAATACAGCAGACTCAGGGAGGAAGTGAATGCATGGTGAGTGAGGGTGGGCTCAGTGCTTGTCTCGGACATGCCCCTTCCAGAGCAGTGGATGTCAGAATGAGTGAACAGCAGAAACGAAGGAATTTGTGAGCCAAATACAAAAGCTAGACACATAAAAAAAGACATGTAAAGCATCTGCATGACCTAGTGAGTAACATATAGAGGCATTAATATTTTTTGCAACAGCTGGAGGCACCCTGGTTGGGAAACACTACCTTATGGATTACAGATGGAGTAATTCAATATATCCCAAACAACCATTGTAGCAGCTGATGTCCATTGCATATGGTGCAATAATGGGGGGGGGGCATAATTGTTGCTTAACGTATGGGAGAGGTGCTGATTGATTTTCTTGCCTTTTTTGTGGATAAAGTCATAAAATACCTAAATAATACAGTCATATAAGGGCGTAATAATACCGCCATACACTACATGATAAATAATAAGGCTACTCATTGAGCAGATAACACTGGCTTGAGTCCTGGATGATGAAGCCAAAGCTTTTAAGACTGGTATTTAGATCCTGAGGAGTGCGGAGGAGTCTCCCAAGAAGGTGGGCATTACCCTTATCTGCTATTATCACTAGAGCATCGGCCTACGCTTCCCATTCAGGTCAGTGGTAGGTGTGTGTGTGTGTGTGTGTA
The DNA here is from genome assembly GCF_029499605.1 of Hyla sarda. Taxonomy (NCBI): domain Eukaryota; kingdom Metazoa; phylum Chordata; class Amphibia; order Anura; family Hylidae; genus Hyla; species Hyla sarda. Next base: position 23,647,313 of record NC_079197.1, read on the forward strand.
TATATATATATATATATATATATATATACACATACATATACAGTGGTCCCTCAAGTTACAATATTAATCGGTTCCAGGATGACTATATATATATATATATATATATATATATATATATATATATACACACAGATATATGCAGTGAGGCAGAATTTTATTTTTTACCATAGTATAAAGGCAAGCAAGGAATTTGGAGTTGGGCATCTTTTGGGGCTGTACCCTATTGTTCCCAAATCTTTTGGACCCTAACATAGTAGTGAATAGTCCTACTTCATTGTTCCACCTGAAGGTTCACTTCCCAGCATGTAATACCTTATTTTGACCCCTGACCTACGATGGCCCCAACATACAATCATTTCAACATACGATGGTCTCTCAGAGGCCATCGCATGTTGAAGGCAGCATCAACATACGATGCTTTTGTATGTCGGGGCCATCGCATAAACGGCTATCTGGCAGCGCAGACTGCTTCAGCTACCACAGGATAGCCATTTACGGTGCCCCGTGTGGACCGCTGACGATCACTTACCTGTCCTCGGGGCTCCGGCGCGTCCTCTTCGGGTTCCTCTGCATCGTCGGCGCTCTCCATCGTCGTCATCATGTCGTTGCGCATGCCGTCCCGTCATCCAATAGGAGCAGTGTGCGTAGCAACGTGATGGTGGCGACGGAGAGCGAGGGTTCCGGGTAAGCAGAGGCCTTGCCGGAGCGTCGGGGACACCTCGGGAACGCGGCGACAGCGATGGAAGGCGACATCCAGGGCAGCGGTGACGAGGGGTGACGGTCCGGAGCGTCGGGGACATGTGAGTATAACCTCCAATACCAGTGGTCTTCAACCTGCGGACCTCCAGATGTTGCAAAACTACAACTCCCAGCATGCCCGGACAGCCGTTGGCTGTCCGGGCATGCTGGGTGTTGTAGTTTTGCAACATCTGGAGGTCCGCAGGTTGTAGACCGCTGTCCTATACTTTACATTGCACGGATCCCTCAACATACGATGGTTTCAACAAACGATGGTCCATTTGGAACGGATTACCATCGAATGTTGAGGGACCACTGTATATATAATTGTAGTTTTGCAACAGCTGGAGGCCCCCTGGTTGGAAAACACTGATATACACAAAAGTTACAGAGCGTTCGGTTGAGCAGCGCTGAATGTTGGCATCTAAAGCTGCAGAATATAAATGATTTGGAACATTGGATTCCTGGATAACTACAGACCTGGGAATAAAAAGAACAGGAAATCCTGCAAAGGGCCAGACACACAACAAAGGGCCCTCTTCCACTGTGGTTTCTGGGATGTGATTCATGTTCGTGGCGTGTTTTCTGTACCTCTCCCCCTTTAATATGGCCCCAGCACGAGAGGCTTGTGTAGTCCCTGCCTTGGTAAAACTACGCAAATATATTAGGAAATTGAATATTAAACAATTCTTCAATATACAGATATTTAAAGGGGTACCCCGGAGGAAAAACAATTATTCAACTCAATTGGTGCCAGAAAGTTAAACAGATTTGTAAATTACTTCTATTTAAAAATCTTAATCCTTCCAGTACTTATCAGCTGCTTTATGCTCCACAGGAAGTTGTGTAGTTCTTCCCAGTCTAACTACAGTGCTCTCTGCTGACACCTCTGTTCATGTCAGGAACTGTCCAGAGCATGAGCAAATCCCTATAGCAAACCTCTCCTGCTCTGGACAATTCCTGAAATGGACAGAGGTGTCAGCAGAGAGCACTGTGGTCAGACTGGGAAGAACTACACAACTTCCTCTATAGCATACAGCAGCTGATAAGTACTGGAAGGGTTAAGATTTTTATATAGAAGTAATTTAAAATCTGTATCCATGCATTTCATAGGCAACTGCCTTTGGATTGCAACCCTGCACTGCAATGCTACAATGTCCCTGCAGGGGGCATGCATTTTCCATGTTTGACTGCTACCTTTGCGCCATCTATAGCTGCTGCAGCTCTGGAGCCAGAAAACAATCCCTGCTGTCCCCCTTACCCCATTTATGCATCGCAGTGTTTCCCAACCAGAGTGCCTCCAGCTGTTGAAAACTACAACTCCCAGCATATCGGGGATCTCCAGCACCAGCAATCTAATTAGATAACCAGTTGCAATGATCAAGGACCATACCCAAAACTAGAGGATTCATGGTGGGAAATGGAGGCTGCATTACAGAACCAGGGCCTGCTCTGCCTATAGCAGGGGTTCTCATCCGGTGGTAGGCGTACCTCTAGTGGTACGCCACTGGTTGTGCGGGGGTACGCCGATGCGCTGACAAATACCGGCTATGCATTGTCCAGTATTCCTCAGCGCACTGCGGGGAATGGCCGTGGTATCTCCGGCCGCGGCTATTTTACGGGAGCTGCGTGGTTGCCAGGCAGACGTGTGATGTTCCCTGACATTGTGAATAATGGCAAAAGGGGAATAATGGCACAGGGGGGTAAAGATGGACGGGGGGGGGGGGGGGTAATGATTATTCCCCCCCCCCCTACCCTCCATCTTAATCCCCCTGTGGCATTATTCCCCCCTCCCTCTGATCCCTTTTGCCATATCGGATAATAATAGCACAAGGGGATTAAGATGGAGGGGGGGGGGGGATAATGGCACAAGGGGATTAAGTATCGCATTAGTATAAAGGTAAGCACACGCCATTATGAAAATAAGTAATTTTATGACGTGCGGAAGTTCCACGCAAATTTACACACAAGGGGTACCCGCGGACATACCTTCACCCTTTGGGGGTACAGTTGGGAAAAAGGTTGAGAACCACTGGCCTATAGGCAAAATCATCAGCCACCTAGAGCGCCCTCTTGAGGGGGGCACTGCTCTGCCCACCGCAAGAAACGTAGCCAGTTGGCATACGAACCTCCCGCTCACAGCCAGCACCACTCCCCCTGTTACATTGTCACCCCAATAGTAAGAAGATTACATGAGGAGGAGGTTTCTTACAGTGTGTAACCCCAGAAGTGAGGTGGGGTGTCAAAGGTGGCGGCCAAATCAGCTTTCACCTAGGGTGGCAAAAATCCTTGTACAGAACCACAGAACAGCCCTGTACAGAACCACTTCAGTGATGGACTTGCAACGCAACATGAAGCCAATCTCATACCTGCTGCATCAGATAAAATATGCAATAGAGAGCCCGCCCCCATTCAAACTCGCGGCAGGACACACTTTGCTAACTCGCAATAAAATCCGCCCATGTGAACGAGCCCTTAGGGTCTGTAAACGCAAGCTGATTTTGCACAGATTTTTGCTGCAGAAAATCAACTGCGGATTTTGCTACCAGATCAGCAGAAAATCTGCAATAGTGTCAGATTTGCAGATTTTCTGCGGACCCATCGAATTCAATGGTAGCAAAAGCCCCTGCAGATTTTCTGCAGAAAAAACGCTGCCTGAAATATGAACAAAATCCGTTTGTGTGAACGGACCCTCAGGGGTCCCTGCTTTTGCTGCAGCAGATTTTGCTGGTCATTGACTTTGATGGGTAGCAATATCTGCTACAGCAAATCTGCAGCAGAAAATATGCACATGTGAACTGACCCTTAGGGCTCGTTCACACGGACGGATTTGCTAGCAAACTTGCAGTGTTTTTCCCACTGCGAGTTTGAATTAGGGCGGGCTGTCCGCAGCAGACCTTTTCGACAGCAGAATTTCCCTTGCTGAAAATCTGCTGCAGACCCTATTGAATTCAATTGGGTCTGTGCCATATTTCCTCCAGAGGAAATTCTGCTGCCAGTGAAAATCAAATGCCAGCCCTCCACCTGTGTCCACCTCAGTGGTGCTGGAGATATATATATATATATATATATATATATATATATATATATATATATATATTCTGGGGGCGTGGCAGAGGGTGTGGTTAGGGGAAGGGGTGTGGCTGGAAATCTTGGGTGAGTTCCCACACTTTTTTTCCCAGGACGTGGCCCCTGCAAGAACCTCTACATTGTTCCCTAATAATAGCCTATTTTACATTATGTAAGCAAAAATTACATTTTCCGGAGTGCTTCTTTAACACTGTGTACAAAGTAAACTGCAGTAACATCATTCAGATACAACGTAGGACAGTCAAGCCATAAAAGACGAGGCTCAGCCGGGTCAAGCCAGCATGACCCCCTCAGGAGCCCCCCCCCCCCAGAGCTCAAGTTCTCATCTAGTTAATGGAAACTGACTTTTTATAGTCTACTTAACATTCAATGCAAACAAAACAAATGCGAGTCGAGTTTTATTTCCCATCCGTCTGTTGCACAAAGGGAATTCGCAGTTTTCTGACCAAGCTGTAAAAACGTCATAAACGCTTCAGGGTCAGCGATAACGTCTTCTCCATATGAGGTGCAGTGATCAGATCAGAAAATAGGCAGGAATTACAAAAATGGTGCACGGTCTAGCTGTTTCAAAACTACAACTCCCAGCATGCCCGGACAGCCAACGGCTGTGTGAGGGAAGGGGCTGGGAATCCTACAATGTGTGTATACGTGTGTGTGTGAGGGGAAGGGGGGCTGGTAAGTGGAGTCCAGCTATGTGTATGTGAGTGGGGGGGGGCGCTGAAACATAAATGAGCTGCATTCCATTCAAAAGACCAGTGTTTTCTAACCAGGATGCCTCCAGCTGTTGCAAAAATACAATTAGTTGCAGAATGATCTCTCTCCCACCCAGCGGTCATTCCACCCTTTGAAGCAAAGACATTCTACCTCTGCTTACCCGGCATCCTCGCTCTCCGTCACCGCCATCACGTTGCTACGCATGCCGCTCCTATTGGATGATGGAACGGCGTGCGCAACGACGTGATGACGACGATGGAGAGCGCCGACGATGCAGGGGATCCCGAAGAGGACGCGTCGGAGCCCCGAGGACAAGTAAGTGATCGTCAGCGGACCACACGGGGCACCGTAAACGGCTATCCGGTGGCAGCTGAAGCAGTCTGCTCTGCCGGATAGCCGTTTATGCGATGGCCCCGACATAAAAAAGCATCGTATGTTGATGCTGCCTTCAACATGCGATGGCCTCTAAGAGGCCATCGTATGTTGAAATGATCGTATGTCGGGGACATCGTAGGTCGGGGGGGGGGGGGGGTCACTGTATTTGTAATCCGATGTCTCCATTTATTTCTGTATGTTGATCCTTATGATTTTGGCATTCCTACTATTCACATGTTTGAAGGTTATTTTTTCCCCTTCTCCCTTTACTCTGTGCCTCTGTTCTTTTCTATGTGTATATTCTATTTTTTGTTTCATTCTTGTGACAATCGCAGCGAAACATCATATTTCTCCTGCCATGGTTTTCTCTCTTTTCTTTCTTTCCTCCGCTCTTTCTCTATTTCTTCCCTCTGTTTTTACTGTTTTGGAATTTAGATAATGTGGTGATTATTAAAATATATACAGTACCACGATATAAAAGTTATTTAATATATATATCCGAACAGCAGAAGGAGAATTTTGAGAGGCATGTAGGGGGGCAAGCAGTTTGGAAGGAGATTTTTAACATTAAATTTTTAATGCTTTTATACACGTTTTTTTCTATGATTATGTTTTTATTACCTGATATGTGTAATTATGTGTGCAGGGGAGTTTGTGATGTCCCGTCCGTTTGCAGTCACTCTCACCATGCATATATAAAGGATCCTAGCCCCTGTAACATATGTATGACTAAGGCTCTGTGGCCCGAAATGCGTCACATTTTCTGAACCCTTGTTGTTTCCTATGGCAACCACTTTGTCTTAATAAAGAAGTTCCGTTTTCACGAGCCAGCGCTGGACATTTTGTTTCTTCTTGCCATTTGTGTGGATACGTCCAGTCCGGCGCACCTGTGGGAGTGAGCTGGAATACACCACTTGTCTTTGTAAAAGTCACAATGATACATGTACAGTGGTCTCTCAAGTTACAATATTAATTTGTTCCAGGACGACCATTGTATGTGGAAACCATCGTATGTTGAGACCATAACTCTATGGAAACCTGGTAATTGGTTCTGAAGCCCCAAAATGTCATCCAAAAATAGGAAAAAGTGAGGATTAAACATAAATAAATAGATAACTAATACAGATAAAGCAAGTCCTTACATATAAAAGTAAGAAAGATCTGCTGGGAGCTGTAATCACTGTCTATTTCAGTGTTTCCCAACCAGGACACCTCCAGCTGTTGCAAAACTACAACTCCCAGCATGCCCGGACAGCCGGAGGCTGTCCGGGCATGCTGGGAGTTGTAGTTTTGCAACAGCTGGAGACACCCTCTTTGAAAAACACTGGTCTATGTAGAGGACAGAAGCTTCTTCAGGGTCCTGTACAGAACACGCAATGTCCTAAAGAAAGGAAAATAGAGCCGCCCTCACCTAGTGTACAAAGAAGCAGCTAACCCTGGCCCAGGTAAAGAGTACAGAACATGTAATACCTCCCTGTACTGTAGGGGGCACTACCAGACACCAGTCAGTGCATACGCTTCAGTAATACAGGTAAAGAGTAGTACAGAACATGTAATACCTCCCTGTACTGTAGGGGGTGCTACCAGACACCAGTCAGTGCATGCACTTTAGGAATACAGGGGGTTTTACCAGTGAAATGTCCATTCTGATTGGTCGGTTCTTCCAGCCATTGACACGTTTCGCAGATTCCATAGCATTGTATGTTGAGTCTGGTTTCAAGTTACAGTGGTCCAGAAAAGACCACTGTATGTTGAAACTATTGTATGTTGAGGCCATTGTAAGTTGAGGGATCACTGTATACTTCTACTGTCTGTATGTTAGGCTGGGTTCACATCAGGTTATGAGGGCCAGAGCGTCATTGTAGCTTTTACTTTCCCACAAGATTTAGGTATAGAATAGGGGGGGGAGCAATACATATATATATATATATATATATATATATATATATATATATATATATATATACATATACAGAGAGAGAGAGAGAGAGAGAGAGAGAGAGAGAGAGAGACCTATGTATATATATATACAGAGAGAGAGAGAGAGAGAGAGAGACCTATGTGTCAATTTAGTATTGCGCAAAAGAAGAAACACTTGGTCATTTTATGACCAAGTGTTTCTTCTTTTGCACAAGATTTAGGTAGAAAGACTGGGCAACGCTGGGCACCCTGCTAGTTATTATAATATAGACAGTAAAAAGAATAAAAAATTCGGGGGGGGGGGGGGGGAATCACAGAAAATTTTACAAATTTTTTTCATAAAAAAAAAAAAAAGGTTATTTACGCAATAGGTCATTTTGTAATGACACATTCCCTTTAACCATTAAAAGTGGTTACAAAAGACTACTTACCCTTTGAGTATAAAGCCTATGTACTGAACGTGTTGGCCACAGACTAGACTTGACCTCACGGATTACTAACGTTCTGCTCTTTAGTAAACAGTACTAAGAGAATGACCGGTGTCTTTCTGAACTGCGGAAAAGAAAGTGACTCATGCCGATGTTTCCTACAACTTCTGTTTTATTTAAGTGTGAAGAGCATTAGGCTGTTTATGCCAAAAGTTTGCTTTTATTACGGAAGAAAAAGTAATAGTGTGGTCAGACTTGGCCGGGACAGCGATGGTCGGTGCTACGTAGGCTGACAAATAGATGAGAAATGTGACAACATTACATAGGATCCATCTGCGATCCATCCTTCTATTAATACAGCCATATACGGGCTGGTCAGAAGCAGGCACATTATATCTATGAAAAATATCTCTCCTCTTAGTCAGTGTGGACACAGTGCCAAGCCCGAGATACTATTCCATTGCTGCCAACAAATGCCAAGCTACAGCAAGTATGCTTGAGGGACCTTGCTGAGGAGTCCAACATCTTCTGCACGGCGGTTTCTTACCAAATACCGTATCCGGTGATGTAAAGTGTGATACCTGTACGTGAGGATGACACAGCAGCTAAAATAATGTTATCATGTATATGAATGATGGTTCCTACACATGATAACATCGTCTTAGCTGCTGTGTCATTCTCACGTACAGGTATCATACTTTACATTACCACATCCTGGAGCTTCATATGTAAGTACCAGAGTCCCTGTATGATACATATTTCTACATTCTTATTGAAAATGAGGCCCTAATGAACCATGTGTGAAGATATATAGTATATATTATATAGAGAGGGAGAGAGAGAGAGAGAGAGATAGAGAGAGAGAGAGAGAGAGAGAGAGAGAGATAGAGAGAGAGAGAGAGAGAGAGAGAGAGAGAGAGACAGGAATATGCAGGCACAAGGTCTAAATGAAGCGCATACGTTATCCAGGGGAAGGTTGGTTAGATATGGAAAATCCAAGGTAATGGTAAATCCGTACCAGACCATAGCTGCTAAGCAACCTATGGTGAAGGTCATTTTCAGGTCTGAATTGTTATGGAATGAAAACAGGTTGGTAGTGGGGCCTATAATTCCCTTTCTGTCCAGTCAAGGTTATCAGTGTGGTCCAAAATCAGCACAGGTGCTGAAGACAGCTGGTTATTAGGCTTTAAAACAAGGTGTAACACAGTCTGCAGGCTGAGGTTGTGAGGAACCTGAAACTCTGATAGAAGTTGGAGTCCTGAGGGTGGCAGCCTCAAAAGAGACATTTGCCTTGTGTGAGCAACACATTTTAAAGACTATTTTGTTGGGTGGCTGGTAGTAAGCCATCTGTATAGATAGGGAAGATTTATGTGAGTAAGTGCTTGAACAAGCAGCGTTTATATTGTATTTTGTGCCTGAATGTAAAAGGGTTTATTGTGTAAGGCTAAAAATAAAAAGTAGGAAAAGCCCTGTCTAAACTTTAATTCCGTGTGCCTGTCTCTGACTTATATTTGCCTGGCTCTATGGCGCTAATCTCCCACAATATACAGTGGGGATCAAAAGTTTGGGCACCCAAGGTAAAAATTTGTATTAATGTTCATAAAGAAGCCAAGGAAAGATGGGAAAAATCTCCAAAAGGCATCAAATTACAGATTAGACATTCTTATAATATGTCAACAAAAGTTAGATTTTATTTCCATCATTTACACTTTCAAAATAACAGAAACCGAAAAAATGGCGTCTGCAAAAGTTTGGGCACCCTGCAGAATTTATAGCATGCACTGCCCCCTTTGCAAAGCTGAGACCTGCCAGTGTCATGGATTGTTCTCAATCATCATCTGGGAAGACCAGGTGATGTCAATCGCAAAGGTTTTCAATGCCCAGACTCATCTGACCTTGCCCCAACAATCAGCACCATGGGTTCTTCTGAGCAGTTGTCTAGAAATCTGAAACTGAAAATAGTTGACACTCACAAAGCTGGAGAAGGCTATAAGAAGATAGCAAAATGTTTTCAGATGTCAATATCCTCTGTTCGGAATGTAATTAAGAAATGGCAGTCATCAGGAACAGTGGAAGTTAAAGCAAGATCTGGAAGACCAAGAAAATATCAGACAGAACAGCTCGCAGGATTGTGAGAAAAATAATTCAAAACCCACGTTTGACTGCACAATCCCTCCAGAAAGATCTGGCAGACACTGGAGTTGTGGTACACTATTCCCCTAAAAGAGATACTTGTACAAACATGGTCTTCATTGAAGAGTCATCAGAAGAAAACCTCTTCTACGTCCTCACCACAAAAATCAGTGTTTGAACTTTGCAAATGAACATATAGACAAGCCTGATACATTTTGGAAACAAGTTCTGTGGACCGATGAGGTTAAAATTTTACTTTTTGGCCGGAATGAGCAAAGGTACATTTGGAGAAGAAGGGGAACAGAATTTAATGAAAAGAACCTCTGTCCAACTGTTAAGCATGGGGGTGGATCAATCATGCTTTGGGGTGGTATTGCAGCCAGTGGCACAGGGAACATCTCACAGGAAAAATTGATTCAATATAATTTCATAAAATTTTGGATGCTAACTTGATGCCATCTGTGAAAAAGCTGAAGTTAAAGAGAGGATGGCTAATAGATAATGATCCTAAACATACCTCGAAATCCACGGGGGATTACATCAAGAGGCGTAAACTGAAGGTTTTGCCATGGCCTTCACAATCTCCTGACCTCAACATAATTGAAAATCTATGGATAGACCTTAAAAGAGCAGTGCGTGACAGACAGCCTAGAAATCTCAAAGAACTGGAAGACTTTTGTAAGGAAGAATGGGAAAAGATACCTCAAAAAAGAATTGAAAGACACTTGGCTGGCTACAAAAAGCGTTTACAAGCTGTGATACTTGCCAAAGGGGGCAGTACAAGATATTAACTCTGCAGGGTGCCCAAACTTTTGCAGATGCCATTTTTTTTGTTTTCTGTTATTTTGAAAGTGTAAATGATGGAAATAAAATCTAACTTTTGTTGACATATTATAAGAATGTCTAATCTGTAATTTGATGCCTTTTGGAGATTTTTCCATCTTTCCTTCGCTTCTTTATGCACATTAATACACATTTTTTACCTGGGGTGCCCAAACTTTTGATCCCCACTGTATACATACATATGTATGTAGAGGAATATTGGTATGAACAGACACAATAACATAGTCTATAACATCCATATGTGTATGCCCCTGTTTTTGCAGTTAAAGGAAATCTGTCACCAGTGTCACCTGCACTAACTTGTCGGTACCGACAGATAGTGCAGATGACACTGATGACAACGGTACTTACCTGGTACCTTACCTTGATGTCGGTAAGCTCCGCCTGTGCCCCAAGCCGCGTACCCGCAGCGGAGCTGACGGAGGAGATTACCGAAGATCCCCTCCACGGAATGGGACAAGGTAAGTACCGTTGTCATCAGTGTCACCTGCACTACCTGTTGGTCGGTGACAATGGTGACAGATTTCCTTTAAAGTCCAAGTGGGAGTTGAACCTCTGTCCCATATGCAGTGAATCACAAGTGCCAACCACAATGCCACCATACAGCTCAGCCTTTGTTACGCTTGTCAGTAATATTAGTCAGCACTAACATCACCAAGATATATAACCAAACAAGTGACATCTGAGCATAGATTAAAGCTTTTGGAAAATAATTTCTCTTTGGATTGCTTCATGCTGTGGGTGTTGGCATAGCGTATTAACATTTCATGTCGGCCAAAAAGTAATTCTTCCCAGACATGGTAGATATCAGGTTTCTGCACATAATGAAATACTCAAATCCTGAGTATCTGAGGGAGGCTACAATGTCATAGGGTGTGGAAATGATAGGATGATGTCAGAGATTATGACAGGAAGAAAGATCCACAAGTTGCAGGGTGACAACCCCTAATAAGAGCCATTTGTGTCGTCATCACAAGGGTCTTCACCAGCTCCACATAGATCCCGGTTCGTTCTGCAGACTTGTAGTACCCCCTATGCTGCCTTTGTTTTATCAGTACATTAGGCTTTCAGGTTCTGCATTAAATTTGTGAACCAGGAATGTCAGGATGAACAGATACAGTGCAATCCTCTTGTGCAATGCTCCTCCATACTGTTCATTGCTAACTTTAAATTACTCCTAATATTGCCACCCGCTACTCCTACCTCTTTCTATAGTGATGGTAATTTCTGAAATACCAATGTGTCTAGCTCACTTACTAAACAACATAGTTAGAAGTATATAACGCTGCTGTTCCCCTTACCAGCAATCAACCCCCCCCCCCCCACCACCACCACCACCACCTATCGTGAGGGTTCTCACCAGAGGCATCTGTAATGGGGCCCAAGTCTATCATGTGCCATTCATAAAGCTGGTGTCTGTGATAGGGCCCCATTGGGATTGCCACCTCTGTACCCTCTAGAGTTACACCCCGTGCTTAGTCACTGAGCATTCATTGCAATGACCCAGACATAACCATCTTTAAAATCCTGTGAATAGGGGAAAAGCTAGTTTTCACTACAGTATTCCTTTAAAGGGGTACTCCGCTGCCCTGCTTCCGGAGCTCTGCTCCCCAGCGTCCGGAAGTTTATTGTTCCGAACGCTGTGTGCGGGCTTCCGTGTTCCGGGCTGCCCCTCATGACATCACGCCCACCCCCTTGTGACATCACGAGGGGTGGCCCTGAACACGGAAGCCCGCACACAGCGTTCGGAACAATAAACTTCCGGACGCTGGGGAGCAGAGCTCCGGAAGCAGGGCAGCGGGGTACCCCTTTAAGAAGCACAGCCCCGCCTCCTTGACACTTAATCCCAGGAAAAATTATTGTTTTAGGAGTTGTGGCAAATTCATCAACACCAAAGAAGGTATGTCGGATATTGTGATATATTTATTTATTTATTTTGTCTACAGAGCTGCCCGAGGGCTCACTTTTTTGTGCAATTAGCTGTACTTGTATCATCTTCAGGTACATGGGGCTTTTCGTATTTTATATTGGAATGTGACGTGAAGTGAAAGAAAAATTGTAATTCAAGCACTTTCTTAGTTTACGATGTTCACCCTGCCAGGATAACTTACATCATATTTTAAGAGTTTGGATATTTAAAGATGCAGCATTAGAAATTATGTTAATTTTTTAGTAGCACATATATATATATATATATATATATATATATATATATATATATATATTTGTCCCTCTAGGAGACTTGTACAAGCAATCCTTACATTATTATATTACAGTGTACTGTTAGATAAGTGATCTATTAATACAGCCTGCACACTACTGACTGCGGCATATAGGAGGTTAAATGTGAAAAGCATCAGACTGAACTTTGATGCCAGTCACTACAGGTGTCAGCTTCCCATAGCACCAGCTTCTAAACCCACTCCATAAACACTTAATGCCTCCATGGAAGGTTAAAGGGGTATTCCAGGCAAAACCTTTTATATATATATCAACTGGCTCCGGAAAGTTAAACAGATTTGTAAATTACTTCTATTAAAAAATCTTAATCCTTCCAATAGTTATTAGCTTCTGAAGTTTTCTGTCTAACTGCTCAATGATGATGTCACGTCCCGGGAGCTGTGCATGATGGGAGAATATCCCCATAGGAGCTGCACAGCTCCCGGGACGTGAGTCATCAGAGAGCAGTTAGACAAAAAACCACTTTAGAAGCTAATAACTATCTCAACTTTAGAAGCTAATAACTATTGGAAGGATTAAGATTTTTTTATAGAAGTCATTTACAAATCTGTTTTACTTTCCGGAGCCAGTTGATATATAAAAAAAAGTTTTGGCCTGTAATACCCCTTTAAGTAAATGAAAATTAAGGTATGAATTGTTTTTATGGGTAACAAGGCCTAGTAGTTAATGCTGATGGATGAGACCTGCTGCTGTGTGGCCTTCAGCTGGGAAAATATGCTTTATATATCAGAAGATGACCATGGTAGCCCAGCCATTGGGTCACAGTCATTGCCCCATGCAGGTTACAACTTAACCTCATTGACATTTGCTTTCCATCCATCAGGCACCATTATTTTGTATTCGGAGTAGTGGGAGAAAAAGACGGCACATGCAGTCATTTTTCTCCTGCTATTCTCCCCGGCTCCCCTCATGGCCATCACACTGCCGTGTCCTAATGGCAGTGTGAAAGAATCCTAAGCTGCAATGTAGCTTGATTCCGGGAAGGTGGCATGGTGCCTTTGAGAGAGGTACTTTTGGGAGACAATACATTTTATCGTTGCGTATTAGGCTACTTTCGCACTGCCGTCGAGCCCCAACCTTAAACAGCCGTTAGGCTCTTTTTTCCCCCAGCCTTTTATGGACGTTATTGGGATGGGGCACAATGGGCAATAATAGGTCCCGATGGATCCCATTTACCATAATGGGGTTCGTCGGGTGCCGTTATTTTGTAGCAGGAGAAAAAGACAGCACATGCAGTCATTTTTCTCCCGCTATTCTCCCCGGCTCCCCCGATGGGCGTCACACTGCCACAGTGCGAAAGAGTTTTATTTCCACAACGGAAACATTCTTCTTTATATCCAGAAGCTGAAAATCCATACAGACCTAATATCTGTCACAGCTGAGAGTTTGTTACAATTGTACATAGTCTAGATCAGTGGTCTCCCCTTAGTCTGTAGGAAACATACCTCCTATAACGTTCTACATCAGGATCTTCACGATTGAACTCGAGGCCTCCGTGTCTCAGGGCATCTTCAGGGTTGGCAAAAGCCTGTTGGAAAGAGGCATAAAATATGTGTTAGTTATAGCAGGTCTAAAGTAGTCTGAGATAAGAGAAAAAAAGACTTATTTTTCAGAAACAACGCCACCGTTGTCTATTTACTATATTTGGTATTGCAACTTTTTTTTAACCTCTTAAAGAGGTAATCTGCCCCTAGACATCTTATCCCCTATCCAAAGGATGGGGGATAAGATTTCTGATTGTGAAGGGTTCTGGTGTTGGGACCCCCTGAGATCTCTGTTCAGCACCCATGCCCCCTCCCATAGACATTAATGGAGGGGGAGTGGAATGGCGTCCTTTGGATAAGGGATAAGATGTCTAGGGGCAGAGTACCTGCACTTTAGTATTTTCCTTCTCGCCTTCTAATAGCCATAACACTTTCAATTTCCCACCTACAGAGCCATATAAGGGCTTATTTTTTGCACCACCAATTGTACTTTTTAATGACATTTTAACACAAAATCTACCGCAAAACCCCCCAAAAATTATTTGTGGGTAAAAAAAAAAAAAATTATATATATATATATATATATATATATATATATATATATATATATATATATAGCAATTTTGCAGCTTTTGGGGGGATTTATTTTCTATGCAGTGAACAATTTGGTAAAAATGACACCTTATCTTTATTCTGTAAATTCAAACAATTTACCAATTTTCAAACAACAAGAAGTCTCAGCTTAGTTTTGGGCCCTAGTGGACAGAATGGAAACTGCAATATTTTTAAAACTGCAATATTATTTTAAAATATAGATACTGTAGTAAATTAGAAAATAAAACATTAGGACATTTTTTTTTCTATGTTAATGGATTTGTTAATCCAATGCATTTAAAATGTATATAAAAAAAAAAAATCCGAAGGCTGTCCAGGCAGGCTGGGAGTTGTAGATTTGCAACAGCTGGAGACATAAGAGTAGATTTATCAAAACCTGTGTATAGGAAAAGTTACCCAGTTGCCCATAGCAACCAATGAGATGGCTTCTTTCATTTTGCAGAGGCCTTGTTAAAAATGAAAGAAGCGAGCTGATTGGTTGCTATGGGCAACTTTTCCTCTGGACGGGTTTTGATAAATCTCCCCCCATACTGTTTGGAAAACACTGCCTTAGGGTCACATAAGTCTGCACAGGAGCTGTATACACAAAAGTGAATTTGTTCATTTTTATCATTCAGGACAGTTTGCAAAGTTGTTTATTTATTTATTTATTTTTTAGAAGATACTAGCTGAGTACCCAGCGTTGCCCGGTTTTTCCTTTCTAATTCTTGTTGGGGAGGAAAATCAAGAAAGGAGGAAGCTTTTGACTTCATATCCCAACCTCATATCCCATCCTCATATCCCGACCTTATATCCCGTCCTCATATCCCGACCTTATATCCCGTCCTCATATCCCGTCCTCATATCTCTACCTCATATCCCGTCCTCATATCCCGACCTCCTATCCTGACCTCATATCCCGACCTCCTATGCCAACCTCCTATCCCGTCCTCATATCCCGACCCCATATCCCGACCCCATATCCCATCCCCATATCTCAACCTCATATCCCATCCTCATATGCCATCCTCCTATCCCCACCTCCTATCCCATCCTCATATCCCATTCTCATATCATGTCCTCATGTCCTGACCTCATATCCCGTCCTTATATCCTGACCTCATATCCCGTCCTCATATGCTGTCCTCATATGCCGTCCTCTTATCCCTTCCTCATATCCCGACCTCATATCCCGTCCTCAGGTGGGACTGATTTGTGATGAAGATATTATAAGCTGAAAATAGTAGGGGATGTGGCTTTGTGGGACTGGGCGTGATTTGCAAGCCAGACCGATGCACAAAAAGGATAGATAATAAAAGGGGTGGGGCTTAAACAGTGGGCATGTCTTTGTGAGATGGGGTTTGGCTTGCAAGCCAGACTTGCACATTCACCAGGAGATGCAGAGCGGAGCTTGTGGAGTAAGGTACTGGAAGTCCCATATACTTGCATGGGACTTGAAACAAAAACCCATCATTTATATAAGGGTGTATGTAAGGGTTAATTTAACTGTCATATATTTTTATTTGACATATAAGTAATATTTGTACCAGGTATTATTGAAATATCTCCAGCCATACAGAAGTTATGTGGGAACATACATTTCCCTTAGATTTGCATGGGACTTTAAACAAAAACCCCGACCCTCACAATTGGGGGTAGTTAAGGGTTAAATTAACTATCCTATATTTTAAGTGGACATATAAGTAACATGTGACCAAGTATTATCGAAATATCTCCAGCCGTTTGGAAGTTATGCAGTAACATATATTTGCCATTGACTTGCATGGGACTTTAAACATAAACCCTGCCCCTGGCAAATGGGGGTGAGTAAGGGTTAAATCACCTATCCTATGTTTGTTGTTGACATATAAGCAACATGTGCGCCAAGTTTCATGTTAATATCTTTAGCCGTTTGGACGTGATTCTGGAACACATACATACACACACACATACATAAACACACACACATACATACATACATAAATACACACACATACATACATACATAAATACACACACATACATACATACATAAATACACACACATACATACATACATAAATACACACACATACATACATACATAAATACACACACATACATACATACATAAATACACACACATACATAAATACACACACATACATACATACATACATACATAAATACACACACATACATACATACATAAATACACACACATACATATATACATACACATATACACACACACACATTGGGGGATATTTATCAAAGGATTTAGACTTGTTTTTTCCTGTCTAAATTTGTCACACAGAAAGTCGCAGTCTAAATATGTGCGACTTTTCTGCGACTTTTGCTTTAGAGGATTTTTGGAGCATGGTGCATTCTAGTCTATTTTAGACGGGAAAAAATGCATTGGTGCTGAATTTATCAAAAGCGACTTTTCAGCGACAAGTCGCATCGGCTGACAGTACGCCAAAATGTCAGACCATGCTGGAGCAGGTTTAAATACAGTCTAAAGCAAAGATCCCAAAGTCCGTGCGCAGAATTTATCAAGAGCCGCGCGACTTTTGATAAATCAGGCGCACAATAGACCGGCCTAGCTCTCTGCAGTTTGGTCTATGTTGAAGCGGACATAGACAGCTTTGATAAATATCCCCCACTGACAGGGCTCAAGTCCTGCAGGAACGTGTGGGAACTGAGTTCCTGCACTTTTTCCACAACAGGAACACCATTCCCATTCGCAGTCCTACAGAACCAGCCCTTAAGTGGAAATCTTGGGTGGGTTTCCTCACTTTTCTTCCCCAGGACTGGACCCGTGCCCGTTGAGTTTTATATATATAGATTTAGACAGTTTTTTTCCCATCTAAAATTGTCGCACCGAAAGTCGCAGTCTAAATACGTGCAACTTTTTCACGACTTTTGCTTTAGAGGATTTTCAGAACATGATGCATTCTAGCCTATTTAAAACGGAAAAAATGCATTGGTGCTGAGTTTATTAATAGCGACATTTCGGTGAATAGTCGCATTGGCCGAAAGTACGCTGAAATGTCAGACCATGCCGGAGCAGGGTTAAATACAGTCTAAACTGTAGATCCCAAAGTCTGTGCGCAGAATTTATCAAGAGCCGTGCGACTTTTGATAAATTAAGCGCTCAATAGACCGACCTAGCTCTCTGCAGGTTGGTTTAAATATATATATATATATATATATATATATATATATATATATATATATATATATACACACAGATAAAGCAATAAAGGGGCACTTATATATTGCTGCTGCGATAAATGCGGCTGTAACCACGCTCGATAATATCGGCAGAATTGTGCAGCACACAATGGTGTACACGCTGTAAATCCAATATAAAACTACTTTTTATTCTTAAACTTAAAAAAAAAAAAAAAAAAAAAAAAAAAAAACACTTGGCTTTTTGCTTAATATTTGAAGGCGAGCGAGGCATAAAGATTTACTAGTTGTTAAACAGTAACTCAGCTCGGACTTGTTCCATGCACCATTTGTCACCGTAATTTATTATCAAACATAATTGATGGCGTTAATGTGCAGTTCGCCATGTAGACAGTAGTCAGACATTCCGGAAGCAAATCTCAGTGTTTGGATAGTAGGAGATGTAGGTAGTTGTTAAACAGTAGAGCAGTGTTTCCCAACCTGAGTGCCTCCAGCTGTTGCAAAACTACCACTCCCAGCATGCCCGGACAAAAAAAAAAAAGTCTGCTGCGTTTGCCTTTGGGATGACTACTATATTACTTATTATTATGTCTGTGGTGGCTGGAGTTGCACTTAAAGGGGTACTCCGGTGCTGAGCATTCGGAACAAATAGTTCCAAAAGCTGAGAACCGGCGTTAGGGCTCATGACATCACGGCCCCGCCCCTTGAGACGTCACACCCCACCCCCTCAAAGCCAGTCTATGGAAGGGGGCGTGGCACTTAAAGGGGTACTCTGTTGCTGAGCATTCGGAATAAATAGTTCCGAAAGCTGAGAGTCGGCGTCGGGGCTCGTGACATCACGGCCCCGCCCCTCAAGACGTCACACCCCGCCCCCTCCCATAGATTTACATTGAGGGGGCAGGGCGTGACATCACAAAGGGGCGGGGCTGTGATGTCACGAGCCCCGACGCAGGCTCTAAGCTTTGGGAACTATTTGTTCCGAACACTCAGCACCGGAGTACCCCTTTAAATTCCGGTCATCTATATAACGCCATTACAGTTCTATAACATAAGCTCCCTCTGTGCCCTCTCAGTAACCTCCCACATGTTCCCTTCCTGTTTGACCTTCCCAGTGTTATACAATACAAAAAAAAAAAACACATTATTAACTATATACTAAGAAAAAAATGGCCTTTGCTTGGAGTTTTTGGTTTGTTTTTTATTTTTATTTTTTACTTTTTACAAGCGTCTCAGATAAAAGAAAATCCAGTCCTCCCTGCACATCTGTTTTCTCTCACATCATTGCAGCCACACAGAAGTCATAACTACATAACATTACACAGCCTGATTTACCGTAAAAGAGTATATACTTTCCTAGACTTGTATTCAACAGGTTACACAAACAAACAAAAAAATTCTATAAAAAAATGTTTATACCTACCATAGAGGCAGAATATGCAATTACTACAATGCCCCTGGTGGAAGGACACTCATCTTCCCCCAACTTGTCCTGACACTTACATAGTGACTTCCTTAAGCTGCCACTAGGGGAGCTCACTGGTTATACACCGCTCAAAAAAATAAAGGGAATACTTAAACTCCAAGTCAATGACACTTCTGTGAAATCCCACTGTCCACTCAGGAAGCAACACTGATTGACAATTTCACATGCTGCTGTGTAAATGGAACAGACAACAGGTGGAAATTATAGGCAATTAGCAAGACACCCCCAACAAAGGAGTGGTTCTGCAGGTAGTGACCATTGATCACTTCTCAGTTCCTATGCTTCCTGGATGATGTTTTGGTCACTTTCGAATGCTGGCGGTGCTTTCACTCTAGTTGGTAGCATGAGATGGAATCTACAACCCATAAAAGTGGCTCAGGTAGTGCAGCTCATCCAGGATGGCACATCAATGCGAGCTGTGGCAAGAAGGTTTGCTGTGTCTGTCAGCATAGTGTCCAGAGCATATAGGCGCTACCAGGAGACAGGCCAGCACATCAGGAGACATGGAGGAGGCCGTAGGAGGGCAACAACCCAGCAGCAGGACCGCTACCTCCGCCTTTGTGCAAGGAGGAGCAGGAGGAGTGTTACGCCGAGCGCTCCGGGTCCCCGCTCCTCCCCGGAGCGATCGCAGCATCCTCTCATTCGCAGCGCCCCGGTCAGACCTGCTGACCGGGTGCGCTGCAATATCACTCCCAGCCGGGATGCGATTTGCGACGCGAGAGGCGCCGCTCGCGATGCGCATCCCGGCTCCCGTACCTGACCCGTTCCCCGTCTGTGTTGTCCCGGGGATCGCGGCCCCGCTCCTTAGGGCGCGCGCGCGCCGGGTCTCTGCAATTTAAAGGGCCACTGTGTCACTGATTGGCGCAGCAGGCCTAATCAGTGTTATCACCTGTGCACTCCCTACTTATACCTCACTTCCCCTGCACTCCCTTGCCGGATCTTGTTGCCATTGTGCCAGTGAAAGCGTTCCCTTGTGTGTTCCTAGCCTGTGTTCCAGACCTCCTGCCGTTGCCCCTGACTACCACCCTTGCTGCCTGCCCTGACCTTCTGCTACGTCCGACCTTGCTCTTGTCTACTCCCTTGTACCGCGCTTATCTTCAGCAGTCAGAGAGGTTGAGCCGTTGCTGGTGGATACGACCTGGTTGCTACCGCCGCTGCAAGACCATCCCGCTTTGCGGCGGGCTCTGGTGAATACCAGTAGCAACTTAGAACCGGTCCACCAACACGGTCCACGCCAATCCCTCTCTGGCACAGAGGATCCACCTCCAGCCAGCCGAATCGTGACAAGGAGCACTGCCAGAGCACTGCAAAATGACCTCCAGCAGGCCATAAATGTGCATGTGTCCATTCAAACGGTCAGAAACAGACTCCATGAGGGTGGTATGAGGGCCCGACATCCACAGGTGGGGGTCGTGCTTACAGCCCAACTCCGTGCAGGACGTTTGGTATATGCCAGAGAACACCAAGATTGGCAAATTCGCCACTGACACCCTGTGCTCTTCACAGATGAAAGCAGGTTCACACTGAGCACATGTGACAAACGTGAGACGCCGTGGAGAACGTTCTGCTGCCTGCAACATCCTCCAGCATGACCGGTTTGGCGGTGGGTCATTAATGGTGTGGGGTGGCAATTCTTTGGGGGGGCCGCACAGCCCTCCATGTGCTTACCAGAGGTAGCCTGACTGCCATTAGGTACCGAGATGAGATCCGCAGACCCCTTGTGAGACCATATGCTGGTGCGGTTGGCCCTTGGTTCCTCCTAATACAAGACAATACGTCATGTGGCTGGAGTGTGTCAGCAGTTCCTGCAAGAGGAAGGCATTGATGCTATGGACTGGCCCGCCTGTTCCCCAGACCTGAATCCGAATGAGCACATCTGGGGCATCATGCCTTGCTCCATCCACCACAGACTCTCCAGGAGTTGGCGGATGCTTTAGTCCAGGTCTGGGAGGACATCCCTCAGGAGACCATCCGCCACCTCATCAGGAGCATACCCAGGCATTGTAGGGAGGTCATACGGGCACGTGGAGGCCACACACACTACTGAGCCTCATTTTGACTTGTTTTACGGACTTTAAATCAAAGTTGGATCAGACTGTAGTTTGGTTTTCCACTTTGATTTTGAGTGTGACTCCATATCCAGACCTCCATGGGTTGATAAATTTGATTTCCATTGATCATTTTTGTGTGATTTTGTTGTCCGCGCATTCAACTATGTAAAGACGAAAGTATTTCATTTGATTAATTCATTCATTCAGATCTAGGATGTGTTATCTAAGTGTTCCCTTTATTTTTTTGAGCAGTGTATATTTATACAGCTCCTACAGAGGTCAATAGAAGATGCAGAAATCTAGTGGTTGTGCTTGGTATTGCAGCTTGTTCGATGGTTCACTTTGAGACATGCTGCAATACCATAGGGACTACTAAATGTACAGAGCCATGCCTGGTAGGAAACAAGGAAGCCATGGCCCCTGCAATCAGGTGATGACGCTGGTGCTGGAGGACGGACCTGATATTGATGGCCTATCCCAGTGTTTCCCAACCAGTGTGCCTCCAGCTGTTGCAAAACTACAACTTCCAGCATGCCCGGACAGCCAAAGGCTGTCCGGGCATGCTGAGAGTTGTAGTTTTGCATCAGTGGGAGGCACACTGGTTGGGAAACTGCCTATCCTAAGGATAGGCCATCAATATAAAGGTTTTTTGTTTTGTTTTTTAATCTCTTAAAAGGGGTACTCCGGAGACAAAATTACTCCAGATTAGTAAATGCATCTCTATGGGAGAGCCGGAGATACACGAGCTGGAGGGCACATGCCTACCTGGCTCCATGCCCAAAGAGAGTTGGAGTGCCACTGGGACCCCCCCCCCCCCCCACACACACACACACACACAATCTGACACTCATCCCTTATCCTTTAGATAGGGGATACATTTTCCTACACTTAACTTTTCCTTTAACTATTGCCCTACAGAACAATTTATGATGATATGGAATTACCCAAACATGTCCCATTACTACTTAATTCTTGCAGGAAAATTTGACAATTAAAGGGGGAAAAGTTGGCTGAAAATCCATTGCATTATCCACTTATATAGGAAGATAAATAGTATTAGCATAGCCCTAAATCAGATCCGCCCTAGGCACTGGCCCAGTTTGCCTATGTTACAGATATAGCCCAGGGTGAGAGCAGAGCTTAAAAAGTCTTTGACGGGTTGCAGGCTGTGGAGATGGTGGGGGTAGGGGGATCTATGCATTCAGAGCAGGTGTACATTACTATACAATCTACTCTATAATTATCTCATATATATCTGTCTTAGTGTTTTCCAAACAGTGTGTCTCCAGCTGTTGCACAACTACAACTCCCCGTATGCCCGGAAAGCCTTTGGCCGCGGTTTTCACTGATCATCGGAAGTGCTGACGATTTCTTTGCTATTGTCATAGCTAACAAGATATAAACATGCCCATAAAATACCTAAAGTGGATATTGGTGGGGCCTTATTACTACCCAACTGGATTTGCCTTCTCTGTTGCCTACACGATAATACCCAGTGATCTGCAAAACCCTTGTGATATATAACTAACTATACAGGTTAGATATGTGTCAGCCAAATCTGCTGGTTTCACCATTTTAGGCTGGGTTCAGTATAATACAGAAACATTTTTGCATCCATATAAGAGTACGATCACACTACCCTTCTGCCCCCATTATTCGTACTTGTCAGCATTGCGCCGAAAATGGGATGCTGACGTATACTGTTAATGGAAGCAAGTGACCCCATTCACATGGCCGAACGTAGTCACCCCTAGTCACTTTGCTCAGGATGTATCCGCTAATTTAAGCGGACTTATGATGGAGAGCATACATCCCGAACTGAGTCACTAGGTGACAACATTCAGCCATAGAACTCAATAGAGTCCGCTGCTCCTGTTAACAGTAAACATCTGCATACCGTTTTCGGCGAGATGCCAACAGATATGATTACCGGGGGTAGGAACATAGTTTGATCGTACCCAGGGCTCAAGTCCTGCAGAAACACATGGGAACTGCACTTTTTCTGATGCAGAAACACCATTCCCATTAGCAGGAGTCCTGCCGGACAAGCCCTTGAGTGGAAATCTTGGGTGAGCTCCCACACTTTTTTTCCAAGGACATGTCCCCTGATTGTACCCTTATGGCTGCAAATCCTAGCCTGACTGTGGTTTTGATCAACTGAACTGGCAGCTGATCATGCAAGCCAGGCCTAAAATGTTTAGGGGCCTCCGGACTCTCTTGGGCGAGAAGAGGACTTGGCATATTGGATGTCAACTGATCCTTCCTTTATTGAGAAGATAAGAGGCATCTGGCAGCAGCTTTCTCCCCTCTTCCCATGTAGAAAACATGCACGCTCAGCTGAGGAGAGTTTGCTTTTGGCCATGCAAGCATTCATCTGACAGATATTGCATGCACATTGCCAGCATATGATTGGTGACTAGGGATACACTATTTAGCAACTACAACCTATTCCTATTATATGACACTGTCAGATGGTGTGGTCCTAGGAACCAGCCTGGCTCAAATGGCTCAACTCAAGACTGACTTGGCTGAGGAGTTTATGTCACAGTATACCTTATAGAATGTGGAGATGTATAACCAGAGGCTGACCGAATTCTCCGTCCACATGGCCCCACGCCCTGACTCCGTACTATGCCTCCAGATCATGTATTTAGCAGGTGTGCAGACGTAATCCGACCTTTTGTTGAGCGACGTGAGCCTGGGCGTGGGAGACAGGGATTATATGCTAATACTACCATTTTAGCACATCAAAGATCCATTGTGATGATGTACAATGCACTAATACAGTTGACATGCCATGGACCTACAGCTACTGTCAGCATCAGACTGAAGTTCCTTGGGCCCACCAAAGAGAATGATTCTATGGGCCCACCCAACTTTTTGTAAATTGGCTTTAATGGAACCATTGCACATCCAGTTTTTAATAGGTTATCTAGTAATGGGTTTATACGGCATTTTACTAGACCTTTGAGACCCTATACAGGGCTGCCATCAGAAATTGTGAGGCCCCTTACATAGCTTTAGGCCTGTTGGTCACAGCTTAGGCTGCGTTCACATCACGATTTCTCCATCCGTCTTGAGTACACGATTTTATAACTTAAAATCGAATATAAAGTCGGATCCATTGACCTCCATTAAAAAATCGGATCCATTACACACATCCGATTTGATCCGCATTCGATTTCACACAATTTTTGTTAGGGTGTGAAATTGAGGTCAAACCCAATTTCAGACCCGAACAAAAATCGTGTGAAATCGGATGCGAATCCAATCGGATGTGTGTAATGGATCCGATTTTTTTTAATGGAGATCAATGGATCTGACTTTATATACGATTTTATACCATTTTAAGTTAAGTAGGATGGAGAAATCGTGATGTGAACGCAGCTTTAGACCCACTGGAGGATCCTCTGGTATTCTTGTGGGCCATTCTAACCCTGGCTACTTTCATTTCTGGATATTCATCATCTCATAGCCCAATTGCCTATAGCAACCAATCAGATTTCTTCTTGTTAAAAATTAAAGAAGCGAGCTGATTGGTTGCTATGGGCAACTGGGCAACTTTTTCTCTGGACAGGTTTTGATAAATTTCCCCCTATTAGTTGGGCAGTGGCTGCTGTGGTACCCTTTAAGGGGGAGATTTATCAAAACCTGTCCAGAGGAAAAGATGCTTAGTTGCCCATAGCAACCAATCAGATCGCTTCTTTCATTTTTAACTAGGCCTCTGCAAAATGTAAGAAGCGATCTGATTGGTTGCTATGGGCAACTCAGTAACTTTTCCTCTGGACCGGTTTTGATAAATCCCCCTTCCCCCCCTAAGAGCCTATTGGGGGAGATTTATCAAAACCTGTGCAGAGGAAAAGTTGCCCATAGCAACCAATCAGATCGCTTCTTACATTTTGCAAAGACCTTGTTAAAAATGAAAGAAGTGATCTGATCGGTTGCCATGGGCACCTGGGCAACTTTGCCTCTGCACAGGTTTTGATAAATCTCCCCCTATATGTCTAAAGGTACCCATAAACCTTATACTAAAGTCGTCCGAAACTTCCACCTGTCACAGTTAATTGTCTAAGGTGTACGGAAGTGCCCCATCGCTCCACTGATAGATGATGTTGGTGGAGAGAGGGGTTGGGTGCGTTAAATGTTCGCCATCGACCCTTTTGTTCTCAAAAAGATAAGCCAGTGACAGAGTTGTTAGGCTACGGCTTACCCCTCCCCTCCTCATTGATAAAACTTATCACACTAAATATTTATGTCAGTGTTTTTCAACCAGTGTGTGCCTCCAGCTGTTGCAAAATTACAACTCCCAGCATGCCCGGACAGCCAAATGCACATTACACTTTTCTTTTTATATCTCTTATCTGTATATCTGTACATGCTCATACATATTTCATCAGAGTTTCCCAACCAGGGTGCCTCCAGCTGTTGCTAAATTACAACTCCCAGCATGCCCGGACAGCCAAATGCACATTACACTTTTCTTTTTATATCTCTTATCTGTATATCTGTACATGCTCATACATATTTGATCAGAGTTTCCCAATCAGGGTGCCTCCAGCTGTTGCAAAACTGCAACTCCCAGGCTGTCCGGGCATGCTGGGAGTTGTAGTTTTGCAACAGCTGGAGGCGCCCTGGTTGGGAAACACTGATTCATGTATATGGGGATTTCAGTAAAGATAACTGACGTCCAGGTTAAACCAGTACCTGCACAGTCTTCCTCACTTCACTAAGCGGATTCTCCGCAGGTCAATTGGGGTCAGTTAGATAAGTGACAAAACTAGTAAAGACCTATACCTTCCAGGAACAACACTCAAAAAAAAAATCATATTCTCTATATTGTTGTTTTCAAAGTTACTTTGCAGGTGTATCCTGTGTATCTGTGCTGCGGGCTGTAGCGTTACCTTAAGTCAAGTGTTACCTGACCTCTCAAAACACCATTCATCAGTATCATTGAGCTTTCTAAAGCAGTGGTCTCCAAACTGCGGCCCTCCAGATGTTGCAAAACTACAACTCCCAGCATGCCCGGACAGCCAACGGCTGTCCGGGCATGCTGGGAGTTGTAGTTTTGAAACATCTGGAGGGCGACAGTTTGGAGACCACTGTTCTAAAGGTTGGCTACAAGATTGACACCTGCTAAGAAACAACTGTGCACAAGACTATGAGAAGCAGGTGGTTGCAGCTGGTGCTGCATACTTCTGGGTTGTTTTCAGCTTCTCTATAACTGCAATTTATTTACACAGGGAAAGGGTTAGCTTTTTGCAGGCTTTATTGATCATTTAGTCATCATAAAAGTCGATACAATAAATTACAATCATACATAGTAGTATACATGATAGTACAAAATACAGCACAGGTATCCCTAAGCTATACATCATACCACATGCTATGCCAACATTCCACTCCTGCATCCATCATAAAAACAAAAGTCGAACAACAAAATATTATCCTATAATAACTATCATAAAGAAGTTTAGAAAACTAATTTTAATGCAAGTTATTAGAGAAGAGTTGTATATGACCTCTATACCTTAGTTGAAGACAACAGTAGCTACAAAGAGTGTCTAGTGTCAAAGAGTTTACGCACAGTTCAATGATTTTACTAAACACCTTGTAATGCTTTATTTCACCTGTGGTGGCGCTGCAGGGGAATTGAATACTTGCTACCAGGTTCTCGTGCAGATTACAGCTGACCACTGTTGGATCCAGCAGCTGCACACTATGCTGTCAGCTTATTTATGGAATGTATATACTTGCTTAAGCAATGGTCTTCAAACTGGGGACCTCCAGCTGTTGCAAAACTACCACTCCCTGCATGCCCAGACAGCCAAAGCAATGTTGGGAGTTGTAGTTTTGTAACGACAGTTTGGAGACCATTGCCTTAGAGCATTGGCCCCCTAGCCTTCCGTTGTCAGGGCATGCTGGGAGTTGTAGTTTTGCAACATCTGGAGGTCCACAGTTTGGAGACTACTGCCTTAGAGCATTGGCCTCTAACCTTTAGCTGTCAGGGCATGCTAGGAGTTGTAGTTTTGCAACAGCTGGAGGTTCACAGTTTGATGACCACTGCCTTAGAGAATTGCCTCTAAACTGTCTTCACCTGTCCGGGCATGCCAGGTGTTGTAGTTTTGTAACATCTGGAGGTTCACACTTTGATGACCACTGCCTTAGACCATTGGCCCTCTAACCTTAAGCTGTCCAGGCATGCTGGGAGTTATAATTTTGCAACACCTGGAGGTCCACAGTTTAGAGACCGCTGTGCTAAAGTGTTAACTTCAGGTTTCTTACCCCCACACACACCCATCATCACCATCTATTTTCCCTTTCACACTTTCTCTTAACAAGTGTGTGTCACTCAACCCAAAACCATTAACCTCTTATTACTCGAAAGGGAAAACTGTAAACTTTGCTGCATTCACACCACGTTTTTGCAATACAGTTCCCGTATACATTTTCAATCTGAAAACCGCACGGAACCGTATTGAGAACCGTATGCATTTACTCTCCATTGAAAACTGTATGCCAAAAGATGCATCAGGTTGCATTCGTTTTGTGTCTTGTACGGTTTTGTCTGTTTTTTTCCCCGTACCCAAAACCGTAGCCTACCCCGGTTTTTGGTTCGGGTGAAAAACCATATTGAAAACGTATACGTTTTTTTTTTACATGGGAGTCAATGGGAACCGTAGAAAACCGTATGTACGTACGGTTCCATCCGGTTTGCACCATACGGTTTTTGACTTTGCACAGTTTTTTTCTTGGAATTTCAATATCAAACAAGTGAAACTTTATTCATAATGGAGTGAAAAGTTAAAAACGTATACGTTTTTTTCTTTAAAAAATGGATGCAACCGGACATAGCCGTATATGGGTTAAAATTTGTACACACGTTTTGATGCAATTTAGTCCAAAAATGGAGTAATCCATTTTTCATCAAAAACCTGATACGGGAACTGTATTGCAAAAACGTGGTGTGAATGCAGCCTTACCCTTCCCTTTCCCTCAAGCGATACAGTATCTGTTTCCCCGCAGTCTGCCCCGCCAGTAATATACACCGCTGCTATTCATGGGGAGCCCCCAGGGATGGACAGGCATTTCACATGTTTCCATACTCGCTGTAATACACCTTCACAGTAAACTGCTGCATATGCAGAACTCTTTGCCGGGTATTGGGACTTACTTTTTTCCGTAGCCGGATCTGCCCCGTGATGATGGCCAGGATGTACATTTTCATGATGAGGAGGGTGCTGTAGAAGACGAACGACAGGAACACTTTGTTTTCCATCTTGGCTGCTGAAAGGAGCACTTAAGCCTGGACTGAAGTGTAAAATGTGAATCTCAGACAGTAGTAAGAGGGTGGAAAGGAAGCAGGAGGAGTAACTAAACAGAAAGGAGGGGAGAGATCCAGCTGTGTGACCACAGAGAAATCCAGAACGTGATGTGGACAGGAGGTATTACTGTGTAAAGATCGGCGAAACCACCGAACCGAGCAGCTGCAGAACTCCTTAAGTCGTTCTCTTTTGTCGAGTTGTTAGAACTTCTATGCATTATGTTCGATGACAACCTATGGATGCTATGGGACATTGGGTTGTCCTTAGCCACTAAGGCTATGTTCACACGGCAGAATTCCACCGGAAAAATGCCACCTGGAAATTCCTTTGCAGCAGAGTCCCATTGTTTTCACTGGGGTTCTGCTGCACCGTGCACACAGTGGAATTTCCACGACAGATGTTTCTGCCTCGGAAATTCCGGTTCTGCTCTCCGACGAAAAAATGTACATGTTGATTCTCTCGGCAGGAATCCGATTGGAAACGCATTGCATTATGGAGACAGCGCATTTCAGAGCTGTTCTAGCGTTGAGGAAACATGCTATTTGTGGAGTGTCCACTCGTGTTTTCTGGGTGGACATTTCTCCCATTTTCCGCCATGAGAGCGAAACCTTAAGAGGATGCGTTATTGCTAGATTAAGTTATTCTTTCTGTAGCCAACATATTCCACAGCGCTGTACAGAGATTTCTACACTCACACTAAGTGGCGGGGAAGAGAGGGGCTTGTTAAATAAGTATGACTGGTATCAGGCATCAAAGGGTAGCAAATGTTGACTACTTTATCTTGTGCTTACCAAGTGGATTTTTAAGGGGTATTCTGGAGGAACAATTATTGTTTTATTTTTTTTAATTTTAATTTTTTCAAATCAACTGGCTTCAGAAAGTTAAACAGATTGGTAAATTACTTCTATTGAAAAATCTTAATCCTTTCAGCCTTTCAGGATTTATCAGCTGCTGTAAGCTCCAGAGGAAGTTGTGTAGTTCTTTCCAGTCTGACCACAGTGCTCTCTGCTGACATCTCTGTCAGGAACTGTCCATAGCAGTAGAGGTTTGCTATGGGCAGGGCTGGATCATCATTGGCGCTCATGGAGAGCCTGCTCCGGGCCCCGTGTCCGCAGGGGGCCCCCGTCACATTCGTAACATCCCTGTGTCCCGAAAAATCTTTTCAGGACACAAGGATGTTACTTCTCTGCAGCCCCGTGTTAACTTTAAAAATGCAGGGGCCGCCAGGAGGTAGCGCACGCAAGGACGTCACTGACGTCCCTGCGTGCGCCCATAGGAGAAGAGCGGAGCAGTGAGGAGGACGCGCGTGAATGGTAAGTATCCAGCACCAGCATGTCATCTTCTTTGTTCATACCTCCGGTCCCGGGGCAGTAGATCGTGACCCTGGAACGATGGTCAGAACACTGAAGTGGGGCAATAAACAGGCATACAGCCTCCAGCCATACACCGTATATGGCTAAAGGTTGTATGTCTGTGGGGGAACTGTACTGCACCTAATGTGGGGGAACTATACTGCACCTAATGTGGGGGAACTGTACTGCACCTAATGTGGGCGAACTGTACTGCACCTAATGTGGGGGAACTATACTGTACCTAATGTGGGGTGAACTATACTGCACATAATGTGGAGGAACTATATTGCACCTAATGTGGGGGAACTGTACTGCACCTAATGTGGGGGAACTATACTGTACCTAATGTGGAGAACTATACTGCACATAATGTGGGGGAACTACAACCTAATGCGGGGGAACTATACTGCACCTAATGTGGGGGATCTGTCGGGGGGGGGGGCATCATAAATAAGTGCTCCGTCTTCCAGGCAGCCTTAATCTGGCACTGGCTATGGGGATTTGCACCTGGTCTGGACAGAGGTAGCAGCAGAAAGCACTATGGTCAGACTGGAAAGAACTACACAACCAGTCTTATATTTTGCGGAATTCTGTTGTGGAATCCTATTGAAATCAATAGGGCTTGAATTCTGTGTTTTGAGAATACAGAAATTTTGCCACAATTCTGCTGCAAATATCTGCAAAATTGCGGATATTCTGCTGTGTGAACATCTGACTGACGTTTGATCTATGTATGTTTTTGGTTTGTAAGAAAAGGCCTATATGTCTGGCTAGATTTAAAGCTAGGACCACTGAGCTACATTGTGGAATCAGGCTATGTTCACGCACAATTTTTGAGTCTAATTTTTTGGCTGAAAAAATTCCCCTAAATCAAAAACCGACTGAAGAAAACTGTAAACAGAAAAATGGCAAAAACTGTGTGTGAAAATAGTCTAAGGAGTGTATGGCCTGTTTTTGTTTTGTTTTTTCAACAATTTTTAGTTTTTTCCTGTTTTGTCTTGAATTGTATGTGTTTTATATTATTGGTTTGTTGTTGTTTTTTTAAGAATTTGTGATAATGTGTATGTTTTATTAAAAAAAAAAATACTTTTTAGAGAACTTTAAAATTCTCTTGTGTGAACTTTGTTGACCATTGGAATTTATATTTTTAACAGTATTTTGTTCTGAAGGTGTTTTTGGTTCATAAACCTTTTAAAGAAAATACAAATCCCACCTGTTGCGCACCTACGCTCTTTACCAGGACAGAAAGTTTCCATCTTCCCTCACAAGCCAAGTCCCTGTTGGGAGTCAGAAGGTCAGTGTATGTTGTGCTTTTATTTTGGTGTCACACTGCGCCAGAATGAATGCACCACAATTTCTCTGAAACTTGCGCCACAGTAATAAATAAGAAGGAAAACACACAGTGGGGCTCCAAAAAAACTCACACATCAACACTGACAATCCCTGCCCCCTCTACTGTCTTAAAAATCTGAACAACAGAATTTACACAATACAATGTGTCCACGTGCCCAATCTATTGTATACATTCCAGTCAGGTCTGTAACCTCTCCAAAAGTCCCAGCACTTCATGACAGTCTGCAGCTGATTTCTAATTCCTTCTAAGGTTAGAAGTATGTTCACACTATGGAATTCAGCTAGGAAATTTTCCTAGTAAGGGTATGTTCACACTGGTTATGGTGTGAGCGGAATGGTCGCTTAAAAAATTCGCTCAAAAATGCTGTTTTTTTCCGCGCGCAATGTGTGCGGACTGCGCGCTGAATTCCGAGTAAAATTCCGCGTGGAAATGAAAGAGGATAGGACACACAGTAAAATGCGCAAATTCCATGTGAAATCTGCGCAAATTCTGCGTGGAAGCATGGCAGGCTGCCAAAAATGTTTACATTCACTTCAATGGGGTTAGGACGCGATTTCCGCATGAAGAAAGAACATGTATATTCTTCATGCGGAACGGAATTCTGTGACAGAATTCCGCTAGCGGAATTTCCTCAGCGTGAACTGAGGAGAGGAAAGTTAACGAAATACTATGGGGTATGGCACTGCTGAATGAATTGGAGAGGAATAAGCGAGCAGAATTACTCGTGGAAATTCCTCTCCAATTCCTCAGTGTGAACATACCCTAAGTAAGTTTGTAAGGTGATTACATGAGGAGGAGGTTTGTTACAGTGTGTCACCCCAGTAGTAAGGGGATTACATGAGGAGGAGGTTTGTTACAGTGTGTCACCCCAGTAGTAAGGTGATTACATGAGAAGGAGGTTTGTTACAGTGTGTCACCCCAGTAGTAAGGAGATTATATGAGGAGGAGGTTTGTTACAGTGGGTCACCCCAGTAGTAAGGTGATTACATGAGAAGGTTTGTTACAGTATGTCACCCAAGTAGTAAGGAGATTACATGAGGAGGAGGTTTGTTACAGTGTGTCACCCCAGTAGTAAGGTGATTACATGAGAAGGAGGTTTGTTACAGTGTGTCACCCCAGTAGTAAGGAGATTATATGAGGAGGAGGTTTGTTACAGTGTGTCACCCCAGTAGTAAGGTGATTACATGAGAAGGTTTGTTACAGTATGTCACCCCAGTAGTAAGGAGATTACATGAGAAGGAGGTTTGTTACAGTGTGTCACCCCAATAGTAGGAAGATTACACGAGTAGGGGGTTGTTACAGTGTGTCACCCCAGTAGTAAGGAGATTACATGAAGAGGAGGTTTGTTGACCCAGTAGTAAGGTGTGTCATGTCAATTGGGGGGACCCAAGATTTTGTCCAGGAGCTTCATGTTACTTTACTGCTAAGGCATTTTATAAGGACAACCATTCTCCTGCTGGTATATAGGATGTTCACCCTCATAAAAACACTTGAACAAGATGGACGCATGATGCCTTACAGCTGTAGGACACACATCCAGAGTCTTATATGTAATATGAAATCTCCTGGTACCTGATAGTCCAGAACGCCTCCTGTTAGTCCAGTACACAGAGGCAGCAGGGTTAGGTCGGTAAATGGGTAAAGAGAATATTTTATTTTTACAGGATTAGAACTATTGTTTTTTCCCCAAAGGGATTTATTAAAGCAATGAACCAACTATAACACACGTCAGGATGAGTAGGATCGCTGTTTACAGGCTTAACCAAATATGCCTGACAAAATATACTGTAAATTTACTGGGTTCCAATGAAAACAAAAGATAAGATAGTAAGAACATTTATAAACCAATGGAGAGGACGACTCTGGACTCTGCTCAGTTCCCTGAAGGTGGGCGGTCAGATAAACTTTATTTGACTTTCTGAAACAAGATCATGAAGGGTGCTCTCAGTCCCGAGCAACAGTCCTAAGGCTGGAGAAGCTGCTTCACTGTGTTGGAGATGAACAAAAGGTGTAAGGGTACATTCACATGTGCAAATTTTGCTGCAGATTTTGCACAGTGGATTTTCTGTGTTTGGGCTGTCAGTCATGCTGTAATGGAAGCCCAGAGCCCTGTGACTACACGATGCCCTGGGGACTACTTGCTCCAAATTTACATACAGCATGGGGGATTTAAAAAGATTCTTTTCTCCACTTAAGAGGAGGACAAGGAGGATATCCAAACCTGGTAAGAAACTTTATTTTACTGTATACAGTAAAATCTCCCCTAGCGGACACCTCCCAAAATCTCCCCTAGCGGACACCTACCAATAGTGGACAGTTTTTCATTCTCCGGCAGAGTGCCATAAGACTTAATGTATTTGCCTCCTCCGAATAGGGGACATTCCCAATAGCGGATGCGGACACACTCATAAGAGGACAATAG
Source organism: Hyla sarda (assembly GCF_029499605.1). Classification (NCBI taxonomy): domain Eukaryota; kingdom Metazoa; phylum Chordata; class Amphibia; order Anura; family Hylidae; genus Hyla; species Hyla sarda. The sequence continues at coordinate 23,681,031 of NC_079197.1, forward strand.
GGGACAAAACACTCCCATTAGGGGACAAAACACTCCCAATAGGGGACAATACACTCTAATTAGGGGAAAAAACACTCTCAATAGGGGACAACCAGGCTTATGTGCCAGTCCTACCTTGTACACAGGGCCGCCGTCAGGGGCTACATCCAATACCCCAGTAAGGGGCCCAGGCCACCACTGCACCCCCCTGCAGAAACCCCAGCACAGAAGCAGAAGATCAATGTACAGTGGTCTCCTTCTGTATGTCCGCCGCCACAACATTCTTCCCGCCCTACATCTCTCCCCACCCTCCCCCCACCCCACCCTCCAGTCCTGCATACATTGCCAAAAGTTAGGGGCTCGGAGTCAGAAGGACAGAAAATAGCCATGCAGTTTCCCACAACCCAATTATCTTAACCCTATATAAATTATCGTTTAATTATCAACCTTAATGTTTCATCTCGACATACTATCTCCCTTCTATCCCAATCTGTTCCTCTAACTACGAACTCCTTCACATCATAAAAAAAAAAAAAACTCTACCTCTCCTCCCCTTCCCCCTTACAATATAACCTTCTATCCTCTTCATATTATTATACCATTCAACGCAACAAGAACTTTTAGAGGAGATCCAATGTTAACAATCAATAAACGGGCATAAAATAACATTCTTAAACATGTTTTTTTGTCCTCACCCAAGAGTCCTATTATGGGGGAAAACTCCATGCATACACCAGTTATCTCTTCAATTTTACAATATATTTCTTTCCAATATTTAACAATTTCCAGACAACTCCATAATAAATGTATATATCCTGCTTTCTCTGTATTACATCTGTTACAGTTACTTCCTTCCTTAATACCTATCCTTTCCAGAAGAAGAGGCGTATAATAAAGTCTATATACAATGTTAAATTGTATTAACCTGTGATTCAAATTTGGGGATGCTAAATTGATGTTCTTTCGTACTGTATCCCATTTTATCTCTTTAGTGGTACCAATTTCCTCTTCCCATTTCTCAAAACTATTATGGATTAGTTTTTTTTTTTCCAAATTCATCAAAGCTGTATACACATACGAAATATGTTTTTTAATTATTTTACCGTCCATTATTTTAATTACAATATCTGTATTTATACATCCTCCATTACTAATATACTGTACACAATGAAAGCTTTTTTTTTAGATAAATGTAATCCAACCATCCTCCCTCTTTTAGATTAAATTCTTCCTTCAGTTCGATCCAATTTTTGAATTTACCTTTCCCCCATACCTCTTCTATCCTAATACAACCCATATTATTAAATAAATGTATTTTTCCTAACTCACTTACTTCAGAAATATTCAAATAATCCAACAATGGTGCCTTGTCCATTACTCCCTTAATATCCATCTCTTTCCTAAATACCTTCCATGTTTTAACCATCAAAATCTTCCTCCATTTACCTTGTTCTAACTTCCCTGATTCCAACAACTAAATATCCAATCCCTAAATATCCAATCCCTAAATATCCAATCCCTAAATATCGCACCGTTATCAGACAACAAGAAGTCGAAGAAAGCTAATTTTTTCCATTCAATCAAGAAGTAAATTTGGCCTGCCAGGAAATACTTATAAATATCCCGAAAGGGATAAGGGGAGATTAAACAGCACTGGGAGATTCTACTGTAATGTTCATTTTTATCATGTTTTATAGGTGATTACCCCCTGGAGAGAGTACAGTAGGGTATTTGTCATTTAAAAAGATTTTTTTGAGCCTTTTTTCTCCCCAATAGGGGACATCTCTCAATAGTGGACACTTTTTTATTCCCCATGATTGTCCGCTATTGGAAGATTCTACTGTATTACGTGTAGGCATAAAAAAGGCATATTTACCTTTTTTTTTTTTGCCAAAAACATTGCTGCCAGATGATAGCTGGAAGAATATGAAATACCAAACCTACATGGGGTTTTGGTTTTTGGTGTTATTTCACCCCTTTTTCAGCTCACTAACCGTTTTTTTCAATTTGGTTTAAATTTTTTTAAGTTATTTTGCAGCGTTTTTCCCCTCCCATAGATATCTATAAACGCCAGAAAAAACACATTTCCTCCATTTCTTTAATCGAGATCCTTGAGTCCCATAATGTAACAATCTGACATCAAAAGGACTACACAACTTCCTGTCAGGGGTAATTCAAGCAAAAACATGCTGAAGCCAGTACAATTTTTGACAACACTTTATTAGTAAGATATATATATTTTAGGGTAATAGTTATATTTAAAACAATTCTATTGCTCTGTTCATTCTCCATGCTTTACAATGCAGCGCTGCTTGCTGGGATTGTTCCTATGTATACAATCTAAAGCTCAGCATAATATTAGCAGAAAGTCAAAGGAGGCCTGACAAGGTGGCATTTTTAACCCTCTTTTAGCCAACTCATTGTGAATTTGATTCAATTGAGTCAATTATACTTAGTCATTAGTTGGACCTCAGCTCATCAATGGACAAATTCAGGCCCATGTTCATACTTTATAATAACAGGTTAAACGTTTTTAAAGTTGATGTAACTGTGAAAATAACAAGGAGTCAGGTAGATAATATGTGCTCCAATCTCACGTTTAGGCTCCATTACATTGACATAGGTCAACTCTACCCTAGGTGCCTCTATTCAATTGCATTGACATTTCACACGAAGATGCACGGGGTGTGGAAATGCTTGTGACTGCAAATAACAAAGGATAGGAATGAACCAGAGCTCAGTGCTGTATGCGTTCATCCATAGGTGACAGGTAATAGTGATGACAGTCCCGGAGGTAGAGGCAGGTAGGGACCTGCTTATAGAGGCACTTCAGCCTGAAGAATACAGCATGCATAACACAAAGAGTTAAAAGGAAGGGGTAAAGGCAAACGCTTCCTCACCCCCCTCAGCATTTGAGCTATGTTGTCTATAATAACAACAATAATAATAATAATAATAATAATAATAATAATAATAATAATAAAAAAGGAGAGAGAGACAACAGCGCATTACAATTTGGGAGGTGCAAAAAAAGATAAGTTATCAGACATTACAGTATTACACATTAAATATATGTGGTGAGCCACGGTGAATGGCGGGACCACGGGGTGTAGTGGTGTAGGTGGATGGGGCAGATGGTTTTAACCCCAGGGGCAAGGTGTTATTAACCCCTAATGTTCGTGATGCCAGAGTGGTTTTTGGGTATCGGGAACCACCCAAACGATATCTCCGCTATCCCAATGGCTAGGCAGTGAAATGAGAGTCCACGATCAGGTTATTGTTTAACAGAGGCTTTACTGAGGTCAGACAGTTGTTATAGTCTCTACAGCTTGGCAAGAATCCCAGAGAGGTGGCCAGGAACACAGAAGGTCCTCACAGCTTGCTGGGACCAATTATACTTGTAATAGACTGTAGATTCTTGACTTTATGCTTGACTAGACTGTAGGCAGTGACAGGAGATATAGACTTGACTTACTGGAAGTGACTGTATGGCGGGACCAAGGGTGTAGCGATGTGAGTGGTGGGATCAGATGGTATTAACTCTGGGGGCAAGATAGTATTAACCCCTAGTGTTCGTGACACCAGTGTGGCCGTAACACCACACGCCTGTCTTCTCCGCTATCCCAGTTGTTAGTAGTGAAATGAGAGTCCACAACCAGTTATTATCAAACGGAGGCTTTACTGAGTATAAGACAAATGGAATTATCTTCACAGCTAAGGCCAGATTTCCCAGAGAGGTGGCCAGGACCCAGAAGGACCTCGCAGCTTGCTGGACCAATATACTTGTAATTAACTTGACTTGAGATTGGACTTGACATGACTATATGCAGGACTTGACTAGTTTCAGTGACAGCAGACATAGACTTGAGACTTACTGGAATGACTGTAGCTTTTGGGGTCTTCCAGATGCTGATCACTTGCACTGAGATCTCTGGTGGTTGCTGTGCTCAGTAAAGACTGATGGTACAAGAGACTGAATTGTAATGGCCACCCCTTTATATAGTGGGGGGCTGGACTAAACCCCATTGGTCAAGCTGCAGGTCATAGGTTAAGCTGGTGCTCTCTGGGAGAACATGTGACAACAAATCGTGACAACATAACATGTGACAGACTCTCAGATCCTTGAGACCTCCCACAGGTCTTTTGTACTATCTATACATAAGGAGACTGTCTAGGCATTAAAGTGATACACACAACATTCTGGAACAACAGGGGGAGACCTTGCAGGTCTGAGGGTCTCAACCTGACATTGCCTAAAGGTAGTACAGGACCATGTCTTGTACTGGGACATCACAGAGGCCTTCCAGGTAGCTGGACACTAGCATTGAGACATCTGGTCTCCACTGTTCCTCAGCAAGAGTGATGGTAGAAGAGAGAGATTGCAGCACCTCCCTTCCTTATAAAGGGGGGGCTGTACTAGAAGCCCATAGGTCAAGCTTCGGGTCATGTGTTAAGCTGGTGCTCTCTGGGTAATATGTGATAACATCATGTGAACCTATCATGCTGTGGTAGCCCTTGGGGGTGTTAGTAGTGGGGGTATTGTTTCGGTAGATGAGGGGTTAATGTTAACCCTATAGTTCGTGACGCCAGGCTGAGGGCTAGTATGCTGAGGTAATTCTCCGGCCTATCGCTGCACTTCCCAGTAACGATAGGTGCATGTAATAAAATGACTGAAGATCCACAAAGTAGTTGAACTTTAACTTGAAGAACTTTACTTAGATGCTTGCGGTACATCCAATGAACAATAACAGTCTCAAGCAAACAGTCTCTATATATCTCAATGACTGACAATTGTTGCGGACCTTGAATGAAATTAAAGTCTCTGAATTTAGGGTAATTATTGCAGATCCGTCCGGATTTAGGGGATAGATAAGGTCCGGTGATCCTGCAGAGTGCTTAGGGATTGATACATTCGCGATCCTGAATATAACAGCCGTTGCCGCAAGGCTCAGGCCTAACTCACTGCGATAGACAACTGCGCAGATCCTGTCCGTTTGACAGCCCGGGAACAAGAGAGAGAACAATGGCCGCCGCTTCCTTATATGGGCAGGGGCGGGGCAAATCTGATTGGTCCGAACATCCGTCAATCACTGTAACACAGTGTGATGGGATTGACTACGTCACAGGGACCTCCAAAGGTCCTTAAGCAGAAATACCATAGAGTTCAGCTGACCACGTGATCCGCAGGCCCTGCTACGCTATAGACAGGTAATTAACTATTTATAGACATTGATATTATATTTACATGCTTCCTAAATAAGCTATTAGCTCAATAACTATCTAAATGAGAGGTGACCAGGGGTGAACTAGACAATGGGGACCCCAACGTCCTAGGGACTCTGGCTAAGGGGACCCACACACGCAGGTACCGGATAGGATACGGTACCGGGACCCCACAATGTAACATCTCACAGGACCTTTAGACAATTACATTAGTCCTCCAAAGGTCCTTTATACTATCTATACATTAGTATACTGACTATACATATAGTACAATAAATAACATTAAAGTAACAGCAGGGGAGACACTGCAGGAAAGCCCCCAGGTCACTGAGGGACTCAACCTGACCGGGCTTAAGTGTAGTACAGGACCAAGTCCTGTACTGGGACATTACATATACAAATAGGAGGAGTGAGGGCCCTGCTCCTGAGAGCTTACAGACTATGAACCAAGTTTTATAGATAGAAGAGATTAAATAAAGGATGGCTAACCAGTCACTAGAGCAGTGCTTCCCAACCAGGGTGCCTCCAGCTGTGGCAAAACTACAACTCCCAGCATGCCCGGACAGCCATTGGCTGTCCGGGCATGCTGGGAGTTGTAGTTTTGCAACAGCTGGAGGCACCCTGGTTGGGAAGCACAGCACTAGAGAATTGGGGGAGACTGCCACTTTTGATGAAATGTTATAGGCCTGCATGAAGAGTTGCGTTTTTAAGGTAAGTTTAAAACTGTGAACGTTGGGTATAAGTCTGAGGGTTTGGGCTATCACATTCCAGAGAACTGGTGCCGCGCAAGTAAAGTCTTGAAGTGAGAGCGTTCGGATTATAGAAGATGTTAGCGTCAGATCATTAGCAGAGCAGAGAGCAGGTATAGGATGGTAGACGGAGAGGAGATGTAGGGAGGTGCAGCACTGAGGAGAGCTTTGTGGGTCAGGATGAGGAGTTTTATACTATTTTATGGACTGAATAGATAACCGGTGTAGTGACTGACATAGGGTATATTATCTTTCATAGGTGAAATAATTTCTCAACTATCGTAGAAAATCCTACAAAGAGCGTTTTTCTATCTCTGGAGAACTCAAAATATCTGAGAAATACACAGAGAATAGAGACTTAGATAAACATTGTGTAATGCTTCAGTTCCCCTGTGGTGCTGCTGTGGGAATATTAAAGGAGTAGTCCAGTGGTGACCCAGTGGTGAACAACTTATCCCCTATCCTAAGGATAGGGGATAAGTTGCAGATCGCTGGGGGTCCAACCGTTGGAGCCCCCTGCGATCTCCTGTATGGAGCCCCGACAGCCCGCGGGAAGGGGGCGTGTGGACCTCCGCACGAAGTGGCGGCCGACACGCCCCCTCAATACAACTCTATGGCTGAGCCGGAGCGCTGCCTTCGGCAATCTCCGGCTCTGCCATAGAGATGTATTGAGGGGGCGTGTCGGCCGCCGCTTCGTGCGGTGGTCGACACCCGCTATCTGGCCGGAGAGCCTGGCCCCCGTACAGAGAGATCGCAGGGGGCCCCAGCGGTCGGACCTCCCGCGATCTCAAACTTATCCCCTATCCTTAGGATAGGGGATAAGTTTTTCACCACTGGACTACCCCTTTAATGATTTACTGTTGAGTTCTCCCATAGATCATTGATCAATGGGGGGGCACAGCATCAGGGCACCCTGTGATCAGCTCATATTTGGGAACCGTTCTAAAAATCTAGAGGAACCAAGTAGACAACCTCTTGAATGCTTTATTTTTTTTTATTTTATTTTATTTTTTTTTATATACACCAGATATTGATTTTATTCTGTACTAAAATTCCAGTTATCATTTTTTTTTTTTTTTTTGCATCTTGAAGAGAATGGAAAAAACTATAGTAACGTCTTTATAGTAAGGCTGGCTTCACACCACGATTTGACCTTCTGATGCATAGATACGATTTCGGAAGCTCAAATCGCCTGAAATCATATCTGTGCAGGGACAGGTACTGACAGATACGGAGCCATTAATTATTATGGGGCTGCGGACCCGATCGTAGTCTGCTAGTGACTGCGATCTGGTAATTTTCTCAACATGTCAGATTTTTGACAAGGACTGAAAATCGTGGCAGACCACGATTTTCAGTCTGTGTCTGAAAAGAATGACACAAAGAAGAATGGCACAAAAGAAGAAGATAAGAGGCTGTAATGGCTGCCAAAGGGGCTTCAACTTAATCCTGAGTAATGGGTTTGAAAACTTATGTCTGTAATGTCTTCTTATTTGTGTTTTGTATTTTCTGCCCCCCCCCCCCCTACCAGTTCATGGCAATGTCACTGCAAGACTTTAGTTTCTCCTTTTCAGTTAATCAGCAAAGATTTCGAACATTCTGTTATTACTTTGTGATTATGGGGCACAGAGTGCAAAATAATGGGTAAAAAAAATGATTTTTTACATTTTATTCTAACACAAGGCCACAAAATAACAAAATGGGGAAAGGGTTTGAAAACTTAAAATACTGCTCTGATAGATCTACTCTGTTTGTATTTCTACAGTCCTTTTTGCCAGAGGTCAGTGGTAAAGAGCACAGAGGAACAGTTAGTGGGAATTCAGAAGGAAGGATCAGGGTGTAGTTTTCCTGTGTTTCACACGGTAACAATACCATAACTATATAAACCTACATTGCATTGTAGGAAGCGATAAATGCCAGAGAACCCAGCTGTATTGTTATTAAAAGAAGCTTGGGGCTAAGTTCACACTGCCACTGTGCTTCAACCCATTCTGGCTTTCTTTTCGTGGTAAACGGACTCAGAATGGGTCGGAGCACAACTGACACTAAAAGATCCAGACCGATCCCATTGACTTAATTAGGGTCTGTCAGGGACCGACCAGGGGGACAGGGAGAGTGAGCCCTAAGCTTTCCCTAAAACAACTCTCCCTACCTACTTGCCCATCCACCCTAAACGGTGGATCGACAACTGGGTGCCGGTCCCTCCCTGAACTAAAGTGCAGGGGCCTAAAAACACATACTTATAAACAGTCGGTCACAAGCCAGAAACATAGAACTCTGTTAATAAGTTCCAAGGGAACAGATCAGTGAGCAGCCCAGAGGACACTTATAGACCAATGGTAAAGCACAAAGGAAAACACTAGCTAAGTGATCATGTACTCTATGATCAGTGTATGTACAAAAACTCAAAAGATCTGAAATCATGAACTAATAAACAGATAGAGTTCAAAACACCAGACAAGGAAACAGATGAGTCAACAAAGACTCCAGGAATATAGCATAATCCCCCAGAACCTCCAGTAGACACAAAGTCCCCATGAACCGGTAACAGGGATCTATTGCTAAACAGGAATAATCAGAATCCCTCAGAAAACCTCCAGTAGACACAGAGTCCCCATGGTTAGGTAACAGGGATGCCTAGTTACAACTCAGAAAACAGATACAACAGGATATAATTATAGAACACTGTTCACACTGAACACAAGACAGGAATCACAATCCCTCAGAAAACCTCCAGTAGACACCTAGTCCCCATGGACAGGTAACAGGGTGCCTAGTTATAGAAACACAGAAAACGGATACAAGAGAAAGCACAGTGTGAACAGATACATAGCAGAGACGACATACAAATCCTAAAACTTACTATATAAACACAGATTAAAATTTACTAAGAGCATGCTAACTAACCATGGGAAAAAGCCCAGAACTATCAAAGATAAATGCAAGGTACATGCTAAAACAGAGATAGTAGATTAAAAGCTCAAACAAGGAGTGTTTCACCAAGAGCTCCATAGCAGCATGTCCACGTGTAAATCACCAGCCCTTATGCTAGACAGAGCTGATCTTATGTAGACGCACCCTAAAACCTATTGGACAGAAAGTCAAGATTTGAACTATGACTTAAAACAAGTGTGCTGTTTATCTACAAATTTATGGAATAAAGCTGCATTAATCCTTTGTGCCGGATCACTTCTATCTTTTTCTTCACTGTTCAAGATGGATCTTCTTGACACACAGGTGCATGGCTTGTGACTAGATAGAGGCCTGACACCAGTACTGTAACAAGCCATACAGCTCTGCCACCATCACATGGACAGGATAGATCTTTATCCTTTGTAAGTAAGCAATAAACATGTCCATTCAATGTAATTTTAAAATACAGTACAAGATGCACAAAGTATTTAAGAAAATTAAATTTTTTTTTTACTTATCCTATTAATATCTTTAATTCCTTAATGTTATATACAGTTTGTGAGAATGTGTCATGAACAATACAAGAAAATGTTAAGACTGAAGGTTTATCTCAGGACATATTGTTCACAGAGTGGCTGGTACAGGATGCGGTCTGATTACAGGCTTAGCTGCCAGGGACCTCCCCGAGCACTAAAAATGCCCATCATAACCACTGGTATATGGAGAATAAAGGTCATGTGTTTTTAAACACAATACAGAAAAAGAGTTTACCCCTAAAATCCACCCAAAACACAAGTTATATATGTCTATAGCCTGTCCCATATCACAAAACTGATATGCCTTTTGTTTAGTGAAGTTGTGGTCCTTAAAGGGGTACTCTGGTGGAAAAAATTTTTTTTTAAATCAACTGGTGCCAGAAAGTTAAACAGATTTGTAAATTACTTCTATTAAAAAATCTTAATCCTTTCTGTACTTATTAGCTGCTGAATACTACAGTGGAAATTCTTTTCCGTTTGAAACACAGAGCTGTCTGCTGACATCATGAGCACAGTGCTCTCTACTGACATCTCTGTCCATTTTAGGAACTGTCCAGGGTAAAAGGAAATCCCCATAGCAAACATATGCTGTTCTTTACAGTTCATTAAAATGGACAGATGTGTCAGCAGAGAGCACTGTGCTCATGATGTCAGCAGACAGCTCTGTGTTTCAAAAAGAAAATAATTTCCGCTGTAGTATTCAGCAGCTAATAAGTGAAGGAAGGATTAAGACTTTTTAATAGAAGTCATTTACAAATCTGTTTAACTTTCTGGCACCAGTTGATTTAAAAAAAATTAAAAAGTTTTCCACCGGAGTACCCCTTTAATACAGTGACACTCTCTATAGAGTACATGATCACACAGGATAGACATTACATGACACATAAAAATTATAATAAACATTTTCTTAATAAATACACATACGCACGTATCATTATGTAGAGGGTACAAGTGTGGGATACCTGAGGTTTGATCCTTTTCCTTCTCGTAGTATGTTGACACCGTATAAATAATAAAATAATTAATAAGAAATGATAAAGGCTAGTGGGTGGTGGGAAGTGAGTGGTTTCATTCAATGTGGAATAATTTACTGCAACATATGGTAAAACAACTGCAAAACCCCAATAAATATTCCTACCATCGAGTGGTTTGCTCAGAATAATATCTTAATATAGATAAATTCTCTATACAGGTGGATTAGGTTAAACACACTCAGCCCACCAGGCAGGACTTGAATACAGATCCACATACAATTATGGAATTTCCTGCTATGGGGTGAAATGCCTGGAAATGTATAATAACATGTACCAGGGTGTAACTCTCACTAATTCACTAGGTGCCTACACATAGTAATATATCAGTGTATACGGCGGATAATGCGCAGGAGTATACAGAGAAGCTAAAAGCCTCAGAGCAGAAGTTGGACTGAGGCCCCTTCTAAACATTAGTGACTTTCAACATTAATAGATTTTAAATTACAAGGTCATTGCAGCTTATGGCAGCTATGGAGAACATTATGAGGTGGGAAGGGAGCCCAGTTAAGTCTATCCACCTCCCAGATAAGTACAGTACAGTGGTCCCTCAAGTTACAATATTAATTGGTTCTGGGACGACCATTGTATGTTGAAACCATTGTATGTTGAGACCAGAACTCTATGGAAACCTGGTAATTGGTTCTAAAGCCCCAAAATGTCATCCAAAAATAGGAAAAAGTGAGAATTAAAGAAAAATAAGTAGATAATTAAAACAGATAAAGCAAATCCTTACATATAAAAGTAAGAAAGATCTGCTGGGAGCTGTAATCATTGTCTATTTCAGTGTTTTCCAAGCAGGTAGCCTCCAGCTGTTGCAAAACTACAACTCCCAGCATGCCCGGACAGCCAAAGGCTGTCCGGGCATGCTGGGAGTTGTAGTTTTGCAACAGCTGGGGGCACCCTACTTGGGAAACACTGGTCTATGTAGAGGACAGGAGCTTCTTCAGGGTCCTGTACAGAACACGCAATATCCTAAAAAAGTTACATGGAGTCGCCCTTACCTGGTGTCCAAAGGAGAAGCTAACCCTGGTACAGGTAAAGAGTATAGAACATATAATACCTCCCTGTACTGTAGGGGGTGCTACCAGACACCAGTCAGTGCATACGCTTCAGTAATACAGGTAGAGTACATAACATGTAATACCTCCCTGTACTGTAGGGGGCGCTACCAGACACCAGTCAGTGCATACGCTTCAGTAATACAGGGTTTTACCAGTGAATGCCCATTTTGATTGGTCGGTTCTTCCGGCCATTGACATTTCGCAGATCTGGACTGTCCGTACATTGTATGTTGAGTCTGGTTTCAACTTACAATGGTCCAGAAAATACCATTGTATGTTGAAACTATTGTATGTTGAGGCCATTGTAAGTTGAGGGATCACTGTACTACAGAAACTAACATTCATCTGATGGAGATCACAGAATGAAATGTCCTTCGTCTAAGCTCTGTTTTTTAATTTCCGAAACAGTAATGTACCGTTCCCTTATAACAATTATGTCATCCAATGGTCATACAGTATAACTAACCTTAAAGGGGTATTCCGGTGGAAAACTTTTTTTTTTTAATCAACAGGTGCCAGAAAGTTAAACAGATTTGTAAATGACTTCTATTAAAAAATCTTAATCCTTCCAGTACATATTAGCTGCTGAATACTACATAGGAAATGATTTTCTTTTTGGAACACAGAGCTCTCTGCTGACATCATGACCACAGTGCTCTCTGCTGACATATCTGTCCATTTTAGGAACTGTCCAGAGCAGTATATGTTTGCTATGGGGATTTTCTCCTACTGTGGACAGTTCTTAAAATGGACAGAGATGTCAGCAGAGAGCACTGTGCTCTTGATGTCAGCAGAGAGCACTGTGTTCCAAAAAGAAAAGAATTTCCTCTGTAGTATTCAGCAGCTGATAAGTGCTGGAAGGATTAAGATTTTTTAATACAGGTAATTTACAAATTTGCTTAACTTTCTGGCACCAGTTGATAAAAAAAAAAAAAAAGTTTTCCACCGGTGTACAGTTAAAAGTGACAGGTGGGAATAGATACCTTTCAGAAATAATAGGTGTGCAGTGTAGAGGCATACAGTCACCTGCAGTCCAGGATGCTTTCCATTGCTCAAGGGATATAGTTAGAAAAAAAAAAATCATATTATAGTACTGTATATACTGTGTGAATAAGCAGGAGCAAGACTTACACTTGTGGTAAACATTATTTGTAACTGTAATTTTTTAGTATAATAAAGAAAATATCTTTTAGAAATATGTTGATATGTACCAACTTTGTATCCTTAGCATGATCCTTAGCATGTCCAAATACATTCAACAAAAAGTTGACCTGACAACATACATGTAGTCCGGGGCAGACTGACACCTCTTAGGGCCCTTGGACCAAATAAAGCAAGGGCCCCCAGCAAGACTCCACCCCAGGCCCCACCTCTACCCCACCCCTATCCCCACCCAGTATATGAATATTTGCCATAGAAAGGAATAGGGGGTGCAGTGCGCTTTAGGCTATGGTGTATTTTGAGGGATGGCAATGCCAATCACCTTAACTACACCAAGTTCTTAAAAACACTGAACTATCCTACTCCTTCTTACGCCAACTTGGGATCTCTGTCTGTGATACCCAGTCCAACTTGGCTCCAGCCTCCACTCACCTTAAAAGGGGTACTCCATTGGAAAACTTTTTTTTTTTTAATTAACTGGTGCCAGAAAGTTAAACAGATTTGTAAATTTCTTCTATTTAAAATTCTTAATCCTTCTAGTACTTATTAGCGGCAGTTTACTAATAAATTCATTTCTTTTTGTATTTCTTTTCTGTCACAACCAAAGTGCTCTCTGCTGACGCCTCTGTCCATTTTAGGAACTGTTCAGAGCAGGATAGGTTTGCTATGGGGAAATTCTCCTGCTCTGGACAGTTCCTGAAATGGACAGAGGTGTCAGCAGTAGTGCTGGGCGGTATAGCGACTCATACCGAAAAAATTTTCCTGCACGATATGAATTTTTCCCATACCGCAATACCAGTTGGGCCCCTCCCCCCCCCTCTGAATGAAAGAATTATCAGCCCAGCGCTGCTTCTCTCTCCCCCCCCCCCCCCCCCCCCCGACTAATAATTATCAGCCGCTGCACAGTACTGTACTATCCTGTGCCTGGGCTGCAAAAATAAACAACAAAATAAACTTTAACTCACCTTCCGACGTTCCCCGTTACCGGCCTCACGGTCCCTCTGCTGCGGTTCTGGGGATGGGAACATTACAGAGCCGTCAGCCCATCACCGGCCGCAGCGATGTCCCGCCTCGGCTGGAGATAGGCTGAGCCCACTGTCATGTATGTAGTCAGGCCCTACATGATGGCACAGCCAGAGATATAAGTTATATTTTCCCATCATATAGGGAGCGGTGAAAGGCAGGTAGAAGATACATACAACTATACAATTCATAAGCCACCCACCCACCTGGTGTGGCCAGCCTGTTTTTGGGTCGATGCAGATGCCAACTGAGAAAGCTGGCAGAGAGATCAGGGCACTTCTTTGGCAGGGCTCTGTACACCAAGGACAAGCAGGGCTCTCTACACTGAGGACAAGCAGGGCTCTGTACACTGAGGACAAGCAGGGCTCTGTACACCGAGGACAAGCAGAGCTCTGTACACCAAGGACAAGCAGGGCTCTGTACACTGAGGACAAGCAGGGCTCTGTACACTGAGGACAGGCAGGGCTATGTATACTGAGGACAAGCAGGGCTCTGTGCACTGAGGACAAGCAGGGCTCTGTGCACTGAGGACAAGCAGGGCTCTGTACACTGAGGACAAGCAGGGTTCTGTACACTGAGGACAAGCAGGGCTCTGTACACTGAGGGCAAGCAGGGCTCTGATACTGAGGACAAGCAGGGCTCTGTACACTGAGGACAAGCAGGGCTCTGTACACTAAGGACAAGCAGGGCTCTGTACACTGTGGACAAGCAGGGCTTTGTGCACTGAGGACAAGCAGTGCTCTGTACACTGAGGACAAGCAGTGCTCTGTACACTGAGGACAAGCAGTGCTCTGTGCACAGAGGACAAGCAGGGCTCTGTACATAGAGGACAAGCAGGGCTCTGTACACAAAGGATAAGCAGGGCTCTGTACACTAAGGCTCTGTACACTGAGGACAAGCGGGGCTCGGGGCTCTGTACAATTAGGACAAGCAGGGCTCTGTACACAGAGGCCAAGCAGGGTTCTGTACACTGAGGAAAAGCAGGGATCTGTACACTGAGGACAAGCAGGGCTCCGTACACTGAGGACAAGCAGGGCTCTGTACACTGAGGACAAGCAGGGCTTTGTACACTGAGGAGAAGCAGGGCGGGCGCACTGGTCTTCAGCGGCAGTAGTGAACTCCGGCACAGCCGCGGTTAGACGTGAGGTTCACGTGACCTAAGCGCCTCTCCCAGACAGCCACTGTAGTGGCGGCCCTTTAAGAGAACCACAGTTGCTGTCTGGGAGCGCTCCTTTAGTGTCCCCAGGGCTCCTTGCACCTGTTTACCCCCTGTACATATGTTCTGTAGTGTATTGTATTATAAAATGTGTTGTATCTTTAAGAGTTATGTCATGTGATTGTTACCCAAGAGGTACCAGTGACCAGGTGACCCCAAGAGTGACCTATGGGCTCCCTGCTAGTTTCCCTATATAAGCCCTGGGTGGAGCTTCTCTCTCTTCTCTCTCTCTTCTGCTGAGGTCCAGTGCAGTCTTGTCTAGTGTGTGTGTCCAGAGTGTTGGAGACCTCAAAGTCCAGTCCTGCAGCCACCATCAAGTCAAGTAAGATAAAGTCACAGCTTTATGAGTCAAGTCAAGTCAGTCCCTGTCATCTGTCAAGTCAGCGTGGTCTGCATTCAATTGTCAAGTCCTACTACAAGTCCCAGCAAGCCCTTAAGGTCTCTGCATCACTGGTCACCTCCTTGGGCCCTGGCTGAACTGTATAGACTTTACCATCTGTCTACCCCTAGTAAAGCTACTGTTATCCGTATCTTGGCATCGGAGTCTTTATTGCCCCCTGTGCCTAGCCCAGGGTCCAGCGGTATACCTTCGGGTAGTTTTAGGCTAAACCAAGCCTTGGCGTCACGAATACAAGGGGTTAATGCCATCTGCCCCTAGGGTAACAACATCTGCCCTCATCACACCCCGCTACCACAGCATCCATCCATGAACTTCTTGCACCTGTCTGCTGGAAGTGTCTTCTTCTGCAGTTCTCTCAGTCATCTGAATGTTTGCAGGTTTTATAGAAGATTTCCACTCTCTTCAAAGCTGTTCAACTAGATTGAGATTTCTGTACTTACTGTATTACCCTTTGGAATTTTTTTTTCCTTTTTTGGGGTGTAATGTGTCTTTGTCCGTTGTTAGATGGAAGTGGGTCCTCCTTTAAAGGGGTATTCCAGGAAAAAAAACTTTTATACATATATATATATCTCAACTGGCTTCAGAAAGTTAAACAGATTTGTAAATTACTTCTATTAAAAAATCTTAATCCTTCCAATTCCAATATTTATCAGCTGCTGAAGTTGAGTTGTTCTTCTCTGTCTGGCAACAGTGCTCTCTGCTGACATCTCTGCTTGTCTCTGGAACTGCACAGAGTAGAAGAGGTTTGCTATGGGGATTTGCTTCTACTCTGGACAGTTCCCGAGACAGGTGTCATCAGAGAGTAATTTACAAACCTGTTTAACTTTCTGGAGCCAGTTGATGTATATAAAAAAAGTTTTTTCTGGATGACCCCTTTAAGATGCTTTAATAAACAGTTGTCTTTAATAAACAATTAATTAAACAATTTTTTGTGTACTACAAAAACACAACCAACAGCTGTCCGGGCATGCTGGAAGTTGTAGTTTTGCAACATGTAGAGGTCCACAGTTTGGAGACCACTGCAATAAGTAAATGTACAGTAGTTATTTTGGTTTCAAATGCTGAATGCTAAAGACTCTGATGCCCTCTGCTGTTTAAAGTGAAAAATGGACAGACTATTTCCTTGGCTAGGGGCTCTACCGTAGACTGTTATAGTTTGGAAATCGTTTTTAAGCACTGAATTGAGAAAGGGATTTGGCCCTTCAATACTCACAAGTAAGTTTTAATAGATGCCAATCTGCTGATGTCACCTCTGTTACCAGTGATGGGCCATGGTCATATCTCCATGGACAATATGTCATTACCCTCAATCATGATAAGATCATTGATAGCAATTCTCTGATAGAGCGACATGTCAGTTTGTTAAAGGGAGCAAACACAAAAGAGAATGAGTCCTGTGGCAAGATTCAACCTATATCCCTATGGCTGCACATTTTGTCACCTTGGACAGAAGGGCCTTCACACCCTTTCCCCACCCTTGGGGCTAATTCCCTCAACCAGGGCCACAGGCCCCAAAGCATGGTTCATTGTATATAAACTCTTGGTTTTTGATCAGTTGGGTCTCGGGGACACCTATTGTTCTTAAAGGAGTACTCCGGGATATACAGTAAAAACTAAGAATAGGGAATAAGTATCAGATCGCGGGGGTTTCCTTCTAAATGGAGCGTATCGACCACCGCACAAAGTGGCTGCCGACACGCCCCCTCCATGCAGCTCTATGGGAGAGCCGGAGATTCCCGAGTGCAGCGCTCCAGCTGCGATGGTTGACGCGCCCTATTCAGGAGGAGAGCCAGGGCATTTGGCGGAAAATCACAGGTGTAACATGTTTTTGAAGACAGGAACCCCGGTGGATGTGGATCCGCTGGACCTGTGTGGCAGATGACTTGGACCATACCAGGGAGCGGAGTCTAAGCTGCAGGCGACACCCATGCCTCTACCCCTGGCACGGCTCGACCGCATCGGCTGAGGAGATGCGAGGCACAGGAGGGATAAGGCAGCTCGTAGTCTGGATAGCAGAAGGTCGGGGCAGGCGGCACGGTAGTGTAGTCTAGAGGTAGCAGGAGGTCATTAGGCAGGCGGCAGAGGAGCAAGGTCGAGTCACAAAGCAAGAGATCAGATACACGGCAAGGCAATAACAGGAATACTTTCTCTAAGGCTCAAGGCAACAAAGATCCAGCAGGAGACTGAGGAAGGTGGAGGAATTTGTAAATGAGCCACAGGTGAATTACACTAATGAGTGTACTGGCCCTTTAAATCTTAAAGCTCCGGCCCTAGGGGACGGGGACATGTGCGCCGGAGCAGAGAAGCAAAGGCGGAGGCAGGAGAAACACCCGAAGAGTGACGGACTGGGGCTACAGCAGGTAAGGGGACCATGCGCTCATGGCCAGCGTGTGCGGCCGGAGCGCATAAAGTAACAGCAGGGAGTCCCAGCAGTTGGATCCCCCACAATTTGAGACTGATCCCCTATCTTTAGGAGTTTTTATATCCCAGAGTACTCCTTGTGATGACTCGCTCTTGCACACAGGTGCGGTTGTAGTATAGAGGCACAGAAACAGGACTTTTCAAATCAAAGTTCAGTGTTTTATTCACACTTGGCAAACAGTCTTAAATGCAGATAAAAGAAAAAGTAACAAAAGTCTACTTGCATTCCTTAGGTGTTTGTTCCTTAGGTGCTTGTTCACACCATGCGGCATCAAGCAAGTCTTTTCCAAGACCCCAAGCAGTCTGCTCACCTGCTTCCACACTCTCAAAGAAGATCTTTACACACAGCTCTCTCTGGCAGTGTGAGCTGCAACTAACAAATCCCCCTCAGCTGGTGAGGAAGCCTAGCTTTAAAGGGGTACTCTGCACCCCTAGACATTTGGATAGGGGATAAGATGTCAGATCGCCGGAGTCCCGCTGCTGGGAGTACCCCTTTAAGGCCAACAAAAGACGGCCTGGATTGTGGTGAATGGCCCCCACCCTACACTTGACCATTCCCAGTAAGAGCCATCCCGGATTGGCCTTCCAGCCATACTACGGCCATAGTGTCAGTCTGCATCACGGCACAGACACTGAATAATGCCGGCTCTTACTTCACCAAGGCCAGGAGCCTTGGTGACACATATCAACCACCTTCTCACATCCTTTAAGAATGATCTCACCCAGAATTTGGACTCACTATCACTTTGTTAGATTTTCAGAGTATTCACATACTGTACATAGATCAGAGCATTTACACATGTATAGATCAGACAATTTAATACAAGAAATTAATATTTTTACAGTATATATGTCTAATAGTAGGTATCATTATATAACAGAATAAGGGGTCATTGCCAGTCCTGCTAACTAATAGCTGTCAGCCACAACCAGATCAGAGGAGGCCAGGGAGTCTCTCAGTCATGAGATAGGTGCAGGTCCCAGAAGTGTGACCCATATGGAATATGGCAGCCCAAAAGAAAGGTAGCCTTAAAGCATTCCTTTACTACACATCATCCTCCAGTTCCCTTAAAGGGGTATTCCAGGCCAAAACTTTTTTTTTATATATCAACTGGCTCCGGAAAGTTAAACAGATTTGTAAATTACTTCTATTAAAAAATCTTAATCCTTCCAATAGGTATTAGCTTCTGAAGTTGAGTTGTTTTTTCTGTCTAACTGCTCTCTGATGACTCACGTCCCGGGAGCTGTGCAGTTCCTATGGGGATATTCTGCCATCATGCACAGCTCCCGGGACGTGACATCATCATTGAGCAGTTAGACAGTAAACTTCAGAAGCTAATAACTATTGGAAGGATTAAGATTTTTTAATAGAAGTAATTTACAAATCTGTTTAACTTTCCGGAGCCAGTTGATATTTATAAAAAAGTTTTGGCCTGGAATACCCCT
Source organism: Hyla sarda (assembly GCF_029499605.1). Lineage (NCBI taxonomy): Eukaryota > Metazoa > Chordata > Amphibia > Anura > Hylidae > Hyla > Hyla sarda. Next base: position 23,700,193 of record NC_079197.1, read on the forward strand.
TTAAGGCCGGCACGCCTCCTGCACGGCTCCTGCACGGGAGTGCCGCGGCAAAGCCGTGGTCCCGTGGAAGAGATCACGGGGGGTCCCAGCGGGTGGACCCCCCTGCGATCAAACACTTATTCCCTATCCTGTGGATAGGGGATCACTTGTTTTCGGCCACAGATGGCCTATAAGAAGTGAGATTTTACTATATGCCCCAACTCTCTATGCTCCTTTTCTGTCTTTTTGATCAAGACAATAGGGTGTAGTTATTTTAGTGCGTTTTTTCCCCCCAACAAGTAATTTTCCATGGGATTTACTTATTTTTTCCTACATTTTGCTCAGAGCTGTCATTTTTGTCCACAGCTCAAATCCACCACATTTTATGTAAATTTGTTGGGATTGTTGGGTATTTACAGCTTGTGCTGCCCTAGACCCTTGGTCTCCAAACTGAGGACCTCCAAATGTTGCAAAACTACAACTCCCAGCATGCTCAGAAAGCCGGGCTGTAGTTTTGCAATAGCTGGAGGAGTACAAGTCAACGAGCGCTTGGTTTACATCAGTGGTCACCAAACTGAGGACCTCCAGATGTTTCTAAACTACAACTCCCAGCATGCCCGGACAGCCAACGGTGGTCCAGAGTTTGGTGAAAAGGGTCTAGGGCAGCACCAGCTGTAAATACAGTCCTGACTATAATGACATCCGAGTAAGGGCATTAGAGATGAGCGAACTTACAGTAAATTCAATTTGTCACGAACTTCTCGGCTCGGCAGTTGATGACTTCCTGCATAAATTAGTTCAGCTTTCAGGTGCTCCGGTGGGCTGGAAAAGGTGGATACAGTCCTAGGAGACTCTTTCCTAGGACTGTATCCACCTTTTCCAGCCCACCGGAGCACCTGAAGGCTGAACTAATTTACGCAGGAAAAGTCATCAACTGCCGAGCCGAGAAATTTGTGACGAATCGAATTTACTGTAAGTTCGCTCATCTCTAAAGGGCATCTTTGAGGGCATTCCTGACTGCTATGAACTTTACATTTAATAAATGTAGTTATTTGGGGTCTGTACTAATTTTCACCCCACACACCATGTATAGAAATACAAAACTCTTCCAGCCTTTGCTCCAGCACTCCCCATGGTCAAGTGTTCCTCAACCTGTAGCTGTCTATCTTTTGCAAAACTACAACTTCCAGCATGCACGGCTTGCTGGGAGTTGTTGTTTTGCAACAGCTGGACAGCCACAGGTTAGGAACAGTGTTTCATAGTAATTGCTGGCTGCAGTGCAGTCGCCGGCCACAAGAGGCAGCAGCAGTTAAGCTAATCCCCGCCGCGGTTGCTAGGAGAGGCGCGCAAACCGGAAGTGCTTACAGCACGTGGAGAAAACATGGCGGAAAAGAGACCGAGACTGGAGCAGGTGAGGTGGTTGAGTATGAAGTCCGGGCATCAGACACCATCATTCTTTAGCTAGAAAGCGTGTCCAGAATGCTCTAGGTGTTGGTGACAGTAAGATAAAGGATAGAATGAGCTGGTTGGTTATGCTGGGAGTTGTAGTTCTACAGTTCTCTCTATGCACTGGCTTCTATATCTTAGCTGGGAATGCTTGAACTTGTAGTTCCACAAAAGGGAGGGAGTTATGCCTACATGTTGTCTTCTATGCTGTAAACCCCCCCGTACAGGTCTAATGCTTCTCACAGCTGAGGGTTTGCTACAGCTTTATCCAGGATGGGCAGTTCTCTGTGAGTTAAAGAGTATGCTAGTGTTTCCCAAGCAGGGGGCTTCAAGCTGTTGCAAAACTACAACTCCCAGCATGCCCAGACAGCCTTCGGCTGTCTGGGCATGCTGGAAGTTGTAGTTTTGCAACAGCTGGAGGCCCCCTGGTTGGGAAACACTACTGTGGAACATCCTGCAGAAAAAGACTTCACTAAAGAGCTCTTTTATACTTGGTGATCAGATAAACAGGCACATCTAGCCCTGTGTAATAGACCCAGCGATCAGCCAGCTAAGGCTAGGTCCACATTACCATTCACATCCTACCTGTTTTAGAACCGACCGGACCCTAAAATGGGTCTGATTAAAACGGGTAATACCTGGTCCTGATGGACCCCATTGTCTTGCGTGGGGTCTGTCGGTGATCCAGGTAATTTTACAGGAATTTAGTAGAGAGAAAAAATAGGGCTTGCACTATTTTTTTTCTCCACTAAACTCCCAACCTTCTGGCCAAATTACCGATAGAACTCCAAATAGCAGAGTCCGAGAGTCCGACAGCGTTGTGAACGAGGCCTGACAAGCAAATTACATTGTTATTGCCAGTTCGTCTACCGCACAACTTACTGTGTAATAGGGGATGTGCGGCCGACAAATGATGGCTGTGAAGAACTGTACTAATCAATACTGTTCACGGCATCTAAAGTATATATTATAAAGGCTCACCATCGGACCACCCACAGTGTAATCACGGGGATCCAATGAGACAAGATGGCGGCTCGAGGTCTCCTAACCTTGCTCTTCCTCTATGAACTGGGGACATGCAAAATTTTAAGTCCAAAAGTCCTGCATCACATCCCAGAAAAAATGAATAAAGAGTGACCAAAAAGTCACATGTACGCAGAAGCAGTTCGGAAAAAAATCTACAGATCACGATGCGAAAAAATTATCCCTTATACAGCCCTGTGTATGAAAAAAAAAAAAAAAAGTTATAGGGGTCAGAATAGGGCAATTTAAAAAATACAATTTTTTTTGTCTGTTTTGTAAAAATTTTTTTTTATCATACTGACCCACAGAATAAAGAAAACCTGTCAATTTTACTGTAAAGTACACACGTTAAAAAACAAAATCCCCCAAAATTGCTCCAGAGTCTATTTTTTGGGTTTCGCAGTACATTTTATGTCATTACAAAGTAAAATTGGTTGCACAAAAAAAAAAGTCCTCATGGGTCAAATTCAAAGAGAATATAATTTCCTCTGTAGTATACAGCAGCTAATAAGTACCAGAAGGGTAAAGATTTTTTAATAGAAGTAATTTACAAATCTGATTACGGTAACTTTCTGGCACCAGTCTTTAAAAAAAAAAAAAAAAAAAAATGTTTTCCACTGGAGTACCACTTTAAAGGATAACGCCAGCGAAAATTAATTTCTCCTCTATCCACAGGATAGGGGAAAAGTAGCTGATTGTGGTGGGTCCGACAACTGGGGCCCCCCGTGATCAATGGGATGGGACCCCAGCTCTCAGTGAGGAGTGTGTTTTGTCTACCGGTAAACGACACGTCGTCCTATCATTTCTATGGGAGCGCTTCGACAGTTCTTTGGTCTTGGCCATAGGGGAGTTTGGAGTGTGACTGAGGTTGTGGACAGGTGTCTTTTATACTGATAACAAGTTCAAACAGGAGCCATTAATACAGGTGAGTATAGGTAAGGAGACTCTTAGGGTACGTTCACACGTACGCAGATTTGATGCAGGATTTTCTGCTGCAGATTTCAATGTAAACTAAATGACTGAGCGCAGCTTCTAATCTGCAGTTACAAATCCTGTGCATCAAATCTGTGCAGGATCCTGTACGTGTGAACGCACCCTTAAAGGGGTACTTCGGTGAAAACCTTTTTTCTTTTAAATCAACTGGTGGCAGAAAGTTAAACATATTTGTAAATTACTTCTATTAAAAAATCTTAATCCTTCCAGTACTTATTAGCTGCTGAATGCTACAGAGGAAATATCTTTCTTTTTGGAACACTGATGACATCATGAGCACAGTGCTCTCTGCTGACATCTCTGTCCATTTTAGCAACCATGCATAGCAGATGTATGCTATGGGCAGCATGGTGGCTCAGTGGTTAGCACTGCTGCTATGCAGCGCTGGGGACTTGGGTTCAAATTCCACTAAGGACAGGCAATAAATTAAATATTATTATAATAATGTCGGCAGAGAGAACTGTGGTCGTGATGTCATCAGAGAGCATTCCAAAAAGAAAAGAATTTCCTCTGTAGTATTCAGCAGCTAATAAGTACAGAAAGGATTAAGATTTTTTAATAGAAGTAATTTACAAATATGTTTAACTTTCTGCCACCAGTTGATTTAAAAGAAAAAAGGTTTTCACCGGAGTACCCCTTTAAAGAAGTTACAGGTCTGTGAGAGCCAGAAATCTTGCTTGTTTATAGGTGACCAAATACTTATTTTCCACCATAATTAGCAAATAAATTCTTTAAAAAATCAGACAATGTGATTTTATGGATTTATTTTCTCATTCTGTCTCATAGTTATAACCTATGATGAATTACAGGCGCCTCTCATCTTTTTAAGTGGGAGAACTTGCACAATTGGTGGCTGACTAAATACTTTTTTGCCCCACTGTATTTTTCGCCGGAGATCTCCTTTAAGGCCAAAATGGGCTTCGTATTTTGGCAGCTGTCAGCCTATCTGAGGGGCCCTTAGTTTCAGCCTCTGATAATAATTTAGCTTTTGTGTTCCAGGAACCTGAAAGGAAAGTAGACTGGAGGAAACACAAGGCAGAAAGTAAGACCCTTCCCTCGTGTGTCACCTTAGTCGGAGGCTACTTGTCCATTACCTTAACTACCTGACAACTTGTGTGAATTACAGGAAAAGAACAGCAAAAACAATGGAGAGAGGCAAAACTCCTGAAGAAGTTAGAGAAGGCGCAACTGCAGAAACAGCAAGAAACCGAGAAGCTGGAACAGGAGAAACAAGAGAAAAGAGAATCGCACGGTATGGACAAAATGATTATTTTACTTCTTAGTGCCCTAATACTTAGAAGCCAGCAAATCTTCTATTTGTGTGGCCAAAAGGTAATCTGTCTAACAGTGTTTTCTAACCAGTGTGCCTCCAGCTGTTGCAAAACTACAACTCCCAGCATGCCCGGACAGCCAACGGCTGTCCGGGCATGCTAGGAGTTGTAGTTTTGCAACAGCTGGAGGCTCGCTTGTTTGGAAACACTTTTCACCATGTACTGAACACTTTGCCAGAGCCGCTATCTATTTTCTACCATTCTGGCTTATAGAGGGTAATGGGGCATATGGAAATGTGTTGATGTGGTGAGATACCCCTATAGAAAAATATAGAGATTCCCTTTTTCTAAACTTAAAGGGGTATTCCAGGAAAAAACTTTTTTTTATATATATCAACTGGCTCCAGAAAGTTAAACAGATTTGTAAATTACTTCTATTAAAAAATCTTAATCCTTTCAGTACCTTTGAGCTTCTGAAGTTAAGGTTGTTCTATTCTGTCTAAGTGCTCTCTGATGACACGTGTCTCAGGAACCGTCCAGTTTAGAAGCAAATCCCCATAGCAAACCCCTTCTAAACTGGGCGGTTCCCGAGACACGTGTCATCAGAGAGCACTTAGACAGAAAATAACAACTCAACTTCAGCAGCTCATAAGTACTGAAAGGATTAAGATTTTTTAATAGAAGTAATTTACAAATCTGTTTAATTTTCTGGAGCCAGTTGATATATAAAAAAACGTTTTTTCCTGGATAACCCCTTTAAGAAGAACCATTGTAATGTAAACCCTCATTTTTGTTGGATTTGTTAATACCTTCTAGCAATGGTGACCTTCATTGTGTTTCCTCCGTAGGTCGTCCGTATACAGTAAGCGTGGCATTGCCAGGTTCCATCATGGATAACGCCCAGTCACCAGAGCTACGCACCTACCTGGCTGGTCAGATAGCTCGGGCATGTGCCATTTTTTGTGTGGATGAGATAGTGATATTTGATGAGACTGGTGAAGGATCCAAGTATGTACTGTATATCTGGGAGGGGTAAAAAGTCAGTTTCCTGCTTTTCCCAAATAATACATCTTTGTATTTTCAGGAGCGTGGAGGGGGAGTTTGAGGGAGTTGGGAAAAAAGGCCAAGCGTGTGTGCAGCTGGCACGTATACTGCAGTACCTGGAGTGTCCACAGTAAGTATGGTCTGACAAGGTTGGTCCTCCCCTGCTTTGAGGGGTTCTCCCTACCCCCGTTTTGCTATTCCTCCCCTTTCCCTGTTCTCCCTACATCTACCTTTTTTTCCCGCCTCTTCTCTCTCCTTGACTTCTACCTTTTTCGCGATTCTTCTTTCTTTTTTGTTACTTGTGCTATTTTGCTCCTAATCCAAAAACCCCATAAGGACCTGGCTGGGGTCCTGCGCCCTCACTGTTTGACTATGCGGTGGAGTCCTTTGTATTTGTAACTCAGTGTTCCTTGTGTCACTTTGTTGTATTTGTTCACTGCTGTATTTGTGTTCACTTCGTAAGTCAGTTTCAAACTGTGCTCATTTTTATGAGTTATTGATCAAGAGTTATGTACCTTTTCAGTCGTTTTCATAAATAAAAAAATGTATGGTTTGTGGGGCCAGTCTAAAAATATCTGAAAGTATAAACCCACAAGTTGTCCACGTTCTCCCCCTACAGACACAGTGATTGGCTCAGTGTTACCTTGCGGCACTGGGGTTCACATCCCACCAAGGACAACATCTGCAAAGAGTTTGTATGTTCTCCCAGTGTTTGTGTGGGTTTCCTCCCACGCTCCAAAACATACTGATAAGTGAATTTAGATTGTGAGCCCAGTGGGGACAGGGACCAATTTAAGTGTACAGCTCTGCGGAATCTGTGTGCGCTATATAAATAATTATTATTGCATACATATTCAACCCCTTCAAATGAGTACCTGGTAGTTGCCAAGTTCTATGGCTGCAGCTTATATTTGTGTAATCCTGGAGCTTCTGAAGCACATGGGGTAGAATACTTTTGCATTTCAAGTCTGTGGAACATTAAAGGGGTACTCCGGTGGAAAACTTTATTTATTTTAAATGAACTGGTGCCAGAAAGTTAAACAGATTAGTAAATTACTTCTATTAAAAAATCTTTATCCTTCTAGTACTTTTTAGCAGCTGTATGCTACAGAGGAAATTCTTAGCTTTTTGAATTTTTGTCTTGTCCACAGTGCTCTCTGCTGACACCTCTGTCCGTGTCAGGAACTGTCCAGAGCAGCATAGGTTTGCTATGGGGATTTTCTCCTGCTCTGGACAGTTCCTGATATGGGCATAATGTGTCAGCAGAGAGCACTGTAGACAAGACAAAAAAAGAAATTCAAAAAGCAAAGAATTTCCTCTGTATCATACAGCTGCTAAAAAGTACTGGAAGGATAAAGATTTTTTTTAATAGAAGTGATTTACAAATCTGTTTAACTTTCTGGCACCAGTTGATTTCAATTTTTTTTTCCCCCACCGGAGTACCCCTTTAAATGATGCATCATGGCCACTGTGATTGTCTACTCTCTTGTCACCATGTCTTTAGGTCACTAAATGCTTACTGTGGTGATCTTTGTGTCTGTCTCTTCCATAGGTATCTAAGAAAATCATTCTTCCCCAAACATCCTGATCTGCAGTTTGCAGGTAGTTATGATATCTGAACGACAGTCAGGGCAGCTTTGATGCGTTTGCAGTGATGTCACCCTCATATTAACCCTTTCCAGGGCTCCTGAACCCCTTGGACAGTCCTCACCACGTGAGAATTGATGAAGAGTCTATGTATCGGGAGGGCGTTGTGTTAGACCGACCCACCAAAGCTGGCAAAGGCTCGTTCGTGAACTGTGGAATGCGAAAGGTACCAAGAGCAAATTACGGGGGGGGGGGGGGGGGATGGATCGAATTTATCGTTACGTATATCCCATGTATTGCTAGGAAAGACACACTTTTGTGAATGCTCACAGACTGTCGTGAATGCTCACCACTTCTCATGTCTTGTTAGGAGGTGCAGATCAACAAGCAACTACAAGCTGGAGTCAGGGTCACCGTCCAGATGCTACCTGAGAAACCAGGTAAGAAATGACTGTTCAGAAGTCATGTGCAATCAGATCGGAACGGTTGTTAGGCTGGGTTCACACTACGTTTTCTCCTATACGGGAGCGCATACGGCAGGGGGGAGCTAAAAGCTCGCGCTCCCGTATGTCACCGTATGCGCTCCCGTATGTCATTCATTTCAATGAGCCGACCGGAGTGAAACGTTCGGTCCGGTCGGCTCATTTTTGCGCCGTATGCGCTTTTACAACCGGACCTAAAACCGTGGTTGACCACAGTTTTAGGTCCGGTTGTAAAAGCGCATACGGCACTAAAATGAGCCGACCGGACCGAACGTTTCACTCCGGTCGGCTCATTGAAATGAATGACATACGGTAGCGCATACGGTGACATACGGGAGCGCGAGCTTTTAGCTCCCCCCTGCCGTATGCGCTCCCGTATGGGAGAAAACGTAGTGTGAACCCAGCCTTAGACTAGATCTATCAGATAAACCTGAACCTTTCCTGACATGTAGTTTTTCACAACTAGTGTGCCTCCAGCTGTTGCAAAACTACAACTCCCAGCATGCCCGGTCAGCCTGAAAGGCTGTCCGGGCATGCTGTGAGTTGTAGTTTTGCAACAGCTGGAGGCACACTAGTTGGGAAACACTGATATAGGCTGTAAAGCAAAAATAGATGGAATGCTAGAAGTTCTGTTCACTGTTATCTTAGTCGGCAGCAGCCTATACAAGATGACTGGCAACAACAGACACAGACCAAAAAGCAGACTATTATATCTAATCCCAGACAGCCCCTTTAATATCTGGGTCCGTGGGGCAAATGGAAAAATACAACCCTGTCATGGTACAGTGTGCTTCTCGAGAAGGGCCTGGGCAACTATTGTTAGGAACAGCAGGTAATTCAATATACAGACCCGAATGTCTCTTGTAAATCTCCCAGCGATTGCTTTATTCACCAGATTATTAGATGTATATTCATCCTATGTGATCTATTTCTAGAACAGAAAGTTAGAAAAGGAATTGTGGTCTCGCCGCAGCATCCAAGGACAGAAGATGGCTTATATTGGGGGTACAGAGTGAGGCTGGCGTCGTGCCTTAGTGAGTATCGGGGTCCACTCATGATCTTATGGTATGTGTGCCATGTGCTGCAATGTTTATTTCTCTATCCTAGGTGCGGTTTTTACGGAATGCCCCTTCAAGGATGGCTATGACCTTACTATTGGAACCTCCGAACGTGGAAGCAGTGCGGAGGACGTGAATCTGCCAGATTTCCGGTGAGCAGTGATGTCTTTATATGTGTGGGGGTTGGGAGCGGACAGCTGCATAAGTAACATAGCAGGGCTTATGCTGATATACAGCACTGACTCTTTTGGACAGTAAACCCCTTTTAGGGGTGCATTCCCACTTGGCGTATATGCAGCGTATTTCACGCCGCGCAAAATTTTTGGCATATGCGTATTCCTCGCTCACTATACACACAGGGCTTTCCGGCGGCAGCCCTATGCGTGTAGTGAGTTTTGGAGGCGGGGCCGTGTGCCGGCGTGACTGTGACGCACGGCTCCACCTCCAAAACTCCCTACACACACAGGGCTGCCGCCGGAAAGCCCTGTGTGTATAGTGAGCGAGGAATACGCAGCATATTTCCCGCTGCTGCCGCAAATTTTGCACAGTGCGAAATACGCTGTGTTTACGCCAGGTGGGAACGCACCTTAAAGGAAAACTCCGGACAAGACTGACAGTGTTATGCTTAGTGCAGAGCCACAGAAGGTGTAGTGCATGATGTGGGGTTCTTTTTAGGAATCCTTGTTAGTCTTAATCACTGCACTAAACATAAGTTTTTCATTTTAAACTCTTAATACCGTATTTAAATGTTTGTGCAAAAATGTGCAACTTTTTGCTGGATCTGCAACCAGGTGTTAATTGTAGTAAAAGTTAATGCCAGCTCTACACTGGCAGCCTTGGATGTGCCAAATTTATTAAGAGGCATTGGCCTCCAGACTTGGGTGAGAACAGCAGGATTTTCCTTAAGATGTCCCTAAGGATACACCATTCTTGGTAAATTCCTCCCCCCATTTTGTGTGTGTTTCCCACACAGAACATTGACATCTTTTTCTGTTCTCAGACATCTCTTGGTTGTGTTTGGTGGACTTCGAGGATTGGAAGCCAGTGTGGACAGCGACCAGAATCTGGACATAGAAGAACCTAGTGTTTTATTTAGCCATTACCTCAACACGTGTCCTGGCCAGGGCAGCCGCACCATCAGAACAGAAGTTAGTATACAGTTCTTTTATACTTTTGCATACAGTTTGTCATATATAATTTCATTACATCAAAAGCCTATACGGGTCTTCAGTAGTTATAATTACCCTCTTTGGTTTCTTGACCCCTACATACAAAGTTACTGAGCAGGCGCCAGTGATAGGCAAAGAATGATGCTGTCTGGCCTGTGACATGGAGGGAGAAGAATTTAGAAAACCACTTGACACACCCAAAATAGGTGCTAAAAAGTACTGCACCGCTAGACATGTTATTCCCTATCCAAAGGATAGGTGATAACATGTCTGATCGCGTGATCTCTGCCGCAGCACCCCAATCATCCGATGCACAGAGCGAACTCCATGCTGGATGACTGACAACTGCCACGCACCTCCATTCACATCTATAGGAGGACGCGTGATGGCTATGTACTAGCCGTCACCCCCCCCTCCCATAGACATGAATGGAGGGGGCGTGGCGTGATGTCACAAATGCGGAAGCCCCAGGCTTCCATGTTCATGAACGCCGCAGCGTCTGAGCCGGAGATCCCCATGATCAGGGGTGGAGTACCCCTTTAAGTTGAAGCTTCAGAATGCTCCCATTAGCGCAGCACACATAGTTGCTTTACGTAAAATACTTCTGTACCTTGCAGTCTGACCTATGACATCCCCACAAGTACAAATCAGGTTTATAAGGCTACGGTCACTGCCAGAACTTGTACCATGATGTAGCTGTGTAGGGGTTAGTGGACTAAATGTTGTCTACTTGTGACTGTTTAGTCTGTTTCCAATCTCTGCCCATTGGAGTCCCAAAAACATTAACAGTATATGCTTGGAAATAGGTCTCAGTTTAGGTTACCCACACATTGCTGGCGTAGTTTTATATTGGAAATGCCTTCACTACTTGTGTTCTTGTAAGTTTCAGCTCCCGTTTCTTCTTCTCCTCTGTCTAGGAAGCCATATTGATCTCACTTGCAGCATTAAAGCCTAGAATTGAAAATGCATTTCAGAAGCCCAAAGAGAGCTGAGCATTGACTGTGACCTATAATAATGGTAAAAGAAGAACTCGCCGTTCATTGTGTGGACATTGTACTGTGGACTGCACCAACACGTGACCAAACCAACTCTTAAATTAAATATTTTTTTTATTGTATTTTTATTCCTCTGCTGGATTTTTACTGGTTCAATGAAAATACAATCTGTTACCGTCCATAGATGTCTCTAGCGCGTGTACATGAGGTCGGACCACCCTGCATTTACCAACACACATTTACTTTCCTCCTGCTGTGATGGCCTTCAAGTTGCTTGAGCTCTTTAATATATTGGGAACAAAAAGTAGACCTGAGGCTCGCTCAATACTCTCTATCGGGACCAGGAAGCGATCCAAGGGAATTTTGTCATCTACGGGGCAATTTGGCATCACATAGGGTCGCAGTTCTATTTCTCCATTGTACTTCTCCAGGACCACCACCTTGAAAAAGTGTGTGGGGACGGCGACATGGTTTGCACCGATGACTTGGTATTTCACGTACATCTTCCCATCGGCTTCCAATCTGCAAAAAAAAAAGTTAGCAGAAAATCCCATGATTCACCAGAGCCCTTCTTATCACATGACTTACTTTGGTAAGAAGAGGGGACCGGTGCACACATACACGTTCTTGTTACTCTTGGTTAGCCCGCGGCAGTATTTCTCCAGGTTATTCCAGGCATTCTGATTAAGATTCGGATTCTGTAAGGGCAAAGTGGCACGAGTCAGTACCCCACGGGTCAACCTTTTTGGCTCAGCGCATAAGAAGCAAGAAAACATGTCTCCTGGTCATGGTTGTTGCTATGTACTGTAGACTGGTGTCATAATTGTCTAGTTACTACAGACACCAGCACAGGTATTTTTCCAAGCCACATTTAGAGTAAGTTCACACTGCGGAATTCCACACAGTGAACGTTAGCATTAGTGTGAATGGGTCTTCCGCGAGACCCGTTCACACTAATTTCAGCGGCAGAAGTTGTTCCGCGCAAAGAAAGAACATGTTAATTCTTTGCACAGAAGTCCGCGAGTACTGCATAGCCGTCAATTGTGAGGGCGAAGTGCCGCACTGCCCTACCGCCGCCGCCTGAAACTCTGCTGGCTGAATTCCGCAAGTGGAGATTCAGCAACACATCCGTAGTGTGAACATTCCCTTAGTAACATGACCGGTCTAAGGCTGTGTTTTCCAACAGTGTGTCTCCTGCTGTTGTAAAACCACAACTCCCAGCATGCTGGGAGTTGTAGTTTTCCAACAGCTGGAGACACACTGTTTGGAACACACTGAACTAAGGTCACAGTCACACTTCTGTAAGGACAGGCCTGGTGAGGAGCCTACACACTGATCAGACATAGAAGGGAATGTGTCATCAGAAAATGATCTATTGTTTAAAGGGGTACTCTGCTGGAAACACCTTATCCTCTATCCAAAGGATAGGGGATAACATGTTAGATACCCCCCGCGATCTCCGGCGTGGCACCCCTCTCACAGTGCCGAGGCTGTCCGAGCATGGTGGGAGTTGTAGTTTTGCAACAGCTGGAGACAGACTGGTTAGGAAACACTGACCTAAGGCCTCGGTCTGTATCTGCCGGGCCGCTACCAGTTCTAGGATTAATGAACTTAGGTCAACAATGATTATAAGGTAAAAAGACCAACCTGAGGGTAAACATTGCTCAGTATGAACGTCTCATCCATTGCCTTTTGGCTCCACTTGTGATTGGCCGCAGCTGCCAAATGCCCGCGGTCAAACCCACTGCCGCGGTAGTCTGAGTTGTTAGCCCGGTGATACGGGTGCACAGAGTCATCTTCTCTGAAATCACAGTTTTGCCGGTTGGCACCGCCCTGTAGCCGGTCACCATTGAGCTGCTCCAAAACCCAAACCGGGCCCCGGAGCCTGGGGTCATAGCTCAGCACGTGGGATTGGCGAGTCTTAAGCTGACTTAACCCTGGCAGACCAAAACGGGTGATCCCTGAGGGGGGAGGCAGGGACACTTCTGAGGCTGCCTGAACTATGGGAGGGTAAAGGATTTTAGGACCAGCCTCATCCTTTAGTTTCCAGCTTGTCAGTCCGGTACCAAGTGCAACTCCGACTGCCAGGGAGGCGCCAGAGAGCAGAACACTGCGGCGAAGTCTCATCTTCTCAATGGCTGTAATGCTCTTGTGTTAAGCAATAAGGAACCTTGGGTCCATTCTGGGATCTTCCTGTAAGACATAATGGCACAGTGAACCACTTGTATAGATTAACACCCTATAACGCCATAAGTGTCTGTCTTCCATGGGTCACATGGGGGGGAGATTTATCAAAACGTGTCTAGAGGAAAAGTTGCCCATAGCAACCAATCAGATCGCTTCTTACATTTTTAACAAGGCCTCTGCAAAATGAAAGAAGCGATCTGATTGGTTGGTATGGGCAACTGTCATCTTTTCCTTTGCACAGGTTTTGATAAATCTCCCCCATGGAAGATACTTTCTGGCATCAGATCATGACAACTACCCCACCCAGCATACAGCAATATCTCTGCGTGCTTGAAATTTACAGGGCATAAATCCCAAGACCCTTATACCCTAATAATGAGAATTGTAAGACTATATTCACACGGGCGGAACACGTGCGGGATGTCTGCATGGAATATTCCACTTGGACATTCAGCTGCAGCAGAGTCCTATTGATTTCAATGGGATTGTGCTGTACTGTTCACATGACAGAATTTTCGCCTCAGATGTTTCTGCCGCAGAAATTCTGATTCCGGCGTCCACAGAAAGAATAGATAAGTCAATTCTTTCTGCGGAGTCCGCAAGGAAATGCATTGCCGTCTATAAGATGGCGCATGTCCGTGCGGTCCTACACCCGCCAAATTTTTTAAATGTGTGAAATGTCCGCATGTATTCTCCGGCGGACATTCAACACATTTTACACCCGTGTAAACATAGCCTAAGGTTTTTACCACACACAGCAGTTTTTTTTTTTTTTAACCCTTTGCTTGCTTTTTGGGCAATTTTTGTGCCGTTACTCTGACCTTGGACAGACATCTTATACCCTATCCGAAGGCCACTGGGACCCCACCACCCCCGCACCCCCCCCCCCCGGAAACTCCAGGCGGCACCCAGTGTTCTGAAGATTTTGGTTCAGAACGCTTGGATCGGGCAGTTGTGGTCATGGCGTCACGCCCCGTACCATAGATATGAATAGTAGGGGCTTTGCGTTACGTCACCACCACGGCAGGCCAAAGCCAGCGTTCTGAACAAAAATGTTCAGAACACTGGGGTGCCTCCTGGAGATTGCAGGGTTAAGATGTCCAGGAGCGGAGTACCCCTTTAATGAACGGTAGTTGCGCTTGAATTTTAAGATGCAATTGTTGCCGTTTTGGAGTTACAGCAGTGTTTCCCAACCAGGGTGCCTCCAGATGTTGCAAAACTACAACTCCCAACATGCCGGGACAGCCTTTGGCTGTCCAGGCATGATGGGAGTTGTGGTTTTGCAACATCTGGAGGCACCCTAGTTGGGAAACACTAAGTTACAGTAACAATTATAGCCTTAAAAAAAAAAAAAGAATGTTTTTAATCTGGGCCTTATTTTGGATGGACATTCATTTTATTTTTTTTTTTTTGAGTCGCTATCTTTCCATGCTGCGCAGTATCTCTGCCCTTTTTTTTTATATTTTAAAAGGTTTTATTAATGTTTTTGTAATACAAAAAGGCAAAAATGTTATCCAGTGTACATAGGGATATCTGGCCCTTTTTTTAAACTCAACTTCTGGGGGGGGGAGGACCAAAAGCAAAAAAACGGATGAAATAAATTATTTGGGTACACAAAGCCTATGGAAAAAAAAACATCTGAAAATACAGACCAGAAAATGAGTGGGAACATAGCCCAAAAGGTGCAACTGCACTGACTAAGGTTATGTTCACAACTGTGTCGGAGCTTTATCACAGTTTGTTTACTTAGTATCTCCTAAACAGTCAATGAACGCAGCTTTTTTTTTGGGGGGGCCAGTCCTACTTACAGAACCTGGTAAATAAACGAATACCAGACAGAAACCCTTCAGAACGAAACAAAAGTTAACTGACACTGATGTCACCGAGGAAGAGCGCATGCGCTCGAAACGCGTCTGACAAATTGCCTGTACGTGTGTCGTTGTCACAATAAAAGCTGCATAGTTGAAGTGCTGGACCTCCTGTTTTTGTTTCGTTCTGTGGTTTGTGCCTGGCCGGGCACGGGTCCGTGCACCAAGCTGGGAGAGGTGAGCTGAACTTTGTTTCACTTTGCAGAAACCCGTCAGACCCCCATTAAAGTGTACCTGTTGTCAACAAAAACTTTTTATATAATGTAGATAATACCAATATATGTATATTTGTAACATACATTGGTTAAAAAATGGGTGTATTTCTTTGTCCCTGCAGCTATTACCTGTGTGTCTCTATGAGGAGACCAAATACAGGAAGTGAGGGTGGACAAGCAGGACTCTGTGCAGTAAGAAAAATCAGGACAGTGTGCAGTGAGGCTCTATGACATGCTCCTGGCTCATACATCAGGATGATTGACAAACCAGGAGTCTGCACTGGTCCCTGCTTCTCCTGCCCTCACTTCCTGTTTTTGGACTCCTCATAGAGACACACAAACAATAGCTGCAGGGACAGCATTTTTTCACCCAAAACTATACACAATTTTTAACCAATGTATATTACAAATATACATAGAATGGGATTATCTACATTATATAAAAAGTTTTTGCTGACGACAGGTACACTTTAAGTCAATGGGATACGTTGGATTCTATTGTGCAACAGACCATCCAGGTCCGTTTTTTGGCCCTGAACAGAGTGTGAGATGGAGGCCCCAAACAAGAACCTCCTACACAGATGTGAACCTAAATGGGTCCTAGATGCACAGATATATGTTAAAGTGTTACTATATTTTCGGCTGGCATCAGGATAAGGGGTGAAACTCAGTGTTTCCCAATCAGGGTGCCTACAGCTGTTGCAAAACTACACTGGCATGCTGGGAGTTGTAGTTTTGCAACAGCTAAAGACATCCCACTTTAGTTACAATGCCCTAGTTAGATATAATGCTCAGGGAAGTATCACACTAATTAGGCTTAGATACAGGGCTCTGGGAGGTATCACACTGAATAAGCTGAGATACACTGTTGTAAAATCAATAGTCATAGACTTGAATGGGGCCTCCAGGATGAAACATCAGGCAGTCCATCTATATAGTATAAAGCAGTGTTTTCCAACCAGGGTGTCTCCAGCTGTTGCAAAACTACAAATCCCAGCATGCCCGGACAGCCGTTGGCTGTCCGGGCATGCTGGGAGTTGTAGTTTGCAATAGCTGGAGACACCTTGGTTGGGAAAAACTGATATACAGAAAAATCTAACATTATATTCATTCCAGAGAGCAGTAACCTACAGCTCTTCAGCCCTTATAGTACTACAAGACCATGCCCATAATATTGTGCTGCTACACTGTGACTCCAATGCCCTTGAACTGTCTGCAAGGCCCAATGGTTACAATATATCAAGGGCAGTGAGACACATGATAGTAGAGGATATAGCACACTGTACAGAAGGCATTACTTACAGAGAGAGACCCAGGCGGTCAATGAGAGGAGCAACATGGAGGAGTCACACGAGGAACCCTCAAGGAGATCAGGAAGACATAATCTGCTTTATGAGCACTACAGTGACATCTCCTGGTCATGTTCTGCATTACAGGCACTCGGTATTGTGTGCACTATAGTGACATCTCCTGGTCATGTTCTGCATTATAGGCACTCGGTATGTTGTGCTCTATAGTGACATCTCCTGATCATGTTCTGCATTACAGGCACTCGGTATGTTGTGCTCTATAGTGACATCTCCTGATCATGTTCTGCATTACAGGCACTCGGTATGTTGTGCACTATAGTGACATCTCCTGATCATGTTCTGCATTATAGGCACTCGGTATGTTGTGCTCTATAGTGACATCTCCTGATCATGTTCTGCATTACAGGCACTCGGTATTTTGGGCACTACAGTGACATCTCCTGGTCATGTTCTACATTACGGGCACTCGATATTTTGTGCACTATAGTGACATCCCGTGGTCACGTTCTGCATTACAGGCGCACAGTCTTTTGTGCACTATAGTGACATCTCCTGGTCGCGTTCTGCATTACAGGCGCACAGTATTTTGTGCACTATAGTGACATCTCCTGGTCGCGTTCTGCATTACAGGCGCACAGTATTTTGTGCACTATAGTGACATCTCCTGGTCGCGTTCTGCATTACAGGCGCACAGTATTTTGTGCACTATAGTGACATCTCCTGGTCGCGTTCTGCATTACAGGCGCGCACAGTATTTTGTGCACTATAGTGACATCTCGTGGTCACGTTCTGCATTACAGGCGCACAGTATTTTATCGACACATTTTTTTTTTTTCACAAGAAACTTCCTTTTCCCTCCTCCTGTGCTGTCCTCTGTCTTCACTGTTCTCTATTACAACCAGTGGCAGCTCCCCCTGCTGGTGTAATATCATACAGCTGAGCTTCAGAGTCAGGAGAAGAGGAGAGAGTCTGCAGCTACCATGAGGCACCACAACGACCCCTGCAATGTGCATCAGAACTGAAGTGACTGCCCCACCCCCCTGCACCCAGCTTTCCTTCATGAAGTAACTGCCCCACCCAGCTTTCCTTCATGAAGTAGCTGCCCCACCCCCCTGCACCCAGCTGTCCTTCATGAAGTAACTGCCTCCCCCCCCCTGCACCCAGCTTTCCTTCATGAAGTAATTGCCTCCCCCCCTGCACCCAGCTTTCCTTCATGAAGTAACTGCCTCCCCCCTGCACCCAGCTTTCCTTCATGAAGTAACTGCCCCCCCCTGCACCCAGCTTTCCTTCATGAAGTAACTGCCTCCCCCCCTGCACCCAGCTTTCCTTCATGAAGTAACTGCCTCCCCCCCTGCACCCAGCTTTCCTTCATGAAGTAAGTTTATGCTTAAAATGTGTATGTAATGTGCAAATGTTGTGTACATGTATAGACTGTGCTGTATGTTTATACACTTGTGTGTCTCTGTATGTGTAGGTGTGTATTTATACTCCAAGTGTTACCTAAACAGTGTAGCTTAAGTGCACCGGATGTACTTCTATTTAAAATTCATTACTTATTAGCAGCTGTATGCTACAGAGAAAATTATTTTCTTTTTGAATTTCTTTTTCTGTCTGACCACAGTGCTCTCTGCTGACACCTCTGTCCGTGTCAGGAACTGTCCAGAGTAGCACAGGTTTGCTATGGGGATTTTCTCCTGCTCTGGACAGTTCCTGATACGGGCATCAGGTATCAGCAGAGAGCACTGTGGACAAGACAAAAAAGAAATTCAAAAAGAAAAGAATTTCCTCTGTAGCATACAGCTGCTAATAAGTACTGAAAGGGTAAAGATTTTTTAATAGAAGTAATTAACAAATCTCAAAAATAGGAAAATAGAAAAAAAAAACTGCTCACCACCCTGTAGATATCTTTAGAGGAGAACCTTTAAATGTCCCATGGGAGGCACGGAAATGAACCAAGCCGCATGCTTGATGTGAATAGATCCAAAGAAAAAGAGTTGCAATTTCCAGCTCCCAAAAAAATGGAAAAATTTTAAATCCCCAAATTTATTTCACATAATTAAAATGAAATTATTGAAAAACACTAAGGTGAATTATAAAAGCATAGCAGAAACGCTGACGCGTTTCGAACCATATGGTTCTTAGTCATGGCACCCTTCACCACACCCAGGATATGCCAACCTTGTTGGTAGCTGCACTGGGATGTGCAGCACTGGAGAAGGCGGAGGTGTTTGCGGTTTCTGGCTGCTGCACTCTTGCCGGTATCGGACCCCAATGATGGTGACCGATGAGGAGCAGGAGGAGTATTGCAGTAAAAAAAAAATGGTTTGATGAGGCGCTGCACATAATTTTGGTCAGGAAAGAAAGACTCAAGCAGCACAGGACAATGAAAATGTTATTGGTGTATCAGGGACAACGCGTTTCGGCATATGCTAATGCCTTCCTCAGGTCCACTTACAGTTCCCAGATGCCGTGTGTGGTTGGTGCTGGAGTACTGGAAAGGAAATCCTGTTCGTATCCGTGCTGCCTCCCAGTCCCAGTCTGTCCTTTACATGTTTCCTCCATTTCTGATCTGTTCCCAGTTTTGTATTCAATATTTGCAATTAAAAGCCTGAAGGTGTGAACACAGCCTAAAACCGCTACTCCCAATCTGAATAGAAGCCAGCATGTCATTTCTTGCACCACATTCACCTCTGTTGGAATTATCAAGCTCCCGGCAACCTATGTGCTATGACGCTATGTTCACACGATGGAATTTCTGTGGTGTATTCCACACGGACATTCCGCTGCAGCAGAGTCCTATTGATTTCAATGGGATTCTGCTGCGCTGTGCACACGGCAGAATTACCATGGCAGATGTTCCTGCCATGGAAATCACGATTCCGGAATCCGGAGAAAGAATACACGTCTGTTCTTTCTGCTGAGTCCGCACGGAAATGCATTGCCGTCTATGAACGTAGCCTAAAAGGTATCTTGCAAACTACAACCCCCAGCATGGACAGTTGAAGACATGTTGAGGGCCAATTCTCTAAAGCAGTGGTCTCAAAACTGTGGACCTCCAGATCTTGCAAAACTACAACCCCCAGCATTACCTGACATCTGGATATGGGTTAGGGGCCAATGCTTTGAGGCAGTGGTGTCCAAACAGTAGCCCTCCAGATGTTGCAAAACTACAACACCCAGCATTTCCTGACAACAGAAGATGTGTTCGGGGCCAATGCTCTAAGGCAGTGGTCTCCAAACGGTGAACCTCCAAAACTACAAAACCCAGCATGCCCTGACAACAAAAGACACTTTGGGGGACAATTTTTAAAAGGCAGGTGGTTATTATATAGAACAGTGTTTTCCAAAAAGTGTGTCTCCAGCTGTTGCAAAACTACAACTCCCAGCAAATGGACCTCTAAATGTTGCAAAACTACAACTCCCAGAATGCCCTGAGAGCTGATGACAGGTTGGGGGTCCAATTTTCTAATTTTTTGTCACTGGTTTCCAAACCATGAAACTCCAGCTGTTGCAAAACTACAACTTCCAGCATGCCCAGACAGATAAAGACAGGTTGAGGGCCGATGCATTAAGGCAGTGGTCCCCAAACTGTGGACCTCCAGCGGTTGCAAAACTACAATTCCCAGCATGCCTGGACAGCGGAAGACAGGTTGGGGGCCAATTCTCTAAGGCAGTGGTTTCCAAACTGTGGACCTCCAGATGTTGCAATCAACAATCCCCAGCATGTCCGGACAACAGAAGACACGTCAAGGGACAATTCTTATAAAGCAGGTTGTTATTATACAGAACAGTGTTTTCCAAAAAGTGTGTCTCCAGCTGTTGCAAAACTACAATTCCGAGAATGCTTTGAGAGCTGATGACAGGTTGGGGTCAATGTTCTATGTCTCCAAACTATGGACTCTTCAGATGTTGCAAAACTACAACTCCCAGAATGCCCTGACAACTGAAGTTAGCTTGGGGGTCTAATTCTCTAACCCAGTGGTCTCCAAACTGTGGCCCTCCAGATGTTGGACAACTTCAACTCCCAGCCTGCCCAGGCAGGTTGAGGGTCAATGCTTGAAGGCAGTGGTCTCCAAACTGTGGCCCTCCAGCTCTTGCAAAACACTACAACTCCCAACATGCCCAGACAGGTTGAGGGTCGATGCTTGAAGGCAGTGGTCTCCAAACTGTGGCCCTCCAGTTGTTTCAAAACACTACAACTCCCATCATGCCCATACAGGTTGAGGTTCAATGCTTGCAGGCAGTGGTTTCCAAACTGTGGCCCTCCAGCTGTTGCCAAACACTACAACTCACAGCATGCCCAGACAGGTTTAGGGTCAATGCTTGAAGGCAGTGGTCTCCAAACTGTGGCCCTCCAGCTGTTGCAAAACACTACAACTCCCAGCATGCTCTGACAGCTGAAGACAGGTTGGGGGACCAGTGCTCTAAGGCAGTGGTCTGCAAACTGTGGACCTCCAGCTGTTGCAAAACTACAACTTCCAGCATGCCGGCATGCTTGGAGTTGTAGTTTTGAAACAGCTGAAGGTCTACAGATTGGAGACCACTGGTGTAAATTACAGATCATGCTGAAATATTCACGTTCTATATCAGTACTTCCCAAACAGCGTACCTCCAGCTGTTGCAAAACCACAACTCCCAGCATGCCCGGATAGCCGAAGGCTGTCCGGGCATGCTGGGAGTTGTGGTTTTGCAACAGCTGGAGGCACACTGTTTGGAAAACACTGTTGTTTATAATTGATACATTGTAGGAAAGCAATATCAACAAGTTTCAAAATGCTTTTAAAACAGGGCATGCTGCTGTCATGTTATGCTGGGACTTGTAGTTCCCTTCCAGGGTGCAGGCGGTGCTTTTATGGGCTACTAATATTTTAGGCATGTTGTTGTGTTGTGTTTTTTTTTTTTTTTTGCAGGCTGTATGCAGTCACTCAAGGCTTTCCCTGCTGCAGACCAAGACCTAGACAGAGTGCATTGTGGGTAATTCATGCTAATAGGAGGCCGCGCCCACTGCTGCTTGTACACAGCCCAGGCTCAGCCTGCCGCACGCTGCCGGGGCTCTGCTTTTGTCTGATGTCATGTAATCCCTTTTGCATACGATTACCCAGAATGCACCGCTGCTTCCCTTGCAGTGAAAAGGTTCGTGTGAAGAACACTAGTGTGCAAGAAGCTCGCTGCCTTCCTGTGTGTCTAATGCTCGTGTCATTTGTATCCAGGCACCATGGCTATCAGGGACTTAGATGCAGAGAAAGACAAGATTCAGAGAGAAATCGAAGCACTTGAGAGAAGTTTGGGTCCAGACGTGTCCTCGATCGACGTGATCCTATCTGGCAGTAGCGAGGGGTCCGATGACGGTAGGTGCACACTATACTGTATAGTTTTTTTCGGTAGCTTTACTGTCAAAATAAATTAAATAAATAAAGTAATTAAAAAAAAAAAAAAAAAAAAACTTTCTTTACAAGTGGTGTTGCAAAAAACAGATTTTAGTTGGCGCAATTTTTTAAACGGTATCAGACGAATTCAAAGAAATATAAGAATTCCTATAGTTTGCAAATTACGGGGTTAACTTCTTCTTCTTTCCTTCATTTGCTAGCATAGAAATAAAGAGTTATGTTTACTAAGGTTATGTTCACACGGACGGACATGCCGCAAATGTTCTGCCGGTGCTTGGAACGCTCGCAAATGCGGCATCTCCATGGCAATGCATTTACATGCGGACTCCACCAAAGGAATTGACAAGTTTCATTCTTTCGGCGCAGACCGGAATCAGATTTTTTTTTTCCGCGACGGAAACATCTGCCGCCAGAATCCCACTGTGTGAATAGTGCAGCAGAATCTTATTTAGGGTGCATTCACACGCTATTTGTTTTTTGCGGGTTTTCCGCTGCGTATTTGAAAGGGTGCGGGCTGTCCGCAGCAGATTTTCCACAGAGGAATTTACGCTGCGGAAAATCCGCCGCAAGCCCCATTGAAGTCAGTAGGGACTGTGGCGGATTTTCCGCATCGTAAATTCTTCTGCGCAAAATCTGCTAACGACAGCTGAGAAGAGCCCGCCCACTTTTAAATACGCAGCGGAAAACCCGCAAGAACAAATAGCGTGTGAACGCACCCTAAGGCTGCATTCACACCACGTTTTTGCAATACAGTTCCCGTATCAGGTTTTTGATGGAAAAATGGATTCCTCAAAACCGGACTAAACTGTATCAAAACGTGTGTACAAATTTTAACCCGTATACGGTTTGAAAAATGATGTCCGGTTGCATCCGTTTTTTTAAGAAAAAAAAGTATACGTTTTTAACTTTTCACTCCATTATGAATAAAGTTTCACTTGTTTGATTGAAATTCCAAGAAAAAAAAACTGTGCAAAGTCAAAAACCATATGGTGAAAACCGGATGGAACCGTACACGCACATACAGTTCCCATTGACTCCTATGTTAAAAAAAAAACAAAAAAAAATCGTATACGGTTTTTCACCCGGACCAAAAACCGTGGTAGGCTACGGTTTTGGGTACGGGAAAGAAAAACAGACAAAACCGTACAAGAAGCAAAACGGATGCATCGTTTGGCATACGGTTTTCAATATGGTTCCGTACGGTTTTCTTACTGTTTCCAGGCAGATTTTTTTTTTCCACCAGATTCCGCTCGGAAATTACATTTTGTGAACATGGCCTATGGGTGCATTCACATTATGGTTTGCGCAAAAGATTAGGGGTATAAAAATCAACAATATTATCAAAAGTCGTATACAATGAATATACGGTTTGGAAATAATAGACCCTTTTTTTTCTGCCCAAAAAAACATGCCAAATCGGATAGACTTTTTTTTTTTTTTTTTTTTTTTTTAAGTACGGTTTCTGTCTATGAAAATGTGGTCCTGTATGGTTTTATAATATTAAAGTGTATATGGTAGCCGTATACATAAACAGTGGTGTGCACACGAATAATTAGATAGGCCATAGTTTGTTATTCTTGGTACATAAGGGGAGGTTCATCTATATAGCATCAGATCGCTTTTTTATTTTTTTTAATGTTCTTTGAAAAATTTAAAGATAGAATCTGGTTGCTGTTAGAGATGAGCGAACTTACAGTAAATTCGATTCGTCACAAACTTCTCGGCTCGGCAGTTGATGACCTATCCTGCATAAATTAGTTCAGCTTTCAGGTGCTCAGGTGGGCTGGAAAAGGTGGATACATTCCTAGGAAAGCCCACGGGAGCACCTGAAAGCTGAACTAATTTAGGCAGGATAAGTCATCAACTGCCGAGCCGAGAAGTTTGTGACGAATCGAATTTACTGTAAGTTAGCTCATCTCTAGTTGCTGTGGGCAACTGCTGCTCTGTTCCTCTATACAGGGTTAGATACAGTTCCCCCTTAGGGCTCATCCACATTATGAAACATCTTAGCGGAACATCCGATGAGGGAATTGATTTTCAGAAAAGTCAGTTGGATTTCAGGGGTTAATTTCAGCAGCAAATTCCGCACAACATTAGCGGCAACTCTGGACAGCACGGAACCACTGAGGAAATTCTGTGAGATGCACATATCCTTAGAGCAATGTTTCCCAACCAGGGTGCCTCCAGCTGTTGCAGAACTACAACTCCCAGCATGCCCGGACAGCCATTGGCTGTCCGGGCATGCTGGGAGTTGTAGTTTTGCAACAGCTGGAAGCACCCTAGTTAGGAAACACTGCCCTAGATAGCTGTCATCCAAGTGCTCGCCCAGCTAACAGATCTTCTCTTGCCAGGTCTTGCCAAAATTGGTGCATATGACCAACCTTAATCTAATATGTATAGGCACCAATAAAGAAGTCCATCCCAGGACGGTCAGCTGTCAGCAGGATGTGTATTAAAGGGGTACTCCGGTGGAAATGTATTTAGTTATTTTTTTTTTTTTTTTTAAAT
The DNA here is from genome assembly GCF_029499605.1 of Hyla sarda. Lineage (NCBI taxonomy): Eukaryota > Metazoa > Chordata > Amphibia > Anura > Hylidae > Hyla > Hyla sarda. The sequence continues at coordinate 23,724,715 of NC_079197.1, forward strand.
CAACTGGTGCCAGAAAGTTAAACAGATTTGTAAATTACTTGTATTAAAAAAATCTTTACCCTTCCAGTACTTATTAGCAGCTGTATGCTACAGAGGAACTTATTTTCTTTTTGAATTTATTTTTTGTCTTGTCCACAGTGCTCTCTGCTGACACCTGATGCCCGTATCGGGAACCGCCCAGGGCAGCAGAAAATCCCCATAGCAAACCTATGCTACTCTGGACAGTTCCTGACACGGACAGAGGTGTCGGCAGAGAGCACTGTGGACAAGACAAAAAAAGAAATTTAAAAAGAATAGAATTTCCTCTGTAGCATACAGCTGCTAATATGTACTGGAAGGATTAAGATTTTTAAATAGAAGTAAGTTATAAATCTATTTAACTTTCTGGCACCAGTTCATTAAAAAAAAAAAAAAAGTTTTCCACCGGAGTGCCCCTTTAATGGTCTATTCACACGTACAGTATTCTGCGCAGATTTGATGTGCAAGATTTTCTGCTGCAGATTTCAATGTAAACAGAATGACTGAACACAGCTTGAAATCCTGCGCATCAAATCTGCGCAGGATACTGTACGTGTGAATAGACCTTAAAGGAATACTCCGCCCCTAGACATCTTATCCCCTATCCAAAGGATAGGGGATAAGATGTCAGATCGCCGGGGTCCCGCTGCTGGGGACCCCGGGGATTGCTGCTGCAGCACCCCGCTATCATTACTGCGCAGCGAGTTCGCTCTGTGCGTAATGACAGGCGATACAGGGGCCGGAGCATCGTTACGTCACGGCTCCGCCCCTTGTGACGTCAAGGCCCGCCCCGTCAATACAAGTCTATGGGAGGGGGCGTGGCGGTCATCACGCCCCCTGCCATAGACCTGCATTAAGGGGTTGGGCTGTGATGTCATGAGGGGCGGAGCCATGACGTCACTCGGCTCCGGCCCCTGTATCGCCCGTCATTACGCACAGAGCGAACTCGCTCTGCGCAGTAATGATAGCACGGTGCCGCAGATGCGATCCCCGTGGTCCCCAGCAGCGGGACCGCAGCGATCTAACATCTTATCCCCTATCCTTTGGATAGGGGATAAGATGCCAGGGGCGGAGTATCCCTTTAAAGGATGTGATGCTGTTTTATGATGTGCTCCCACATAACAATTTTCTTTTCTTATCCATAGATGACGCTGATAGTGAAGACCCATTGGGGGAAGACCTTGAAGCTGTAAGCATGCACTGGGGGATTGATGTATAAGAGTTGAAGAATTGACCTGGTTGTGTATGTTAAAGGGGTATCCTGCATTGTAAAATTGATTGACAATCATTATTAGGTGGGTGGGTGTCTGATTCCTGGCCTCCCTGCACAGTACACACAGGTGTAAGGTACTGTCTGCAGCACAGTAGAGTTCACTTGAATGGGACAGCACTGCGTTTTTTTGCATTGTTGCTACTGATACAGTGATCCCTCAACTTAAAATGGCCCTTACTATACAATGCTATGGACAGTCCAGATCTGTAATACCTGTCAATGGCTGAAAGATCTGACCAATCATAATGGGCTAATGGTAAAACCCCTGTATTACTGAAGTGCATGCACTGACTGGTGTCTGGTAGCGCCTCCTACACTACCGGGAGGTATTACATGTTCTGTACTCTACCTGTTCCAGGGTTAGCTGCTCCATTGGACACCAGGTGAAGGCGGCTTCATGTTACTTTTTTAGGACACTGGGGAAGATTTATCAAAACCTGTGCAAAGGAAAAGTTGCTGAGTTGCCCATAGCAACCAATCCGATTGCTTCTTTTACTTTGCAGAGGCCTTGTTAAAAATGAAAGAAGCGACCTGATTGGTTGCTATGGGCAACTCAGCAACTTTTTCTCCGGACAGGTTTTTGATAAATCTCCCTCACTGGCCCTCATTTACTATTGTAAACCCGGCATGTTTTGTCGGGTTGTGCGCCAGAATTGAAAAACCCCCGATTAACTCTACATTTTGCTAAGAAAACCCGGCGTGGCCATCTGGGAAAGGGGGCATGGTCCCCGAAAAGGGGCGCGTTCCTGACATTTTCACAAAAACACAACATATTTACTAAGGTTTCCACATAAAATGTGGTGGATTTGAGCTGAGGAAAACCCGACAGATCAGAGCATGTGTAAAAAAAATGTAGGGAAACCTTAGTAAATACCGGGGAAAATAAATTGTAGGGAATTAAAACCCACAAAGAAACCTACACAACACTCTTAGTAAATCAGGGCCATTGCGTGTACTGTACAAGACCCTGAAGAAGCTTCTGTCCTCTACATAGACAGTGATTACAGCTCCCAGCAGATCTTTCTTACTTTTATATGGAAGGATTTGCTTTATCTATATTAGTTATCTACTTATTTTTCTTTATTCCTGACTTTTTCCTATTTTTGGATGACCTTTTGGGGGCTTCACAACCAATTACCAGGTTTCCATAGAGTTATGGTCTCAACATACAATAGTTTCTACATGCAATGGTTTCAACATACAATGGTCTTCCTGGAACCAATTAATATTGCATCTTGAGGGACCCCTGAAGTACTGTGATGCCTAGGCCAAGAAGGGTTAAACATTGAGGCTGCAGTAGGGGTGGGCTTGGAGTTGGATGTCATTTTGATTAAATATTGATCCCGAGGATAGGCCAATTACTGTATAAGGCCCTGGATGATACTTTAAAAAAAGTTTTTGCTAAACTACCAACTATCGATAATGTATATGAGTTATTTTATTTCTTCAATTTTAGGATGAAATTGTCTTGGAAGATGGAGGGAACAGAGCTGAGCTGTGCTTGCAGATGAACCTTGTCTATCAGGCAGTTATACAAGAGAAGCTTCAAGAATTGGAACTTCTTCTGTCTCAGAATAAAGTACAACAGGTGTGTTGGGGGGGGGGTGCGGAGGTGTTTAAAGAAGAATTATGTAGGGCAGTTGTCTTCAAACTGCGGACCTCCAGATGTTGCAAAACTACAATTCCCAGCATGCCCGGACAGCCATCGGCTGTCCGGGCATGCTGGGAGTTGTAGTTTTGCAACATCTGGAGGTCCGCAGTTTGAAGACCACTGATGTAGAGGTTCTTCTGTATGCCTTGTGCTTACCTGTTTTAGCTGATGTGGCAGGCAGGAGTTTTCAACCATTCCTGTTTGCAAATCTACAAGTGAAATGACTTGGTAATGCTGCCTACATTTCTCCTGCATACTCTGGCTGTCCAGAGAGAGGTTGTGGTGTTTGATCATTGCACCTGTTGATCTAATAAGACTGCTAGTTCTGGAAGTCACTTAGATGAACTCATTCACATTACATGCAATTTTTACTTGTCTCCTTATTCATAGTGCATTGTTAAAGGAAATTTTGCCATCAGGTGAAATTCATATGACTTTTTTTTAAGTTTCCACTCTCTCTTGTTCCAAAATTCCTGTAAAAAGCATGTGTTTTTAACATGACTTGCACAATTGAGGTAAAATTGCACCTTTTCTGCAACAAATTTGTGAAAATCCTGGCAAAAAAATGCAGCAAAAAAACGCAATGTGTGAATACTCAGGATAGGTGTATAACTACTATATATCCTGGTCCCATAGAGATAGAAGAGGGATCTGGTAGGTGATGATGTCATCATGTAGTTCACAGGAAGTCAGAACCCAGAACTGACATCCTGTTCTGACACATTAAAGGGGTATTCCAGGAATAAACTTTAAAAAAAAAAAAAAATCTTAATCCTTTCAGTACTTATGAGCTTCTGAAGTTAAGGTTGTTCTTTTCTGTCTAAGTGCTCTCTGATGACACGTGTCTCGGGAAACGCCCAGTTTAGAAGAGGTTTGCTATGGGGATTTGCTTCTAAACTGGGCGTTTCCCGAGACACGTGTCATCAGAGAGGACTTAGACAGAAAAGAACAACCTTAACTTCAGAAGCTCATAAGTACTGAAAGGATTAAGATTTTTTAATAGAAGTAATTGTCAGGATTCGGCAGGCTGGAGGTGGATCCTCTGTGTCAGAGAGGGATTGGCATGGACCATCCCGGGCGGACCGGTTCTAAGTTGCTACTGGTATTCACCAGAGCCCGCCGCAAAGCGGGATGGTCTTGCAGCAGCGGTAGCAACCAGGTCGTATCCACCGGCAACGGCTCAACCTCTCTGACTGCTGAGATAGGCGCGGTACAAGGTATTAGGCAAGAGCAAGGTCGGACGTAGCAGAAGGTCAGGGCAGGCAGCAAGGATCGTAGTCAGGGGCAACGGCAAGAGGTCTGGAACACTGGCTTGGGACATACAAGGGAACGCTTTCACTGGCACAATGGCAACAAGATCCGGCAATAGGGAAGTGCACAGGTGAACACACTAATTAGAACCAGGTGCCAATCAGTGGTGCACCAGCCCTTTAAATCGCAGAGAGCCGGCGTGCGCGCGCCCTAGGGAGCGCCGGGACAGAACAGACGGGGAACGAGTCTGGTAAGTGGGCCGGGATGCGATTCGCGAGCGGGCGCGTCCTGCATCGCGGATTGCATCCTGGCTAGGGACATTATCGCAGCGCTCCCGGTCAGCGGGTCTGACCGGGGCGCTGCGAACAGGAAAATGCTGCGAGCGCTCCGGGGAGGAGCGGGGACCCGGAGCGCTCGGCGTAACAGTAATTTACAAATCTGTTTAACTTTCTGGAGCCAGTTGAGATATATATAAAAAAGTTTTTTCCTGGAATACCCCTTTAAGCACTGCAAGGTTTGAAGAGTCAGACTGGTGATCACATGACCAAGTTACACTAATGAAGCACATGTATGCAGCTGTAATGGAACAAAACAAATAGCACTGTAAGACTATTAGTGATTAGTGAGTGTGCAAGATGTGGGCTTCTTTTAATTCTACCAATGTATGGATCTACAGATGGTGAAGTGACTTTCATGATTCTGGTATTTTTAGGAAGAATTGCTCTGGGAACTTGCTGGACGGAGAACTGAACGTGCTGGAATCCCAAAACTCTATCCAAAAAACCTGTCCATTGGCCATTTCGTCAAACCATATTTTAAAGATAAAGTCACCGGAGTGGTAAGTGTTTTTCAGAATGTAGCAGTTAAAGAATAATTTAAAAAAGATGTAAAAAGATTCCTCAATTGGATGAAATAGTAATTAAAAAAAATAAAATGTATTACACGTGTATCGGGTGGTGGGTGGCCGTAACGTCACATCCACGCTCTTCGTGCTGTCATGCCATAGCCCCTCAATGCAAGTCTATGGGAGGGGGCGTGGCAGTCACCGCCCACTCCCATAGACTTGCATTGAAGGGAAGTGAGGTGATGGCAAGAGGGGGCATGGCCGTGACATCACAACCCCCTGCTGTCTGTACCCAGCGTTCTAAATGACGGCGGGACCCCCGCGATCAGACATCTTATCCCTTATCTTTTGGATAGGGAATAGGATGTCTAGGGGCGAAGTACCCCTTTAAGGGGTTAAGAATGCCTTTGGCTGTCTGAGTATGCTGGGAGTTGGAGTTTAACAACAGCTGGAGACACTGGAGTATAGTGTACGGGGACCTTAAAACACATGATGTGTGATATATGCGCCAAAGTTAAGAAAATGCGCATTGATAAATCTTCTCCATCGTATCAGTTGTTTCCTGGAGTTTTCTTTTTAAAAGAACTTTGACTTCCTGTCACTGTCGAAATAAAGGTCTGAATTTAGTGAAAGAATTGATAATTTTATATTCTTTCTTCACAGGGGCCTCCAGCCAATCCGGAGATGATAGAGAGGTCTTCTCATATTGTTAAAACCTTTAAAGAATTATGCAGAAGAAGATGTGAGTTGTTTTCTCTCATTTTTTCTACAAACCTGGATGATGGGGATTCTAGTTTACCTTTCTGCTCATTAGTGACTACAATGTCATTGACCTGACCTGTCTATGCATTACATGCTTGGCCATTTATACGAATAGCTGCCATGTAATGTTCAAATACAGACCACTGCCAAGGGAATGTATCGTCAAATACTAGGGTTGGGCCCTTAAATAGGCACAGTCAGATTAAAATACTTTTTATACATTGTAAATCTTGGCAAAACATTAACCTTTCTAATATACTTCATAAGAAAATTTCCTGTTTATAAAAATCATGGCTTATAAAATCATGGCTTTGTCCAAGCTGAAGCACAGGCATGGACAAAGTCCAGTAAGTGAGGGTAGGCTAGCACTCCTCTGTGCTTTCTTCTGTCTTATAGGACTCCTCTGTGCTCTCTCCTGTCTGATAGCACTCCTCTGTGTGCTCTCTCCTGTCTGATAGCACTCCTCTGTGTGCTCTCTCCTGTCTGATAGCACTCCTCTGTGTGCTCTCTCCTGTCTGATAGCACTCCTCTGTGTGCTCTCTCCTGTCTGATAGCACTCCTCTGTGTGCTCTCTCCTGTCTGATAGCACTCCTCTGTGTGCTCTCTCCTGTCTGATAGCACTCCTCTGTGTGCTCTCTCCTGTCTGATAGCACTCCTCTGTGTGCTCTCTCCTGTCTGATAGCACTCCTCTGTGTGCTCTCTCCTGTCTGATAGCACTCCTCTGTGTGCTCTCTCCTGTCTGATAGCACTCCTCTGTGTGCTCTCTCCTGTCTGATAGCACTCCTCTGTGTGCTCTCTCCTGTCTGATAGCACTCCTCTGTGTGCTCTCTCCTGTCTGATAGCACTCCTCTGTGTGCTCTCTCCTGTCTGATAGCACTCCTCTGTGTGCTCTCTCCTGTCTGATAGCACTCCTCTGTGTGCTCTCTCCTGTCTGATAGCACTCCTCTGTGTGCTCTCTCCTGTCTGATAAGCACTCCTCTGTGTGCTCTCTCCTGTCTGATAAGCACTCCTCTGTGCTTTCTGATAAGACTCCTCTGTGCTCTCTCCTATCATATCAGACAGAGGAGTGCTAGCCCACACTCACTAACTGGACTTTGTACATGCCTGTGCTTCAGCTTGGACAAAGCCATGATTTTTTAAGCCATGATTTCAATAAAAAGGAAATAAAATTTTCTAATGAAGTATATTAGAAAGGTTCATGTTTTGCCAAGATGGACAATATATAAATGTTTTTGAATCTAACAGTGCCTATTTAATCTAATTCAATTAATTCACCCGTTCAAGTGTACATGATTCTGGATTTGCATAATAAAGTTCCCTTAATGTGGATTTTGTTGTGGATTAGCTGTGGAAATGCTGTGGATTTTACCTTCCCCTTCTGATTTCATTGTGTCTTCCTGGCTGTTTCCTCAGGTACAGTGGTAGAATACAGCTGCACACATACAAGCCACATACCACAAATACCATGAGTTTGTTCTCTGGTAGTGCCCACCCAAATGACTACTTGCCACTGTAAATATTGTATCAACCAGGTCATTATTTTATCCCACTATCTAATAGTCCTATATGTCCCATTGCTCTACTTTGATAAATTCTTCAGGATCATTTTTTCGGTATAACATAGGGTGCTGATTTTGGAGGTGGTTTGGGATTTTTATGTGTGTTACACTTATTTATTGTGGGTATTTTGCACACAACTAAGGTCTCTGCCTTTTTTTATGTCTATAATTTGTTTATATAGTATATTATCACTATTGGCCGCGTGGCAATGGATTAGTTGCACTTGGCACTTTATATGAATATCAAGGTTTCCTGTTGATCCTTTAATTCCTTTTTTCATACTTGTGATCTGGCTTTGATATAGGGGATTGCATAATATATATATATATATATATATATATATATATATATAAAACTATCTTTTTCACCCAGTATATCAATTTGTGTGAGTCAGGGGGTAGAGATAGGATCACATTCCTATGCTCTAGGTCAGTGGTCTTCAACCTGCGGACCTCCAGATGTTGCAAAACTACAACTCCCAGCATGCCTGGACAGCCGTTGGCTGTCCGGGCATGCTGGGAGTTGTAGTTTTGCAACATCTGGAGGTCTGCAGGTTGAAGACCACTTCTCTAGGTATTCGTATGCATGTTTTTAAGTGTTTTTAATGGTGTTTGTACTCCCCTTTTTTTTTTCTAAATAAAAATAAAAATAAAATCCATTTAGTTGCATATACAGAGGCGTTGGAGTGCATTGTCTTGGTTGCCAGTAGAGATGAGCGAACTTACAGTAAATTCGATTCGTCACGAACTTTTCGGCTCGGCAGTTAATGACTTTTCCTGCATAAATTAGTTCAGCTTTCCGGTGCTCCGGTGGGCTGGAAAAGGTGGATACAGTCCTAGGAGACTCTTTCCTAGGAATGTATCCACCTTTTCCAGCCCACCGGAGCACCTGAAGGCTGAACTAATTTACGCAGGAAAAGTCATCAACTGCCGAGCCGAGAAGTTCGTGACAAATCGAATTTACTGTAAGTTCGCTCATCTCTAGTTGCCAGCTTTTTTTTCTTTTTCTTTGTATTATTCATAATTTGGCAACCATATTTGCACCCACAGTGAACATAGTAGCGGTGCCCATAATTTTCTGCTCTATCCACATTCCCTCTTTCTGTCATGATCCCTGACTTCTGTACTGTGCTTTTTTTTTTATTGTTTCAACTCTGCTTAGCAGCCTAGGAACTCACACTGTGGTACCCCAAAAGGCAGGGATAAAAGGTGTCCGTCAGTTTGGGCCACACTTATCCCTGCCTAACAAGAAATTAGCCCTCCTAAAGTCTAAAGCCTGAAGTCTGCACTAGCTCTTGTATACTCTTTGCTTGCTTGTTTAATCCTGTGTATTCTGACATCGGCTTACATGCCATGCATGCTTAGCCAAGTAAGCTCCTTTTTTTTTATTTTTTTTTAATCGGGTTATTTTTAATTGACCTAAACAGCTTAAAAAATTTAAAGGGGTATTCCAGGAATTTTCTTTTATTTGACTATGCTACAGGGGCTGTAAAGTTAGTGTAGTTCATAATATAGTGTCTGTACCTGTGTGTGACGGTTTTCCCACAATTCTTCTGTGATTTTCACCCCAATATTTATTTTTAACAGCATACAAAATGACTGTTGTCTTAAATTTTTCCCAGCTTGCAGTGCGGCCGAGACCTGACTCACTAGGCAGCTGATGACAGGGAGCCTGTCTGCTTCAATGGGTGGAGGGATCGCTTGGTGGGAGAGGGATCAATGTGCAACAGCTGTAGGCACCCTGATTGAAAACCACAAGTCTTTTGAATGGATGCAGCTCATTTATAGTTCAATAGGTGGGGTGGCTGATGTGTGGGAGGGAGGATGATGGAATTGTGGGATTTGTAGTCCAAAAAAAGAAAAGTCAAACAGGAAATACCAGTTCACAAATAGCCACAATGTTATGGTAATCTCACAACATAGTCATTTAGCCCCAATACAAGTGCAGATCCTTCCTAAACATGTCCATTACTGCCTGCCCGGTACGTACTAAAGTCACCTTATGGTGGATAACCCCTTTAAGTATAGACACATTCAAGCAGACCCGAGAACATGAACAATAACTCAAGCTTGATTCGGTCTCTTCCCAATGAGGATGCACATTTAAGTGAGGAGTTGAGAATAAAGGCCCCCATGCACATTAGACTTGTGTCAGCTGACGCAACAGGATTTCGGTGGGACCTGCCAACAACCCAATGGTCCTCATTTACTATTGCAAACCCGACATGTTTTGTCGGGTTGTGCGCCAGATTCTGGTGCATTGCGCCAGAAATTCTGTCTGCGCCAGAATTGAAAACCCGACCAACTCTCCATTTTACTAAGAGAACCCCAAAAAGGGGCAGGCAGTCAAGAAAAGGGGGAGTGGCCACAGAAAAGGGGCGTGTTCCCAACATTTTCACAAAAACCTAACATATTTACTAAGATTTCCACTGAAAATGTGGTAGATTTCAGCTGAGGGAAAACCCTACAGATAAGAGCATGTGGGGAAAAAAATGTAGGGAATTAAAACCCACAAAGAAACCTACACAACACTCTTAGTAAATCAGGGACAATGGGGGAGATTTATCAAAACCTGTGCAGAGGAAGAGTGGTGCAGTTGCCCATAGCAACCAATCAGATTGCTTCTTTCATTTTCCACAGGCCTCTTTAGAGGCCTGTGGAAAATGAAAGAAGCAATCTGATTGGTTGCTATGGGCAACTGCACCACTCTTCCTCTGCACAGGTTTTGATAAATCTCCCCCAATGTGTATTGAGTCCTCCTGACTCCCCCCTGACAGATAATGTTGGGGAGGGAGAGATCTGCCAGCAGTTTATCCCTCTTTTCTCCGTTCCGATCTCAAGCCAATCATTCATGTGTATGGACGGATCATTTGGATAACAGCTATGTATGGCCAGCTTCAGTTGCTGCCAGACCTTTTTGGCTGCTGCTTTTCTCCCTTGGAATCAAAAACATTTGGCATGTTGAAATCTGAAATGTCTTATCCATCTTTCCCCAAATGCGCCATCGGATTCTGTCAGAACAGGCATGTTGACCGAGTGCTACAATGATATTAAAGTTAATGAAATTAAACCCTTCTCTAATTTTTGTCCATCTCTCTGGTATACAGGGAGGACTAAAGATAATGATGATTTAAAAAATGCAGTTTTGAGTGACTCTCTGCAGAGGATGCTTCAACCCAAATTACTCAAGTAAGTTGTTAAATCCATCCCCAATGTGACATTCTGAACAATGTGTCTTCCCTACATAGTCTACAAATACTATCTCCTTACGGCCAGTTAGGGAGTGTATACGTGTTTTTCCTTTCTGGATGGTCAACGTGACCAGCGCTAAATCGTGAACATGCGAGGCTGTCAGGATTTGCCACAGCAGCGGGCACCTGTGTATTAGGTTGTTGTGTTGGCTATTTTTCCTTTTGTCAGGATTTACTACCTTTTTGTGAAATTCACATTGATCAAGTTCAAGAATTTTGCTATAAAAAGTTTTTTTTTATACTTCTACATAACTGTGACTTATTTACAGGATGGAATATCTGCAGCAGAAGAGGGACATTACCAAAAGTGATATTGACAAAAAAAATCTTACAAAGCAGATCGAAGAGATGGAGCAAGAAATAGAGGATATCAAGTAAGTCCATATTTTTGTCCACATTTCGTTTAAAAACTACTCAATAATATATTTATCTCACTTTAACTCTTTACATTGGTAACTTTTAATCACATCACCTAAAATATTTACAGCTCATCCCACAAGAAAGCAAGGCCTTGCATGGCAATATAGATTTATAATGGTGAATTCAGCTTGGCTCGTCATGATACCCGTCCCCTGCTCAAAGGGAAATGTGTGGCTGACCGCAACGTTAAGTCTGTGTCCAGCTTTCTAGTAAATAGGGCTGAGCTGCAATATCAGACACGGCCAATAGATAGGAGTGGCGCTTTTTTATTCGCAAACAAGCCTAGAACTATTGCTGACTTCTTACATGGTGTCTTGAAAGGATAGACATGGATGTATGTAAGATTGTATGTGATTAGATGTAAAAATAAATTTCACTGCTATATATAATATATATATTTATTTTTATTATTATTTTATTTTTATTATTTTTTATTTTTATTTTATTTTTATTATTATTTTATTATTAATTTTTTATTTTTTATTTTTTTATTTTCAGCCAACTTCCAGAGGAAACATTGTTGGGGCAAAGAACTAGTGATCATGACTGGGACAAGATTTCTAATGTCAATGTAAGTTGGGTTGTAGGTCCTTTTGTCAGAGGAAAACTATTTAGTACTCAACTGAGTCCTCTAACTCTAATAAACAGGGGGCCTAGTGTGCAGGAAGCTTTATTGTACCATGATGCTCCATCAGATGCTGTATATCAGAGAAATAAGTCTGAAGAGTAACTCTGTAATAGGGCATGTAATGGAGCACTTATACAATCACCTTTTTTATTTCTCAGCCAAGTGTCATGGAGGCGGGGCTAGGCTGGTGACATGCCAAAGCCTGGCACACCTCCTTACTTACACTCCCCTCCCAGTACCTTCCAAACGGGGCAGCAATTAGCCGAAAATGTACGAATACTTATCTTTTGTATCTTTTGTGCAGCCAGTAAAGTCGTCATTATTGGCCACATGTCTTTCTGAGCAGCTGATAATAATGAATGTAAATGGCGGCATAATGTAAAGGCTCAGCAAACGGGCGCGATCACCTATATCGGTTTTCATTTCCTGCCTCCCTTCAGCTCCATCTAGAAGGGTCCTTACAGACATTTTGTACTGTGGTTAAGCCTTATTTACATAACCGGAAGGTTTGCATATCCCTGCGGCCTTACTTTACAGCGTTCATAGACTGTTCCATAACAAACGTAGGAATGGAAATGTTTCTCATAATAATTTGTCATTCTAAAATTTCTCCTCTCAGTTTGAAGGCGTTCACAGTGCGGATAGAATTAGTAAGATTTGGATGAATCATCTGCATCCAAACATCAACAATGAGCCTTGGAAAGAAGATGAAATAAAAAAACTACAAGAAATTGCGGAAGAACACAACTTTGTCCATTGGGAACTAATAGCCGAGGATCTAGGGGTGAGTGTTTCTTACTTATTATGACACAAATAAACCATGATCCTAGTTCATTGATAAATAACAGGACAATATTGGGTCTGATCTCCAGGGCCCCTGTGAAGAGGCAGTAGTCCTTGTATTGTGCTGATTTTCCTTTTGTTGCTGTGTTCTGTTCCCCTTTAACCCCTTAACGACGCAGGACGTAAATGTACGTCCTGGTGATGTGGTACTTAACGCACCAGGACGTACATTTACGTCCTGAGCATAACCGCCGGCATCAGAGCGATGCCGGCATCATGCGCGGCAGGTCCCGGCTGGGGATCGCAGCCAGGGACCCGCCGGTAATGTCGGACACCCGCGATCCCGCGGATGTCCGCCATTAACCCCTCAGATGCCGTGATCAATACAGATCACGGCATCTGCAGCATCGCGGTCACTTAACAGGATGATCGGATCGCCCGCAGCGAAAAAATAAAGTAAAAAAAAGTGTGAAAAACCCCCTCCCCCAATAAAAACGTAAATTGTCCCATTTTCCCTATTTTACCCCCAAAAAGTGTAAAAAAAAATAAATAAATAAATAAATAAATAAATAAAAAAAATATATATTATTTTATATACATATTTGGTATCGCCGCGTGCGTAAATATCCGAACTATTAAAATGAAATGTAAATGATCCCGTACGGTGAACTTCGTCAACGTAAAAAAAAAGTCCAAAATAGCTGCTTTTTTATAACATTTTATTCCAAAAAAAATTAATAAAAAATGTAATAAAAGTTTTGTATTAGCAAATATGGTATTAATAAAAAGTACAGATCACGGAGCAAAAATTAAGCCCTCATACCACCACTTATACAGAAAAATGAAAAAGTTATAGGTCTTCAAAATAGGGGGATTTTAAACGTACTAATTTGGTTAAAAAGTTTGCAAAGCACAACAGTAATAGAAAAGTGTATAATCATGGGTATCATTTTAATCGTATTGACCCAGAAAATAAAAAACACGTAATTTTTACCATAAATTGTACGGCGTGAAAACAAAACCTTCCAAAATTTTCAAAATTGCGGATTTCTTTTAAATTTCCCCACACACATAGTATTTTTTTTGGTTGCACCATACATTTTATGGTAAAGTGAGTGATGGCATTACAACGGACAACTGGTCGCACAAAAACAAGCCCTCATACTAGTCTGTGGATGTAAATATAAAAGAGTTATGATTTTTTGAAGGGGAGGAGGAAAAAACGAAAACATAAAATTGTCTTAGTCCTTAAGGTCCAAATGGGCTGAGTCCTTAAGGGGTTAAATACCTTATTGGCAAAAATTCATGAATTAAAGTAAAAGAATAATAATCTATTTAGATGTCAGTTATGTGGACAACGTTGCAAGTTTTTTAATGGTGCTTTATGTTTCACTCCTTATAGACAAACAGAACAGCCTTCCAATGTCTCCAGCAGTTCCAGCTCAACAAAAAAGGTTTCAGGAGGAAAGAGTTCACCAAGGAAGAAGATGAGATGCTGATTCATTTTGTCCAGCGAATGAGAGTGGGGATGCACATACCTTACCGCAAAAGTGAGTCCCTATTCCCATAGATACATATCATTTTTTTTTTTAATAAGAAGTATAGTACAACACTCATTGTGCAACCTCTGGGAAGCATGACGTTGGTATATTTTGTCTATTATCACCAATGAAATGAGTGGAAATCTAACCTATTGGGATTGGCCTATGGTGGTCTCCTGACATATTGGATTTCTACCGCCTGATACTTTGGTTTTCTGGGGAGTCAAGCAGTGATTCCTTTCTGTTCTTCCCATTCAGAACACATGCATGCTCAGCTGAGGTGACTAGGCATGTGTATTGTGAACGGGAGAGACTGCTTTCAGTTGGATGAGCATTGGACTGACAACTATCTTATGAGCAGAAATTCCAGGATTCATTTAAACTAACGTTTTCTAATGCAAACATGCACATTGGTGTGAGAATCTACAGATGTTTGGCAAGCTTGGAGAAAGGGGTTAACCGTAAAAGGCTTGAGGCTTTAAAGGGGTACTCCACTGGCCAGCATTCGGAACATTTAGTTCCGTACGCGAGTCTGCCACGCCCCCTTGTGACATCACGCCCCACCCCCTCAATGCAAGTCTATGGGAGGGGGCATGGCGGCCACCATGCCCTCTCCTATAGACATGCACTGAGGGGGTGGGGCTTGATGTCACGAGGGGCGTGGCAGACCCGCTTACAGAACTAAATGTTCTGAACGCTGACCAGTGGAGTACCCCTTTAAAGGAGATGTATAACACAGAAAAATATATCCCTATCCAAAGGATAGCGGTTAAGTTTAAGATCACGGTGGATCCAACCACTGGGACCCCCACAATCTCATGCACAGGACCCTGACTTTCCCTGGGAATGGGGCGTGTCGAGCACACAAAGCGGCATCCGACACGCCCCCTCCATGTATCTCTGGCTTTCCCATAGAGATTCATTGAGGAGGCATGCCGGCAGCCTTTTCGTGTGGGGGTCGACACGTTCCTGGGGAGAGCAGGGGTCCTGAACAGGAGATTGTGGGGTAATTTTTTTTTTTTTTCTGTGCGATACTTCTCCTTTAATGTACTTTTATTCTCCTTCTAAGACAACTTTCCATAGTCTGTAAATGCACTGTAACTTCCGGTCTCCAGATAAAGTAGTGAAGGCAGCTCTGGAGGATAATCTTTTGCTCTAGCAAGTACTGGGCATTTTATTTTGGTAAAATGTCAACCAGCCCTGCTGACTTGTATGGGATCCTTCTGACGCTTCCCCGACAGATGATGTTGGAAGACACTATTTCTATTTCTAATGAATACTATTGCCAATTATATATGAGGTGAAAATACATTGTGGACTTATTTCCTAGAATTATAGATACATAGCCAAAGGCTTCAATTGTGACTTGATGATGTATCTTTTTAGTTTCCTATTTCATGGAAGGAAGAGACTCCATGCAGCTCCTTCATCGATGGTCAAAAACTTTGGATCCTTCTCTGAAGAAGGGAACCTGGAGTAAAGAAGAAGATGAGGTAAGGGAAGAACCTGGAAATCAGAAAATACTGATAGGCATTTGCTAGAAGGTACACTAAGGAATTAAAATCCACAACTTTCCTATTTCCAAGGCATTGTTCATCCATTCTGTGATTGCACCTGCCTGTCATTGTTGTTTTTCCCCTCTCCACACTGAGCGATAACTATATATTATTTACTGTATTTTTCGCCGTATAAGACGCACTTTTTCTTCCCCAAAACTGGAGGGGAAAAGTCGGTGCATCTTATACGGCAAATACACCCCTATCGCGGCGGTCCCTGCGGCCATCAACGGAAGGGACCCGCGGCTAATGCAGGACATCACCGATCGCGGTGATGCCCTGTATTAACCCTTCAGATGCGGCGATCAAAGCTGACCGCTGCGTCTGAAGGGAAAGTGACACTAACCCGGCTGTTCGATCGGGCTGGTCGGGACCGCCGTGATCTCACCGCGGCGGTCCCGAACAGCCCAACTGAATAGCCGGGTTAGTGCTTACAGGACACTGGGAGGGACCTTACCTGCCTCCTCGGTGTCTTCTCTGTTCAGGGATCCCCTGTATGGCCGGCGCTCTCCTTCCTCGTCGTCGCGTACGTGCGTCGGCGTGCGTAACGACGTGACGGAGGCGACGGAGAGCGAGGATACCCGGCCGGCAGCAGAAACGTTACGGAGCGACGGGGACACAGCGACAGCGATGGAGCGACATCCAGGGCAGCGGTGACGGGTCCGGAGCGGCTGGGACACGTGAGTATTAACTCCTATGCAGTGGTCTTCAATCTGCGGACCTCCAGATGTTGCAAAACTACAACTCCCAGCATGCCTGGACAGCCGTTGGCTGTCCGGGCATGCTGGGATTTGTAGTTTTGCAACATCTGGAGGTCCGCAGGTTGAAGACCACTATTGGGTTCAAAATCTTTATTTTTTTTTAGATTTTGCACCTATAAATTGGGTGCGTCTTATACGCCGGTGCGTCCTATAGGGCGAAAAATACGGTATATATGTTTTATGTTGCTCCTGAGTTGGGCCCCTGTAACCCTTAGATTGTAAGTAGTATTGAATCATTTTAAAATCCACAATATTTTTGGTGAGCAAATCATTGATGTAAAATAAGTCTTGTCCTTATGTCCTGGTAATGTGATGGTTATATGTTTATTTTTTATTTATTTTTATGTCTACAATTTCTGTAGCTCTTATTAAAAGCTGTTGAGAAATATGGAGAGAAGGATTGGTACAAAATTAGACTGGAAGTTCCTAGAAGGACAGATACCCAGTGTCGTGAAAGGTTAGTAAATCTTTATTACATTTGTTTTGTAGACAAGCATCCGAAATGTACAAAGTATGAACAATGTTGGTGGAAATTATAAAATTGCTTGCGCTTGCTGTTGCTGAGAAAATTGACATTGTGGCTTACATTATAAACAAGACCCACACCACCATTAACTTGGTAAAAATGTATAAAATTCATGCTTGTCACTTTTAGAAATCCAGCATTTGTCAAAACAAAGAATGCTTTATGCATTATTATACTATATTCTAATATTTTTAAATAATTATTCTATCAGGTATTGTAAAGGCCTTCACAAGGATATTAAAAAAGGCAAATGGAGCCAGGATGAACAGGATAAATTAGTTGAGTTGACCAAGAAGTATGGCGTAGGTGAGTCACTGACCCTAGTCAACATCGTGCATTTGTATTTGCATCTGTTTAGAACTTAAAGGGGTTATCTGACCCTGGCCCAATATGTCACATTGCCACTCACTGGCCGAGGAGGGAGCTCTGTGACATCTGCTAAGGGCATTGTGCTGGGAGGGGGAGGAGCCAGGCTGTGACCATTACCTACTGTGAATGGTGTTATCCTGTGTTATCCGTACATAGGGGATACTTTACACTGTAATTCTGTGATGAGAAGGAGAAGACTACTGAGACGAGATTTCTATAGCACAAGAAGTGTGAGTCCATTATGAGGCTCAGTGGTGAAAATGGAAAGATTTCAGGATTATTTTAAAATATAGATGGTAAAATACAAAATCAGAAGAACCTTTTTATATGAAAACTTGATGACACAGTCACTTTAATTTGTTTTCTATCTTTCTTTCTGTTACCTTACAGGTCATTGGGCTGAAGTAGGCAGAGAGCTAACACACCGGACAGGCTCCCAATGCCTGAGCAAGTGGAAGGGTATGTCAGGTTTTTTCAAGGTAGGGCTTTTATAAAATTTAATGTTTCTAAACTTCTTTACATGGTCGGACATACCATAGTGGCAGACCATGCGACTGCTATGTGGCCCTTGGGAGAGGGGCCCATGTCTTGGTTAGCCCTATTCCTTTTTAATCTTAGTTGTCCCCATTCCATTTTTTTCTATTAGTAAGAAACTGTGCAGAACTCCTCTCTTCAGGGAACCAGATTATCAGCAAATTAATAGAGGGGGTATTAACCAATGGGTCAGGAAAAGCAAATGGAAATAAACACCAGACCTTTCTTCTGGGAGCAAAACTAGACACCATAATAAGAGGACCATTTTAATATTTTCTGTAGCCCCCCCCCCTCTCTTCTATGTACTACACAGTTGCCTTTATGTTACATTAGGCATGCAAGGACACACTAATAAAAGCAATTCATTTTATTTTTCCTTTTTTAAAGCGCTCGTATCGGGACAGGCATTGATGGCATTCTGCCGGCTATGCTTGGCTTTACTGTAGATCACATGAACGGCTGTTGACTATAATGGGCTGACCATGGGGCCTCCAGAAAAAGCCAAGCGTTTCTAGCGTCTGTAACACTTTGTTCTATCAATTGGCAGGATTCACATCGATCAGATTGGATATTGATGGCATTGATGTCACCAATGTCTGTCCTGTACGCTGCCCAGTAGACTACTCTTCACAGATAAGATGCTTATCACCTATTCTATGCATACGTGATAAGTTATAATATTGGGTTAATATTAAATTGCTTTGTATAACCTTTAATTCCTGTCATCTTTCTAACTCAATGGTTATTGGATAGTGTATTACCACATCTGTAACAACCAAAACTACATTATTATTCCATACTGCACAGTGTATGCATTAAAAATAACCTTTAAAAAATCCCAACATTGCTTTTTTGTTTTTTGTATTTGCTTCCCCCCCAAAAATACAAAGTGATCAAAATGTCATATGTACCCCAGACTAATTTCCATAAAAGTCATCCTGCAAAAAAAAAAAAAAAATCCCTCACCCGGCTCAGTCTACAGAAAAATTATAAATATTTTATACGGTAGGTTTTAAAATAGAGGCAACAAATGTATGGGGGTTTTATTGTGCACAGGCAGTAAAAAAATTGTGTAAATTTGATATTTTTGTTATTTCGTTAGATTATTTTTACATGGTGTAAATTTAAAATGCATAAAACAATGGTAAAATTGTGCTTTTTATTTTTTTTTTTTATTCCTCCCAAAAAAGCTACTAAAAGTTAGTTACATGTACCCCAAAATGGTGCCACAAAAAACAACCCCTCATATGGTATGTCGGCAGAAAGTTACAAAAGTTGTGGCTCTTGGGAAAAAAATTGGGAATTTCGTCCATAGACCTCTTATCCCCTATTCAAAGGAATAGACATCTTATCCCCTATGCTTTGGATAGAGGGTAAGATGTCTATGGCCGAAATACCCCTTTTGAGGCCTAAAATATGTATTTCACTACAGGGTTAACCTTTTAATGTTAACTGTTCATGTTTCTTTCTGACTTTTCAGGGGAAAAAAAGAAAACGAAAAAAAACTGAAAGTAGTAAAATACCCAAAAAAATGAAAACCCCAGTGCCACAGAAAATAGCACAAAATACAGCGACACAAAAGAGACCACGAAAGTCAACACCGAAGAAGATAAAAGTGGAGGAGCTGAGTGAAGATGACGCCACAGATGTCAGCAGTGAGAGCAGCAGCAGCATCATGACCAGCAGCAGCAGCAGTAGTAGTAGTAGCAGTAGCAGTAGTAGTAGCAGTAGCGAGGATGAAGATGAATCGAGAAACAATGCAGAGGATTTTGACAGTGAAGACAGAAAAGCAGCTGCCAAATTTCTTGAGTCCGTGCCTGATTTGGATTTATGGATTCCCAGGAAGAAAAACTCAGACTTGACCCCAAAAAATGTCAAAAAAGAAAAATTTTGCACTTCTAGAATACCACGAAGTAAAATGCGGGGCAGCCGGGCCCGTTTTCAGTTCAACACTGTACTGAAAGGTATCGCCTACCCACCATCTACAGACATAGTGACAGAAAATCCTAAGGACATCCTCTTAGAGGTTTGTTTTATTAACACGCTAATTCTTGTGATTATGTGAATTGACTTTTGATTGCAGGGGGTAGCCTAATCCACTGCAGATTTGCCAAACAATGAAACAATTTGGCCATTGCCTTCAAATGACATTTACATGGGGTCATTCTCAATATCTAGGAGAAAAACTGGACAAGAAGAAACGTATTAACAATAATAATCTTTATTGAACGAAAATATATACAGGCACGATAAAAACATTAAAAAGACCAGCAACAGTCAGACTGCAAGAAAAGAAGACATGAAGTCCAAGGATGGAGAGAGTCACAAGTGTGAATAGGTCCCAGCGGAATCACGGAGCATACACTAGGCAACCCAAAGCCTCCCTGCTTCGGGTTGCCTAGTGTGTGCTCCGTGATTCCGCTGGGACCTATTCACACTTGTGACTCTCTCCATCTTTGGACTTCATGTCTTTTTTTTTTTTTTTTTGTGTCCCTCATTGTTTTACCACTTGAAGGAGATATCCAATGGTGAAAAACTTATCCCCTCATCCTAAGGATAAGGGATAAGTTTCAGATCGGGGGGGGGGGGGGGGGTCCGACGGCCGGGGCCCCTTGCAATCTCCTATACGGGGCCCCAACAGCCCGCAGGAAGGGGGCGTGTCGACCACCGCACGAAGCGGTGGCTGACGCGCCCCTCAATACAACTCTATGGCAGAACAGGGGCGCTGCCTTCGGCAATCTCCGGCTCTGCCATAGAGTTGTATTGAGGGGGCGTGTCGGACGCTTTGTGCGGTGGTCAACACGTGCGATCTGGCCAGCGAGCCAGGGCCCTGTACAAAGAGATTGCGGGGGGGGGCCCAGCGGTCGGACCCCCCCGCGATCTGAAACTTATCCCCTATCCTTAGGATAGGGGTTAAGTGTTTCACCACTGGACTACCCCTTAATATATTTATTTATTGCTCACTGGCACTTTATACAGTCTATAGTGTATATGTCCATACATGGGCTCTCTATGGAGGTGCAATATTGTGTTACATCTATTTGTGCAATAACAATGTATGTGCAATATTACTTATGGGGTATTTTCCTTGCTTCAGCGAGTCTTGCAGTCTGACTGTTGCTGGCCTTTTTAATGTTTTTATCATGTCTGTATATATTTTTGTTTAATAAAGATTACTATTGTTAATACATGTCTTAGTCTCCAGTGATAGGTTTTTCTGATTTTATGGACCCCATATAGTTTGGATTGATTATTCAGCCCACATTTTTGGTTAAATCTGTATCTAGGAGGAAAGAAGAAGCCGTAAGAAAAAGTATCATCAGAAAATGACATCAAGTTTTTATGTTAATTTGTTTTCTAATTTTCCTTTTTACTATCTACATAGTGTTTCCCAACCAGGGTGCCTCCAGCTTTTGCAAAACTACAGCTCCCAGCATGCTCTGACGGCCGTTCCTTCAGCAGCTATTAGCAGATATTTGCAAGACGTTTGTTTTTCCTAATGAATATTATCAATATGTCCGCATGTCCTTTCTCCTTAGGCTAAGAACAGCGGCCACCATATTCTGCAAATCAGTGAAGATGAAGTTCGTACGATCCTTAAATGTAACACCATAATTTGCCAAGGAAAACAGGTGGCGTATTCTTCCTGCAGGGAATAGAGCTATAAATCTAAGCAATGTCTATTTAATGTATATAATATAATGCATATAATAAAAGCATAGTGACTTCACTTTAAAGAAGAAGTATCGTGGAAAAAACCTATGTTTTAGATCGGGGGAATCCGAGCACTGGGGCCCCCCGCGATCTCCTGTATTGAGCCCCGGCTCTCCTCCACATCGGCGCGTCACGAACCCCGCCGAAAGCAGGGGCCGCCACACCCCCCTCTACATAGCTCTATGGGAGAGTCGAAGAAATGCTGAATGCCTCCCCCATAGAGCTATATGGAGGGGGCATGGCGGTCCCTGCTTCGGGCAGGGGTCGTGACGCCCTGCTTTGGAGGAGAGCCGGGGCTCCATACATGAGATCCCAGGGGGCCCCAGTGCTCTTGCACCCCCCCCCCCCCCCCATGATCTAAAACTTATACCCTATCCTGCGGCGTTCAATGTGATTCAGCAAAATTAAAGACCTGTTAATTTTTTTGGGGGAATGCAGAATTTCTGCATCGGAAATTCCGCTGCCGGAATGGGACAGCGGAATCCCCATTGCACAAGTATGTGCACATGTGCAGGTAATTTTGCGGAATTTTCGCAGTGTGAACATAAAGGAGAAGAAAGTAGTGAAAAAAGGAGAGCGAGAGAGAGAGAGAGACCGAGGGAATCTCACTAGATAAGCCAAAGGCAAGGTGACCAGGAGACAGGTACCAGGTAGTCTGAGGCAAACTGCAAAAAAATCCAACAAAAAGCTAGGGGGCGTCAGTGCCATCATACTTGTGCCATGGTGAAACACACAGTGTAGTTATCCCATTATTTTATACTTAAAGGGATAGTCCCACACTGAGTTACCCCCTATCTGCATGATAGTGGATAACAAGCTGGTCAACGGAGGTCCAACTGCTGGGATCCCCACTGATCATGATAACAAAGGAAAACTGCCCCATCCAATTAATGGAGAACATAATTTGGGGGGACGTTTCCTCTATTCTTATAATCAGTGGGGGTCCTAGCAGGTGGATGTCCACCGACCAGCTTGATATACTATTCTGATAAAGGGGATTGTGACTTGGGAATTCCCTATTTTAAAAATTATATATTAAATCAGAATTTGCCTGTAGATTATTTCTGAGGGTTTGATTAGAGATTGTAGTTTCAATAGGGTCAGATGTAGAAACCATTATATCAAAATTCTGAGTAAAATTTTGCTTTGTGCTTGACATAAACAGATCTACACCGTACTTCATGTTCTTTTGTCTTTTTCGGGCCAACAGCTTGGTCAAACACAGACAGTCTCAGAAGATGACACCTCGAAGAGATCGGATTTAAAAGTTGCGCAAACAAAGAAAAGAGTCCCATTGGACAGAAGTCTGCTGGTTGCCGTTACGCCCTGGGTGGGCAATGTCTATCTTCCCATATTAACTCGCTACAAGTCACCTTGGGATGAGCAAATTCATGGTAAATGGCAAATTACTGTATGATGGTGAATAACAAGTGATGTCTTGTCTATAAAATGTTACTGTGTGATCTGCTCATGGACTTTGTGGGCTATATTTACACACGGTAGATGAAAGAATGCTTCTCCATGAAATCCACTACAATCTATACCTAAGATTATAAAAGCGTTTTCTAATATCTGCAATATTAATATCAATGTAAACAGGACTTTATTTCTATGGAGCCTTCTCGACTTTTATTTCCAAGTATCACAATCATATATGGTATGGTTATGTTTAGGGTTATTTGTACATGTAGTATGGGACCTTTTTAGATTCAAGTATATCTGCTTTATTGCTAAATGCAATTTATTGTTATCTGTTATCAGCTAGTTCAGACTAGGTCAGGGTGCCTCCAGCTGTTGAAATACTGCAACTCAAAGCACTCCTATGCTATTGTTTGCACCGGGGGTCTGATGAATCAAGAAGCCACAGAGCTTCCCTTACCTGCTCCTGGCAGTCTGCTGCCATCTTCTCCTGTCTGCCTTCTAGCGCAGAGAAGAGGATAGCCAATAACACTGATCAGTACACTGAACAGTAAAAGCAATCAATAGATTGCAATAAAAAGTCCCATGTAGGGGCTAAAGTGTTTATTTAAAAAAAAAATAATAATAATTTAAAACTTTTTTTCCCATAAAAGTGAATTAGCCCCTTCCCCCCCCCCCCAAAAAAAAAATTTCTATGATTAAAAAATAATTATAAATGAACATATTTGATGTTATGTAAGTCCAAAATTGATGATATTCGGTCACATCACATCCTATAAAAAGTAATCACATATGTCACATATATGTATAAGTGGTATAGATAAAAACTACAGGTCACGGTTCAAAATATTAGCCCTCTTACAGTCCCATATACAAAAAAATGAGAAAGTTATAGGCTGTCAGAATATCAATTTTGAACATCCTTATTTTAAAGGAGAACTCCAGGATTGGAAAACTTATTGTCTATCCTAAGGATAGGAAATAAGTTTCAGATCCCGGGGGTCCGACCGCTGGGCCCCCCCCCAGCTCTGCCATAGCGCTGTATTGAGTGGGCGTGTCGCCGCAGCTTCGTGCGGTGGTTGACACGCGCTATCTGGATGGAAAGCTGGGCCCCCCCCCCCATCTGAAACTTATCCCGTATTATCCTTATCCTTAGGATAGGGGTTATGTTTTCCAATCCTGGACTACTCCTTTAATAAAAAAGCATTTAAACATGAGTTTCATTTTAATTGTGACCCACAGAATAAAGAAAACAAAGCAGTTTTACCGTAAAGTGCATTGCTTAAAAACTGCCTTAATGACAGTGCCTATGTAAGGCAAAAACCCCAATGTTACTTAGACACAGCCACACCATATGAATGCAGCCTTTATTGTGTACTGGCTAAGCTACTAAGAATCCTCTGGGTTTTTTTCAGCTGATGTAATAAAAAAGAAGATTTCCTCAGTGGCTGTAACCAGCACTCCAGTTTTTACCCTACTTATCCAGGTAAGTTTTGGAGGGGTCACCTTTTTTATTCTGATTTAGTTGTGGCTTACATTTGTTCCCACAATTTCATCAATAATCTTCATAAGGTGGAGTTTGCACACCACATATCGGTTTACTCTCAGGTGTGGAACCTGCACTTTAAGGAGTACTGCAGTGTTATCCCCTTTCCTGCGGATAGGAGGTAAGTGTCTAAGTGTCTGATCGCGGAGAGGGTCTGACCACCGGCACCCCCCCACGACCTCCCGTACAGGGACCTGGCATTGCCGTGGCTCTGCGCAGCGAATGCCCATATAGTCAACCTCACTGAGGACAACAACCCACCCCCATACAGCTATATGGGAGAGGCGGGCGTGCAAGAACGCTACATCTCCGCCTCTCCCATAGAGATACATGGAGGGGGCGTGTCGGCCACGGCGTCATGCTAGGAGATGAGTGTCTAACACTGCAGGTCTCTGTTAAAGGGGTACTCCACTGGCCAGCGTTCTGAACATTTAGTTCCGAACGCTGTGTGCACGGCTGCAGGGGTTGGCCACGCCCCCTTGTTATGCCAGTCTATGGGAGCGGGCGTGGCGGCCATCATGCCCCCTCCCATAGACTTGCATTAAGGGGGTTGTGGTGTCACGAGGGGGCGTGGCCGACCCCCGCAGCGCGCACACAGCTTTCGGAACTAAATGTTCCGAACGCTGGCCAGTGGAGTACCCCTTTTAAAGGAGGAGATTTATCAAAATCTGTCCAGAGGAAAAGTTGCCCATAGCAACCAATCAGATCACTTCTCTCATATTTTAGGTCTTTTCAAAAAATGAAAGAAGCGATCTGATTGGTTGCTATGGGCAACTCAGCAACTTTTCCTCTGCGCAGGTTTTGATAAATCTCACCCAAAATCCTTAACAAATACAGTACATTTCAGGTGAATGGAGTCCATTCACTATAATTAGCGGATTGTAGCAGATTTTAGCCATTGCAATGTACAGGCTGGTTTGTTTATTTCATTGTTTTAAATATATACATCAGCAAAAGGGATGTAGACATGTGGGATTTTTAGGTATACATTTTTTGACAGATTACTTTTTCCTAAAACAGATCCAAAAGTGTACAAATGGAGGCCATATGTTTGGATCCATCTGCTCATTGACAGAGATGTCTACACCATAGAAAGTGTTATAGTATATATTTAGTTACTTGGTTGTGCAGGTGGGGGGGGGGGGGGTAGGGTATCTTAATCCTTCCAGCACTTATTAGCTGCTGAATACTACATAGTAAATCATTTTCTTTTTGGAACACAGTGCTCTCTGCTGACATCATGAGCAGAGTGCTCTCTGCTGACATCATGAGCACAGTGCTCTCTGCTGACATCTCTGTCCATGTTAGGAACTGTCCAGAGCAGCATATGTTTGCAATGGGGATTTTCTCCTACCCTAGACAGTTCTTAAAATGGACAGAGATGTCAGCAGAGAGCACTGTGGTCATGATGTCAGCAGACAGCTCTGTGTTCCAAAAAGAAAACCATTTCCTCTGTATTGTTCAGCAGCTAATAAGTACTGGAAGGATTAAGATTTTTTAATAGAAGTAATTTACACAATCTGTTTAACTTTCTGGCACCAGTTGATGATAAAAAATCTCCTGTATGGAGCCCTGGCTATTTAAACATTCTTTGAACAGAGCACCCCCCCAGATGCAAGTGACGGGCAAATTATCTGCCTCAGCCGGTGATTAGCCGAGCGGCCATTACCTGCAAAATATGGCATGTGTGATCCTACCTTTTTATAGATAAATAATAATAATTACAGGGGTTTTTTAAAACGTATTTTACGCCGTTTTTTGTTGTTTTTCATCTTACATTGTGTGAACCCACTCTGAGATTATATTTATATGCCATGATGCAGTTTGATATTATAATACATTCTATGTGCTTTTCCCATTCCTGCATTAGTTCTTCAAAATCGATGTGAAAGGTTGTCTACAGGTGATCGGGCTAAGGAGAACCCAAGCTACTCGACGCCCTCAGATAGCCAAAGGCCCAGCACGACGGACTGCTCCAGTAGTAAGAAAAACGTACCTTTTACACTATAGTGCCAACGTTAGGGGTGTGACAAAACCTGATGACCAGGAATTAGGACAGGCTTTCCCAACGGTATGTTTCCAGCTGTTGTAAAACTACAACTCCTAGTATGCCCAGAAAGCCTTCATCTGTCCGGGCATGCTGGAAGTTGTAGTATTCTCAGCATCTCAGCTTTTGTTCGCTTTGGTATAACTTACAGCAGAGCTACATTTCTCTTGCAGCTGCTAAAATGTTGTTTGACGTGGCGGCCATACAAATGGTCAGCAATCATGGAAGTGCCTGGTCTGCAACCATGGAGTGCCTTTAGATTTAAGGCCATAGAAGTGGAAACTAAGTGTGGGGGGGGGGGGGGGGGGGTTGTCCAACTAACAGCATATGGCAGTTATGTGTGAGAGGAGCTATGATTGGATGAGGCTGGACACCCCCCCCCCCCCCCCTCAGCACTCCAGGCTGCACTTCCTGTGTTTGGACTTTGGTCCAAAGTCTGTGTATGAGTTGGGGGAAAATGTGCTCTTGAGCTTTTTTTAAGCACAAATAAAGAAAACATAGAAAACTTTATTTTTTCTAAACAAAGTATATTAGAAATATTTTTCATTTACCATAAGGAGTGCAATAAAAGTTTTTGTGGAACAGTACCCGGCGTTGCCCGGTTTTTCCTTTCTAATCCTTGTTGGGGAGGAAAATAAACAAAGGAGGAAGCTTTTGACTTCATATCCCGTCCTCATATAGTGTTGTCATATCCCGACCTCATATCCCGACCTCCTATCCCGACCTCCTATCCCGACCTCCCATGCCGTCCTCCCATGCCGTCCTCCCATGCCGTCCTCCCATGCCGTCCTCCCATCCCGACCTGTAATATGTGTACCAGGTATTGAAATATCTCCAGCCGTACGGAAGTTATGTGGGAACATACATTTTCCATTGATTTGCATAGGACTTTAAACAAAAACCCTGACCCTCACAAATGGGGGTAGTTAAGGGTTAAATGAACTATTACTATATTTTAAGTGGACATATAAGTAACATGTGACCAAGTATTGTCAAATTATCTCCAGCCGTTTTGGAAGTTATGCAGTAACATATATTTCCCATAGACTTGTATGGGACTTTAAACATAAAGTCCTCCTGGCAAATGGGGGTGAGTAAGGGTTAAATAATCTATCCTATGTTTGTTGTTGACATATAAGTAACATGTGGCCAAGTTTCATGTTAATATCTTTAGCCGTTTGGACGTGATGCTGGAACATACACATACATACATACATACATACATACACACACACACACATACATACACACACACATACACACATACATACACACACATACATACACACATACATACACACATACACACATACATACACACACACACACACATACACACATACACACACACACACACATACACACATACACACACACATACATACATACCCACACACACACACACACATACACACACACACATACACACGCGTTGAGTTTTATTTATATATATATATATATATATATATATATATATATATATATAGATATAGATATAATATTTTAATTTATTTATTTTTATTTATAGAATGCCAAGTCCCCGAAAAGCATTTTAGGTATGTATTTTGTTAAGTTTCCTTAGTATGTTAAAAATAAAAAGTTAGAATTATTTTTATTTGTTTGTTTTCAGGGGGTGGGGGTGGGGAGGTTCCATTTTTACTGTTTGACACTTTATGCTGGGCTTTGTAGCTTTCTGTCATTTACATGTCTTTTGACATGTCACAAACACCTGTTAAGAGTTTTGATCGGTAGGGGTCTCAGTGCTGAGACCTTCATCTGTCTGAAGAACAAGCGGGAATAGATGTGAAATCCCCGACTCACATCGTTCATTGACTCACTGCTCTATTATAAGTCTATGGAGCAGCGAGACAAAGATGACTGAGAGCTTGGAAATAATGCTTGCTGCCGTGCATCACCACTAGTTTGCCTGATCTGTGGGGGTCTTGGCACTGAGACCCAACCGATCAGAACTTTGAATTTTTTTTTTTTTTTTTAATGACCCATTACTTCACAAACACATAAAGTTAGGGCTCGTTCACATGGCCATCTTTCTCCGTTATGTCATGCCCGTTCTTAAATCCATTCAAGCCTTTTGCAAATGGTTGTAAATGGATCTCATTGATGTCAATGGAATTGTTTTACAATCCTTTGTCACACATTTGCATCCGTTTGGTTTCTATTCCTTTGGTTTGGTGCATGCAGTCAAAAAAACAGAAAAGAAACAGATATAATAAATTTAACATTGCAGTCATCCGTTTGCATCAGTTTTTTCCAATTAGTTTTTTAAGCGGTTTTTAATTGTGAGCAACCGGGAAGTAGCCAGATGGAAAAAAATAGATGGACACAAACGAACAATAAAGGATAAAAACAGATGCAAAAGAATGGCCTCCGTTTGCATCATTTTGTTAGTCCGTTAAGAGTATGGTTCTTTTAACAGCAGTAACGGGAGAATAGCGGGAAGTGAGAAAACGGCCATGTGAACCCTGCCTTAATTGATACCATTCTGCCAGCTAAAGAGGCAATTACTAAGCATGTATTATTGAGTTCAGTATTCGCTGAACTATGATCAGTTAGCTCCTAGGCTTTCTGTAGTGGTGGCTGCAGGTAGCAGGAATTGTATTATTTAACTCCTTGATTAAGAGGTGGATTTGGGGGTTTCCCATTGATCAGGTAACAGACTCCTGATAATGATATATTTAAAATAAAAAACAGTACTGGACCAAAAATAAAGGAAAAGGGGAATTTGGGGCACTTAGAAAGATGTAGCGTTAACTCCTCCTTTTGAATAAAATTACATCTAAAGTTGCTCATTCATTTTTCTTTTTTCTCTGTAGCTGCGCATTCAGTTATTGCTGAGGTATCAAAGCCAACTAGCTCAAAGGAAAAATCCAAAAGTGAATCTAGACCACAAGCAAAACGCCCTCCTCCTCAGCGCAGAGAAAAAAGTTTTGCCCCACCCCCACCAAAGCTAAAGACTGTCTCCGAGTTGCTGAAAGAAAAAAGAATGCAACAATCCAAAGACTGTCCTCTGGCCCAAAATGCAGCTGTGGTTTCTCCGAGGATCCTATTATCTCCACAAATGGTGGTCAACCAGCCGTACATCCCTGCCGAAAAGCATCAAACCCCAGGTCTTCCTGTGACTTCAGCCACTTCACAAAACAGTCTCTTACAAGCTATGCCACCCTTTGGGCCATTACCGACATGCCAGGTTGTATCAACAAACAATATTGTTAGCAACACTATATCCTCAGCAAGTAGTGATCCTGCAAAAATGACCAGATCAGATGCGCACAAATCTGTCACTGGCACGCAGGATGCAAAAGCATCAGATAAATGCAATAGTGAAGTTATGGGTTCTGTTGTGTCTGTGGGTTCTCCTTCCAATGTGCAGGCCATACCAGGCAGTCAAGGACTAGTTTCCCAGCAAGTACCAATACAACTGCTTCAGACCGGAGTGAGCCCGGCAGCTACCCCGACCACCTGGATCCTTACTCCCCAAGGCTTGGTCCAAATTCCAATCCAGGCTTTTTTTCCTAATCCAATCCAAGCACCTGTGAATCAGAACTTGTCTGTCCCTAAATCATCTAGTATAAAAACTGCAGAGCCATCTACAAATGCAATGTCTTCTGATAAAGCCCCTGAAACACAGGCTAGTACGAGCGGTACTGCGAATCAACAATCGCTTAACAGTGATGCCTCATCTTCATTAGAAAATACTGCAGAAAAAAACACACAGCTACATTGTGTTCAGCCGGCAACACAATCGACCCTTACACCCAAAAAATATGTTGTTAAAATAAAAAAAGTTGTCCCCTCCAGTCAGCCTAAAGCAGGGTCATTGGATGTAGCAAATAGTCCAATTCCAGCTTCATCTCAGACCGTCCCCGAGCTCTCCTCAAGTAGCACTGAGAAGAAGATTTTAGACTTGAACCTTATTTCCTTGGAAGACGAGAACTGTGTGAAAAGATGGCTGCAAGGCAACAACAACATGCCTTATCTGCCACCCTCTGCTTGCACTCTGAAGACCTTTTCCAGGCTCTTGTTACAGAAGAAGACTTTGGAAGAAAGTGCATTTAAGCTTATTCTCAGTTCTGATGAAGAAAGTGACAGCAATAGGAAGCAAGAGATCCTAGACAACCTGGTGGAGCAGAAACTTAAAGACAATCCAGCGTACAACCTCCTCAAGCAGCGATTCATTTCTGCCTTCACATTCACAGGGCTGCTGGCTGGTTTCTCACTACCACAAAGTAAGCCGTCCGGGTATGAGGGGAAGAGCGGGGTCAGAGATGGAGACCAAGTAGTAAATATGGACGCATGTGGAAGCTCTGCTGATGGACATTCAGGTTATGAAGCTCCACAGTCACATCCAAATGAGGTAAGAAGTGGATTTATGTGTATATCTCAGACTATGATAAACCATGAATACCTGGCATTAAAGGGGTACCCCAGCCTTAAGGCATCTTATGCCCTATCCATAGGCTTACATTGAGGGGGCGGGGTGTGACATCACAAGGGGGCAGAGTCGTGACATCATGATATTCTGGCCCCGTGGTCGTGAGGCTTCAAACACGGAGCCTTCAGCGCTGCGTGCAGCTGAGACAGGTAGGTGCTGCATGAGAGATTGTGGGGGTCCCCATGATCAGACATCTTATCCCCTATCCTTGTCTTAGGGCCGGAGTACCCCTTTAAAGTGGGAACTGCAGCCAAAATTAACTTATCCTGTGGATAGGGGATAAGTAGCTGATCGCAAGGGGGGGTCCACCCGCTGGGACCCACCGCAATCTCCAGAACGGGACCTGGCTCTGAGTAAGGATTTCTATGGGAACTCCGAAGAGACCAGAGTACAGCACTATGGCATCATTAGTGCTCCCATCAGGGAGAGTGTCCCTTCTAGTGTTAAACTACACCCTGTCTCTATGAGCGAGACGGAGTCCCTTTCCGGAGATTGCCAGGGGGTCCCAGGGGTCGGAGCTCCCTTGATCAGCTACTTATCCCCTATGCTGTGGATAGGGGATAAGTTAATTTTGGTCGCTGTACTCCTTTAATGGTTTTAACAGTGGACCTCCAGCTGTTAAAAAACTACAAGTCCCAGTTTACCCGGACAACCATTGGCTGTCCAGGCAAACTGGGAGTTGTAGTTTTGCTACAGCTGGAGGTCCATAGTTTGGAGACCACTGAGCTATACATCATAACGCTGTGTGTGTGTGTGTGTGTGTGTGTGTGTATGTATGTGTGTGTGTATATAATATATATACACACACACAAAGTCCAGGGTGAGCAGCACCTCGGTATAAAAAAGTCAGTCTGGTGCAGGCAACCGTAAAAGCCCAGGTTCGGGGCCCACAGTAATCCACAGAAAAAAATATGGTTGCAGCACACAGAAATAATGATTCAAGGTGGCTTTATTCCAATTTGCTACATATATATATATATATATAATTGCCTGTACTGCATTCAAAACACTGCTACTTTGCTTGTACATGATCATGCATGTTATATATTATGGAGGATAACTGATGCATTCTGGCAAAAAAAACTTTTGGGTATATCTGGGACCCTTGGCCCCTCAGCAATCACCTGAATGGAGTGGTAGGAGCTTCTTCAGGACTCTTTCCATCCACAGCAGCTTCCTAAATCACTCACTGTGCAGGGACTTTGGGGGGTATTTATGAAGCATTTTACCCTTGTTTTCTTGAGTAAAATTGTTGCCAATATTTTGGTGCAGCGTGTTTTTTTTACGACTTTTCATATACGCGCATTCCTGTGTTTGGCTGTGGTAAGCGTGTTTTGAGTCAGGTTTTTGCAGTGGTCAGGAATTTATAAAAATGCAACTTTTGAAAAAGGTGCAAAATTTGGCGCAAACCCTTTAAAAAGGTGCACATCACCTTCATTAAAAAAATGGCATAGAAAACACACATTACAAAAAATATGTTGAAATTACTCATTAATATAAGCAAATTGCCTTGTCATTTGAAATATATATATATATATTTATTTTGCATAAAAAAATATATATATAACAAAAAATATGTATAACTTTTGTTTTTTAATTGAATTTGAAAAGATTTTTCAATATGGTTAAGATGGACAGGTTTAAAAGTCTGGCTATTTGGTACAATTAGGTTTAAAAACCATACTTGTTTACATGTTAATCCAAATTATTACTTTAAAATTAAAATGACTAAGTTTTTAGGGATGCAAATGCATGAGAAAGTGCACCAATCACATCCCACCACCACAAGGTAGGGTCATGCCCCCTCCCATAGACTTGCATTGAGGGGGCGGGGTGTGACATCATGAGGGGGCAGGGCTAAGACGTCACGAGCTGCCGGCTCCAGTGTTCGGAACAGTGTGTTCCAAATGCTGAGCAGCAGAGTACCCCTTTAAGCATACGTTTGACTTTTTTTAAAGTAGTACCGTAGTTCAAAAACTGTACATATGGGTATCTTTTTTTTTTTTTTTTTTTTTTTTTTTTTAAAGTGTAAAGCTGTTGTTAGTTTTACCGGAAAGTGCACTCTGTAAAAACCCACCCCAAAATTGTTTTTGTTTTTTCAATGAAAGTTATTAAAAGTACAATTGGTTGCACAAAAAATAAGCTCTCATATGGGTCTGTGGATGGAAAAATAAGAGTTATGTGTCTTCAAAATGGGCCCAGTCCTGATGGGGTTAAAAATCAGCCTGGTTTTGTTAGATTAACCCTTCAGACTGGTGACAGTGGGGTACTCCACTGCCCTAGCGTCCAGAACGTTTAGTTCAGAACGCTGGGTACGGGGGTCGTGAGGTCACGGCCACGCCCCTCGTGATGTCACCCCCCCACCCCCGCCTCAATGCAAGTCTATGGGAGGGTGCGTGACGTCCGTCACGCCCTCTCCCATAGACTTGCATTGAGGGGAACAGCTGCCCTGGCCTTCATTTTGGTGGTCAGAAGGAAGCCGTAATTTACCTTTTATGGAATATATTCAGCAAGCAGACTGACTCAGCTTGCAGCCACGTGTAGCACATAGAAGATGCTAAGCTCCGCCCCCACTTACTGTAGTTTGTTCTGGGTTTCTCTGTTACTAGAAAAAGGCAGTGTTCAGGCTTTAGAACTGGTTGTCTTCGGTAAGGAGTTAGTTACCGATTCTTCAATGTATAATTGTTGTCTTGCTCTTTGAAAGGGAGACCCTCTGAATCTTGAGAGTCAGACTCCTATGAGTGCTGCAGACAAAACTGGGAAGCGACTCAGGAGGAGACCGGCGTATCGCCACAGTGAGACATGAACTATCGGTATGTTAAAGCCCAACTCTGCTGCTACACTGTATCTCTAATAACCACCAATCATTCAGATTCATATTCATCCTGAAGCCTGATTTATTGTGCAGTCTTCTTAAAGGGGTATTCCGGCTTTATACATCTTATCCCCTATCCAAAGTATAGTGGATAAGATGTATGATTACAGGGGTCCCGCTGCTGGGATCCCCGCGATCTCTGTGCCTCCAAGATGCGACGCCACACCACGCCCCCTCCATTCATGTCTATGGGAGGGGGCGTGACTGCCGTCACGCCCCCTCCCATAGACATGAATGGAGGGGGTGTGGCGTGACGTCACAAGGGGGCGTGCCCGTGACATCAGGTGAAACTTGAAAAATTAGAATATGGTGCAATATCACGTCCCCTCCCATAGGCTTGCATTGAGGGGGCGTGGCGGGGCGTCACAAGGGGGCGGAGCCGTGATGTCATGATACTCTTCCCCCCCGTGGTCGCGAGTCTTCAGACACGGTGCTATGGTCGTTCCGTGCAGCTGAGACAGGTGGGTGCTGCATGAGAGATTCTGGGGGACCCCAGCAGAGGGACCCCCGCAATCAGACATCTTATCCCCTATCCTTTGGATAGGGGATAAGATGTCTTAGGGCCAGAGTACCCCTTTAAACCCACATCCACCCTTTTTCCCGGCTTGTTCCAATCTCTATGGAACTAATCTTTTACCAGAATTACCGCTCCTTTGATGGTGTTTAGAGTATTTTTCTCTGATTCTTTTTTGCTTGTTTTACCACTCAGTTTAGAGTTTTAACATTATAATTTTATTATTTTACATCTTCTAATGTTCTCATCTGTGGGTTATTACTGGAGCGGAATGCTCTGGCTGTAGCCTTTTAGGGTCTCTGATGATGTAATTCTTCAGTTCAGACGCACAACCTTCCTTAACGGTGACCCTCTAGGGATACCTAAAAGTACATCAGGATCCTGCAGTTAAAGGGGTTATCCAGGAAAAAACAAGTTAAACAGATTTGTAAATTACTTCTATTAAAAAATCTTAATCCTTTCAGTACTTATGAGCTGATGAAGTTGAGTTGTTCTTTTCTGTCTAAGTGCTCTCTGATGACACATGTCTCGGTAATAGTGTTGAGCGGCATAGGCCATATTCGAATTCGCAAATATATGGACGAATGTTCGTCATATATTCGCTAAATTCGCAATATTCTCGTTTTTATTTTCAGATATGTGAAAATTCGCGCTTGTGAAAATTAACATATGCGAAAATTAGCATATACAAAAATTCGCACGCCAGTCTCACACAGTAGTATTAGAGCCTTCTTTACACCACACAAGCTGGAAGCAGAGAGGGATGATCACTGTGATTTGTACTGTGAAAAAAAAAAACACCAATATTCGTAATTACGAATATATAGTGCTATATTCGCGAATATGCGATATTCGCAAATAAAATTCGCATTGCGAATATTCGTGAGCAACAATTCTTAGGAACTGCCCAGTTTAGAAGCAAATCCCCATAGCAAACCTCTTCTACTCTGTGCAGTTCCCGAGACCAGCAGAGATTTCAGCAGAGAGCACTGTTGCCAGACAGAAAAGAACAGCTCAACTTCAGCAGCTGATAATTATTGAAAGGATTAAGATTTTTTAATAGAAGTAATTTACAAATTACTTTCTCGAGACAGTTGATATAAAAAAAAATTTTTTTCCCTAGAATACCCCTTTAATGTAGACTGACATGCAGCATGATGGATACCGTATTTTTCGCTGTATAAGACGCACTTTTTCTTCCCCAAAACTGGGGGGAAAAAGTCGGTGCGTCTTATACGGCAAATACACCCCTATCGCGGCGGTCCCTGCGGCCATCAACGGCCGGGACACGCGGCTAATACAGGACATCACCGATCGTGGTTATGCCCTGTATTAACCCTTCAGACGCGGCGATCAAAGCTGACCGCCGCGACCTGAAGGGAAAGTGACACTAACCCAGCTGTTCAGTCGGGCTGTTCGGGACCGTCGCGATTTCACCATGGCGGTCCCGAACTGCCTAACTGAATAGCGGGGTTAGTGCTTACAGGACACCGGGAGGGACCTTACCTGCCTCCTCGGTGTCTTCTCCGTTCAGGCATCCCCTGTATGGCCGGCGCTCTACTTTCTCGTCGTCGCGTACGTGCGTCGGCGTGCATAACGACTTGATGGTGGCGACGGAGAGCGAGGATACCCGGCCGGCAGCAGAGATGTTCCGGAGCGATGGGGACACGGCGGCAGTGATGAGCGACATCCAGGGCAGCGGTGACGGGTCCGGAGCGGCGGGGACACGTGAGTATTACCTCCTATAGGGCGAAAAATACGGTAACTCCCAACATTCAACTATTTTTTAATTTATTTTTTTCCCTTTTTTTTTTTTTTTTTTTTTAAATCAACCTTTGGTCTTTATGTTCATGGCCATTTTGCGCCGCCATCGTTTTTATGAAGTTTTGTCACTCCTAGATTTCCATAGATCCCTACTGTATGCCTGAGTGCTAACTCTCCACAGTACGGATCTTGGGGACTCCTAGTGCCAACTACTCGGGGTTAAACAGGTCTACTAGCTGATTAATTGCTGGTATAGTCTGAGGCCACAAATAGCTATCAGTATATGCCCATAATAAGATCAAATACCCATGTAAAATCTGCTCCAAAAAAACATATGATACCCAAATAATGCCTATAGGCTATTTAGTTCCTTGCTTTTTTTTCTTTACATTTCAGCTCTGAGTTCCCTCCATGTCTAACGTTCATATATTGTATTTTTTGTTCTTCTTTCACAGTAAAAACTGATCATGATGTAATATCCACCTGCTAAAGCCAATGTAGGAGTTCATGACAAAGTAGTCATTACATCTGCTGAGCACTTCAGAGAGCAGCACATGGATCCAGTTCCGCAAACCAGAGTTTGCTAACCTTTGCTGGCCGATGCACGGTGCTGCCTATTTGGGATCTGACACTATTTTTTGCAGGTCCACCTGTTATATTCTTATAGCAGAGGGAACATGTTTGTAAGTTGAAACTATAATTATGAGAAACCTGCAAAGTAATGTATAGATTACATGTACCTGTAACTAATTGAACAATTCTCCAAAACCACCTTTTGGTTTTGGGCTCCCTTTAAAGGGGTAATCCGCTGCTCAGAGTTTGGAACAAACTGTTCCAAACGCTGGAGCAGGCGCCGGGAGCTTGTGATGTCATAGCCCGGCCCCTCATTACGTCACACCCTGCCCCCTCAATGCAAGTCTATGGGAGGGGGCGTGACAGCTGTCCCACCCCCTACCAAAGACTTGCATTGAGGGGGCAGGGCGTGACATCATAAGGGGGCGGGGCTATGACCTCACAAGCTCCCAGCATCGGCTCCAGCGTTCAGAAGAGTTTGTTCCAAACTCTGAGCAGCGGAGTACCCCTTTAAGTTGGGCTTTTATGTAAAGTCACGACCTAATATTTAAGTTCTTTATGTTGTCTCTTTTTTGGTATATTTTTATGTTTGTGTCTGATCTTTTCGTATTTACTGTTTAAAAGACCCAAAAAGACAGACCCCATGCATTGTGTTAATTTATAGAGAATTTTCCTGCTAAAAATGTGAGACAATTAAGTACTCCACTTAATACTTAAGTTGTTAATAAAAAAAAAATTGTTTTTTTTTCCCAATTCTATGCTGTTTGTTACTATAACTCCCACACATTGTCAACTGGCTTTCATAGACAAATGAAATGCAAACCTGCCTACAAATACATGGTATCTTTTTTCAAGGAAATCTATGGCAGCCATATTGGTTGTCATCCCATTATTTCCAGCAGCAGATAGAAGTGAAAAAAGACTGAATAGATCTTAAACATCTTGATGGAAGTTTACAATTTAGTGATCTGTTGTTACTGGCTATGGCTTTGAAATTTATCGTCTGAATTTATTGAATCTGTAACCAATGTTTTACTGATATTCAATAGATATAATCTACATAAAAAGTTGATTGATTTTGTATAAACATTACATCAAGTTTCTTGAGTTATTTTACTCCAAAGCTGCATTCACAATTCTGCTAGTGGAGTATCGGTATAAATATTACATGTACCGTATATCACTGTGTACATTACATTACTTATTCTGTACTGATCCAGAATTATATCCTGTTATACTCCAGAGCTGCACTCACTATTCTGCTGGTGAGGTCACTGTGTACATACATTACATTACTTATCCTGTACTGATCCTGAGTTATATCCTGTATTATACTCCAGAGCTGTACTCACTATTCTGCTGGTGGTGTCACTGTGTATATACATTACATTACATTACTTATCCTGTACTGATCCCGAGTTATATCCTGTATTATACTCCAGAGCTGTACTCACTATTCTGCTGGTGAGGTCACTGTGTACATACATTACATTACTCATTCTGTACTGATCCGGAGTTATATCCTGTGTTATACTCCAGAGCTGTACTCACTATTCTGCTGGTGAGGTCACTGTGTACATACATTATATTACTTATCCTGTACTGATCCTGAGTTATATCCTGTATTATACTCCAGAGCTGCACTCACTATTCTGCTGGTGAGGTCACTGTATACATACATTACATTACTTATCCTGTACTGATCCTGAGTTATATCCTGTATTATACTCCAGAGCTGTACTCTCTATTCTGCTGGTGAGGTCACTGTATACATACATTACTTATCCTGTACTGATCCTAGGCTACATCCTGTATTATACCCCCAATATTTAAATTTAAATATTTAAAATTTAAAGAATGCAGACCGCAGAATACATTTCATACAAACACGTGTCTCTTCTGTGAGTATTTCAGTTTAAGAACCTGCAGAATTATGAATGTCGCTCTGGAGGATAAGACAGAACATAACTTTGGTTTCACGATAAAGAACATAATGTATTTGCAAACGTACTACTCATGGAAACTGTAAAATGGTACACAAATATGAACACACACTCCAATGTTTGTCATAGACCCTAGATTGCTGCCAGTAATACAGTTGTACAGGATAAGGAAAACATGGCTGCTAGTAGACACAGCTACTACTGACGGGGAGCTGTGAAAAGGCCAAAATATACATTAGTTGCCTGAAGTTAAAGGGGTACTCCGCTTCTCAGTGTTTTGAACAAACTGTTCCGAACACTGGAGCCGTTGTCGGGAGCTCATGACGCCCCGCCTCCCCAATGCAAGTCTATGGGAGGGGGCGTGGTCACGCCCCCTCCCATAGACTTGAATTGAAGGGGGCGGGACGTGACTCCATGAGGGGGCGGGGCTATGACATCACGAGCTCCCGGCTCCAGCGTTCAGAACAGTTTGTTCCAAACACTGAGCAGCGGAGTACCCCTTTTAAGAAGTAGATGTTCAGTAAAGATGACTATTCCTAAAATGTCTAAAGTAAACTTTGTTTACGTATTCAGTATCTAGCCTTCAGAATTGTGAATGCTGCTCTGAAGTGTTACCATCCTATTACATGGGGGGGGGGGGTTATTAGCCAAACAGTTTTCTAAGACTCCTGGCAAATTAAGAATTTGTCATCTTTTCCTCTGCAGCCGCCTCTAAAGACGAAAGCAATTTAGTGTTACAGAGCTTTAGGTTGGAGCTATTGCTTGTTAGGCACTCTCTTTTTTGACTCGTGGTGCAGGTGCCTAAGCAGATGTCTAAATGCCCTAACAGGGTACGGTATATGGACTGGGCTGGTACTGACTTATTAGTGACAAGTTAAAGGGGTTGTCCGGTAAAAAATAACTTATCCCCTATCCATCATGATGGATGGAGGAAGCACGCAAGTCGTGCGAAACAGAGCTCTGTTGTCTATCACTGTCCCCCCACCACCCTCTTCCGATCAATATGTGTATGTGAGTATGCTTCAATAAAGATACTTCTTGCTGAACAGTTGCCGATGTTCGTTCGTTCTCTTTATGAACATATATGAATACTACTATTCACATCAGAGCACCGCGACCAGCACCTTTGCTACATTTACACCCAGCACCAGTTCCAAGGTCCATCGCTTCACGCAGTGCCGCGTTACCGCTTGTTTTGAACAGTAATTTACAAATCTGTTTAACTTTCTGGAGCCAGTTGATATATGAAAAAAAAGTTTTATCCTGGATAACCCCTTTAATTACTATGGGAATGCCAGGGATGCCCAAGTATTGTACTCAGTACCAGGGGCTCAGCTCGGGAGATCGTGGGCGGAGTCCCAGCGTTGGATCTCCCACCCCCCACAATCAGACACCTATTTCCAATCCTGTGGATAGGGAATAAGTTATTTTTCACCGGACAACCTCTCTAATGTTTCATGCCATTCTGCTGTTTGTACTAGTAGAACTGTTTACATTTTCTTTTGTATACTCCATGAAAACCACATATAAATGCAGTGTGTGAACTTGGCCTGGCCTTCAAATTATCTAAGAGGGACCAACATTATTAAGCTTAGAATTTAAATGTTTTTTTTTTTTTTTTTTCTTCTGGAAAATGATATAATTAAAAAGTTGCTCTATTTTCTCACTAACCTACATCATCTCTGCGTTTTTTTAATGTTCCTCTTTTCTTTTCCTGTTTCTTGGTTGCATGAGCTGTTATGGTTTCCCAACACGACATCTGTTTGCTGTCTCAAAGGATACAGAGAAAAAGTGATTTACAAGTTAAGTGCCTTTTCTAAAGGAAATAATGAAAGTCCCATGCTTGATGATTTAGAATGGTAAATATGGTTCACCTCACCCCTCTTGGGCCTATTCCAGACTCTCACCAAGGTTGTCACAGTGTAGTTCATTGGTATAATATATATGCTGCCATAAATAAGACCTGTGTCATGCTGATGAAGCCTGCATGGCAGGAAGGAAGGAATTTCCTCCATCTAAATGGATATTTAATTTAAGTATTCATTCATAGATACAATGAACATATAACATAAATGAAGGTTATCCTCATCACAGAAAGTGATTGCATATTGCTAGGAAGGGGCGTTGCTGGACAGGAGGCTATTGGGGCTAAAGCCCCTGGACTAGCACCAATAGCACCAAGTCTGACTCAGGCTCACTTGATTATGGGGATTCCAGGACTTTCCCCGGATCCCTGGCTGGTTAGCATATAAAGGGGTAACATCGTGCTTTTTATTTATTTATTTTTTTAACCCCTTAGGGACATGTGCCGTTAATGTAGGCTGCAGCGGGTAAAGTCTGTCTGCCACCAGGAGATTCTGTTCTCCCGCTCTCCACGCCTAGCCAAGCCTGAAAGGCTGAAATATTCTTAGACCGCGGCTATGAGCGGAGGGCAGGATAACAGCGGGGCTGACCAGAAGCCACTGCTGTCTTAAAGTAGTGGTGGCAATAAAAATAAAAACAGCGGTAGCCAGAGACCCAGGGCTATGGGCCTGAGACCCGGGGCTACAGCCCTGTTAGGCCCCCCCCACCCTAGCAACGCCCCTGGTGTACAGGATTTGGTCAGTAACAGTAAAATGGTAATATGTATGGTGATAATATTTCCTCCTTGTATACTAGACAGAAGGAGGGAAAAAAAGGGCCACTCCCATGTGTAGTATTGTTAAGGGACATGCAAGCACATCGCCGCATCTACTATGCTATACTAACCTTGTAGAGCTGTGCTACAGAATAGGCACCACTCTATGAAAGGCAAGGAATTAAAGGGGTACTCCGGTGAAAAACTAAATTTTTTTTTTTTTTTTTTATCAACTGGTGCCAGAAAGTTAAACAGATTTGCAAATTATTTCTATTAAAAAATCTTAATCCTTCCTGTACTTATTAGCTGCTGAATACTACAGCGGAAATTTTTCTTTTGAAACAGAGTGTCTGCTGACATCATGAGCACAGTGCTCTCTGCTGACATATCTGTCCATTTTAGGAACTGTCCAGAACAGCAATATGTTTGCTATGGGGATTTCCTTTTACTCTGGACAGTTCCTAAAATGGACAGAGATGTCAGCAGAGAGCACTGTGCTCATGATGTCAGCAGACAGCTCTGTGTTTCAAACGGAAAAGAATTTCCACTGTAGTATTCAGCAGCTAATAAGTACAGGAAGGATTAAGATTTTTTAATAGAAGTAATTTACAAATCTGTTTAACTTTCTGGCACCAGTTGATTTAAAAAAAAATAAAAAAATAAAACATTTTCACCGGAGTACCCCTTTAAGGGCGTTAACCAGATTATCAGACTGGACGATTAAGCTTCTGGAGTGGCGCTGAGGCTGTAATACACGTGTACAACAAATGTTATACACTACATGGCAGGGGACAAAAAGTTTTTTTTTTTTTAAATAGTGGAGTACCCCTTTTAAACAGTATGCTGCTCGATCTGTTTGCCCTAGGGGCAAATATGGAGGAATAAGTATAACGCAGGGGGGGGATGTATTTTGTGGTGGCTAAGAATTCTTGTGTAACCAGATAGCAGCGCACATTAAGACCCCTTTTTTTCCCCTGCATTTTACTTTGTTTCCTTGTATACTGGCATTATTGTTATTATTGGGCTTGGTATACAGGATTTGGTTAGTAACAGTATGATGGGGATGTGTATGGTGATAATATTCCTTGGGATTTGGGGTTTCCCCGGTACTAAATTTAAATTTGACATTAGTTATCCCAACATAGAAATCAACTAATAGTTTATTTTGAGATCAGCACAATGAGGCTGTAAGTATACTGGTATTATTGGTAATATTGGTTTCAGTATACAGGATTTGATTAGTAGCTGTATGATGGTAATGTATGGTGATATTTGTTCTGTATACCTTTTATTTGTATGGCTATCTTTTAGCTGTCCTCTATCTCATGCTAGAAAATTGTATTGCTTAGAAATCAATATTTTTTCTTTTTTTTTAAAACTATATGCGAGATCTCAGCATATACAGGCACCATAAGGGTGATAGGAGTGTGATTCTACACTGTACAGTCGCCCGCTGGTATTAGTGAGAATATTGAAGAGAAGGCTGGGTGCGATTGGGCATAGATCAGGTAGTGGTCAGTGGTGTCTCTGAAGTTGCGGTTAGGGGGGAGTATGGGCTTTAGCCTTAAATGTTTTGAAGACTT
Source organism: Hyla sarda (assembly GCF_029499605.1). NCBI lineage: Eukaryota > Metazoa > Chordata > Amphibia > Anura > Hylidae > Hyla > Hyla sarda. The sequence goes on from NC_079197.1 coordinate 23,767,490, forward strand.
AGTAACACCCCAGTTGCGAGGATATGCCATTATGTTCTAATCTGACTGCCTGGAGCCCTCATTTTTTAAAAAGTTTTACTGACACAACAATGTTACCAGCTATGTACAATGCACTGAATAAAGCCATACTGCAATACTTTGCTGCGCAGGACAGAGCTTGGAAAGTGATTCAGGGAGTACTGTGGCCCTTTCACATTCTGGGTTCGTGAGAGAAGTAACATTTACCCCTGCAATTTGCCATCATTTTCTGTTATGGGAATAAGCATCCCAAGTCGAAAGATTTATAAAAAAATAAAAATAAATTAAAAAAAAGCCTGATTTTGTTAGATTTAACCCTTCAAAGTGTTAACAATGTAATTTTAGTGCTTTCATTGCTGTTATTGAGCCCCTGACATCCCCCTTCATGCAGCACAGTTATTTCTCTGTTTCAGGCAGTGAACCAGGGTTGATCTGTTCGCCAGTAGTACACACAGGCACTTCCTCCCTTAGTTGCCTAGGCCAGTGTTTCCCAACCAGGGTGCCTCCAGCTCTTGCAAAACTACAACTCCAAGCATGCCCGGACAGCCGTTGGCTGTCCGGGCATGCTGGGAGTTGTAGTTTTACAACAGCTGGAGGTATCCTGGTTGGGAAACACTGGCCTAGGCAATCACAGTACAACACTTAGTCCTTACTGCTATGCCATGGCATAGTGCTGGTGAGAGTGCACTCAACAGGCTGAATATAGATGGCATGTGAAAGGGAGAAGGGATTACTAATGCACTGGGTTTGTAAGATGCTTTGTGAGCCGTAATGCAAGAAACAGCAACAACAATGAAGAGGTTATACTAGCTGCTGCTACTGAGAAGCTAAAGGGAGGGAGACCACACTACAGCACAGTGGACATACAGCAGTAAGATACACTGGTATTGATGCAATGGACAGCTGCCATGAGCTTTATATGGGTGGTTAGAGATGAGAGGTAAAGGGATTGTTTCATCTCCCTTGATTACCTTTCTCTCTGTGCTGCTGTCTGCAGCAGAGAGAGAGCTGTCAACATGAGGGGAGATAAGAAGAGATATCTACAGAACCAGGTAAGTTTTCTTAATGAAGCCAATTGCAAACCTGTTTATGCTGCCATGCTGTACACACAGAGACATAATTAAGGACATGGGGATTGCCCTTTTAATTTACCTTTGTGGATCATATCTAGCAGGCTGATTGGCTTAGCTTGTATATTGTTTCTCAATAGAGCTTCGAGCCGGTGATCTCCTCTCCCTAACCTTTCTTTCCAAACCCCCATCCCCTATCATGGGGACAGTTTCCTTTCTGCCACCCTACAGTTCTTCTAAGTGGGACAGGTCTCTCATCTCCATAGATCAGCAGGTTCCCCCCCCCCCCCCCCCCTTAGTACGCCACTGCCTGGACATTGACCTTATGACCTCTTACTTTAATCGAGTGCAATAGTGGCCGATCTGGCCATAGCTGGCCTTGTGATCACATTGCAGCACCTACCACAGGTGCTGAAGAAGCTCAAACCAGGAGCGCCTGGTCTGCAATCCGTGGTGGCTCATATCTAGGAATTAAAATTAGTCCCCAGCTTAAGGATTTATATTCCCTCAATTACCTCCCTTTCCCCGCTTGATTAAAGACCAACTAACAAAACACCATACCCCCTACCTCTCCTGGTTTGGTAGAAAAGACATGGTCATGTCACTGATCATTCCCAGACTCGCCTACCTCAATCACACTCTTCCAATCCCTATCCCCTGTCTATTTTTGCTGAACCTGAGTAGGCTCCTCTCAACCTACACTGCTCAAAAAAATGAGGGGAACACTTAAACAACACAATGTAACTCAATGTAAAGTCAATGACACTTCTGTGAAATCCCACTGTCCACTCAGGAAGAACACTGATTGACAATCAATTTCACATGCTGTTGTGCAAATTGTACTGACAATAGGTGGAAATTCTAGGCAATTAGCAAGACACCCCCAATAAAGGAGTGGTTATGCATGTGGTTACCACAGACCACTTCTCAGTTACTATGCTTCCTGGCTGATGTTTTGGTCACTTTTGAATGCTTGCAGTGCTTTCATTCAAGTGGTAGCATGAGATGGAGTCTACAACCCACACAAGTGGCTCAGGTAGTGCAGCTCACCCAGGATGGCACATCAATCCGAGCTGTGGCAAGAAGGTTTGCTATGTCTGTCAGCGTAGTGTCCAGAGCATGGAGGTGCTACCAGGAGACAGTCCAGTACATCAGGAGACGTGGAGGAGGCCGTAGGAGGGCAAAAACCCAGCAGCAGGACCACTACCTCCACCTGTGTGCAAGGGGGAGCAGGAGGAGCACTGCCAGAGCCCTGCAAAATTACCTCAAGCAGGCCACAAATGTGCATATGTCCACTCAAACGGTCAGAAACAGACTCCATGATGGTGGTATGAGGGCCCGATGTCCACAGGTGGGGGTTGTGCTTACAGCTCAACACAGTACAGGATGTTTGGCATTTGCCGGAGAACACCAAGATTGGCAAATTCGCCACTGGTGCCCTGTGCTCTTCACAGATGAAAGCAGATTCACACTGAGCACATGTGACAGAGTCTTGAGACGCAGTGGAGAACGTTCTGCTGCCTGCAGCATCCTCCAGCATGACTGGTTTGGTGGTGGGTCAGTAATTGTGTGGGGTGGCATTTCTTTAGGGTGCCGCAAAGCCCTCTGTGCTTGCCAGAGGTGAGGTAGCCTGACTGCCATTAGGTACTGAGATGAAATCCTCAGACCCCTTGTGAGACCATATGCTGGTGCGGTTGTCCCTGGGTTCCTCCTAATGCAAGACAATGCTAGACCTCATGTGGCTGCAGTGTGTCAGCAGTTCCTACAAGAGGAAGGCATTGATGCAATGGACTGGCCCACCCGTTCCCCAGACCTGAATCCGATTGAGCACATCTGGTACATCATGTCTCGCTCCATCCACCAAAGCCACGTTCCACCACAGACTGTCCAGGAGTTGGCGGATGCTTTAGTCCAGGTCTGGGAGGACATCCCTCAGGAGACCATCCGCCACCTCATCAGGAGCATGCCCAGGCATTGTAGGGAGGTCATACGGGCACGTGGAGGCCACACACACTAATGAGCCTCATTTTGACTTGTTTTAAGGACATTACATCAAAGTTGGATCAGCCTGTAGTGTGGTATGGTGATAATGTTTGTGTGATTATTGTTGTCAGCACAATCCACTATGTAAAGACATCTCATAAGCTGTGGCAAGAGATTGAAAATGAATATAAAAACTCTCTGCTTATTGACAAGGGCAACTCTGGGTATAAGGAAACGCTTCCTGACCCAACAAACCTGTTCAGTGCAATCTTGGCCCTTTTAATCCAACTGAGGGATGTTGTAGGCCGAGCTCCAGAATCTATTAATCTTAGCTACCCTGAGTCTTTTAGAGGGTCCCGGCTATCTCTCTCATACCTATTAGACTATGTGAGCTGTATTCTCTCTGAAGACTGACTGAGCTCGATCTTCAGCATTTCCCCCTCCAGATTCCTTGTGCTGCCTTCCCTGAAGCCCCTAATTTTAGGCATTGCGACAAACGACACCTTTCAAAATCCACTCACCTGGTTTGGAGAAATGTTGTCTGTGGTACAACACCCAACCAAATCCATATCTACCCCATACAAAAAGCTATCACTCAACAAATCCCAAGAGCCACCCCAGTCATTAAAAAGTTCACTCCCCCACTGTGATACACCATCTTTTAAAGAGGTACTCCGGTGGAAATGTATTTATTTATTTACTTATTTTTTAAATCAACTGGTGCCAGAAAGTTACAGATTTGTAAATTACTTCTATTAAAAAATCTTTACCCTTCCAGTACTTTTTAGCAGCTGTGTGCTACAGAGAAAATTCTTTTCTTTTTGAATTTCTTTTTTGTGTTGTCCACAGTGCTCTCTGCTGACACCTGATGCCCGTATCAGGAACTGTCCAGAGCAGGAGAAAATCCCCATAGCAAACATATGCTACTCTGGACAGTTCCTGACATGGACAGAGGTGTCAACAGAGAGCACTGTGGACAAGACAAAAAAGAAATAAAAAAATAATAGAATTTCCTCTGTAGCATACAGCTGCTAGTAAGTACTGAAAGAATTAAGATTTTTTTTATAGAAGTAATTTACAAATCTGTATAACTTTCTGGCACCAGTTCATTTAAAAAAAAATAAAGTTTTCCACCGGAGTACCCCTTTAAAGCCGCATAAGATATCGAGGTATGTGCGCATACAAGCAAATGGCTACAAAATTTTAAGCCACTGGTATAAAACTCCTGACATAACCTCTCGATACTCCGCAGTGGAGATGCCAAGCCCACATGGGTTCATTTATACACATATGATGGGACTGCCCAGTGATCCGTACTTGGTGGACTGACATATTCTCCCGTTGCAACACCATCTGCCACTCCACTGTTCCCTGCTCACCAGACATAGCCCTCCTCTCTGTCAGCATTAAGGAACTAAGGGTGGTGGCTGCATTTCCCAGGTATTTTCTTTGGTCTTATCCACTTGGATAGTGTTCTTTTAGCTGGTGTGACGGTTTCTTTACTGTACAAAAGGGACAGCAGCAGCCGGGACTGAGCACAACTGATACAGGTGAGCAGAAAATTGTATTTTTGTTTAGCTTATTCTCCACAACATTTTTATCCTGTGGTTTGCTGTTCTTTTTTTTTTTTCTTGTAGTGCAACAGATCCGGAATTGCATCAAGTTTTCTATTTGTGACAGAAACCTTAACACAAATGTAAAACGAGCCATATACAAATGACGGTTCAGCTCACAGTTTGATACTTAAAAACAGCAAAGGTGGACTTGACTTTTAAGCCAAATACTCACAATTGCACGTGAATCCTTTAGAGTTTATAAAAAGCAGTTCCAGGAGTTTCCTGGCTTTAGCACAAATTACATGACACTATATTTATTTTTAAAACTACCTCTACTCTGGAATTACTTGGCCCAATGAACACCTCTTTAGGTGCTGAAAAAGTATGTCTGTAAATACCTTTATTCTTTTTTAGTTGGGGGGTTTTAGTGTCTAGATGAAAAGTGATATTTTTAGCCCTGGAAGTCACGTCTCATTTCATACCTTTGCTGGTCAAGAGAGTTTAAAGAAACATTCCTGGCATAACAGGTATCCTGTGTTATACCTAGTACAGGCATAACACAATATATAGGCTTACCATATTTTCTTTAAAGCAAAAATGTGACATTGGGATAGCACAAATAAGACGGGGTTATGTATTATATACATAGATAGTTACAGTCCCTTGGCTTTGTGCTACCATATATTGTATAAAAATATATACTATACATATGTTATATAGATACAGTCCCCTGGCTATCTGCTCCCATATATTGTATATAAATATATACAATACATATATATAGTTGTATGCTCCCAGGCGGCTCTGTGGAATCCTCATCATTAATATATACCTTGGTATGTTGATCTATATCTTTCTTATTTTTAGACCAGAAAAATGCACTAACATTCTACTAAAATGTTGATGATCTGTGTAGATAGTGATATTTGAGTAGGTGGAAAAAAAAGATCTGAGGATAACGAAAATCTACCAGTAAGCACCAGCCCGGGTAATTTTCTTTAAAGGCTATGTGTAACAAAAGGCTTTGTTTGGCCAAAGGGGCAAATTATTTATACAATGCATTTGGAAGGTTTTTGGACCCTTTCACTTTTCTGATATTTCCTTATGTTGTGACCTTGTGATAAAAATATTTCAAATCTATTTTTCCCCATCATTCTGCACTTAAGATCCATAATAAGGGGAAATACTGTGAAAATATAATTTTAGAAATCTATGCAAATTTATTCAAAATACAAACTAAAATTTCACATGGACATATCCAGACCCTTTGCTTTGACACTTGAAATTTAGCTCTGGGGTCTCTCATTTCTCTTGATCATCTCTGAGATGTCTATACCTCACCTGTGGTATTGTGTGAAGGCAAATTTCTGCAGCATTTTAAGTTTCCCGAAAGCACAGTGGCCTCCATAATGCTCAAAGGGGTACTCTGCCCCTAGACATCTTATCCAAAGGATAGGGGGTAAGATGTCTGATCTCGGAGGTCCCGCCACTGGGGACCCCCGCTATCTCTGCTGCAGCACCCTAGACATCCGGTGCATGGAGTGAATTTCTCTCTGTGCCGGATGACTGGCGATGCGGTGCAGAGGCTCGTGACGTCACAGTCACGCCCTTCTCTTGACGTCTCGACCACGCCCCCTCAATGCAAGTCTATGGGAGGGGGTGTGACGTCACGAGTCTCCGGCGCTGCACCCGACGCTCTAAATGAATGCCAGGTGCAGCAAGGAGATGTCATGGGGCAGAGTACCCCTTAAAGTAGGAGTTTAGAGCAACCAGGATTCCTTTTAGAGCTGGTCTTCTCACTAAACTAAGTAATCAGGGGAGTAGGGCCTCAGTAAGAGATAGGACCAAGAACCCAATGATCACTCTGGCTGTGTTCCTGTGTGCATAGTTACATAATTGTAAGGCAAAAAAAATGGCATATATTAATTGCCCAAAGCCTTTCCACATCCTCCTTCATCACGGTGATCAGCTCCAGCACTCTTAAAAAACAAAGGTTGTTCCCTCCAGTGTGAACGATCAAAATCCCTCCAGAGCAGTCCTGGCAATATCTACTGCCTCCGTCAGCACATGTGGCCACCGCATACCTGGAATGCCACGCCAATATGCAGCGATGTTACCGAAACCCAGTGATCTACCACTGGGACGGCAATCCGCCCTCTGTGCCGCTCAGTGGAAATATGAATGACCCAAAAAGAACACCGTAGCCACTGGAGGATCTGAAAAAGAAAACAGGTTAAAGCAACAATTCAGGACAGACATATCCTGCATAGCAAACAGAACGCCAGCGCCCAATCCACTGAATATCAGACACCGGAAGGCCTGCACGCGAAGCCTCGGTCTCGGCACCAACCCAGAATGAGTGAGTGCCAAACTCGGACACAGGGGCTCCAACCAGCCCCAAACATCGCTTGAACACCGTTTGAAATTGATACCGCATCAGAGGCAAACCATCTGCATGGGCGAAAAAATGAGCGCCCCACTCCCAGACCTTCAAAAAGTCTGTAACCGCCTCGACGGGGCACGCCTCCCCGTCCACCACCTGCAGCCAAACCCAGGTACCTCGACCAACCTGATCCGTCTTGGACCGCCGAATGCACAGCTGCGACACGCCATTGGAAATTGCACATCCTCACGAAGTAAGCCTCCAGTACCTGACTTCGACACCGGAACTAGCTCCCCAATATGCAATGCTCAAAAAAACGCCACACAAAAAGCTGCAAAGTAAAGAACAAATTCAAAAGGCGAGGAACCACAATGCACCACAGCATCCAAGAGTGAGTAAAACACAGGTCTACGTTTTTCCCGCCACACGTACATGCGCTGCCAACCCTTTAACGCCTGCTGGATCAAAAAAGGCTTATTCACATCCTCCTATCCCAGCAACTTAAAATGAAAGCTGACCCCCGCACACCACTCACCACCGAAAAAAGCCCCAAAATCACAAGAACCAGCCGCATCCGTAAACAAGTTCAACATTGCACACCTCAGCCGCCTGCCAACAAGTACGGCCATTGTATCTCCTCAAAAACTTCTGCCACACCAAAACATCAGAACGCATTTGCCTTGAAATGCGAATATGATCGCCAGGGCGAGAAGCGCACTTCGTGGCCAAAGACAGCCGTCTAGAAAACACCCGACCCATAGGCATCACCAGGTGACCCAACAAAACCTGCATCTGCCGGAGCGTGACCTTGCATACCCCGCAGAAACTCTCAATCAATCTCTATGCCCAAAAAATAAATAACCGTAGCTGGGCCCTTATTCTTATCGGCAGACAAAGGAACACCAAACCTCTGCATGAGAAAATGAAAGGAATCCAACAAAAAGCGACATCCAGAGGACCCTGCAGGGGCAATAAACAAGAAGTCGTCTAAATAGTGAATGATAGAGGTACTACCCGTCTCGAATCGCACCACCCACTACAAAAATGTACTGAACATTTCGAAGTAGTGGCATGAAATCGAACAACCCATGGGCAAACACACATCATAATAAAACTGACCATCAATGTCGGACTTCGCCATCAAAGCCCCCCTGACCAGCACAACCACCCGGTCAAAGAAGAAGGAAGGAAAGGAGCAGGAAACGGAAGTATCCTCCTTAGGAAGCCCATCATTCACCGAGGAACCCTTCGGATAGGAAAGGTGGTGAATAAGGCGAAACTTCCCAACTTCTTTCTTCTGAACCACACCAAGCGGAGAAACCCGCAAGTTAGGAAAAGGAGGAGAATCAAAAGGGCCCATAAACCGCCCCAAGGCAACTTCTTAACCAATCTTATCATGCACCACCTCAGGGTGCTCCTGGGCAGATTTCAAATTATCAGACATCAAAGAACCCAACACAAACGGAATGAAAAAAACTAACGTAAAACCATCAAACAAAACCACAGCATCCTCCCTATTGGGATACTGATCAAACCATGGGCCCATCGCGGCCACATTCACCGGGGTCCTTCCCCTCAGCTGAGGTTGGCGTCCAGACGTTCTGCTTTGGAGCCCGCGGGCACCGCACCACCTCGTGTCCTCCTCCACAGGAGGAGCACTCATGCTTGTACTTACACAAGCTGAGAAACCTACAATGCCCTTCATTGTATAACCAACAGCCATCTTCGCACTGCCACTCTCCCCACAACCCCGGATTGACTGAAAGGATGGCACTCTCTGCGCTATCATCAAGCGCAACCACACGCCAGTTGCCTTGACACCCCAATCCACCTCTGGCTGCAACACCAGACGGCGCCAAAATTCTTCGTCGTACCACCACCAAGCAGTACCCCCATGTGCATTATAGGCATTGTACACCGAGTCCATGTACACAAAAAGCTCCAAACAGCGTTCCGGGACTTCTCACCCATAATACACACCAAAACCGCTTGTAACCAATTTCCCATAGTCTTGACAACCCGGGGTCTCAGAGGAACTGACTAGAAACTAGCGACCATAAATCCACATACTGGTTTCCCGAAATCTTTTCTTTAACCATATCTGAAACATGCACACCCAAAGGGCTAATCCCACAAAAGAAGGCCTCCTTGTGGACACAGCTAACTCCTTGATATTTAAGTGCGTCCTCAAATGGAGACTCATCAACCTGCTCCTCCACATGTGCAGGGATGGGCTGCTGGGGCACAGACAGGGACAGGCGGGGTGTCGGGCACCACATCAGCCGATGAGGACGCCTGAGAAGCCACAGAGGCATCGTCACCCATTATAACTGTTGAACTGTCTCTAACTGAGGAGCAGGAAACAGCCGCAGCAGGCAGGGAGCTGCGCGAGAGGGGAGGAAACACGTGGGCCGTAAGGGGTTAGGAGCTAAATCCCGGAACGACTGAGACAGCGCCGAGTGCACCACAGTGCGGCCCCTCCGCCCGCCGGATGCGACACGCGGGGGGCTTGGGCTCAAATGGGCAGGAGAACGGGACTGCCTGGTGGTCCGGCAACCACCCACAGATGCTGCAGAACCAGCCGGCATCGTACCTGCGTAGAGGGAGCAGCAGCAGCAGCAGGGCCCCCAATCTCGGGAAGCAGCCGAGAAAGGAGCACCGAGTCAGTCAGTACCCTCTCCTGGAGCGTAGACCAAATCAACTCAAGTGCTGGTGAGTCAAAGAAGAGCAGCATGGGCAGGAAGGGAACTAATATAACCTGTGGGCGTACCTAGATCTATCCCCTCCTCACCCGAGAAAGTCGGAGGGCTCCCAACCCTAGGTCTCTCACTTAACCCCTTAGGTCCCTGCAGTCAGGGTTACCTAAACCAATGCGGCCAGGTAACTTACACTAGGTTGATCTTTACACATAAGTTTACATGGTTTCTCTTTGTAGATGAAAGATATCTACATAGTTTAAAAATTCTGTGCATCTTAACCCCTTAAGGGCACAGCAGGACAATTTTCATGTTTGCATTCATGTTTTTTTTTTCCTTTTAAGAGACATAATTCTATTACTTTTACATACACAGAGCCATATGAGGGCTTGTTTTTTTGCAGGATCAATTTTACCACACAATGACATCATTCATTTTACCAAAAATGTACAGCAAAAAAATATTATAGATTGTATTTTATACAATTTTATAGATTGTAGTTATTTGGACAATTTCACATGTGGTGATATCAATTTAATTTTTTTTTTATAAATGGAAAAAAGAGAGGTGTTTACATTTTTTTTAATAGGGGACAGGCAATTTTATTTTTAGGTACCCATAGGGGATTTTTATGAGCAATCATTAGATTACTAATACTGTTGCATAGGGTAGCATTGCTCTGTGAGATTGGCGCTCTGCTAATAGAGTCTGCCTCAGGCAGACTTTAAAAAGATTGCCAAGAGGCAGGCATGGAGACCTTCGGAGGTGTCTGGTATTATGCCAAGAGGCAGGCATGGAGACCTTCAGAGGTGTCTAGTATTATGCTGAGGGATTCGCACAATGCAAATGAGGTGCCAATCTTCAAAAAATGCTCTAGGTCAACTCCAGGCAATTATTGACCTGTAAGCTTAATATCCTTTGTGGAAAAACTATTTGAGGGGCTAATAAGGGACTACATACAGAAATACTTAGGAAGGAAATAGTAAGGGGTGTACCGAAATTAAAATTCTGGTCTGAAACAAAAAATTCAGGATGTGCTTGGCTAAAAAACGGAACCAAAAAGAACTTTCTCCCTTTTATATAAAATAGTTTTTGTATAATTGTATTAGCTGACTCAAAACTAAAACTCCCAGCATACCTTGACACAGCCCAATACTGTGGAGCTGACCCAGAACTAGTAAACTACAACTCTCAGCATGCCCTGGCACGGAGTATGACACTGCCGCTGACTGAAAACTAAACTACAACTCCCAGCATGTTGCACTATAGAGCAGTGATCTTCAATCTGTGTCTCTGTAGCTGGTGCTGAACTACTACAACTCTCAGGCAATGACAACTGCCACCACATGCATAAGGGGCAGTAAGACACAAAAATAAGGTGCATGTGCTCAATAGCAGGACGTAAAGAAAGTTTTTTCATGTGCTTCTGCTTCTTATGCATTGCTAGTGTGGTGGCCCAGTACTGTATGTTGTACCGTACCTTGTATGCTAAGTCCCCAAAGTCAGAGTTTTTGCGTACCAGTAGGATCCTCCTAGTGGGATTCCCCCTTATTACCTCTTCCTTCTTTAATTTTATGTGTTTGATGTATACACTTTGTATACAATTTATATATATATGTATAGTACTTCCAGGACCTTAGGTCACATGACTACTAAGCCTACTGTTAGGTTAAACTTAAGGACTTTCTAGGTCACGTGAGTGGGTCACATGATGTACCACAATGATTTGTGAAGGGACTGACAGTTGGTGGAACCAATAAGCTATGAGTCTGCACCTTGCCATATAAGGGTGCTGTTACCCAATCATCGCTCTCTTGGGTTCCGGACTATCAGAGAGAGAAGAGCTCTGTGTATACCTGCAAGACAAATCTAGGCCTGAAGCCTGCTAACTTCAGCCAAATACCAAACCGTGAGTTCAACTAAACTCAATCCTCAATCTATGTGACTACTGAACCTAAAACCGAACCCTAAATTCAGTGGAACAGCGTAAAGCAAGCCTCAGAGCTTATTCCCTACAAGGTCCCAACCAACTGTGAGGAACTTAAAGTCCGGTCCTCTGTAAAGACTGTTACTACTGTTAACCTGCATAAAAATTACAGTAAAGTTATTTCCAGTTTACTAAACCTCCGGTTGTGGACAATCTTTTATTCCTTCCTATCGTTCCTGTGACGGGTGGCGGTAGGATATATATATATATATGTATGTATATATATAGATATATATAGGAAGAACCCGCACCCTGGTGTCATGACAGTTAAGGGTTAATCCAACACCCTTTCATCACTGCACAGCTACACCCTTCTTACCCTACATCCCCACAAGCTCACCACACTAGTAGTTGTCATTGCTTGCTGAGGCATTCTGGTAGTTTCAAGTGCCATCATTTATAACCCAGGAGCCATCATCTATAACCCAGGAACCATAATTTATAACACAGGAGTCATCATTTGTAACCCAAGAGCCATCTTTTATAACCCAGGAGCCATCATTTATAACCCAAGAGCCATCATTTATAACCCAGGAGCCATCATTTATAACCCAAGAGCCATCATTTATAACCCAGGAGCCATCATTTATAACCCAGGAACCATAATTTATAACACAGGAGTCATCATTTGTAACCCAAGAGCCATCATTTATAACCCAGGAGCCCTCATTTATAACCCAAGAGCCATCATTTATAACCCAGGAGCCATCATTTATAACCCAAGAGCCATCATTTATAACCCAGGAGCCATCATTTATAACCCAAGAGCCATCATTTATAACCCAGGAGCCATCATTTATAACCCAAGAGCCATCATTTATAACCCAGGAGCCATCATCTATACCCCAGGAACCATCATTTATAACCCAGGAGCCATCATTTATACCCCAGGAATCATTATTTATACCCTAGGAACCATCATTTATAACCCAGGAGCCATCATTTATACCCCAGTAACCATCATTTATAACCCAGGAGCCATCATTTATAACCCAGGAATCATCATTTATAACCCAGGAGCCATCATTTATAACCCAGGAATCATCATTTATAACCCAGGAACCATCATTTATACCCCAGGAGCCATTATTTATACCCCAGTAACCATCATTTATAACCCAGTAACCATAATTTATAACCCAGGAGCCATCATTTATAACCCAGGAGCCATCATTTATAACCCAGGAATCATCATTTATACCCCAGGAGCCATCATTTATACCCCAGTAACCATCATTTATAACCCAGTAACCATAATTTATAACCCAGGAGCCATCATTTATAACCCAGGAGCCATCATTTATAACCCAGGAATCATCATTTATACCCCAGGAGCCATGGCTTCCTGATCTTTTGAACCTGTAATGAATACCCCCCCGGGCGCCCTAAAGAAAACACTTAGAAGGAGATTTATCATTCTTTTCAAACGTATGGCTTTTATATGACAATTTTTTTAACTTACTTTTGCGACCTATTTATGCTCCTCACTGTCTGTGCTAAGTGCCCGTGGCCCGACATTACCTCTGTAGCGCTAGCTATATATATTGCCCCCCGCAGCGCTTGCAAATGTCCCCCCCCCAGTGAGCGCATACATATGTCCCTTCCCCAGCCAGCAGCATGATGCGCTGCTGATAGTATACTTTACATATAGCGCTGTGAGGGACATATGTATGCGCTCACTGGGGCAATAAATATAGCAATATATATAGGTAGCGCAGCGGGGGGCAATATATATAGGTAGCGCAGCGGGGAAGCAATATATATATATAGGTAGCGCAGCAGGGGTCAATATATATAGGTAGAGCAGTGGGGGGTGGGGGGCAATATATATATATATATATATGTAGAGCAGCAGGGGGGCAATATATATATAGGTAGCGCAGCGGGGGGTGTTAATTAAAGTGGGTGTTAATTTCCTTTTCTGCAGGTGTATGCACTTTCTGTAAGTCAGGTTGGACCTGGAATACATATGCGACTTTTAAACGGAGATGCAACTTTTTTTTTTCATTAATAACAACTATCGCATTTGATAAATACATGACCAATGCAAAATAAAGAAAAAAAATTACTACGTGAGCAGATTTCAGAAATGTGCGTTGGGATAAGAAAAAATCTAAAAGTCGCAGCATGTATAGAAAAGTCGCATGTGCACAAGTACATGCAACTTTTTTTATGCAAAAAAAAATCTACTACGGAGCTTGATAAATCTCCTTCTTAATGAATTATTTTCTTAGCCGATGTACAATTACTTTTACACTGAAAGGAGTACTCCGCCCCTAGACATCTTATAAGATAAGATTTCTGATCGACCATCTGGGACACCCGCGATTTCTGTGCAGTACCTGGCGTCCGGGGATAGGCATATGGGATAAGTTTAAGATCTTGGGGGGTCTGACCGCTGGGACCCCCCCATAATCTCCTGTATGGTCCGCCGGAGGGGGGCGTGTCGACCACCGCATGAAGCGGCGGCTGACACGCCCCCTCAATACAGCTCTATGGGGGAGCCGGTGCGCTGCCTTCGTCAATCTCTCTACGGCACCCCAGACACCCGATGCAGGGAGCGAACTTCGCTCCGTGCCAGATGACTGGTGATGCGGAGCAGAGGCTCGTGATGTCACGCCCGCTAATGACATCACGGCTATGCCCCCTCAATGCAAGTCAATGGAGGGGCCTCCGGCTCTGCACCCAATGCTCTAAACAAACGCAGGGTGCAGAAGGGAGATAGCGGGGGTCCCCAGCGGTGGGACGCCCGCGATCAGACCTCATATCCCCTATCCTTTAGATAGGGGATAAGATGTCTAGGGGCGGAGTACCCCTTTTAGTAGTGGTGCCTTGTTCCCCAGTATAACTAGTAAAGCTTGTTGTAGCAGCACATGGCGGAATGCAATGAAGGATTGTTATTTTTGTGGCCACTTTCTGTATAGCTGTTGGAACAACTCAGAACAAGAAAAACTTGTCTACATAATATTAAATATGGCTCCCTTGCCAAGAACATTTTTTGCATTCTTGCTCGGTGCACAACACGCATCCCATAACAAAGTCTTTGTTATGTCACCCACCAGTATTATATGGCTTAATAAAACCTCCAATAAAACCTCCTTTATTGAGCCTTACCATGTCACCACCACTGCAGCCATTCCAACATGGCGCCAAGATATTTGCAGTCTGAAAGCAAAAAATTCTAAAAAGACTATTATGTTGTTTGCAAAGGTTTATGGCTTTTGCCATGTAATTCAATCATATGATTTCTTGCATAGGAGGTGCATGAGAACCATCTGGGAGTTTCCTCTGGGAGCCACCATGGTAATTCACTATACAGGTATTAACTTGCTGGGGTACGGACATGCTGCTGATTCATGTTTTTCCTCTCAACATCTTTTTCTATTATATATTCATATGTCTTAGTCATTTTAATTCTATTTTATACACCATCTTTTGGACCTGCATGACTAATGTTGAATAAAACCAAAAGTGCTTATTCATTTTGCTCAAATGGCTAAATTGTCTGGAACGATGTTAGTGAAGTTAAAGGGGTACTCCGGTGGAAAACCAATGTTTACAAATTAACTGGTGGCAGAAAGTTAAACGGATTTGTAAATGACTTCCATTAAAAAATCTAAATCCTTCCAGTACTTATCAGCTGCTGTATGCTCCAGAGGAAGTTGTGTAGTTCTTTCCAGTCTTCCCACAGTGCTCTCTTCTGCCACCTCTGTCTGTGTCAGGAACTGTCCCAAGTAGGAGCAAATCCCCATAGCAAACCTATCTTGCTCTGTCAGTTCCTGACATGGACAGAGGTGGCAGCAGAGAGCACTGTGGTCAGGCTGGAAAGAACTAGACAACTTCCTCTGGAGTATACAGCAGCTGGAAGGCCAGAAGAAGTGCCTCATTACGCATGAAATGGCTGTAGCCTCTGAGCACCCCGTCAGCATCGATCTATACCATCCTGCTACTCTGAACAAAGAAATGAAGTAAAAGAAGACATATACATGCGGTTTATCCCTTTCATGTTGTATATCAAAAGTAATATTCACTTATTAAAAACTATGCATTACGTAATATTTATACAGGAATAGAAGTATTGACATCATGTGGCTATAAGAGTAATAATTCTGCCATAGCCTCGACATGCATTTCTCAGCCTTCATCAGGGGTCAAGTAAAAAAGAATCTAACCTAATCCCCATTATCTGAAAGAAAAGAAGTGACGCTCAGGGCTTCCTCCAGTCCTTTTGTAGACATTGCATCAAGCGTTACAATCCACTTTTATTCTTTTCCACAACAAACTAGTCATGACGCCACCTGCCCTATTACCCATATAATCTCTGTCAATACCTATTTCCTTCACCATCTCCAGTCACTCTTCATAATCTCCTCAGTCATGGTTTCTTTTATATCCACAGTGTGCTCCGCTATGTGCACCTTAGCTTTTCTTTTAGACACTATACCTAATGTGGTGTCCCATTACAGGTACATTGTGTCAAGGTATTTTAGGCCCTGTCAGATTGAGACTGCAGGGACTCAACCATTTCTAATGTGTATTTGTACTGTTATAACTTAGCAATCCGTTATTAGGTGTCTGTAGCTTTAAGTATGTTGCCTAGCAACCGCATGCTTAGTCAGGGTATGTGAGAGTGGAGGACTGAAGGCTAGACTAAACTTTTGTGTAAGGTGTTATATTATGTTATTACGTGTATGTAACTTTATTGTAAATCCTAAAGGGGATACAGACAACTCTATGATCCACAGCTGCCTGGCCAATGGGTTTTAGTTTAGCCTTCCCTTATAAGGGGTGGCATTTCCTGTGGGAGTAGGAGAAGAGAGTAGGAGAGTAGAGGAGGAGAGGAGTTGAGAAGAGTGGTGTGGAGTTCAGAGTACAGAGTGGAGGTCCGAGCAAGTTCAGAGGAGGTGAAGCTCCGGAGTAGCAGAGAGAATCCGCAGAGGAGTGAGAGCAAAGATGAGAGAGATAAGAAAAGCATGAAGTAACCCCAACTACTAGCCTTTACTTCAGCCTTGATCAGAGAATTCCTAAAGGACAATTCATTGTTTTCCGGCGAAAAGCCACAAATCTACCGACACTTCAGTAAGTGACTTTAATCTCAAGCCTAATATAGCGCAGACCTAAAACTCCTAGTCCGGCCGTAAGAGCCAAGCATATATGCAGTATCAAGTCCAGGCACTGCAAGCTGTGTGGTCCTCTAGAGACTGTCTGTTAAACCTATTGGAGACTTTGGTTGAGCGCTGTGGAGATTGTACCACCTATCTTCAAGTTAGTAAAGCCTCCGTTAAACTGCAACCTAGTGTGGAGTCAATTCTTTCCTTGCTAGCCTGTGGGGAGACGGAGTTCCCCAGACCTGTAGTACCCCGGGAGATACCAAGACTACAGTTGCATCACGTGACATTAAGGGTTAATACCATCCGACCCTGGGTTCATAACCCCCCCAAGAACCAAGTAGCTAACCCCAAACGTAGCGATGGCTGCGGACCTCACCCGTGGCCACCACACTAATAGACTACAATTGTAGTATTAGTACTACTACTACTAGTAAATGCACAACCCTATATTCCTCAGAACCACCCTCGTTTGTGAATCTGTCGGAACCAATCATGTTTTGACACAAGCTGCTTTACATTAAAGGGATACTCGACTGGAAAACATTTTCTTTTGAATCAACTGGTGCCAGAAAGTTAAAGAGATTTACAAATTACTTCTATAAAAAAAAATCCCAATCCTTCCAATACTTATCAGCTGCTGTATAAAATACAGAAAATATTTTTCTTTTTGAATTTCTTTTCAGTCTGACCACAGTGCTCTCTGCTGACACCTCTGTCCATGTCAGGAACTGTCCAGAGAAAAATAGGTTTGCTATGGGGAATCTGGACAGTTCCTGATACGGACAGAGGTGTCAGCAGAGAGCACTGTGGTCAGACAGAAAGGAAATTCAAAAAGAAAAGAACTCCCTGTGTATTATACAGCAGCTGATAAGAACTGGCAGGATTGAGATTTTTTTTAAGAAAAGTAATTTACAATCTGTTTAGCTTTCTGGTGCCAGTTGCTTTAAAAGAAAATGTTTTCCAGTGGAGTACCCCTTTAAGTAGGTGCCACCCAAGTTTTTTTTTTTTTTGTTTTTTTATTCAATTATGGATATATCGGTGAAAGCTTTAATTTAGTAAACGGTTGAGAATAAGCATATGGCTAGATGGGGCTTCTTACCACAATTTTGGGCATACTTTTTTAAAGGAAATTTGTCATCAGTGTCACCTGCACTAACCTGTCGGTACAGGCAGGTAGTGCAGGTGACACTGATGACAACCATACTTACCTGATCCCTTTCCATGCTCTGGTTCTCCCACTATCTTCCGCCGTATCTTCCCTTCTGGGGCCGACTTGGTGCACGGACAGAGCTTCCTGACGTCAGGAAGTTCCGCCCATGCACTAAGTAGGCCGCGGAAGGGAAGATAGTGGGAGAACCAGAGCATGGAAAAGGATCAGGTAAGTATGGTTGTCATCAGTGTCACCTGCACTACCTGTCTGTACCGACAGGTTAGTGCAGGTGACACTAATGACAGATTTCCTTTAATCTCCATAGTTCTTTCTAGCACCAAGATATAAGCCTTTTTGTTAATATGTAAATGAGGGTCAAGTGCCCAGGGAGTGTTCCCTAAGAAACCATTTCCTCTTAACCTGCCTTTTGATTGACGGCGAACTGAGGGGGAGTGAAAAAGAAGAGAGAACCTGGGCTCTTGCCATGCTAGGGAACGCCCCATAGCCCTTATTTACAAAGTTACAAAAAGGCTTCTACCTTAGTGTGGGAATAGACTACTAAAATAAAATAAAAAAGGTATGCCCGGAATCCTGATGACTAGCTCTATCTAGTTTTGGGCTTATTTACACTCCTGTTTTCCTGTTGAAAGGTCCTGATACAGTCTCCATTTGATGACTATTATAATTTGTTAATTTGCCCTCTCTTAGCACTGTTGTGCATTGTGCATGTGCATATTTTTAATGGAAACTAATAGGTGGTGCCCAGGTTGTCTTAGTCATCTACATATTAACAGTATCTTCTTTATACCCTTTTGCACAGACAAATATGTGACTTGAGTGACTTGAATGATTTGCTTAAGAAGTGAGTTGAAAATTATATATTAAAATCATAACATCATCAATATGATTTTTACAAAATAAGGAAGAAAAAGGAGGAACCAAGCCTATCTAAAGACAACCTACATCCTGTTGTGTTGGGTTAGTCACTGTGGCTATATAGTCTACTTTATAACTGGGACGTGTTGTGATATCTAAGCTGTCCTGGGTCTTGTAAGATGCAATAGTTCGGTGGAAGGAGTACTAAGGTATCCCCAGAAATATATATAGAAAGCTTCACTAGTGTGTGTTGTTATGTACACCACTTCATGTAAGAAGGGGCCCTAGCAGCGTTGAGTGAATCTGCTGTAAAGTTCCCCAAACCCAAATCCAATGAATTGGTTGTTGATTTATTTGGTCTTGTAAAAGTCTTTCTGTTTTCTAAGTGTTCTGATTCCCTGAAGAAGTGTGGAAGGAGTATAATCTTACCGTAAAATCGTTAACTCCAGTCCCTGTCTACTCACAGGTCCTGCTGCTGAGATCCCTCCAATCAGTCCTGATCTGGTGAGGACCATGGCAGCATGTTTTCAATTTCCCTACAGCGCCACCACAGGGAAATAAATAGGTTGTCCATGTAATGTACATGACCGTAGACCCGAGAAAATGGATTTTCTAAATGAGGCCCGAAGAGGCTTTCTTCTTAATGTTTCTTTTGTATTTTTAAAGGTCATCCTATGTCACTCTTGGTGGGTAAGAAGCACGGTCATCTAGGATCACCATCTAGTGTCATCTTGCTTTATAGCTATTTTTCTGAAAGAATGCATCTCAGAATGCTTAGTCAGCAGTAGTAGAGTGGGAAGTAGGTCACTTGTACTTCAACTGGTGGAAAGCAAAAAACTTCCTTATCATAGATGTGCTGTAGTTATTCTGAAAAGGTCACATGTACATGGTGCGTGGGTATCTGAATCACGAGATTTTTTCCCTAAAATGCCTATGCTTTATTGCTTAACCTTTCCTGAAAAAAATCAGTGTGGTTAAAAAAAACAAGTATTAATAGTATACATGCTGCCCTGTACAAGAGCCTAGTTTGCAATAAAGAGATATTCCAAGATTTATTTTTATTTGTGGTTTATAACATAGTGTATAAATCTGTGTTTGATGGATAGTATCAGTTAACAGTTGCATAACAGTATGCCATATAGAATTGGCTGAGTCTCGGAAGTTGTAGCATCTCCAACATCGTACTGCACCACAGAGCAAGGTACATATAAATAACATATGAACCGGACAGGCACTGACATGAGTATAGATCATATAATGGAAATAAAAAACAATTGGGAAAATATATCAGCCTCTTACGGGCTCCTGGAATTGGTCATGGAATAGGAACATTGAGTCAGGAGAGAAGAGCACCATGCACCCCACACCTGAATAAATTTAGCAGGGCATTTTTTGTTCTTGTACACCAAGTGAGAGAATGGGATGATAGCATGAGTATGATAAGTCCACACCTCCTCATTAAGTACACCAAATATACAGACTAAAGGGTTAAGCGGAGGAGGGGTTGCACAAGTGCTGCCAGAAGTCGAAGGACTGCCATCCAGAAATCAACAATGTAAGGGCACACACACAGGAGGTGCCAAAAATCGTCCCGAGCCACACGGCAATGGTGGCAGGCATCAGAAGTTGACCTACCCATTCTGTTCAACCTTATGGGAGTGATGTAACTATTATGTATGATATTCAATTGAATTAGTTTATTTTTGGCAGCCAGGGACACTAACATATGAGAAGATAGAATCTCCTCCTAATCATCATCTGTAAGAGTAGGGATATACGACTACCAATACCCGACTGCAGGCAACTGCACTTGTGAGTTCTTGGCATGGATAGAGGATTGATACAAGACACTGACCCTGAGATACAGGACCCTAAGACTTCAAGATCCCAATCAGCAGGAACTCAGAAATGGAAAAGGCACACATCGGGACCTGAATATGAGGAACATGACGTAATTGTAAATACTTAAAAAAGTATCAAGAGTGCCGTTCAGAAGTGTGAAACTCGGGTTATGCCATAGCGGGGTATCTGAGGGTATATCTATATCATGATCTACAGACTTAGCAGCCCACCAAACTTGAAGGACCAGCTTATGAAGGGGCGAGATGGTCCGGCCACCCATAGTTGGATTTTCTGAGATAAGCCATAGGAACAATTGAGCAAGATAGGGACTGTTCGTCATCCAGAACCCAGTGTCTGATGTACCTAAGTTGACCAGCTAGATAATAGAAGAAGAAGTCAGGCAGTGACATACCAGCTTCCGACTTTGGACATTGAAGGGTAGTAAGGCGAATTTTAGGTCTATTAGGTCCCCAGATAAAAGAGAGAGTGCAAGGCATAAAAAAAATGATTTGGGCACTGGGACTGAGGCATGTTCTAAAGTGTAAGGACACTTAGGCAAAATAATGAGTTTTATGAGATTAATGCGGCGAGAAACCGTGAGTGACAGCGTCCCCCATATGCGGAACTTATTCAGAACATACGGTAAAAGGGTAAGAATATTAGTAGCCAGATCAAGGGACGAATTCTTATTTATATGCACCCCCAAGTATTTAAACTCAGACACCACCGGAAGTCCACACATCGTAGTAGGACAGCTCTTGTCCAATAACGGCATGATTGCCGATTTGGTCCAATTAATGAAATGACCAGAGAAATAACTGAAGCGGTCCATTAAATCAATAATATGGGGTCATTTTTGGGTTGGGTTAGAGAGAGAAATAGTCATCAGTGTACAACCCGATATGCTCCTCTCTTACTACTAGAGACATCCCAAGGTAGTCGTGGTCCTACCAGACACGCAAAGCAAGGGGCTCCACCGCCACCACAAACAGGAGCGGGGACAGAGGGCACCCCTGCCGCGTCCCAAGGCAAACGGGAGCAAACAGAGACTGTTCACAAGCACCTGAGCCCTAGGATGCCTATACAGGATAGAGATCAATTTCCTAAAGTTGGGGAAAACCCAAACCTAGAAAGTACTTCAAGTAGGTAACCCCATTCCACATAATCTAATGACGCCAAGGCCCAATCCCCCCCCCTCCCCCAATGCTGTTTTTGCACCTGGACTGCCGTCTGAACTCCATGTATATTATTTGAATTCTGGCGCACTATGTGGGCCAACATTTTACTGGATTGATTCCCATGTTCAAAATAAAACTGTTTAGTAAAGAATAATTTCCTGTTTGCTTTTTCATGAAGATGCAACATATATTGACGACCCTCAGACAACTAGGCAGCCTTCTTGGCCTCAGATGGATCTACAACATACCACTCTTCAAGGGCCAAACAACTCTGCACTAATTCCTCCTCCCTCCTGGAGGAAGATTTTTTAATGAAGGAAATAGTCGACCTTAAATAGACCCTCAGGTGCGCCTTCAACGTCTCCCAAACCAGCATAGGTGAACTACCGGGTATGTTAGCCTGAAGGAAAACCTGGAGCTAGTCCGGTATTCGATCATTAGGACCAATAAGATCCAACCAAAAAGGATGGATCTTCCAGCGACACGGTGTTCCAGAATTGGTGAATGAGATATCAAGCAAAAGGGGAGAATGATCTGAAATCGCTCGGGGCTCATAGGAGACGTCCAAGACCTGAGAGTTTAGAAGCGAGTTACCACAAGCATGGTCAATTCTGGACAGTGCGTTTCTACCCAATGTATGACAGGAGTATTGTTTAGACACCTTAGTCTAAAAAATCAACCCATCCCACCTCGGTAAGGAACTGAGAGAGTGGAGTGCTGCCAGCATCTGTGAACAGGGTCAAGGGGACACCCCTAGGGCTGTGTCTATCCATTAACGGGTCTGGGACCAAATTTAAATCCCCAATGCACAAAACACACGCAGATGGGTATCCGTAACAGTGAGGGGCAAGACCTCAGGCTGGGTGGGAGGGTTATAGATAAATAAAAACACAAATTGAACGTTATTCAGATATGCATGCACAAGTATGTATAGACCAGAAGGGTGTTTGCGGACAGTGATCGGCTCCCACCTCACCATACAATTAACCAGGACAGTCACACCCTGGAAAAGGACGTGGGATATAAGTGCTGCAACCACTGAACCCAAGGCCTTGACAACTGATTAGCTCTGTCAGGAGTGAGATGTGTTTCCTGTAATGCAATGATATGTGGGTGGTACCTCCTAATGTGGGCAAAAATCAGAGCCCTTTTTTGTGGGGTGCGGGCTCCCCTGATGTTCCAGGACATTACTTGAATATCTGCCATGACCCAAAATCTGAAAAAATTGGAAACGTCAGCACCTGTCCGAGAAGTAATAACAATAGTAGGTTATGAAACAGTGAAGATCCATGTGGTACATAGTAGTGCATACATTTAGGTGAGAGATGCTGGAGCTATACAGTAACAACATCGCTAACCCACCAAATTGTGGGATACATAACACAAAACAAGGAGAAGATATGATTAAAAAAACTGATCAAAGTAAGCATCAGGAGAACCTGAGAACAGAGTATACATAGACCAAAAGGAACAACAGAAAGGGAAGGACATACCTTACGGTAAACAAAAGGGGATACTGGAGAAGGGGCTGAGGCCAAAGAGAGACAAAAGGAGGAGGGGGGTGGGGGAAAAAGTCACAGGAGGAGATTGGGGAAAAGGGAAGGAGGGGATAAAGTAAATGAAGAAGAGGGAATAGAGAGGGAGGGAATACGAGAAATCCGTGAGGAAGGAGAGAAAAGAAGGGGGGAGAATGAAATGGTAGGGAAGAAGGGCATGGGAAAGGGGGGGGGGGTCATTCAACAGAACAAAAGCCAAGGATAACGGGAGTAAAATGATAAGGGGAACCATCAAGGGACACAGGAAATCTCAGCGGGAAAGGGATCACAAAATATAGCACAAAATATATTGCATACATTCAGAGGTCGTGCAGTGAAGAGTACCCCCATAATCTGAAGAGAGTATATAGAAACCACCCCCTTTCAATAGGACCCTCAGGTAATCAGAGTCCGGTACAATAGTCTAACTATGTACAAGAGCAGCATAGCGTTCAAAAAAATGCACAGCATTGCACCCACGCCCAGGGGGGGCAGAGGTAGAGGCACTGGATCAGGTTGCAGATGGGGTGGCGAGACAGGTATGGGGGTATGGAGACAAATGGAAAAGAGAACAGGGAGAGTGGGAGGGGGGCACAGTGGTGGTCAACATTCAGGGATGGGGTTATGGCACTGGCTGGGGAAGGAGAGCAAGAGGGGGGGGGGAGGAAATGGACCTCACACAGCAGCAGTCATTGGGTGTCATTGGGAAATGTCCAAATGTCCAGAGATCTGAAGTGGGAAGGAAACCAGGGATCCAGAAGGGGGAAGGGATTAGGGAGCTAAGGCCAGGAAACCGAGTTCCAATAGAAGGGGCATGGGGGGGCAATCACAGTACCTGACCCTTGGAAAGCATGATCCTCCGGCAGGACAGCTATGCAGTCATCTCGGGTCCAGGAGGAGAACCAAAGGAAGAAACTGTCAATGCATGCAGAGGATCAGCCATACAGCTAATCTGGATCAACAGGAGACCGGTGGATTCACGGTGAACTCTGGATAAACTGTTGTACAGGTAAGTACCCACGGATGGCTCAGCGACACATTCATTTTGGGCCGTCCGTCTCCGATTCAGCCAGTCATTGGCCTCTTGCGGCACAGTAAAGAAGAGGGCTCTGTCTCCGTCCACAACCCGCAAGTGGGCCGGGTATGCCATAGAGTAGGGAACTCCTTTTTCCTGCAGCTGAGCTTTAACAGAGGTGAAGGCGGCTCTGCGACGCTTTAGGTTGGAGGAGAAATCCGGGAAGATCGATACTCTGTTGCTGTTAAAGGTGATCTCCGGCAGCCTCCACACTGAATGGAGGATCAGGTCCCGGTCATTGCAGTATAAGAGCCGAGCTAGGAGTGGACGCGGCGGCACCCCAGGGATCGGCGGCCTAGAAGGCACTCGGTGCGCTCGCTCTACGGCGAATGCTTTGGAGAAGGACACCTTGGGGAACAAGTCCTTGATCCACCCCTCCACGAAAGCACCCAGATTCTGGCCTTCTGCCCGCTCAAGTAGGCCTATGACCCTTATGTTGTTCCTACGCAGTCTATTTTTAAATCGGAATTTTTCTGGCGGGCAAGTTCCAGTTGCTCTTGCATTGTAGTCAGGGAGGCTGGGAGGGGGCCACTGTGTCTACTATGGTGAAAATGCGGTGTTCAGACTCGGCAACCCTGTCCCGGAGGTTCTGGAGGTCCTGCCTAAGGAGGCCGACATCTATTTTGACCTCTTCCATCTTCTCAGTCAAGGATGTTTTACAGTCATGGATGGCCTGCAACAGGGTATCACTCACCTCCTTCAGTGTGAGGTCGGGCAAGTCTTGCGGACCCTCCAGCAGGGAGGCCTCACGGTCCGCCACTGTTGAGGTAGAGGAGTGCGCTGTGGCCTGCCCGGCACCATCTTGTTTATCAGCACGGGCATATTCTTGCAGATTTTCGACTGCTATATGGTCTTTCCCTTGAGTAGGATCAGTTTTAGGGGCCATATTACGGATCCTAAAACAAGTTATGGGTGTTAGGGAATCCAGAATTCAGCTCAGGATGATAAAAATGCAGGTTCTGAGTGGGAGCTCCTACAGCGTGCAACCGCTCATCTAAACTGCCAAGCCACGCCACTGTTGTTTATTTTTAACAGCATACAAAATGAGTGTCTTCTCAGGTTTTCCCAGGTCGCAGTGCAGCCCGAGACATTACATCACTAGTCAGGTGTTGAAAGGGAGCCTTTCTGTGCTTCAAGGAGTGGAGCTACCGCTGAATAGAGGGGAGATCATTCTCCACAGGGCTGAAGGGAATTGTAGCTCAGGTGTGCTGAACAGGGTGGGGTGACTGATGTGGGGGAGGGAGAAAAGTGAACTCACACTTAGGTGGATAACCACAATAATATAGAGTATGTCAGTCAGCTGGGGAAATTCAGATTTTCTGCAGTCATAGTCTAAGCCAATATATGCTACAGACTAAGCATAAAACTCATATTTTTGCATTGTATAAAGTCCAACAAGGACCCAAGTCTTACTTCGGAACAAAGCTGTAAGTCACGCGACACTTGCTGCCAGTGTATTCATTGTCTATGGAGCTGCCAGGATAAGCTGAGAGCGGTACTTGGCTATCTCCAGAAGATCCATAGATAATGAGTGAAGTAACAGCGCACTTGTGTAACTCACAGCTCTAGTGGTTGGACCCCCCACAATCAGACACTTATACCCTATTCCATGGATCAGTGCTATAAGTTGGAATACCCCTTTTAAAGGGTTCTCCCAAGATAAAAACGTTATCACTTAGCCACAGGAAAGGTTATGACTAGAGCCATGTCCATTGTCCAACTGTATATTCATGTAGTTTCCAGCTCACCTCTGGTAATAGTGTGTGGATCAGCACCGAGATACGTGCTTAGTGTGAATGTCCAAGAAAGAAGAAAGATAGATCCTGCACTTGAAATAAAAACTCTAAAGGCTTCTTATTATTCCATAAAAAAATAAGACTGCTCCACTTCTATGTCCTCTACCGGGTTACGCAATCCAGGCGTATGCACATTCTTGATCAAGAGCATGCATGCGCCTGAAACCTGTGAAATGGTAGAGAACCCAGAGCAGTCTTAGAATAAAAACTCTAAGGCTAAGTTTCCACTTGGTTTCTGACAGTTTTTGGAAAACTGCCATTGCAGTTTTTGAGCCAAAGTCAGAAGTGGATCCATAAGGGAGGAGAAGTATAATTCCTTCCATTATATTTCCTATTCCTTTTGAATACTCTTCTGGCTTTGGCTCAAAAACTGTAGTGGCAGTTTTCCAAAAACTGACAGAAAAGAAACCAAGTAGAAACTTAGCCTAAAGGCTTCCTTCAATTCCTTAAAGGGGTACTCCGGTGAAAACCTTTTTTCTTTTAAATCAACTGGTGGCAGAAAGTTAAACATATTTGTAAATTACTTATATTAAAAATCTTAATCCTTCCTGTACTTATTAGCTGCTGAATGCTACAGAGGAAATTCTTTTCTTTTTGGAATGCTCTCTGATGACATCACGACCACAGTTCTCTCTGCTGACGTTATAATAATAATAATAATAACACTTTATTTATTGTTGTCCTTAGTGGGATTTGGACCCAAGTCCCCAGCAGTGCAAGGCAGCAGTGCTAACCACTGACCCACCATGCTGCCCTTAGCATACATTTGCTATGCATGGTTGCTAAAATGGACAGAGATGTCAGCAGAGAGCAGTGTGTTCGTGATGTCATCAGTGTTCCAAAAAGAAAGGAATTTCCTCTGTAGCATTCAGCAGCTAATAAGTACTGGAAGGATTAAGATTTTTTTAATAGAAGTAATTTACAAATATGTTTAACTTTCTGCCACCAGTTGATTTAAAAGAAAAAAGGTTTTCACCGGAGTACCCCTTTAAAAAAAAAAAAAAAAAAAACAAGACTGCCCACCTCCGTGTCCTCTACCGTCTCGTGCAAGCCAAGCGCATGCGCACTCTTGATCAAAAGGGTGCATGTGCTTAGAACGTGTGAGACAGTAGAGGAAGTATGCTCCAGAGGAAGTTGTATAATTGTTTTTCGTCTGACCACAGTGCTCTCTGCTGACACCTCTGTCCATGTTAGGAACTGTCCAGAGCAGGATAGGTTTTCTATGGGGATTTGCTACTACTCTGGACAGTTCCTGACATGGACAGAGGTGTCAGCAGAGAGCACTGTGGTCAGACAGAAAGGAAATTCTAAAAGAAATGAACTTCCTGTGGAGCATACAGCAGCTGATAAGTACTGGAAGGATTAAGATTTTTCAATAGAAGTCATTTACAAATCTGTTTAACGTTCTGGCACCAGTTGATTTAAAAAAAAAAAAAAGGTTTTCACCAGAGTACCCCTTTAAAGGGGTACTCCGGCGCTAAGATATCTTATCCCCTATCCAAAGGATAGGGGATAAGATGCCTTACCGCGGGGGCGTAACAGCTGTCACGCCCCTCCATAGGCTTGCATTGAGGGGGCGGAGCCGTGACGTCACTATGCTCCGTCCCTGTGATCGCTAGTAATAAGACCCAGAGCGAGCACGCTCCGGAGGCTGATGCTAACAGGGTGCGGCGTGGAAGATCACGGGGGTCCCCAGCGGCGGGACCCCCGCGGTCAGGCATCTTATGCCCTATCCTTTGGATAGAAGATGTCTTAGCACCGGAGTACCCCTTTAACCCCTTAACGACGCAGGACGTATATTTACGTCCTGCGCCGGCTCCCGCGATATGAAGCGGGATCGCGCCGCGATCCCGCATCATATCGCGTGGGTCCCGGCCCTAATCAACGGCCGGGACCTGCGGCTAATACCACACATCGCCGATCGGGGCGATGTGCGGTATTAACACTTTAGAAGCGGCGGTCAAAGCTGACCGCCGCTTCTAAAGTGAAACTGAAAGTATCCCGGCTGCTCAGTCGGGCTGTTCGGGACCGCCGCGGTGAAATCGCGGCGTCCCGAACAGCTGATCGGACACCGGGAGGGCTCTTACCTGCCTCCTCGGTGTCCGATCGACGAATGACTGCTCCGTGCCTGAGATCCAGGCAGGAGCAGTCAAGCGCTGATAATGCTGATCACAGGCGTGTTAATACACGCCTGTGATCAGGATGAGAGATCAGTGTGTGCAGTGTTATAGGTCCCTATGGGACCTATAACACTGCAAAAAAAAAGTAAAAAAAAAGTGTTAATAAAGGTCATTTAACCCCTTCCCTAATAAAAGTTTGAATCACCCCCCTTTTCCCATAAAAAAAATAAAACAGTGTAAAAAAAAATAAAAATAAACATATGTGGTATCGCCGCATGCGTAAATGTCCGAACTATAAAAATATATCATTAATTAAGCCGTACGGTCAATGGCGTACGCGCAAAAAAATTCCAAAGTCCAAAAAAGCGTATTTTGGTAACTTTTTATAACATTAAAAAATGAATAAAAAGTGATCAAAAAGTCAGATCAAAACAAAAATCATACCGATAAAAACTTCAGATCACGGCGCAAAAAATGAGTCCTCATACCGCCCCGTACGTGGAAAAATAAAAAAGTTATAGGGGTCAGAAGATGACATTTTTAAACGTATAAATTTTCCTGCATGTAGTTATGATTTTTTCCAGAAGTGCGACAAAATCAAACCTATATAAGTAGGGTATCATTTTAACCGTATGGACCTACAGAATAATGATAAGGTGTAATTTTTACCGAAATATGCACTGCGTAGAAACGGAAGCCCCCAAAAGTTACAAAATGGCGTTTTTTTTTCGATTTTGTCTCACAATGATTTTTTTTTCCGTTTCGCTGTGCATTTTTTGGTAAAATGACTAATGTCACTGCAAAGTAGAATTGGCGACGCAAAAAATAAGCCATAATATGGATTTTTAGGTGGAAAATTGAAAGGGTTATGATTTTTAAAAGGTAAGGAGGAAAAAACGAAAGTGCAAAAACGGAAAAACCCTGAGTCCTTAAGGGGTTAAGTCCTTGATGGATCTTGCCTCTTTTTTGGTCTTTCACTGAAAGAGACATTTGCCTGCTTCTAGCCAATAATATCAGTTTTGAGCCTTTACTGGTTTTCTTGGTGGCAGCCGGGTGCATGCGATTTATCTTTCCTATGTCATTCACTATACTTTTATGCCTTTTTTTTACTTTTCGAGGAATTGGGACAGATGATACAGCTGCACTGTGGAATGTGTCTGCCCATAAGGAAGTGAGACTGCTCCTCCCTGCTCCAGCCCAGTGTACAACCTCTGCACCTTACTCCGTATTCCGCCTCTTACATGGAACAAGACAGGACGTCTGGATGAGCCCAGCGCCCGAAAAACACCTCCATTAAGGTCAGTTTCCATCTCATTCGGTACTGCCCTCTGGGTTCCTGGTGCTGTCGAAACGAAGCAACAGCTGTCACGCAACAGCTGATGCTGCAATCCAGGTACAAACACAGCAGAGATCGCTTTGTCTTTGGCACGACTCGCTCGCCAGGATACGACGGTATTATTTGTGGTTTCCCATAGCACCGCAGCTGAGGCTGTATTCGCACATTCAGGTTTTTAAATGCAATTGTGGAATATAAAGCCAGAAACAGATCATGAATGGAGGACGCGTTAAAAGGGAAGACGGAGAATTTCCTCTTTTTACAAAGCCATTCTTGGGTTTGTAATCCATAACGAAAATCCTTAATTTATTCCCATTATCTATTATTGGGGTGCACTAGTAGTGCAAAGAGTTAAATGACAAACTCAACTCTGCTTTATCTGTGTGTCCAATGCAAACTATAGAGAGAACACAAAAAAAAAAAAAGTTTGCAGAAGAATGCATCACATATTTCTTCTACCTTTCCATACCTGGTCGCTCGCTTCCGGCTTCTGAAGAGAAACCAGGACAAGTAGCTCCTTGGTTCTATATCATTGGTCTTCAAACTGTGGACGTCCAGCTGTTGCAAAACTACAACTCCCAGCATGCCCGGACAGCCGTTGGCTGTCCGGGCATGCTGGGAGTTGTAGTTTTGCAACAGCTGGAGGTCCACAGTTTGGAGGCCACTGTTCTAGATAATGCTTTACGCAGTGTATGGATACATGATCCTTTTATTTTATGTTTTATTGACAGAGAAGACGTCAATTTTTAGCTTCTGAACTATTGTAATTTGATAACTTTATTGTTTCTGGCTGTAAAAGCTTCCGGTTATATCTACCTACCTGTGTAAGCAAAATCAGCAGCTTTTGTTGTAGGCAGCACTTCCAGGAGCTGCATTCTTTCATTTAAAGGGGGTATTCATGCGGGATAGTCTTTTTTCTTTCTCTTAGAAGAGTCCATTGATGATAAGTAACCTGTAAAAAGTAACAAACAAAGACCGTGCACCAGCGCCTCGTGTATTACCCAAGGGAGAAGCACGACAAACGGCGTCCCTGTAGATTAGCTGATCCCTATATACACCAAACCAAGAGACCAAGGTGAATTTTATCTAAATAATACTAATCTTTATTGGTACCCATAATAAAAAATACATCAATATATATAAAACTCAATGGCCCAGATTTATCAAACTGTGTGAGAGAAAAAGTGGAGGGATTTTCCCACAGCAACCAATCACAGCTCAGCTTTCACTTTACCTCAGCTTGTTAGCTGAGCTGTGATTGGTTGCTGTGGAAAAATCCCTCCACTTTTTCTCTCACACAGTTTGATAAATCTGGGCCAATGTGTGTGTGTGTGTGTATGTATGTATGTATGTGTGTGTATGTATGTATGTATGTGTGTATGTATGTGTGTATGTATGTATGTATGTATGTATGTATGCTCCAGCATCACGTCCAAACGGCTAAAGATATTAACATGAAACGTAGCCACATGTTACTTATATGTCAACAACAAACATAGGATAGGTGATTTAACCCTTACTCACCCCCATGTGCCAGGGTCAGGGTTTTTGTTTAAAGTCCCATTACTTATATGTCAACTAAAAATATCTGATAGGTAAATTAACCCTTACCTACACCCTTATATAAAAGATGGGTTTTGTTTTAAGTCCTGTGCAAGTATATGGGACTTCCGTTACCTTACTCCACAAGCTCGGCTCTGCATCTCCTGGTGAATGTGGCAGTCCGGCTTGCAAGCCACGCCCCATGGGGTTTCATATAAGATAGGGCCAGGGACTATTGATAGGATAGGATATTGGGCAGACTAGATGGGCCAAATGGTTTTTATCTGCCGACACATTCTATGTTTCTATCCTGTCTCAAGTCAGCGTGTACTGCATCCAAATTTTCCAAGTCCGCTATAAGTCCCAGCAAGCCCTGTGGTCTCAGAAGTCACTGGTCACCTCCGTGGGCCTAGCCAAGCTGTGTTGACTGTTACACCTGTCTGACTCAGTAAAGCTGCCGTTGTTCTGTAACTTGGCGTCGGAGTCATTATTGGCTCCCATGAGTAGCCCAGGATCCAGCGGTATTCCTTCGGGTGGTGTAGAGGATAAACCACGCCCTGGCGTCACGAACACAAGGGATTAATGCCATCTGCCCCTAGGGTAATTCCATCTGCCCTCATCATACCCTCACAACACATAGACTTGGCGCAGGCTCATAAACATCCGCATGTTCAGCTCAGCTATGTATATTCTATAACGGCAGTGTTTCCCAACCAGAGTGCCTCTAGCTGCTGCAAAACTATATCTCCCAGCATGCCCAGACATATGAGCTGCCGAAGGCTGTCTGGGCATTCTGGGAGATGTAGTTTTGCAACAGCTGGAAGCACACAGGTGGGGAAACACTGGATTACGGAAATGAGTAGCTGTGTTGTCAGCCAAAATGGCCAAATCCTCAAAAATATTATTGAGATAGACTATGCAGCCTATAGCAGGAGAAACTAAGAAGTCGATATTATAATAAATTCTGTCAGGCTTCCCCCAATATCAGATGGACCCGCAGATAAAACCTGATCCAGTTCAAAGGGGTATTCCAGGAAAAAAAAAATTTTTTTATATCAACTGGCTCCAGAAAGTTAAACAGATTTGTAAATTACTTCTATTAAAAAATCTTAATCCTTTCAATAATTATCAGCTGCTGAAGTTGAGTTGTTGTTTTCTGTTTGGCAACAGTGCTCTCTGCTGACATCTCTGCTTGTCTCGGGAACAGCACAGAGTAGAAGTTTGCTGTGGGGATTTGCTTCTAAACTGGGCGGTTCCCGAGAGATGTGTCATCAGAGAGCACTTAGACAGAAAAGAACAACTCAACTTCAGCAGCTCATAAGTACTGAAAGGATTAAGGTTTTTTTTATAGAAGTAATTTACAAATCTGTTTAACTTTCTGGAGCCAGTTGAAATATATAAAAAAGTTTTTTCCTGGATAACCCCTTTAAGCTTGCAGCAGTGTAGCTGCACTTGTTCCAGCTTCCGAGTGTGCACAGGAGCCAGGAAATATTTTCATAGGTAACTGGTTTGTTCGGTGGGAAGGTTCCTAGCCTCAGGGCATGCAGAGGTTCTTTTTCCCCCTATGTACAACCATAAGTTTACTTACCTAAGTAATTTTTTCAGTATACAGATGCAGCACACACCATTCCCACCCTACAACGTAATAGGACATAGCAGCCCACAAGGTGATCTGAAATAACTCACATCCCGGACGTTTAACCCCTTTAGATGCCATGGTCATCAAACCATCCTACTGCTACACCGATGGCAGATGTGTAACTTGTAGCTTCTTGGTCCTGATGCTAATTCTGTAACAGGGTCCCATGTCTACCATGTGCCAATTATAAAACTGGTCTCTTATGGGGCAGATGTGCATTAGGGCCCCTTTAGTCACCAGGGCTCCGGTGCGACTGCTACCTCTGCACTCCCCATAGCTACGCCAATGCCAGATGGGAAAAATAGAACAAAAAGTTACGTTTCACCAATACATGAGTGTCACGATCACACCCTATCGGTCCAGCCAAGACATTAGAGAGAGTGTGATGGTGCAACGGTTAAGGCCACCGGACCTCTGGGTATCCACTACTAGTCCCAGCAAGTCACCAAATTAACCCTTAGATAAACATGTTTCCACCAGAGCTGCCTTCAGAAAGGTGAGCTCATATATTTAGAGATCAAAGACCAGAGCTGATTAATTAAACATTTAATCTGATATATCACAGGTATCACAGTGCTATATATATATATATATATATATATATATATATACAGAAACAAATTACATACAGGTATAAAAATATATAAAAGAGTTTTGCAAGGCAAGTTCAGAAAACAAAAGATGAAATTCTTACAGCATGATGATATAGCAGTCCTTGTCAGTGAGAGTCCAGCTCTTAGGATGGTCTTGTCAGCTTGTTGCACAGCATTGAATTGAGTCTAGCATTGTTAAATATTAAATATCTGCCTTTTTGGAAGGGAGACTCCATTCCCCCCTCCCCTCTGATCCCACCAGGGGGTCTTCTTTCTTCCTGGCCCCTTATCTGTTTGATTATATGATGGGACCAGAGTGCATGACTTCAAAAAAGCCTTTGACTTCAAAGGAGATGTAAACAGACAGCCAGACCCCCAATAAAATGCAATACGCAAACCCACAGTCTGAATGACCTCTCACCCATGTCTTGGATAATCCATCACACACAGTTATAATTTATAATACACATATATGTTTCCATATTCAGGCCTTGGGCCTGACACCTCCCCCTTAAGATGGGGACAGAGAGATCTTGCCTTTCCAGGCTAATAGATCTGTCTCCATTAACCATCTATTTCTTTTCTTGACACCACAGGCCCTGCATTCCCAGGCAAAGATGGCATTGAAGGGGCCTAGTACCTGATTAAGCTGCCTCCTCCTTTCATCTGAGAGCTGTGGATTGATCTCCACATCCTGAAGGGATCCCTGGCTCTTAGCTTCCTCCACTAGGTCTAGTAGGGGATCACTACCTAGCCCTTCCTCTGGTGCACTACATACACTGAGTACCACCTTCTCAGGGTCATAGTATGCCATATTAATGTGGTACTGTCTCTGCCTCTGACCTTTCTCAACAAGGGCAACTACATATCTGGTGGGTTCTAGGCGCTGCAGAATGGGGAAGGGACCCTCCCAGGCAGCCTGCAACTTATTCTGCCTGATGGGGTTCAGAACCATTACCTTCTGTCCCACTTCATAGACCCGGTGCCTTGCATTGTGATCATACCAGGACTTCTGCCTGGACTGTGCTGCTATGAGGTGGTCCTGTACCAGCCCAGTCAATGCCTGCATCCTGTCCCTGAATCTCAGAACATAATCCACCACAGAAGTCTCAGGGGCAGGGAGTCCCCCTTCCCATTCTTCCCTAACTAAATCTCGGGGTCCCCGCACTTTGTGACCATATAATTATTCAAAGAGCTAGAAACCTGTAGATTCGGTGGGTACCTCCCTGTAAGCGAATAACAGATGGGGTAAATACTTTTCCCAGTCTCTGCCCTCTGATTCTACAAATGTTTTTAGCATTTGTTTCAAGGTGCCATTGTTACCGGACACTCTGTCCAACCAATGTAGAGGGTTGTGATCAGTTATGACAGTAAAATCCCTGCCATACAGGTATGGCTGTAATTTTTGCAAAGCCCAGACCACAGCTAGACATTCCTTCTCTATGACCGCATAGGCCACTCCCAAATGTCCTGCCAGGGGGGTCTCATGGGCAAACATCAGCACCTCTTTCCTGTACTGCCTAGGAACCACTAACGGCCTTTCTCCCTCCTGGGCCCCTAGCATGCCTTTGGAAAGGGACTCCCAGTACAAGATATCATTTTCCCAATATACCCGATGCCCATCTGTGTCAACATCTGTATGCTCAGCACGTTGTCTCAGCCCTTCAAGGGAAGAGTCACTGCGCAGAGCTTCCCGGAAATGCTCATTTCCCTCCCCCATCTCGTGGTATCAGGGAGCACATTTCCCCCAGGTGAACTAGCATCTCCACCTTCCTCTGCTGGGGCTTGCAAGTCACACAGCTTGCCCCTTGCATCACCATCCTCCCTTCCTTTTAAAGCTGCAGCCCTGGCATGCTGCTGACGCGTTACCACTGCCACCATTGGTATGCCTCCCTGGGGTTTACCTTCCTCCCCCTCAGTTCCAGACATAGCAATACAGGCATCATACACAGGGCTATCACTCCTTCCCTCCTCCTCCTTAGGCTCACAGGATTGGGACATATCACTCACTGCTGGTCCCTCATCCTTACATGTCACCAGGGGCACACCAACCCCTCCCCCTAGCCCATCTCCACTTGGTTTTGGCATTGGCAATGCATTGTCACCACATTTTACAATACACCCCATTCCACTTTTGGTAAACATTACTGGTTCAGTCACAGGTAAACAATTATCAATCCCCTGCACTCCCTCCCAGTTTCCACATTTCGCAGTGTCTCCCAAAGTCTCGCACAGTACCTCAGAATGAACAGGGCTCTCTCCTAGCCCATCCGGTGTGCAGGTAGTGTCCTCTGGAGCATAATGACAGAGCATCCGACCCAAATCATTCCCCAGCAGAACATTAACAGGGATGTCCTCAGAGACCCCCACCTCCCGCAAACCCTTGCCTGTACCCCAATCCAGGTACACACGGGCCATGGGCACAGCAGGCCGCACACCTCCAATTCCTTTTAAAGCCATGGTTCTTCCAGGGATGATGTCCTCTGTATCCACCACTTCAGGCCGCACCAAGGTAAATCTCGCAAATCCACTGTCACCCGGTCACCCACAGTTACACTCTGCAGGTTATCCGCTCTTTTCTCCACCGCTCTGGACACCAGAAGAACGGCTGTGTGTCCTCCAGCTACTGGTGGAGAATTCTTTTTGTTGGGGCAAGTGGCACTCAGGTGCCCAATATTGTTGCATCTGTAACATCGGCGGGTGTCCCCCTGACCCAATGTGGCTCCTGTTGCTTTTGGGAATGATGGCAAGAATTTCCCGGCTGATCTGGTGGTGCTACGTGGTTGTGTGGCTCCCCTCCAGGTACTTGCTCCAGCTTGTGCAGATCCACGCTTTGCTGTTGGTGCCCGGTTGTTGGCAAAGTCATCTCCAAGTTTTGCTGCTTCCATGGCTGTCTTGGGCTGTCAGACATTTAATGTGATAAAAGGTATTACAGTGCTATATATATAAAAATACAGGAACAAATGACATACAGGTACAAAAATATATAAAAGATTTTAGCAAGACAAGTTCAGAAAACAAAAGATGAAGTTCTTACAGCATGATGATATAGCAGTCCTTGTCAGTGAGAGTCCAGCTCTTGTCCTTAGGATGGTCTTGTCAGCTTGTTGCACAGCATTGAACACCCTGAGTCTAGCATTGTTAAATATTAAATATCTGCCTTTTTGGAAGGGAGACTCCATTCCCCCCTCCCCTCTGATCCCACCAGGGGGTCTTCTCTCTTCCTGGCCCCTTATCTGTTTGATTATATGATGGGACCAGAGTGCATGACTTCAAAAAAGCCTTTGACTTCAAAGGAGATGTAAACAAACAGCCAGACCCCCAATAAAATGCAATACACAAACCCACACTCTGAATGACCTCTCACCCATGTCTTGGATAATCCATCACACACAGTTATAATTTATAATACACATATATGTTTCCATAATCAGGCCTTGGGCCTGACAATGAGCAATATCAGACTTGCTCCAAATAAGGGTAACATAGGGATCCCCCAGAATATCTCTGTATTCAATATCTCTATGGTTTCACATTGGGTCTGTAGTTTACACCCTTATGGAAATCTAGCCAAGGTATGAAGATGTGGTGTCCCAGCACTAAAGGCTGTCCTATGGGCTGCAGATCTCCTTGGACATGCCTGCTGCACATGTGTTGGGCCCACTGTGAAAATGTTTGCCATGTTTAATATGTTCCATCACTTTATAACATCTACTGTATTCATTGTGCAGTATATGATTTATGTATGATGCCCTTAAGAGAGAGAAGAGCAGTGTTAATCAGGTGACCCTGTCTGCCCAATGGAAACCCCTAAATTGTATGTATATACTGTAGGGGTTTGCCCCAGTCTAAGAGTAAGGAGTGTGCTTAGTACATTGTGGAAAGGAGGTGAAGTGGTGTGTGGAGAAATCCTGAGGGTGATAGTAATAGGAGCATGTCAGAACCCTAGTCAGCGTGGGGAATCTTCAATTCTCAAGTCTAAAGTCTATATCAATCAAGTGGGTGAAAAGCACCATGTGGTAGCCCTTGGGGGGTGTATGGTAGTTGGGGTGTTGTTTCGGTAGATGAGGGGTTAATGTTAACCCTATAGTTCGTGACACCAGGCTGAGGGCTAGTATGCTGAGGTAATTCTCCGGCCTATCGCCGCCCTTCCCAGTAACGATAGGTGCATGCATAAAATGACTGAAGGTCCACAAGGTACTTGAACTTGGATAACTTTACTTAAATGCTTGTGGTACATCCAATGAACAGTAACAGTCTCTGGAATACAGTCTCTATCTAGTGCAATGACTGACAGTTGTTGTGGACCTTGACGTCTCACAAAAGTCTCTGAATTAGGGAATATTGCGAAGATCCATCCGGATTTAGGGGATAGATAAGGTCCGGTGATCTTGCAGAGTGTTTAGGGATTGACACACTCACAATTTAGAAGATATCAGCCGTTGCCGCAAGGCTCAGGCCTAAACTCACTGAAGACAGCAGCGCAGATCCTTCTCCACCAACAGCCCACGAGGAAAGAGAGTGAGCAATGGCCTCTGCTCCCTTATATGGGCAGGGGCAGGGCCGTTTTTACTGGTCCAATAGACTGTCACTCACCGTTACAAGGAACGATGGGAGATCAACGTCACAAGGACCTCCAAAGGTCCTCAAGCATAAAACCATAGAGTTCACCTGGTCATGTGACCCGCAGGTCCTGTTACGCTATGCACAGGTAATTAACCATTTATATACACTTGTACAAGCCTATATATATACAAATCCTAAGAATTGTTAGATAACTAATACCTAGATGAGAGGTGACTAGGGGCGGGCTAGTTAAGAAGAACCCCGACGTCCTAGGGACTCTGGCAATGGGGACTTATATACAAAGGTACTGGATAGGATGCGGTACAGGGACACCACAACCTTAAGTCCCAGCAAGGCAACAGGACTCCCAAGGGTTACACTGCGTCCCTTCTACTCTGCTCTGTACTGTGTGTAATATGATCTGCTCCTGCTCAGCAAAAGGCAGTTATCCATTATCCGATGTCAGTGTGTTTATTACCCAATGTGTCTGGCCCAGGAGAAGCTGTCTCCACCTCGGACCGTGTATAGGCTAACGGTGCCCTGGAGTCACGAAGTAATAGGAATTCCTTGTCCCCCTGTGGCTACCACAAAGACGTAGATGAATAGGTATGAATTAGAGAGGTAACAAAAGGCATATAGCATAACTCTGCATTGAAATACAAATACATACACAAATACATATGCAGTTCAGTGCCTCTGAAAAGCTGGGTGCCCACCACAGATGCAGATAAATAGGTATTCATTAGTAGAGAGGTAACAAGTTTTCATTAGTAGAGAGGAATATAGCGTAACTCCGTATTGCAATACAAATAGATACAAAGTTCAGTGCCTCTGAAAAGCTGGGTGCCCACAACTGTGTTCTATGGTATAAGGGAAGAAAAACATTTTGTGAACTTTCTTGTGTTATTTCTGGTCAGACTAGTGTAGCGTTAAAGTGAAAGAATGTTTATTTAGCAGAAAGAAAGGGCTCTATGTGCTGAAATGCCGATACATGTAGGAATTTACACGCATCCTACATACGCACACTCTTACCTTAATCGTCATTCAGTGTAACGACAATTTATAAATTGTGCTGGTGACCTCAGCAAGTTCATTTTCCATATCTCCCATGCTGGCATATAGCAGAGCTGAGTATGTATTTTATTCTTCGGTCTACTACAATGTGTTTTTGCACAGGACTGCAGGTAACCCTAAAGCCGTGTTCACACAAAGGAATTTCCAGGCAGAATAATTCCACTCGAAATTTCTGTTGCAGCAGAGTCCCATCTCTTTCAAAGGGATTGCACGCTCCTTGCACTATGACTCGATTGCAAAGTTATCGTAGAATAAGTAGTGCACTTACCAAGACATGGTATTGTGTCAGCTGCTGTGGATCCTCCTGAAAACCATGCAGGATCGGTTATTTCACAGGAACTAATGGATGACATGTACATCCTTAAAAAAAGGCCCATTTCGGGCCAGAAACGCGTCGCTAAATGCAAGCAATATACTGCATATGGTCTTATGCTAAAATAAAAAATCCTTTTTGGAGATGCGCCCGAGAGATATCCTTTCTTCTTAGGCTTTGTTCACATTGCCGTCGAATTCCACTATTCGGAGTTCCGTCAGCACTCCGGTCAGAAAGACACAAGTATAGCGGGGAAAAAATTGTGGAAGCACTAACTTTTTCTTCACCAAATTTCTGTTAAATTATCTAATCACCGACGGACCCCATACAAGTGTAGTAGCCGTTTGTAGCCAGTAGTAACGTTTGCACCCAACCCGTTTCAGGGTCCGTTCAGCTAAAAAAAAAAAAAGAGCTGATCAAACCCTTAAAGGCGTATTCCCTCTGTCAGAGAGCACTTAGACAGAAAAGAACAACTCAACTTCAGCAGCTCATAAGTATTGAAAGGATTAAGATTTTTTAATAGAAGTAATTTACAAATCTGTTTAATTTTCTGGATTCAGTTGATATATAAAAAACAGTTTTTTCCTTATAAACCCCTTTAACGGGTTGGATGCGAACAGCAATGTGAACCTAATCTTAGAAAGTCCATTCATTCATATCTTTAATTGTCCATTAGGTTGGTAATGCACTAATCCCAGCATGCAACATTGGTGCAGTTTAATTGAAAGTCTACCTTTGTGTCTGACTGGTAAATTGCACAACATGAAACTGGGTGCCTCCCATTGTAACATATGTGACAGTTTTGCATCAACTTTGCTGTCATCAAAAGATGCCGAAGCATTACATTACACCAACTGTTAACCTCAAACATTTTTTTGGAAGGTTCAGTTGTGCAACTCTACGGTTGAGTAAGTCTTCGTACAGCCCTACCTTTAAAGGGGTGCTCCAGCTTGGAAGGTTTGCTATGGGGATTTGCTCCTACTCTGGACAGTTCCTGACATGCACAGAGGTGTCAGTAGAGAGCACTGTGGTCAGACTGGAAAGAACTATACAACTTCCTTAGGAGCATACAGCAGCTGATAAGTACTGGAAGGATTAAGATTTTTCTGTAGAAGTAATTTACAAATCTTTTTAACTTTCTGGAACTAG
Source organism: Hyla sarda (assembly GCF_029499605.1). Lineage (NCBI taxonomy): Eukaryota > Metazoa > Chordata > Amphibia > Anura > Hylidae > Hyla > Hyla sarda. Next base: position 23,808,078 of record NC_079197.1, read on the forward strand.
TTGATATGGAAAAAAAAAAAAAGTTTTTCAACGGAGTACCCCTTTAATGACTGTCTATTAGGGCCTTGTGGGCTCAGCATGTCTGATATCAGCCATTCTTCTTAATGGCCTCCATATGAGTCTATTGCTCCGGCAGCAGGGAAAGTGTCTGTCTGGCTGCAACTTTCACCAGCAGCTGATCGCTGAGGACTCACATGATCTGCTAACTGGCTTAATTGGTGAAATAGGATTGTGTGTGCTGTGACGGGTAGTAACATTTGACATCATGTAGTTCTTCATCTTGTACATGTTAAAAGGGTCCCTTGACAATTAGATTACAAAGTGTCCCCCTGCTGAGACCTGGACATTAATCAGCTGTAATCTGTGTGAAAACCTGGTGGTAAAATCCCCCTGCAGCACCACCACAGGAGAAATTAAATGGGCACTGTCATTAAAACTAATTTTTGCAATTACACTCCTTATGGTAAATAAATTAAGTTTTCTATGTGTGATGTCCCGGTATGGGATATGCATCCCACAGTCCTATCAGCTTGAGTCCCTGTACGTCCTCAGGGCTCCCCTGCATTGTACCCCCATAAAGTAATTCGTTTTACATTGAATGGACCTTTGATATGGTCACATGGTTGTTAGTCACATGATAATGGTTGTCACATGTTAAAGTCACATGTTTTGTTACCCAGAGAGCACCAGGTGACCAGATGACCCGCAGCTAGCCTATGGGCTCCTTGCTCAGCCACCTTTATAAGAGGGGGAGGTACTACAATCTCTCTCTTCCACCACATTCTCTGCTGAGGTCAAGTCCAGTCTAGACAGCTCAGATCCAGTGTCCAGCACATCTGGAGGCCCCAAGCCTAAATTACAGCAATAAGTCAGTAAGTCATGTCATCTCTGTCTGCTGTCACTATATTCAGTCAAGTCTATTATAGTCAGCGTGGCTTTCCTAAAGTCTGTCAAGTCACTGCAAGTCCCAGCAAGCTGCGAGGTCCCCTGTGTTACTGGTCACCTCTCTGAGATCCTGGCCGAGCTGTAAAGACTGTACCATCTGTCTACTTCAGTAAAGCTACCGTTAACCCTGACCTGGCCTTGGACTCTTATTTGCCCTGCCTAACTAGAACTAGCTATGCTATCGTTTGGGTGGTTCTCGGTTAAAACCATGCCCTGGCGTCAGGAACATTTGGCGGTTAACACCATCTGCCCCTGAGCTACAACATCTGCCCCATCCACCTCTCATCGCACCTCTTATTTGTATCTCTTGCACAGACTTTGGACTGCTACTGGCCTGGCAGAAGTCCAAAATCAGGAAATGCAGTCTGGAGTGGTGGTGGGAGGGGGGGGGGGGTGCAGCCTTAGCCAATCATAGCTCATTTCACACTGAACTGCTCTGGGCTGTGTGTAGCAGAGTGAGGGAGGAAGTTTTCCCCTGTATGGCTTCAGATGATGTCACGCCTGCTGGGGAATGCCCCTTCCCAGTCTGTGAGACTGAGCAGAAAATACAGAGCAATATCAAGGCAGACAACTAACAAAAATAAATAAATAAAGGCAGGGGGTGGTTTATCATGATGGGGGCAGTGAACTGGGAGGATTATAAAATTGAACAAGATCCTGACAGGTACTCTTTCAGTATTACACTGTGCCTATTGAAATCAAGGGTTGTTTGTGTAATGCAGGACAGGACAGGTCCTCCAAAGCAAAAGTCAGTCTATAGCAGTTTTCTACTCTGGGCAAGAAATAATAATAATAATAATTCTTTATTTATAAAGCACACAGAAATTCCGCAGCGCTGTACACTCAAATTGGTCCCTGTTCCTATTGGGGCTCACAATGTAAACCTATCAGTATGTTTTGAAATGTGGGAGGAAACCGGAGTATCGTCAGGAAACCCATGCAAACATGGAGAGAATATACAAACTCTTTTTAGATGTTATTCTTAGTGGGATTTGAACCTAGGACCCCAGCGCTGCAAGGTAACAGCGCTAACCACTGAAAGTGATGAAGATCCTGACATAGGACCCCTCTATTAGTGCAAAATTACCTAATACGGTACATGAAAATAGTTATTTGTGACTGTGGATGGAGCCTTGTGCTACTGTCTGCCATTATGCAACAGTCATGGGAAATGAGATTGTGCTATGCAATACATGTATTAAAGGGGTACTCCGTCCCTAAGACATCTTATCCCCGCCGCAGGGGACCCCCGCAGTCTTGCATTCGGCACCCACCTCTTTGAGCTGCACGCCGCGCTGCCCGCTCACAAACTGCCGGGTGCCGACAATGGGGCCGGAGTACCGGAGTATCGTGCCGTCCCGTGTGACGTCACGCCCCGCCCCCGCTATGCAAGTTTATGGGAGGGGGCGTGACGGGTAGGGGATAAGATGTCTTAGGGCCAAAGTACCCCTTTAAATAGATGAAATATTTTTATAAGGGGGATATTATGGCATTGACAATTATAGTGTGTGAATCAGATTATAACCTGTGTGCATTACCAAAAATAAACTTCTATGTCATTATATTATTTAATTAAACGATAGGTCATCTGTGACTATACCGTCATTATTATGACACTGGAGCGATGGGAGTGTTATAGGGATATTTATAGAAAACGATTAATTAAAGGGAATCTGTCAGCTGTATTGGCTGCTAATAGCGGCAGACATCATTGGATAGCTATTAGGATATAAAGGCAAACTCTACCTTTCTTGGAGATGGCGGTGGTTGCCAAAGTGATTTAAACACCTTTTATACAAATACAGCTGACAGATTCACTTTAACATCTGTGAATGAACATAGGACTGAAGGTAAACCTTATCTTACAATGTTACTGTTGTTTCAACAAACTTTGCATAAATCAATAGTTCAAGCAACAATAAGGAACTCTGTAACATATCTTATCAGTGAAAATGCTTCTTTCTCCTCTTATCAGGCTTCTTTCTGCCCCTTAAACCTAGTTAAACTTTCATTTACTTTTTTGTCCTTAAAAAACCTGAGAAAGGTCTGTTGTCTGTTTAGAAGAGGGAGTAGCAGTTCAGTGAGACATCAGGTTACACTCTGCCAATAGAAGTCTATAGAGACGGTAGGGTGAGGAGGGACATGGGAGGCGATGTGGGTTAAGACAGCAGAGGCGAAAAGAGATGCAGTCACAGGGAGACTGCAAAAAGACAACTCTAAGTATGAAATCCCCCCAGGGCTTCATTCACAGCTAAGACTGTACACTGCTGCTCTATACTGTTCTTCATGCTGCTGCTGCTTTAAAGGTTGTACTATAAAGAAATAAAATAGCAGGATTTCCTGTTTTGCGTGTGTGTGTGCTGTACATAGGAGTTATCATAGAGGTTATGCTTCATACACTAGCCAAGGGACAACTGAAAATTGTCCTCAAGTAAAAGCTGCCCTCAGAATATGAAAAATGGACTTGTGCCCCATATATTGTCAGGATGATTGCTGACTAAGTTCAGTCATTCTGTTCCTCTGTCCAGGAAATGATGAGGAAGGAGAATCAGAGTTTGTTAAAAGATATAAGTAGAAACCCTGATGAGCGTTAGTAACTCTGACTCATCATTCTCAGAGGATAATGGTACTGGGAAGTCTATGTCTCCAGAAGAAAAAAACAGATCAGCTTATTACGGCGGTTCGCTCTGCTATGACGGAGCTTAAATACATCCAGGAAATAATGTTTGAAGGGATGGACAAAAGAAAATGCAGAAATGTTGCAGGTCTAATTAAAAAAATAATGATAGCAAATCTGTCATACCTGGGCAGTGAAGAGGAAATACCTTTCAGTGATGCAGATCCTCAACTTGGGAACGTAGAACAAAGTGTAGAATGGGACCTTTCAAACTGTCTTGCCGGCAACCAAACAGACAGGTGTCATAGGTCAGTAGTCCTGAGTTTATTGGAACAACCTCACATTCCACAATTGTTCCGCTTACACCATGCGGTATAACTAAAACTTAAAGGGGTACTTCACTGGCCAGCATTCCAAAGTAAATGTTCCAAAACAATGTTTTCGTGCTGTGGGGGGTCTGACACGCCCCCTCAATGCAAGTCTATGGGAGGGGGCGTTCGGAACATTTACTTCCGAAAGCTGGCCAGTGGAGTACCAATTTAAGCATCCTTCACGTCTGGTTCTTTACATAAACATAAACTTCTGAGCTTTTCACCCAAAAAGCTTGGCATATTCAGATTCAAAGTCAGTCTTTTTGGTACAGTGTATTAGTATCCAACATACCACATATACGCTGATCTGCTTCAGAGCAACTCCGCTCCGCTGATCTCTGGCAGCCTGTGAGTATGGAAGTGACTTTATTTCCAGAACCTTTAATCACTTCCAAAACCTGAACCCAAACTCCAGTCTTATGTCACTAAGGCCAGAAGCCTAAGTGATACATACCACCCAGCCACCATTTTACCAGCTGCTTGCACTAAGGTTTCTGAAAGGTGGTGTCTGCCCTTTGGCGATTTGGGGGTCCTAACAGATCCAATGGATATCGAAAAATCTTGGTAGGACATAGCAGCATCTTCTAAATCTAACATTACAGGCTTCTGCCTTCTTCGCTGACTCCTTCTTGGATGCCCTTAGGCCCCATTCCGTTGGCAGAATTTATGAACAGGCGAGGCGCCAACTTAATCAGTTGGTGCTAAGACAGCTCGAAAATGCGCCATCTCCATAGACACCAATGCATTTCTGAGCAGATTCCGCAGGAAGAATTGAAATGTTCATTCTTTCTGCGAAGTTCAGAATTTGGATTTCCATGCCTGATCTTTCTCCCGCAGAAATTCTGCTGTGTGCACAGTGCAGCAGAATCCCACTGGGAACCACGGACTTTATGAGCAGAATTTTTCCGCTGGATTCTGCTTGGAAATTCCACCATGTAAATAGTGCCTTAGCCTCTCTGTCCGTTCTAATTAGCATTAGCAATATTATGGGGAATTATTATTATTAAAAGAGAACTATCTCGCAGGAACACATATGCCCTAACCAAAGGACGGACCCCCCAGGCTGCCGACACCCCCCCCCCCCATGAATCTCTATTGGAGAGCCGGAGATACATGGAGGGGGCATGTCGGCTGCCACCTTTGGGGGCTCGAAATCAGGGTTCAAAACACTCCATTCCCGGGGAGAGCCAAGGTCCTGTGCAGGAGATCACGAGGCGGGTCCCAGAAGTCGGACCCCCTGAAAGGATAGGGGATACATTTATCTGCATAATACTTCTCCTTTAGGGTACGTTCAGACAAGTGGATCCTCACGTATTTTTACGCTGGGGATCCGCCTCCGAAGGACTCCTACAGGGTGCCTCAGTTGTGCCTGCTCGGAGCGGCAAAATGCCTCTATGAGCAGAAACACTGCAATGTGCGAATTGGCGCATGCATACGCAGTATACTTGCAGCTGCTCTTGGCCTAGCTCAGGGAGCAGGGGGAGCAACCGCAATGTTTGCGAGTACACCGCACATGTGCAGCGACTCCCACATCGCAACAGTTAGTCTGCTCATAGCAGCATATTGCCGCTGTAAGCAATCACATCTAAGGCACCCTCTAGGGGTCCTTCGGTGGTGGATAAAATAGGCTGTGGATCCGCTCATCTGAACATACCCTTAAGACGAAAGAGGAGTGGAGTGGAATCTCCTTAAAGGGGTACTCCGTCTTTTTTTTTTTTTTTTTTTTATCAACTGGTGTGAGAAAGTTAAACAGATTTGTAAATTACGTCTATTAAAACATCTTAATCCTTCCAGTACTTTTAAGCTGCTGAATACTACAGAGGAAATTCTTTTCTTTTTGGAACACAGTGCTCTCTGCTGAGATCATGACCACAGTGCTCCAGTGCAGCATATGTTTTCTATGGGGATTTTCTCCTACTTTGGACAGTTCTTAAAATGGACAGAGATGTCAGCAGAGAGCACTGTGGTCATGATGTCACCAGAGAGCACTGTGTTCCAAAAAGAAAATAATTTTCTCTGTAGTATTCAGCAGCTTAAAAGTACTGGAAGGATTAAGATGTTTTAATAGACGTAATTTACAAATCTGTTTAACTTTCTAGCACCAGTTGATTTAAAAAAAAAAAAAGTTTTCCACCAGAGTACCCACCAGATTAATGTCACACATAGTGTGTGCTGCGCGAAATCTGCTGCACAGCGGGATAGCTGCTGCGTATGCTCCTATGAGCAGACACACAGGGCTTTTCCGCCGCAGCCCTGTGTGTGCAGTGAGGTTTGGTGGCGGGGCCAGCACAGACATGACTACACATGGGCCAGCTCCGAACCTTACTGCACACACAGGGCATCTGCTCATGGAAGAATACGCAGCATATTTCCCGTTATGCAGCGTATATATGTTTATGCTATGCGTGACCCTACACTAACTATGCATAGCGCAAACGTATACATAGCAGGAAATACACTATGCGTGACCCTACACTAACTCAGAATTTTACAAATTTTACAAATTTTATTATTTTTTTTAACCCAACTAAAATTATACATCCAATTGAGAGAATTATCGAATGTCTATGGTTGGCTTTAGGGTCTATCAGGGAACAAGTTCCCCATGTAACAACATTGCACGTCATGGATAAGTATGGTGTGGTATGGTATGACGCCAATTACCATTGTGGGTCACCAGTCATAACATCTCATGAAAACCATTTTTACGCCTCAAATCCAGTGCAATAAGTCACATTTGTGAAGTGGTATTAAAAAGGCTTAATAGTATTTATCTTGTCATCCTGTGGTTAAACCTGTCTTTCACCTGCCGGAAATGTGGCCATTTGTAATATCCGAGAACTATTATTAGGCCGCCAAGCCAGACATGCCAGTACAGGAGTCAGGGAGCGAATGTCTATGACCAACATTCTACTATTGTTTAGTGTAGGCTGCGTTATCTATGACTGTAACCCTGTGTTTTCTGAGTGTCAGCTGCTGGGGCGATGACGTAAATGGCGCGTCTCATGCTGCCAAAAATAAATCTTGATTGCCGTCCTAGATTAAAGTCTGCCAAGGGAACTATCACATCAGGTGTGTAAATAGTACAGTGGTCTCCAAACTGTGAACCTCCAGATGTTGCAAAACTACAACTCCCAGCATGCCCGGACAGCCAACGGCTGTCCGGGCATGCTGGGAGTTGTAGTTTTACAACATCTGGAGGTTCACAGTTTGGAGACCACTGTTATAGTATAGAGGGAAAGCAAGTAAAAAAAAAAGACTTGCACTATAAGATAAGTTCCCTCGGAGTACTCCTTTAAACCAAATGGTCAGGATTTGTACCCAAAATAAGAAGCGGGTGCAAATTAATTAACTGAAACATAAATTAGGGTGCATTCACACCACGTTTTTGCAATACAGTTCCCGTATACGTTTTCCATTTGAACCGTATTGAAAAACGTATGCATTGACTCTCCATTGAAAACCGTATGTCAAAAGATGCATCCGGTTGTGCACTCTTTGTGTCTTGTACGGTTTAGTCAATTTTTTTCTCGTACCCAAAACCGTAGCCTACCACAGTTTTTTTTCCTGGTGAAAAACCGTATTGAAACCCTATACGGTTCCTTTAACATTGGAGTCAATGACAACCATAGAGAACCCTATGTGCGTACGGTTCCTTGCGCAGGGCACACCGAATGGAATGAAAAGTTAAAAACTTATACTTTTTTTATTTTTATTATTATTATTTTTTTTTTTTAAACGGATGCATTTTTGTACACACGTTTTGATACGGTTTTTTAGTCCGGTTTAGTGGAATCCGTTCTTCATCAAATTCCTGATACGGGAACTGTATTGCAAAAACGTGGTGTGAATGCAGCCTTATCCAAGCTTGGTATCATTGGAACCGTACTTACCCATAGAATAATGTTAGCATGTCAATCGTGAAAATTGCGATATTCCTTTTTTTTTTTCATTTTGAAAAGCTTTGGATAAAGTGTACCATTAAAAAGTATAACTTGTCCCACAAAAAAAGGCCCTAATACAACTTGGAGTAGACAAAGTGGAAAAATAAAGTTATGGGTCTCAGCAGGAGGAAGAAAATGTAAGCCATATGTGGTGTCCCGGTACCGTATTGTATCCAGTACCTAGTGTAGAGGTCCCCAAAGTCAGAGTAACTACGTTCAGGTAGGCTTCCTCAGGTGGGACAGCCCTTAGTCGCCTCTCCTTAAGTCTAACTTGTATATTAATAAATGTATATATTAGTAATTCTATCTATATTATATAGAAATGTATAGTACTTACCTTGTTCAGCGTCGCAGGACCTTCGGTCATGTGACCAAGCTAGTAATCTCTATGGGATGTTGCAGGGTCCTTGGGTCACGTGTTACCCAGCATTCTCTGTAATGGTGATTGACATCCGTATGGACCAATTAGCTTTAGTCCAGCCCCTGCCCATATAAAGGGAGCTGAGTCCAATTATCGCTCTCTTGGGTTGCTGCTCTCGTGGATGCCGGACTAACAGGACGGTGCTACGCAACTTTCAACAAAACGCTAGGCCTCAAAACCTACGGCCTCAGCAGAACCAAAAATCGTGAGTCTTATACTAATTCCCGCTAATACTGGCCTGACTACTGGACCGCAACTAATTCCCCTAAATCCAGGGGAGCAGCACAATAGTCTAGAGACTCTTAAAGCTAAAGTCCCCACCATTGTCAATCTCCAAAGGAAACTGTATTTATGAGAGACTGTTCTGTTGATGAAGTGTACAGAAAATCTTCAGTAAAGTTAACGCTGTTTACAGAAGCTTTCCGGTTGTGGACAATCCATTATTACTATCTACTTAAACTCAGTATCATCTACCTCCCTATTGTTCCTGGGAAGGGCGGCGGTAGGAAAAGCTTTATTGAGGAGTCCATACCCTGGCGTCACGAATAGCAAGGATTAAAGGGGTATTCCAGACAAAACCTTTTTTTATATATATCAACTGGCTCCGGAAAGTTAAACAGATTTGTAAATTACTTCTATTAAAAAATCTTAATCCTTCCAATAGTTATTAGCTTCTGAAGTTTTCTGTCTAACTGCTCAATGATGATGTCACATCCCTGGAACTGTGCATGATGGGAGAATATCCCCATAGGAACTGCACAGCTCCTGGGACATGAGTCATCAGAGAGCAGTTAGACAGAAAACAACAACTCAACTTCAGTCGCTAATAACTATTGGAAGGATTAAGATTTTTTAATAGAAGTAATTTACAAATCTGTTTAACTTTCCGGAGCCAGTTGATATATATAAAAAAAGTTTTGGCCTGGAATACCCCTTTAACAAACACCCTTTATTACCTGCACAGCTACACTCCCCATACCATACACCCCCCAAGCTACCACACACAGATCAAACTTCGAGGAGTTGCGAAGGGGCTTAAACATTAAGACGCACTGTCATGAGTGCGGAAAAAATCCCTAATTTCAAAACTGATAAAATGACTGAATCAGCCCTAAAATTGACACTTCTCCTTTGCTTTTCTTTTAGTTTTTCTTCTTTTTATTTCTGATGAATCTGTAGGCCATATGTCAAGCATAGTTCTATCATCGTGACTTTAGAGACTCTGTATCACATTCTAAGACGTTGCCTTGTCACACCATCGTTTTTAGTTCCCAAAAAATATTCCGTACCGATAAATGTTCTAATACATCTTTAGGGTACATTCCCACACGGCGTATTTGCTGCTGCGTATTTTATTTTCTCTGTTGAAGTCAATGGGTAGGAAAATACGCAGCACCAAATACGCAGCAAATACGCAGCAAAATACGCCACGTGGGAACGTACCCTTAGGGTGTATTATTCCACTGAAAAAACTGCAACAGATTTTCCCTGTGTTTTTACCTTTGTGTGAAAATTGAATTTTTGTCACCTTTGGCAGTTTTCCTGCAGGTGTTTTTTTTTTATTTTTTTGAAAAATAATAAATGATACAGTAGGGATGGGAGAATTTTATGGGAACAAATTTTGTTATTTTTTTAAATAATTATTATTATTTTTTCTGTCAGGGTATATGTGAGCGGGCAGGGCCGTGAAAATGTAGCCGACAATATAAAAAATGGCAAAGGGGTCAATGTGATTTTTAAATTTAACTATTTTCTTCTTTTTTTTATTAAAGGAAAACTGCCAGCTTTCTCCCTCCGCACTAACCTGCGGTACTGGCTGGTAGTGCGGGGGACGCTGATCAGTTTAATGCTTACCGTGCCCGGATCCACCTCGCCGTTCTGCCGTAATCTTCTATTTTCAGTATATGCTAATAAGGTGCTAACTGGCACCGGCTGTGCTAACTGGCACTCTGACATCCCTCCACCTCTCCCTCTTCTCCCCGCTCTGTAATGAAGAGAGAGGGGAGGAATATTGATGAGCTGGGCGGCGCTGCGATAGGCGGCACTGACGTCAGAGTGCCAGTTAGCCCGTCCGTAGCCAGTTAGCACCTCATTAGCATATACCGAAAATAGAAGATTACGGCAGAGCGGAGCGGCGGATCCGGGCACGGTAAGCATGAAACTGATCAGCGTCCCCCGCACTGCCAGCCAGTACCACTGGTTAGTGCAGAGGAAGAAAGCCGACACTTTTCCTTAAATTTTTTTTTATTAATAATATATTTTCTGCCTTTTGATAATTTGCTTTCTAAACAATACAGTGTAATATCCTTTCTACCCTATATGGGGGAGAGTTATCAAGACCTGTGTAGAGGAAGAGTGGTGCAGTTTCCCATGGCAACCAATCAGATCGCTTCTTTCATTTTTCACAGGTCTCTTTAAAATGAAAGAAGCAATCTAGTTGCTATGGGCAACTGCACCGCTCTTCCTTTGCACAGGTTTATGATAAATCTCCCCCTATGTCTGTATATTATTGAGGTACTACTACTCCTTCCAGCATGAAACAGAGTCTGTTCCATGTTGGGAGCAGTAGTACCTGCACTAAGGGACAGATCACACCGGGTCACCCGTTGTGATTGGAACTTATGATCCAGAGAAGTGGGCGGCCTGCACTGTACTATACTCCGGCCGGCCAGTGAAGTGAATAGAACTTCACATCACTGATTTATATTTCCTGCTGAGAGTTGTGATTGGCCGGCACCGTCTGGCCAATCACAACTCTCAGTGGCAAATACACTGTATTTTAAAACCCACATGACTTTTTTTGGCGTTTTTTTCCACTCCCATAGACTTCTATGGGAGAAAAACTCCATGATTTTCCTGAAAAAAACACCATAGTCTCTAATAAGGTAGTTTTTAAAAATCTCCCACTGAGCCCAAAATAGCATAAAAACGCCAAAAGAATTAAGAAAAACGGCAAGTGGATATGGCATTTTGCAGTTCCCTATTGACTTGCAGCCAATATCAAGGAAAAAAAACACAGTGGGCCAGAATGGGTGTTTTTGCGGAAGTGGAATTCCAGCCTTTTAGGGGTTACAGCTTTGTTTTCCCTGATTCAGAGCTACAAATCTTCTGCACCAGGATTTGTTACACATGGTTGGACCATTACAAAAGAATATTTATTTTTTTTCCTTCTCTTTAGGTATTTTGCTTTTTGACATATTTCCACCATGTCTGAAGATGAAGATGAGGAGTGTTGGAATCAACTGGATTCTTTCCGGGTTAAGCTGATCACCGTTATTGATCCTAACCGCATAACACCGTACCTCCGCCAGTGCCGCGTTCTTAACAGTGATGATGAAGAGAAAGTGTTCAATGACCCCAGCCTGGTCATCCGCAAGAGGAAAGTGGGTGAGTTTTCTATGGACTATGAGATCCGGTCAGCATTTCCAACTCCAGTGCTTGGCCCTGGTGAACATCTTACATCTATAGCAGTAGTCTCAAACTGTGGCCCTCCAGATGTTGCAAAACTTCAACTTCCAGCATGCCCGGACAGCCGTTGGCTGTCCGGGCATGCTGGGAGTTGAAGTTTTGCAACATCTGGAGGGCCACAGTTTGAGACCACTGATCTATAGTAAGATGTGGTCACGTCCTATTGCACCATAAGCTCATTCATAGGCAGCTGACAGACTTTGTGTTGGGTATTCTAGTTTCAGCAAATTCATGCAGCCGGGGCATATGGGGGAATGGGGGAATAATAAAAATTATCGCTGGAGTTCCCCTTTAAAGTTATTTCACAGAATCCTTGAGTCCTTGGGATTTAAAGTGGTACTCTGCCCCAAGACATCTTATCCCCTATCCAAAGGAAAAGGGATTAGATGTCTGATCACGGGGGTCCCACCGCTGGGTACCCGTGCGATCTCCCTGCTGCACCCAGCTTTCGTTTAGAGCGTCGGGTGCAGCGTCAGAGGCTTGTGACATGAAACCTGCGCCTCCTCAATGCAGGTCTATGGGAGGGGGCGTGACGTCTGTCACGCCCCCTCCCATAGATTTGCATTGAGGGGGCATGGCTGTGACGAGCGGGCTGTGGCCGTGACGTCATTAGCCTTCGCCCCCCCATTGCCGGTCATCCGGCACGAGGCTAAGTTCGCTCCGTGCACGGATGTCTGGGGTGCCGCAGCCGAGAATGTAGGGGACCCAGCGGCAAGAAACCCCCCCCGCACGATCAGACATCTTATCCCCTTTCCTTTGGATAGGGGATAAGATGTCTGGGGGCGGAGTACCCCTTTAATTCCATGTTCACACGGCGTAAAATGTGCAGAATTTCCCACACGGAAAACACGTGCGGACATTTCACACATCTGAAAAATCCGGCGGATGCTAGGATAGCTCAGAGCACTGTCTCACAGGCAATGCATTTCCAAGCGAAATCCGTAAAAAGAAAAGACAAGTCTAATCTTTTTGCGGACGCCGGAATGGGGATTTCCGCAGCAGATGAAATTCCACCGTGTGCACAGTGCAGCAGAATTCCATTGAAATGCTGCAGCAGAATGTCCGTGCGGAATATTCTGGTGGAAATTTCACAGATATTGTCGGAATTTCAGCGGAATTCTGTGTTATCTAAACACAGCTTTCCGCTGAAATTCAAGTCCCATTGATTTCAAATCAATCCACAAAATATTACAATGTGAAAAGCAGAATTTCTGCTGTCTTCCACAGAAATTCTGCTGTCTTCATGGGATTGTGGAATCTCATTGAAATTTATTTAAAGTACATTCTGGCAGAATTTCCATCAGAATACTTCTGCCGAATTCTGCACAGAAATTCCACCGTTTGAGCATACTCTTAAGCCGGGTTCACACCACTGAATTCTGCATGAAAATTCTGCATGAATTTATAGCCAATTGTGTGCTGTCCCATTCACACTTCAGAATTTCTGCTGCAGGTATCCCATAGAATTATATTGTCTATAAATTCATGCAAAATTTTCATGCAGAATTCAGAGCAGAAATTTGGCTGTGTGAAACCGGCCTTAGCTTGCCTAGGCCAGACTCCCTGACTAGAAGGTTTGGGTTCCCCCTTCTCCTGGGGGGGAGGGAGGCACCACTTGGGAGTCCCACAGTTATTGGTGGGGAGGATCATGTGACCAAGGCATCATTCATCTGTTACAAAAAGACAAATGTTACCCCTTTATACCCTGCTTTAAACTAGCTTAGCGTATGCAATAAATATGCAAAAAAAAAGTACCTGCACAAATTTATGCAGTATGGAAATACCTTTTCTCTCCGCCACAAGACAACTTCTGAAGAATAGTAGCTGGAACAGTGGTACTGGGACACTACACCGGGACTAAAGGATTTAACCACCTTCATGTTGATGACTATTATGGTTGTGTCACACCTCCACACTGACAGTCGCTATTTTCCTCCATACAGGTGTGTTGCTGGATATTCTCCAGAAAACTGGTTGTAAAGGATACAACGCATTCCTTGAAAGTCTTGAACTGTATTATCCTCACTTATACATGAAGATCACTGGAAAAGAGCCCACACGTGTTTTCTCTATGATCATAGGTAAGGATTTCCATGGGTTCTGTCTAATATTCCAGTTCAACTTTGTTAAAATGCAGAACCAAATACCTGCAGACAGACGTTGCCCTATTTTTGGAACAAAGAAGCCATGTTTTTCTAACCCTGGACAACTCCCAATATCTTCAGAACCCTACCCGTGCATTGGTTGCCTAAAATAAAGACTGTAGAATGGAGTCAGTATCCTAGAAAGTGATGACAATCCCATTGCAGGGACCAGGATGTACTATGTTTGTTCTCAAATGTTTCGTTCTTTTGTTTAGACACAGCAGGTGAATCCAGCCTGACCCAGCTCCTCATGAATGAAATGTTAAAACTTCAGAAGACCATTCAGGAGGAGAGGCAGAGATACAAAGAGTTGCAGGATGTAGTCCAGGAGAAGGATGATATCATTCGCAAAGTGCAGGTCAAGGACAGCGAGCTGAAGAAACACCAGGAGAGGGTCCTCAAGATGAAAGAGGAGGTGGACAACTTAAACAAGGAACTCAAGAGGTGCAAGGATGAGAACTATGACCTGGCCATGAAGTACGCCCGACAGAGCGATGAGAGAAACACTGCACTCATGAAGAGCCGAGAGTTCCAGCTTGAGGTTGGTAGTAGTAGATTGTGTGGACAAGTATTGACTAATGTTTCACACTGGTAGAGGAGAGTGCCCTCCTGTAGCTGATGGTAAGGGAGAGTGCCCTCTCACTGGTGGTTGTAAATGAGAGTGCCCTCTGATGACTAGTTGTAGAGGAGAGTGCCCTCTGATGACTAGTTTTAGAGGACAGTGCCCTATGATGACTAGTTGTAGAGGAGAGTGCCCTCTGATGACTAGTTGTAGAGGAGAGTGCCAACTGATGACTAGTTGTAGAGGAGAGTGCCCTCTGATGACTAGTTGTAGAGGACAGTGCCCTCTGATGACTAGTTGTAGAGGAGAGTGCCCTCTGATGACTAGTTGTAGAGGACAGTGCCCTCTGATGACTAGTTGTAGAGGAGAGTTCCCTCTGATGACTAGTTGTAGAGGAGAGTGCCCTCTGATCACTAGTTGTAGAGGAGAGTGCCCTCTGATGACGAGTTGTAGAGGAGAGTGCCCTCTGATGACTAGTTGTAGAGGACTGTGGCCTCTGATGACTAGTTGTAGAAGAGAGTGCCCAATTACAGCTGGTTGTAGAGGAGAGTGCCCTCTTATGACTAGTAGAAGAGAGTGCCCTCTCACTGGTGGTTGTAGTAGAGAGTGCCCTTGACAGTGTGCCAAATTACAACTGGTTGTAGAGGAGAGTGCCCTTTGATAACTACTTGTAAAAAGAGTGCCCTCTCACAGGTGGTTGTAGATGAGAGTGCCCTATGATGAATAGTTGTAGAAAAGAGTGCCTAACTACAGCTGGTGTAGAGGAGAGTGCCTAATGACAACTGGTTGTAGAAGAGAGTGCCCTCTGATGGCTGGTGGTAGAAGAGAATGCCCTGTGACAACTGGTTGTTCTCTGATGATTGACTGGAGTGAGTGTCCACTTATGGCTAGTTGTAAAGAAAATTCCTTCTCACAGCTGGTTGTACAAAAAGTACCTTCTGGCAGCTTGTTGTAAAGGATATGCCCTTTAAGAAGAGTGCTTTCTGACAGCTAGTAGTTGATGAATGAGTGTCCATTTGTGGCTGCTTGTTGAAAAGGAGTCCACTTGTAGCTAGTTGTAAGGGAGAGTGCCCCCACACAGCTGGTTGTAATAGAGAATGTCCATTTGTGGCTGTTTTGTAAAGCACAGTGCCCAGTGGTGACTACAGAGAGGCTGCCCTCAGGTGGGTGTTTATAGAGCAACAAGTCCTCTCATTCACCACTATCCAGTAAGGGGACTTATTATTATTGAATCAATTACTTTTGTTTTCTTTCTAGCGATTGATCAATGTTTGGATGTGACACAAATTGAAATAATGTCAATAACCTACAATACATTATTTTCTCCTCTAGGAGCTCTTATACGCCAATCTAAGTCACCAACCAATATTTGTGCTACTTTCTTGACTCATCTAGATCGAGAAGCTGAAACACAACCTGATGAGGATAGAGGATGACTGGAAGCTGGAGAGGAAGCAAACAATAAAGCTAAAACATGCAATAGAAAAGCGACCGAGTCAGGACGTCATCTATGAACTGCAGAGAGAAAACGATCTTCTGAAAGCCAAACTACAGGAGCTAGAAAAGGTAGAGTGGACTAAACCTACTGCACAATTCCCTCCATACAATAATTCCAACCATCTAAATAGGTTCTGTATTGTTCTTGCTTTAAAAACATTTTCATGAATACTTGTGATATAACTCTTTTAGAATTCGTGTTATATAAAGGGGGAAAAGACAAAATTTTACATACAGGACCTACAGAATGATCGCAGGCAGGCCCTGGAGCAGCATCAGGAATCAGTCAATAACCTCTACACCCTGAAGCTGAGCCTGAGACAAGCTGAGGACCTCCGAGATAAGGTGACTGATCATACACTTGAGCTTTACTATCACCAAGTGCCCATTATAATATACTTAATTTGTTTAGGCTTAAATGGGCACTGTCAGATAAAAAACTTTTTAAATGTTGTACATCTTGGCAAAACAATAGTTTTTCTAATATACTTCTTTAAACACCTTTGAAAATCCCACCACTAGGGGTCCCCATACTTCCTGGGACACTGATGAGTCTCCCAGCAGCATGAGCGTGTCCAAGGGTCATGGACACGAGATGGCTGATTGACAAGGCTACAGGAGGAACACTGCTGTATCACAGAGTTTTACCAAACATGTGCCTCCAGCTGTAGCAAAACTACAACTCCAAGCATGCCTGGTCAGTCAAAGGATGTCTGGGTATGCTGGGAGTTGTAGTTTAGCAAAAGTTGTAGGCACACAGCTGAAGGCAACACAGCTACAAAAAAGAGTTATCCAAACACTGTACCTCCAACCATTACAAAACTACAAGTCCCAGCATTACAGAACTGCCTAAGGATGACACACATGAATGACATAGGAAGATGTAAGTTATACACTTACCATATTGTCTTTGGTGGTAGAGTACATGCTATCTCCAATATTCATTGTGTGTGTGTGTGTGCAGCATAAAACCAGAGAGGAAAGGGTTACAGAGCAGGGTTGCCAAGCTCGCTCCAAGAGCAGTGAGTCAGCAGAGTGAGGGAGGGGAGGAGTCATCACAGTGCAGGCAAGAGAAGGACACGCCTCCTCCCTCTGGAAAAATGAAAAAGACATTTAGCAGCTGTAATATGCTATTTTTTTTTTTGTAAAATATCGGTACATGATCAGGATTAGGTACTGAGTAACATATAACAGTTTTTTTTTTTGTGCGGTCTGATAGGTACGCTAAGGGTATTTCCATTGCTAGCATATCCTATCACTTTATGATCAGCAAGGGTCTGACCTCTGAGACTCCACTGATCCTGGGAGGATGTAGTGCTGTGTCCTTTTTACTGTTTGTTTTTGTATGGTTGGAGTGGTGTGTAAATAAAAAAGAAGTGATACTTACTCACCCTAATTCCCTGCATCTGCTGTCCACATCCGCTGGTCCACATTGGGCACCTCTACTTCCCTGTTTCTGCGACGTGTTTTCCCCGCAGAAACTATGCCCTTCAGTTAATCACTGACAAAGGTGAGACATTGCTGTGGCCAGTAGGGCAGTATCTGTGGGGACAATGAGTCACATGAACAATGCAATGGCATGTAGGAAGCATCAGAGTGGAATCTGCAGGTAATCAGGGTCAGTGAGTATCACTTATTATTTTTACAACATCCAAGCCATATATTAAAAAAGATTTTTCATCCCTGGAAAACCCCTTTAAAGATCACCTACCATGAAAGAGGTGCACTAAAACAGGGTTATCTATTACAGTGGTAGAGGAGGGGTAGTGCATACTGTGTCCACTGACCAGTTAAATTAGTGCAAGGTCCATCAGTGAGTAGGTCACAGCAATTAAAGGGGTTTCTTCAGGATTAGAAGAAAATGCCTTATACTTTACAGAAACAGCACTACTCCGGCAAAAACAAACCGGCAAAAATGCTTGGTCTGCCAAACATTCTTGTTGAGAAAAACCTGATGATGAGATAATATTCTTTAACTGGGGCCCCAGAGTCATCCCTGCTGAGAATTTTTGAAATGCCTGCTCTATCATTCTATAGATTCTAAAGGGGGGGGGGGGGGGGGGGGGTAAATATATTATTCTAAAATTATTAATATGCTAAAACCTTAGCATTTATTATTTTTCAATATTTATTGCCCTTAGTACTTGGAAGAGAAGGAGGTTCTAGAACTGCAATGTACAACGCTAAAGAAAGACTCAAAAATGTACAAAGAACGCATTGAAGCTATACTACAGCAGCTGGAGGAGGTGTGCAGTGAGCGGAACCAGGTAAGACACCGCCCCACCTTCTAAGACCCAGTTCACACAGTTTTTTGCCTGGGAAGACGAAGAGCTATGATGTTTCAGCCTTACCTGAGATTGATGTACAGTACCTAGTTTGTACATGTGATCCATTGAATTACACGCATGATATTAAATGATATTAATATTAATCATCTGTGGTCCTAGCACCGGCATTTTCCACCAGTGTCTGCTATTTGCGGAATGTCCGCTTGTGTTTTCCGGGTGGACGTTTCGAAAAATTTCCACCGTGTGTGCATAGCCTTAATTATCCTTTGAACCACTGGGGGAAGATTGGGGCAGCTTGTAGATTGTAGGTCCTTGCGGGCAGGGCCCTCTGTTCCTCTGTATCAGTCTGCCATGTAATCACATTCATTGTACTTGGGTTTGTGATATGTATTTTAACCCTAATCAAATGTACAGGAGGTGCAATAATAATGATAATAATAATAATAATAATAATTAATAATACAATTAATAATACACATTTCTCCTGCAGTGGCCACTACAGGAGAAATGTGGTATTACATGGTGCTTATTCAAATGTATAAGTGAGTGTGTGATTCATGATCATATTGAGTTCTCCAGAGCAGAATCCCCTCTTTACAGCTGCTCTCCTCTATAGCTGATGTGGGAATGGTTTTACCTTTCTTCATGACATCTATTACAACATATGGCTTGTCCCGTAGTGATAATTGGAGATTTTCCCACCCTTGGTGATGGAAAATATAGATTTTATTAAAGAAAGGAGATGAACATTATGCTAAATTCATTCTTTACTGAAATGATAGCATTTAATCAGTAATGGTACAGTCCAGGTTAATATAAGGACCCCTCAGATGAAGCCCCTCCTCTTTCTTTGATGAAGCGGTAGATGAGAATAATATAACGTTGAAGTTCTCATGTTAAAAACAGAATGAAGGAACTGGAACCAATTGCAGATCAACTTAAGGATGAGTGATCCATTATATAAGAAGGAATAACCGGTTTAAAGATAATAATTTTAATCGTATGGAATCATTATCTCGCCATGAATTGATCAAATTTTAGACTACCGTGACATCCCAAGTACAGGGTGGGCCATTTATATGGATACACCTTAATAAAATGGGAATGATTGGTGATATTAACTTCCTATTTGTGGCACATTAGTGAGGGGGGAAACTTTTCAAGATGGGTGGTGACCATGGTGGCCATTTTGAAGTCGGACATTTTTAATCCAACTTTTGTTTTTTCAATAGGAAGAGGGTCATGTGACACATCAAACTTATAGGGAATTTCACAAGAAAAACAATGATGTGCTTGGTTTTAACGTTACTTTATTCTTTCATGAGTTATTTACAAGTTTCTGACCACTTGTACAATTGGACAATGAATTCTAAAAACACAGTAACAGGGAAAAATTTATGAAAAGAAAGTAGTTTAGAATAGAAATATATAGCATATATAGATATGAGAGAAAATAGGGAGGAAAGGGATGAAAATGTATAGAAATTGACAAGGGATTAAATATATAGACTGAGAAAATGAATTAAAACAATATGGGAATATATATAATGAAAATGATTATATATATATATATATATATATATATATATACATAGAACAAAAATACTGCTCTTATCTTAACCATTGGCAGCAAAGAAAGAGGAGGGGCTTCACCTGAGTGGTCCTTATATTCCCCTGGACTGTACCATTACTGATTAAATGATGGACTTAATGTACTGCTTGAACTGTTTATTAACTCTTTGTTTGCTGCTATCAATTCAGTAAAGAAAGAATTTAGCATAATGTGAGTCTCCTGTCTTGTTATAAAATTATATTTCACATCACAAATAGCTTTATGTTTTGCCAGTTCTTAATTCTAATATGGTCGATATTACTGATCCAGTAAAACAGTGCCACTCCTGTCCGCAGGTTGTGTGTGGTACTACAGCTCAGCCTCATTCACTTCTATAGAGCTGAGCAACAGTAGACGTTACAGCCCTTAGACACATAAGGAATTGTTCTGGAAAAAAAAATTCCATTATTTGCTAATCCTGGAAAACCCATTTAAAGGGGTACTCTGGTGGAAAAAAAAATTTTCAATCAACTAATTCCAGAAAGTTAAACAGATTTGTAAATTACTTCTATTTAAAAATCTTAATCTATCCAGTACTTTTTAGCTGCTATATGCTCCACAGGAAGTTGTATTTCTTTCTGGAGTTCTTTCCAGTCTGACCACAGTGCTCTCTGCTGACACCTCTGCCCGTATCAGGAACTGTCCAGAGCAGGAGAGGTTTGCTATGCGGATTTGCTCCTACTCTGGACAGTTCCTGACATGGACAGAGGTGTCAGCAGAGAGCACTGTGGTCAGACTGAAAAAAAATTCAAAAAGAAAAAAGCTTCCTCTGGAGCATACAGCAGCTGATACATACTGGAAGGATTAAGGATTAAGAAGTAATTTACAAATCTGTTTAACTTTCTGGCACCAGTTGATTTGAAAAAAATTGTTTTCCTCCGGAGTACCCCTTTGAGGTGATTTAACATAGGATTCTTACTCTCTAGATGTGATCATGCAACCTGCATAATCTTCTTCCCATCTTTGCCTTGTCCTAGGCCATTGCAACAAGAGAACAGTTCTATGCGCAGTATACCAAATGTCTGACAGAGAAGGACTTGTACAGAAAGCAGATGCGAGAACTTGGGGAAAAATGTGATGACCTTCAAATCCAGCTGTTCAGGAACGAGGGAAAATTGTTAGCTCTGGAGACTAAGCTGAAAAGGATGGATTCGCCACCACTGGTACAGAACACAAACTCTCATAAATATTATTAGAAGTATTTGGGTCAAGAATTTCACTTTTTCTATTGTTGTATTGAGTTGCCAGTGGGCAGATTTTATTTTCAAAGATGCAAAAACAATGCTACTTTGATCCTACACCAGTGTTTCCACACCAGGGTGCCTCCAGCTGTTGCAAAGCTACAACTTCCAGCATGCCTGGTCAGCCAATGGCTGTCCAGGCATGCTGGGAGTTGTTGTTTTGCACCACCCTGGTAAGCAAACACAACATCACAAGGATACTTTCACACCACATTTGTAATATCCGTTTGCTCTGCATTGGGAAACAACTCAATGTGAACAGCAAACATATTCATAGACCCCTAATTGCCCGATGGAGGCCCAAAAAAATGTGGCCTCCGTTAGGGTGATTGAACAGGATCCTATAAAAAAAAATAAAAAAAAAGTATAACACATGATATAAAAAAAATTTAAAAGGAGAAATCTGAGTATGACAAAAACATGGTGGGAAAAGGACCAAAGTAGACAAATCTGCTGTTCAAGTCTATGAAAAAGCTGGGTGATGCCCCTTTACATATATATGTGCTGGATGGTTTCTCATCCACCCTTCCCAGAAACTAATATACGGCTTTAGCAGGAGCGGATCTATGCATATACAGGTATTATTTGATTTTATATGGATATCCAACACCCTTTGTATCCTGGGGCCCAATGGGGAAGCTCTGGTGTCTCTGCTGACAACAAAATCATACAAAAATTATCAATGGAAATCAAATTTATCAACCCATGGAAATCTGGATATGGAGTCACACTCAAAATCACAGTGGAAAACCCCCCTACAGGCTGATCCAACTTTATGTAATGTCCTTAAAACAAGTCCCAATGAGGCTCAGTAGTGTGTGTGGCCTCCACGTGCCTGTATGACCTCCCTACAACGCCTGGGCATGCTGCTTATGAGGTGGCGGATGGTCTCCTGAGGGATGTCCTCCCAGACCTGGACTAAACCATCCACCAACTCCGTGACAGTCTGTGGTGCAACCTGGCGTTACTGGATGGAGCGAGACATGATGTCCCAGATGTGCTCAATCGGATTCAGGTCTGGGGAATGGGCGCGTCAGTCCATAGCATCAATGCCTTCCTCTTGCAGAAACTGCTGACACTCCAGCCACATGAGGTCTAGCATTGCATTAGGAGGAAACCAGGGCCAACCGCACCAGCATATGGTCTCACAAGAGGTCTGAGGATCTCATCTCGGTACCTAATGGCAGTCAGGTTACCTCTGGCAAGCACATGGAGGGCTGTGCGGCCCTCCAAAGAAATGCTACCCCACACCATTACTGACCCACCGCCAAACCAGTCATGCTGGAGGATGTTGCAGGCAGCAGAACGTCCTCCACGGCGTCTCCAGACTCTGTCACATCTGTCACATGTGCTCAGTGTGAACCTGCTTTCCTCTGTGAAGAGCACAGGGCGCCACTGGCAAATTTGCCAATCTTGAAGTTCTCTGGCAAATACTAAACGTTCTGCACGGAATTCGGCTGTAAACACAACCCCCACCTGTGGACGTAGGGGTCTCATACCACCCTGACTGTCTGAGTGGACACATGCACATTTATGGCCTGCTGGAGGTCATTTTGCAGGGCTCTGGCAGTGCTCCTCCAGATCCTCCTTGCACAAAGCAGAGGTAGCGGTCCTGCTGCTTGGTTGTTGCCCTCCTACAGCCTCCTCCACGCCTCCTGATGTACTGGCCTGTCTCCTGGCACCTCCATGCTCTGTACACTACGCTAACAGACACAGCAAACCTTCTTGCCACAGCTCACATTGATGTGCCATCCTGGATGAGCTCCACTACCTGAGCCACTTGTGTGGGTTGTAGACCCCGTCTCATGCTACCACTAGAGTGAAAGCACCGCCAGCATTCAAAAGTGACCAAAACATCAGCCAGGAAGCATAGGAACTGAGAAGTGGTCTGTGGCCACCACCTGCAGAACCACTCCTTTATTGGGGGTGTCTTGCTAATTGCCTAGAATTTCCACCAGTTGTCTGTTCCATTTGCACAACAGCATGTGAAATTGATTGTCAATCAGTGTTCTTCCTGAGTGGACAGTGTGATTTCACAGAAGTGTCATTGACTTGGAGTTACATTGTGTTGTTTAAGTGTTCCCTTTATTTTTTGAGCAATATATATATATATATATATATATATATATATATATATATACACACACATACATATGTCTGCATGGTCTTTGTTCCTCATTTTCCAAAATCCTCCGGGCATTATGCCGGGGTTTGGTAACACCTGGATGATATTAGTCTACTATGTTAGTAACAATGCATTCTTTTTGTAGAGATGATTTTGGTTATTTACAGCTGTGAGCATGAAATAACTTGTCTTTTTGTGTCCCCTCTAGTCCTCTGATGCAGATGAACTTTCCTCCCGAAGTTCCCAGGAAGTAAGTCATTTCAGGAGATTATGTGTAATGGACGGTGGGCGATGTTATGACATGCTTCAACAGCCTCAAAGTTATACAGATTTGTAATTGATTGATTAATTAATTAATTTTCCTATTTTTATTTTAAAACCTCAATCCTTCCACTACTTATCAGCTGCTGTATGCTCCAGAGAAGTTATGTATTTCATTTCCAGTCTGACCACAGTGCTCTCTGCTGACACCTCTGTCCGTGTCAAGAACTGTCAGGAGAAGGAGAGGTTTGCTTTAGGGATATACTCCTGCTCCAGACAGTTCCTGACACGGACAGAGGTGTCAGCAGAAAGAACTGTGCTAGGACTGGAAAGAGCTACACAGCTTCCTCTGGAGCATACAGCCGCTTATAAGTACTGGAAGGATTAAGGTTTTTACATAGAAGTAATTTACTAAATCTATATAATTTTCTAGCACCAGTTGATTTGAATTAGTTTTTTCTGTGGAGTACCCCCTTAAAAAGAAAGGGCTTGTTTCAGTGAGCTAACAACTTCAACTTCGTGTTTGATATATTGTGACTAGTGCGCCGAAAATTACTGACGTTCCTGTTTCTCTCTGATCTTAAGATCAACGTGCAAAATTTCAACATTGAACAGCCATCGACGACTAATCATAGTAAGTAGTGAGGCCTTGTGAGATGAATTGTGGACACGGTAAAGGACTGCAGTTTTCATATGGATATGTCATTTAAAGGAGTTGGGGTATGAACTCCAATAGGGTATGAACAAGACTTTTCCATACTCACGGTCCCCAAAAGCAAGCTGTTAATATGTGTGCAACACTTAAAGGGGTTAGCCAGGAAAAAACTTTTTATATATATATATATATATATATATATATATATATATATATCTCAACTGGCTCCAGAAAGTTAAACAGTTTTGTAAATTACTTCTATTAAAAATCTTAATCCTTTCAGTACTTATGAGCTGCTGAAGTTGAGTTGTTATTTTCTGTCTAAGTGCTCTCTGATGACACCTGTCTCGGGAACTGCCCAGTTTAGAAGCAAATCCCAATAGCAAACCTCTTCTACTCTGTGCAGTTCCCGAGACAAGCAGAGATGTCAGCAGAGAGCACTGTTGCCAGACAGAAAACAACAACTCAACTTCAGCAGCTGATAATTAATGAAAGGATTAAGATTTTTTAATAGAAGTAATTTACAAATCTGTTTAACTTTCTGGAGCCAGTTGATATAAAAAAAAGTTTTTTTTCCTGGAATACCCCTTTAATAAAAGGAAGGGAATGAGGCGTTTGTAAGAAATTGTAGTTTGCTACATGCCAGCTTACCAACCTGTGGCTCCAGCTATTGCAAAACAACAGACGCCATCATGCCGTGGCAGCCACCGGATGGTGTCGTTTTTGAAAAAGCTAAAAAGCCTCTAATCTATACCCTTAATGTACTACTATAGGAAATGTGGAGCAATTGCCCATAGCAACCAATCAGATTGCTTCTTTCAATTTTCAAAAGGTCTCTGGGAAATGAAAGAAGTGATCTGATTGGTTGCTTTGCTCTACTCTTCCTCTACACAGGTTTTGATCAAGCTCCCCCATTGCCCCCATACTGTAACCTATGATGTATTCTGTTTTGGAAGACTGACCTGTTTTTTCAATGTAAACACAGAGGAACCCCCAAGAGAGGACCACAAGGAACCACAAGACCCTGATCCATCATCCACAACACATGACAATGTGAGTTCCGGTTTACAAACATGATGGGGGGAGATTTATCAATACCAGTGCAGAGGAAAAGTTGACCAGTCGTCCCTAGCAGCCAATCAGGTAGCCTCTTTCATTTCTGAGAGACCTTTTTAAAATTGAAAGAAGCACTCTAAGTGGTTGCTATGGGCAACTGGTCAAGATTTTCTCTACACAGGTTTGATAAATCTCCCCATTGTAGATTTATCCTTGACATTGCCATAATATTCCTCTTGGGAACGCCGTTGTAACAGCGAAACACGTAGAGGCCGGCATGATGTGCAATTTTTAATACACATTGACAGATGGTAATCACGGTAGACGGCAGCGCCGCTATATAACCTGTACCTGGAGAGGAATTCTCCGTTATATGTGACAATACACATTCCTTTAAGAGATTACATTAAAAGTTATATTTTAAAGTTATATTTAAAGTTAATATTTTAAGTGTGCATATAGGGTTTTTTTTTACCCCGGGCTTCAGCCCTGGGGTTTGGAAATTATTGAAGTTTGGCCCCTTACTAACCCTGGGTCCATATTATAGCAATCCAAATGGTGCTGGCACCTTTTCCGCTTCTTCTACTATTACCTTTTTTCATTTTGGGAACCCATGGGACCCTCCTGTAAAGGCCAGCCGTTTGATGTTACTTTATTCTCATATTATGATTTTAAGTCACATAAGTCTGCAATGTTCAGAAATGTTCCAGTCATAGAATATTTTCCTTTCTGTCCAGAAACACTGCCTAGAGAACGGAGCCCAAGTGAAATCAAAAAGAAGGGTTTCAAACGGTGCTGATCGTGGCCGCAGGTAATGTATAGTGTTTATATCTGTACTGTTTTTACTAGAAGGTGAGTACTTTGTATTTCCCCTTATTTGTCAATGGTGGCCTATGTAACATGGACGGCAGACTTACTGCTGAGGCTACCGTCAATCTCCCACCTTGTGAAATATTCCCATTGATCGCCTTGACATGTTAATATGACTTTTCTTCATTTTTGTCTTTCAGACAAGGAATCCTAAGAAAAAAAACATCCTCCCAGCTAGAAATGGAATACTACACATCAGAAAGCGAGACCGATGGGACATCATAGGACCAGCTCCAAGTCTCATTATGACCAGTCCAATGGTGGAGACCTCCATGTACAGCACTGAGAACAGTAGCTCGAGAACATAGTTTCCTAGCTGCCAAGTCTGCTTTTTCTCCTGATTTGTGCCCTTAGGTAAAGTGTAATTTTAAGGGGATATACAAGATTAGAAAAATACAGTTGCTGTCTTCCGGAAACAGCACCACACCTGTCAGCAGGTTAATGTGGTATCGCTCCATTGAAGTGAAGGGGAGTACATAATACCACATACATCCTGCCTAAGAATTGAGCCATGTTGTTCCAGTCGTGTCCAACCGTGTAAGTTTGTCCAATGCTTAGGGTAGTAAAGTGGAAAATTTGCCACCCAAGCACTCTCCACTGCCCCAATACTGTCATAAAAAACCTAGGAATGGAACATGGCACAACATACCTGACTGGGAATCTGAATGCAGATACCTCACTCTATTTTACTGCCACTCTGCTACCAGATGGATGGTCATACACGGGTTTCCAGGTTACCACTACCAACAATACCTGCTATCAGGCTCACATTGATAACCCAGCCTTGTGGATTCATGGAATTGAGGGCTGAATATCATTTTAGACCCTTCTCGTTGCTGTCTTTTTCGCAAGGCCTCCGTTTGATAAGATGACATTCAAAGACTAAGAAACTAAGAATGAAAAACTGACTGGTCATATACAGTAGTACCCACCGATATCAGTGACACTGGGTGACCATCTCATGTGTTTCCTCAACTAATGAGCCTCTTGCCTCTTCCGACAGATGATGTCAGGGGAGAGAAGGATCAGACATTTCGATTTTAACATTTCCGATCCTTTTGTTCTCAGGGAGATAAGCCACTGTATAGAAGCCTGACAATGCTCTGAGTCAACCGTATAGAAATACAGTGTTTGTTAGAAAGTCTATTCCTAGCAACCAGTCTGTCAGTCTGTCAGCTAGGAATTAGATCAATAATAGAATAAATCCCGACACTCCCAAATTTTCATGCAAATCTTATTCTCTTTAAGGGAGATTTCCATAGAAAATTAAAGGGGTACTCCACTGGAAAACTTTTTATATATATATTTTTTTTAATCAACTGGTGCCAGAAAGTTAAACACATTTGTAAATTACTTCAATTAAAAAATCCTAATCCTTCCAGTACTTATCAGTTGCTGTATGCTCCACAGGAAGTTCTTTTTTTATTGAATTTCCTTTCTGTCTGACCACAGTGCTCTCTGCTGACACCTCTGTCCATGTCAGAAACTGTCCAGAGAAGGATAGGTTTGCTAAGGGGATTTTCGCTGGAGTTCTCCTTTAAGCAAAAGTAAAATACAATATGAATGCTCTGGCATAGTAGCCATTTTCTACTGCATATCGTAGACAGGCTCAGGCGCATTAGTGCGTCTGAGCCTGTCTACTATATGCAGTTGAAAAAGGCTACTATGCTGGAATGCATGCTGTGTTCTTGTTGTATCCTACTTTTGCTTAAATAAAGATTATAAGATTTACATGAAGATTTGGGAGTGTCGGGTTTATTCTACCATTGCTACAATCCTGGTTTATGGGCACACACATTATCACTATTGCCGACAGATCTTACCTGGATTATTTAGCTCAAGGCTGGATTGGCAAAAATTGGGTAAGAGAAGCTTGCAGCGCCATTTCTGATCTCATGCTGCGGAATTAGATTGTTTTACTAATGTATTTTGCTGAAGAACTTCTTTAATGTTTCAACTAGATTCCTTGTATCAACATTTGACCCCCCTCCCCCCTGCACCACAGATAAGAGGGTCATAATTTGTTGTAAGATAGTTCTCCTCCCACCGCAGACAACCCCTTGTATATGAAATGAACGCTGACTTCTGACACTGCCACAGCTGATACTGCTTTTTGGTGAAAGCTTAGATGAATGGCCGTCGATGTGACATAAGGAATATCTGTTCAAAATGGGCTTCTAGATCTAGTGATAAACCTTTACGACAGCTCCCCTCCTTGACATCTTCTTGACCAGTGTTTCCCAAGCGCAGTCCTCAAGTCGCCCCAACAGGCCATGTTTTCAAGATTTCCTAAGGCTGCATTCACATCACGATTTCTCCAATTTCTCCATCCGACCTGAGGACACGATTTTTATAACTTAAAATCGTATGAAATCGTATATAAAGTCGGATCCATTGACCTCCATTAAAAAGTCGGATCCATTACACACATCCGATTTGATCCGCATCCGATCTCACACAATTTTTGTTCAGGTCTGAAATCGTGGTCAACCCCGATTTCAGACCCGAACAAAAATTGTGTGAAATCGGATGCGGATCAAATCGGATGTGTGTAATGGATCCGATTTTTTAATGGAGGTCAATGGATCCGACTTTATATACGATTTCATACGATTTTAAGTTATAAAAACGTTTAATCAGGTCGGATGGAGAAATCGTGATGTGAATGCAGCCTTAGTTTTTTTTTTCAAAGGTGATTTAATTATGGACAGTGAATCAGGAATCATTGTGTAGTGTTCTCTGTATGGGATATCCTCAAATCATGACCTGTTGGAAGTACAGTGATCCCTCAACTTTTAATGGCCTCAGGTTACAATATTTCAAAATACAATGGTCTTTTCTGGACTATTGTAACTTGAAACCAGACTCACCATACAATACTACATACAATACAGATCTGTGAAACCTGGCAATGGTTGGAAGAACTGACCAATCAGAATGGGCATTTCACTGGTAAATCCCCTGTATTACTGAAGTGTATGCACTGACTGGTGTCTGGTAGCACCCCCTACAGTACAGGGAGGTATTACATGTTCTGTACTACTCCTTACCTGTACAAGGGTTAGCTGCTCCTTTGGACAACAGGTGAGGGCGGCTCCATTTTACTTTTTAGGACACTGTGTACTGTACAGGACCCTGAAGAAGCTCCTGTCCTCTACATAGACAGTGATTACAGCTCCCAGCAGATCTTTTTTTACCCTTATGTGAAAGGATTTGCTTTATCCGTATTAGGTATCTACTTATTTCTCTTTAATCCTCACTTTTTCCTATTTTTGGATGACATTTTGGGGCTTCAGAACCAATTACCAGGTTTCCAAAAGGTTATGGTCTCAACATACAATGGTCTCAACATACAATGGTTGTCCTGGAACCAATGAATATTGTACCTTGGGGGACCACTGTATTTGAGGAATGTGCTTAGGAAACACTGTTCTTGATAATCCAATCCTGTCACTGGTTTGTCCTGTAGCCTAAACCTGCAAGATATGGTTCTTTATATGTCACACTGTCCGTACTCACATGTTTTTGACTATGATCAGCACTCCTCCGGCTTCTACATAAAAGGCCCTGTATAATTTACAACATTGTAATAAGGGACACAGGGTAGGGGATGCAACAGTGTTATGAAACGTTATTCCTGTAGCAGCCATTTTATATAAGGCCTGGATGCTGATGTACTAGTAACTCAAATAGTATTGATATTTTTATACTCTATTTTTCTAGAAAAACAAACCTGTACTACAGAGAATAAAACATTTTTTGATGCAGCCGTATCCTGTAATTTCTTCTAAACAAACAAAGAAATTGTATATAAATTTAAAAAAAAAATTTGGGGGAGGGTGAAGGAAGTTTTATGGTCATTAATGTCTCACAATAAAGAGAAAAAAACAAGCATTGCTCACCATAAAATAAAATGTCCAATGTTTTATGCTTCTTCAGTAGAGGTTAGAGGGGTAGTGGTCAACACATAGCTGACTAAACAGCAGGTGCTGTGACGGACCTTTCATGGTTGTCCTGTTCTGAAAGTGGGACAAATGTGAAATGGCCATTGCCACTTCTGGTGTTCAGTCAGCCATGTGCTAACCTCTACCCCTCGGGCACGCTTTTAAAAAAGAAGCAATAAAGTTTGCACCCTAATTTATGGGTGAGCGCCAATAGCTTTTTTCTCTTGTGAGATGTTTATCTGGATCACTATTGTGTCTTAACATAGCAGTAGTAACGTCCCAACAGGTGTGGACCCGCAGTGTCACTTAGTTTGCTTAGGGCCAAACTTGGGAGCAGAGCCTAAGGCTACGTTCACACTACGGAATATCCACAGAAAGAATAAACAGGTTCTTTTTTTTTTGCGAACACGGAAAGCACGGAAATTCCGCTGTGTGTACAGTGCAGGAGAATCCTCTGTAATCTCCGGCGGAATTCCAATGCAGAATTCTGCACGGAAATTCCAGTGTGAACATGGCCTAAGTGTCACCCTAGTTTTCACCAATTACCCCGCTCCAGGATGCAGAAGCTGAACTTAGCCACAGGGGAGACACCAGGTCGCTGCCACAAGAGAGGTCTCAGTAAGTGACAGCTGGAAAGAACGTCCCAGGACACAGGTGGGTGGGGCAAGCTGACCCTAGAGATGAATGATCACACCAAGCTGAGTCAGATGCTGCAAAGCTCACGAGGTGAATAGCAGTGCTGAGTAGCTCAGGTGTAGATAGATTGGAGACAGAGGCATGGTCAACAAACCAGGTCATACACTGGAGAGGCAATCAGGAACCGAAGGATCAGGCAGAGACAAAGTCAGGAACACAGGAGTAATACAGACAAAATCCTTTGCTATAGTAAACTACAATGTTGTTCAGGTACCACAGGAAGAGAGGAGTGCTCTCTTATAGGTAGTGCCTGGTAGAGATTGGAGGGAGATCCAATGGAGAGTGCACACGTAGCGTATACGCAGCGTATTTCATGCTGCACAACAGGAAATCCTATGAGCAAACACACAAGGCTACCCTGTGACGCTCCAAACCTTCCTAAGCACACAGGACTGCCACGAGAAACCCTGTGTGTCTGCTCATAGGAGAATACACAGCAGATTTCCTGCTGTGCAACAAATTTTGCGCAGCGTGAAATACCCTGCGTATATATGGCATGTGTGACCCTACCCTTAAAGATGTTATCCTCCTTGAACAATTCGCTACCATATCTCTCTCTCTATAGAAGCCCCACAAAGCTTTATTTGTATTCAGCAGTTGGCTCCCCTTCGAGGCTCTTGCAAGTACACCTGGACCATAATATGGATGTCTATATCATCTACATGTGCAGTGCAGTAGAATCTGAGTTGTTTCTTTCTGTTATCAGTCATTTCAAGAAGAGGCTGGCTGTAGGTATTCGTCAATGAAAATGAATAGAAAAGAAAAAACTTTTGCCATAGTCCCTACTAAGGGTATGTACACACGGCGAGTTACAATCGCATGAAAGTAACATTAAACTTGATATATTTAGCAGACCGAGGCTGTATCAGTAGAGCGCCACTCTGTCTCCATGTGTGGAAATGTCCAAACTATAAAAATATAATGTTAATGATCCCAAAGCAAACAAAAAAAAAACATGCCAAAGTAAAAAAAAATTGCTGATATTCGGTCACATAAAAAAAAAAAGAATATAACGTAATCAAGTCAAATATACGCAATAGTCGTACCAATAAAAAAAGAAAGTCACAAGAAAAAAAATCCCTCATACAGCCCTACAGGTGAAACTCGAAAAAAATGAATATTGTGCAAAGTTCATTTATTTCAGTAATGCAAATTTAGGGTACGTTCACACTTGCGTATTTTTGCTGCAGATCTGCTGCAGATTTGTTACTGCAGATTTTGCTGCCCACTGACTTCAATGGGCAGCAAAATCTGCTGAGGCAAATCTGCAGCAGATCTGCAGCAAAAATATGCACGTGTGAACGCACCCTAAGGGTGCGTTCCCACTTGGCGTATACTTAGCGTATTTCACGCTGCGCAAAATTTACGGCAGCAGCGGGAAATATGCTGCGTATTCCTTGCTCACTATACACACAGGGCTTTCCGGCGGCAGCCCTATGTGTGTAGTAAGTTTTGGAGGCGGAGCCCCGCGTCACAGTCACGTCGGCACACGGCCCCGCCCCTAAAACTCACTACACGCATAGGGCTGCCGCCGGAAAGCCCTGTGTGTATAGAGAGCAAGGAATACGCAGTGTAC
The DNA here is from genome assembly GCF_029499605.1 of Hyla sarda. Taxonomy (NCBI): domain Eukaryota; kingdom Metazoa; phylum Chordata; class Amphibia; order Anura; family Hylidae; genus Hyla; species Hyla sarda. The sequence goes on from NC_079197.1 coordinate 23,840,371, forward strand.
TTCCCGCTGCTGCCGTAAATTTTGCGCAGCGTGAAATACGCTGCGTATATGCTAAGTGGGAACGCACCCTAAGGGTACGTTCCCACCTGGCATATTTTGCTGCTTATATGCTGCTGCATATTTTATTTCCCATTGAAGTCAATGGGTAGGAAAATACGTAGCAGCAAATACGCAGCAAAATACGCCAGGTGGGAACGTACCCTACAAAAGGTGAAACTAATATACGAGAGAGACTCATTACATGCAAAACAAGATAGTTCAAGCCGTCATTTGTCATAATTGTGATGATTATAGCTTACAGCTCATGAAAACCCCAAAGCTACCCAATTACTATGATTTGGGGAGCCATGTCACCTGCTGGTGTTGGTCCACTGTGCTTCATTAAAGGGGTACTCCTGTGGAAAACTGGAGCCAGAAAGTTAAACAGATTTGTAAATCACTTCTATTAAAAAATCTTAATCCTTCCTGTACTTTTTAGGGGCTGTATACAAAAGAGAAATCCAAAAAAGAAATGCCTTTCCTCTGATGTCACGACCACAGTGCTCTCTGCTGACCTCTGCTGTCCATTTTAGGAACTGTCCAGAGCAGCATATGTTTGCTATGGGGATTTTCTCCTGCTCTGGACTGTTCCTAAAATGGACAGCAGAGGTCAGCAGAGAGCACTGTGGTCATGACATCAGAGGAAATGCATTTCTTTTTTGGATTTCTCTTTATTATACAGCCCCTAAAAAGTACTGTAAGGATTAAGATTTTTGATTAGAAGTGATTTACAAATCTGTTTAACTTTCTGGCACCAGTTGATTTAAAAAAAAAAAAAAAAAAAAAAAAAAGTTTTCCACGGGAGTGCCCTTTTAAAAGACGAGGAGCAAAAACAAAAATGAAAATTTCTCTCCTCAAGGCCAAAATGGTCTGTGTCCTTAAAAGGTTAAAATAAACTGCCCAATAAACTTACACCGGACAGCTTCAAAATGTGTGAGATTTATCACAGTAGCTTGGGCTGGTTGATAAACTCTTTTATTTTTCCATCCACAGAGCCATATGAGGATTGTTTTTGCGCAGCCATTTGTACTTTGAATTTAAATTTTTTGGGGAGTTTTTGTTTTTACACAGCGCACTTCACGGTAAAACTGACACAGTATCTTTATTCTGTGGGTCAATTTGATTAAAATGATCTTCACGTCCTTTTTTATTCTTGCACCACTTTAAAAAAAAACTCAAACTTTTTTAACAGAATAAGTGTGTTTACAAGCGCTCTATTCTGACTCCCTGTAACTAAATCATTTTTCCGTATATACAGGTGAAACTCAAAAAATTTGAATATCTTGCAAAAGTTCATTGTATTTCATTAAAGCAACTTTAAAGGAAAGGAAGCATGAAGTTCTCCAAAATATCCTGGTAGAAGGATGCATTGACCCTGGACTTAAAGGGGTACTCCCGTGGAAAACTTTTTTTTTTTTAAATCAACTGGTGCCAGAAAGTTAAACAGATTTGTAAATCACTTCTATAAAAAATTCTTAATCCTTCCAGTACTTTTTAGGGGCTGTATAATAAAGAGAAATCCAAAAAAGAAATGCATTTCCTCTGATTTCATGACCACAGTGCTCTCTGCTGACCTATGCTCTCCATTTTAGGAACTGTCCAGAGCAGGAGAAAATCCCCAGAGCAAACATATGCAGCTCTGGACAGTTCCTAAAATGGACAGCAGAGGTCAGCAGAGAGCACTGTGGTCATGACATCAGAGGAAATGCATTTCTTTTTTGGATTTCTCTTTAGTATAAAGCCCCTAAAAAGTACAGAAAGGATTAAGATTTTTTAATAGAAGTGATTTACAAATCTGTTTAACTTTCTGGCACCAGTTGATTTAAAAAAAAAAAAAAGTTTTCCACGGGAGTACCCCTTTAAAAGACGAGGAGCAAAAACAAAAATGAAAATTTTTTCTCTCCTCAAGGCCAAAATGGTCTGTGTTCTTAAAAGGTTAAAATAAACCGACCAATAAACTTACACCGGACAGTTTGAAAATGTGTCAGATTTATCACAGTAGCTCGGGCTGGTTGATAAACTTGGCGCATCTTTAGACCTTCTAGTCTAAGTCTACAATTTCTAAGTATTATATAGTATTAGGCCGAGATCACACAGAGGAAAAACTGGCGGCGTATTTTATTTTACACGCTGATTTTTGTCTGTGGTAGGACTTTGCTGAAAATTTGTGCATGAAAAATAAAAAAAACATTGCTTAGGAGCTGCGGATTTTACAACTGCTGATCGGCAATTGCAGATCCGGTGTGTGTGTGAATACGCTCTTTTGCTGTCTGTTATGTCAACCAAACTGTAGAAAACCTAGAAATACACCATAAGCTCCTTTTATCATAATACTCCTTCATCTATGCAAAATTTCTACATGTTCACCAATTCCATTGTGACGCTGGTTACACAGATTTGTGATTTTATTGAAATCTAACAATATTCCACAGAATAAGACTATACAGTCCCAAAGGATTCATGAAGCAAATGACGGCAATGGCGAGAATCAGTGACAAGTTGTTCATATTTTGACAACAATGTAAATCGTGTACAACATTCACTAAGGAAAAACACGTACTCTTCAGGTAGGGTCACACATAGCGCATCCGCAGCGTATTTGACACTGCGGATGCGCCAATGACCGTCCCTAAAGTGAGCTACTTGCTGTACCCGTGTGTCCCGTGTGTCTGCTCATAGCACAAGTACAAATTTTGTCTCCCGCTACGGCCGCCACACTTCTGGGCACAAACGGCAGTGTGAAAGAAGCCTGAGGCTGCACTTCTCCTTTAAATAAGATAGATTAGTTTGTGACATTTTTTTGCAGCTGGAGGAGAAGATACAGGTTATGGTCATTGTCATTTCTAGGACTTTACAGTCATCGCTGCTACTGCATATCGGTATTCTGCACAATAGACCTCTATATTCTATATCAGTCAGTGTGCATGCTGGGAGTTGTCGTTTTGCAACAGCTGGAGGCGCCCTAGTTGGGAAACACTGTTCTATATGACTCTTTATGGTTTTTCCATATTACGTCTGTCCATGATTTTTGGATTGAACCCTGAGCTGATCGGTTTAGATACAGAATACCCAATGTATTTTCTTTATTCTCTTACCTGATGTGATCTCCTCAGTCTCCAGGACCAGGACGGATGTATAGAAGTCGTATTCCTCCTCTTGGTAATACACCACTGGAAAAACAAGAAGAAGAACATGAATCCGCTGCTCTATATTACATGGTGAATAAAATGTACTATTACTACATGGCCCATTGCCGGCTTCATCTGAATGGCCGGTGCAGGAAAAGTGGCGCAGTTGTCCATAGCAACCAATCAGATCGCTTCTTTTATTTTTCAGATGCTATTTAAAAGCTATAGAAGCAATCTGGTTGCTATGGGCAACTTCTCCACTTTACCCTCATAGTATTCAACTTGAAAAATACTTGGGAAATTGTTAGCCCAGGGCAGTGGTCTCAAACTGTGCACCTCTAGATGTTGCAAAACTACAACTCCCAGCATGCCCGGACAGCCATTGCCTGTCCGGGCATGCTAGAAGTTGTAATTTTGCCTGCAGTTTGGAGACCCCTGGCCACATTACTTCCCGTTGAAGGGTCTTGTTGCATTTTCAAGTAAAGGGGCAGAGGAAAAGTGAATTAGTTTGTGGTGTCGGGTGTGAGGTGCAGGGTAGATGTTATGGCAGATGTTATGGCCCAAGGGACAGATGGTATTAACCCCTTCTTGTCATGACACCAGGGCGTGGTTTAGCCTTAACCCCCCAAAGGTAATACCGCTGATCCTGGGTTAGGCTGGGGCAATGAAGACACCAACATCAGATTAAGGATAACGGCAGCTTTACTGAGGCAAGACATGTGATCTATTGTTTGCAGTACAGCCAAATATCCCAGGGAGGTGACCAGTGACACAGGGGGAACTTGCAGGCTTGCTGGGACTTGTAGTAGTTAGACAGACTTTAGTCTAACTACGGTGACTATAGATAGACTTGACCTGATAGAGATGGTGACTGACAATAAGATGACTTGACTTACTGATGACCGACTTTAGGCTTGAGGCCTCCAATGCTCTGGACACAGACACTGGAACAACTTGACTGGACTTGACCTCAGCAGAAGTAGCAATGTGCTAAGAGAGAGATTACAGCCCCTCCCTTGGTTATATAGGGGGGTTGTGCAAGGAGCCCATAGGTCACTTGGGGGGGGGGGGGGGGTCACCTGGTCACTGGAGCCCTCTGGGTAACAATCATGTGGTACAAACATTAAAGCAACAGTAGATTAAATGAGGCAAACCTATATACATAATGGGGGTATGCTGCAGGGGAGCCCTGGGGACATGCAGGGACTCTGCCTGACAGGGCAGGAGGACAGTACGGGGCCACATCATCCCGTACTGGGACTAGGGTTGCCACCCTGCCGGTATTTTACCGGCACAGCCGGTATTTTCATCTACATTCCGGGCTGTGCCGGTAAGTTTGGATGAAAAATACCGGCTATGCAATGGCCGGTATTTTTCATTCACTGACAGGGGCGGACGGAGCAGCATCCCCAGAGCAGCACTGCTTTCATGACCGGCCGTACAATGCCCAGGTCTGACACCAGCAGCCTGTGACAGGGAGAGCTCCGTGCGATGACAGGAAGAGACTGTACAGTGCTGGAGAGGGGGCGTGACCTCCTGTCTCCTGTCTCCCCCTCCCCCTCCTTCCCTCTGCCCCGTGCAGTCTTACAACCCTCCATAGGCAGAGCAGGGAGGGGAGAGGCCGTGTATTCTGTCTCCATCTGCTGCGCAGGGCGGGTGAGTGTCTGTGTGTATATATGTGTCTGTGTATGTGTCTCTATGTGTCTGTGTATATATATGTGTGTGTGTGTGTGTGTAGGGGGGAGGGGGGGGGGGGTAAACTGCCTAATCTGGGTGACATCTATGCTGCCTAATCTGGGGGACAACTATGCTGCCTAATCTGGAGGACAACTATGCTGCCTAATCTGGGGGACAACTATTCTGCCTAATCTGGGGGACAACTATGCTGCCTAATCTGGGGGACAACTATGCTGCCTAATCTGGGGGACAACTGGGGTACAACTATGCTGCCTAATCTGGGGGACAACTATGCTCCTAATCTGGGGGACAACTATGCTGCCTAATCTGGGGGACAACTATGCTGCCTAATCTGGGGGACAACTATGCTGCCTAATCTGGGGGACAACTATGCTCCTAATCTGGGGGACAACTATGCTGCCTAATCTGGGGGACAACTATGCTCCTAATCTGGGGGACAACTATGCTGCCTAATCTGGGGGACAACTATGCTCCTAATCTGGGGGACAACTATGCTCCTAATCTGGGGGACAACTATGCTCCTAATCTGGGGGACAACTATGCTCCTAATCTGGGGGACAACTATGCTGCCTAATCTGGGGGACAACTATGCTCCTAATCTGGGGACAACTATGCTGCCTAATCTGGGGGACAACTATGCTCCTAATCTGGGGGACAACTATGCTCCTAATCTGGGGGACAACTATGCTGCCTAATCTGGGGGACAACTATGCTGCCTAATCTGGGGGACAACTATGCTCCTAATCTGGGGGACAACTATGCTGCCTAATCTGGGGGACAACTATGCTGCCTAATCTGGGGGACAACTATGCTGCCTAATCTGGGGGACAACTATGCTCCTAATCTGGGGGACAACTATGCTCCTAATCTGGGGGACAACTATGCTGCCTAATCTGGGGGACAACTATGCTGCCTAATCTGGGGGACAACTATGCTCCTAATCTGGGGGACAACTATGCTGCCTAATCTGGGGGACAACTATGCTCCTAATCTGGGGGACAACTATGCTGCCTAATCTGGGGGACAACTATGCTGCCTAATCTGGGGGACAACTATGCTCCTAATCTGGGGGACAACTATGCTGCCTGATCTGGGGGACAACTACCCGGCCCTCCACAATATTTTTAGTTTCTCATGTGGCCCCATGGGATAAATAATTGCCCCCCCCATTCCTCCTCAACCCCTTAACCTGGAGCCGCCCGGGGAAAGGAGAAAGTGAAGACAAGAGACTGGTGAGACCTCTCTGCAAAATTGTGTATTTAATGCAGTGTTTCCCAACCAGGGTGCCTCCAGCTGTTGCAAAACTATTACTCCCAGCATGCCCAGACAGCCTTTGGCTGTCCGGGCATGCTGGGAGTTGTAGTTTTGCAATAGCTGGAGGCACCCTGGTTGGGAAACACTGATTTAATGTTTTAATGAGTGAAACTATCTGCTGCGCTCTGTATCTAATCCTGTCATGTGCGATACTGTCTGCTGAGCCTGTGTATCTAATCCTGTCATGTGTGATACTGTGAGCTGAGCCTGTATATCCAAATCTGTCATGTGGGATACTATCTGCTGAGCCTGTGCATCTAAATCTGTCATGTGTGATACTGTCTGCTGAGCCTGTGTATCTAATCCTGTTATGTGTGATACTGTCTGCTGAGCCTGTGTATCTAATCCTGTTATGTGTGATACTGTCTGCTGAGCCTGTGCATCTAAATCTGTCATGTGTGATACTGTCTGATTAGCCTGTTTATCTGACGTTGCGCAGGGGGACGTCACTCGTCATCACAGAGAGCCAGCGTTGCTGTCGCGCACCACCACTACCGCCGCCGCTGGCATAAATAGGGTTTTGGTTGGTATTTTCTAAATGTAATTTTTTTTGTGCGATATAGGAAAATTCCCCCCACATATATATTGTATCCCTCCAATCCCCTATGCCATTTCTTAAACCCCCCTCCCATCCCCCATGCCATTTCTTAAACCCCCCTCCCATCCCCCGTGCCATTTCTTAAACCCCAGATCCCTCAGCCCCTGTGCAATCTGGCCCCTCCCCTTTTGTAGCTCCACCCCCACATAGCCACACCCATGACCGGTATTTTTCTGAGGGAAAGGTGGCAACCCTAACTGGGACATCACAAGATGTCCATAGCAGATTGCTTCTTTCTTTTTTTTTTTTAAAAGGCCTCTCTGAAAAATGAAAGAAGCGATCTGATTGGTTGCTATAGGCAACGGGTCAACTTTTCCTCTGCACAGGTTTTAATAAATCTCCCCCACAATGTCTATGTATTAGGCCGAGTTCACACATATTTTATTGTACACACTGGTTTTTGTCTGTAATAGGTTTTTAAACAGAAAATTAGGGCTCAAAACATTAAGGGGGAGACTTATCAAAACCTGTGTAGAGGAAGGGTGGAGCAGTTGCCCATAGCAACCAATCAGATTGCTTCTTTTATTTCCCAGAGGCCTTTGGAATTGAAAATGAAAGAATCAATCTAATTGGTTGCTATGGAAAACTGCACCACTCTCCCTCTACACAAGTTCTGATAAATCTCCCTTTATGTCACTGATTTTTCTGCTGTGTGAACGCGGCTCTAGGTTGGTTTCACACAACAATATTTGGTTAAATATGTTGCATCAGTATATGTAAGCCAAAACCAGGAGAGGGTCCGAAACATGGAAAAGGTCCAAATCTTTCTATTACGTTCTTTTCTCTGTTGGCTCCACTTCTGATTTTGGTAACAAATAATGAAGTAAAATACTGCAGTGTGAATCCGGCCTTAGTTAATTTGCCCCAATGTGTCTTTATTCAGCACAATATATAACGGTATACAGTAAGTTCCCCCCAGTGATGGCCAGCATGTTACCATTATAGTCTATGGACGGTATATAATGTAAATCACATGATGGAGGGTGCACAAGGCGGTGATGTCACAGATGGCGGCGGCTGCATCTATGACATCACCGCTGTCTGAGTCTTTGAGGGTTTGTGAAGGAGCGAGACAAGATGTCTAGTAAGTGTTGTCCTTATTATTTTATTTTGGGTTTTTTTATTTGATGTAAAAAAATCAGTATTTTGACCTTATTACCTGAGGGGGCATGGTTTAGTGTAAAAGGGGGTGGGGCAGGCATAAAATATAGTTCCAGTGTGGGCCAGTTCCAGGCTGGCAGAGATACCTGAGGCTGCCATCCTGGATTTATCAAGCATATCCAATGCCTGTCTAAGCAACCCCCTGCCTGTCTAAGCATTACTTCTCTTTTATTTCTAATAGATCTCTATGTTGCGAGTGTGTGTGCATTCAGCGCAATGTTATGGGTGGGCTTTGCCCTATATAAAATTTATAGGTAAGTCCCTGCATTACTGCACTAGAGCGATGTGGCCGTGTTCACACAAGCCTTATTGGAATAGCTTCTCACTTTTTGTTTTTCTATTTTAGAAGGAAGAGCAGCCATGCCTGGCTTAGGGACCTGGAGGCGGCGTCCGAAGATGAGCCATGTAATGAGAACTTATAATGGAGCCGTCAGGTTGGGATTTTGTTCTCCATGTAATATAGAGCAGTGGATTCATGTTCTTCTTGTTTTTCTAGTGGCGTATTACCAAGAGGAGTACAACTTCTCTACATCCGTCCTGATCCTAGCGGAAGAGGAGTGAGAGGAGGACGTTATAAAAAGAACATCATAGAGCCTGAAGGACATCATAGGCCTATTAATAATCATAAAAATATATATCCATATACGTGTGCGCTTTTTGTCTGGCATTTTTACCTCACATTCTTCAGTAGAAATCCTGGAATAAGAAAAGTTACAGGGGTAAAAATATGACGATTTAAATATGATTTTTTTCATAAAAAGTTTTTAATATATTAACCCCTTGGGGACCGAGCCCATTTTGAGGACCAGAGCATTTTTTGCAATTCTGACCACTGTTACTTTAAGCATTAATAACTCTGGGATGATTGTACTTATGAATTTGATTCAGAGATTGTTTTTTCGTGACATATTCTACTTTATGTACGTGGTAAATTTTCGTCGATATCTTGTTGAAAAATTTCCAAATTTCATGAAAAATTTGAAAATTTTGCATTTTTCTAACTTTGAAGCTCTCTGCTTGTAAGGAAAATAGACATACCGAATAAATTATATATTGATACACAAATACAATATGTCTACTTTATATTTGCATCATAAAGTTGACATGTTTTTACTTTTTGAAGACATCAGAGGGCTTCAAAGTTCAGCAGCAATTTTTCAAGTAAATTTCAAAATCTGAATTGTTCAAGGACCAGTTCAGTTTTGAAGTGAATTTGAGGGTCTTCATGTTAGAAATACCCCATTATGAAAATTGCACCCCTCAACGTATTCAAAATTACATTCAGAAACTTTGTTAACCCTTTAGGTGTTTCACAGGAATAGCAGCAAAGTGGAGGCAAAAATTCAAAATCATTTTTTACACTAATATGTTCTTGTAGACCCATATTTTTTTTATTTTTACAAGGGGTAAAAGGAGAAAAAGCCCCTAAAATATGTGACTCAATTTCTGTCGAGTAAGGAAATACCTCATATGTGGATGTAAAGTGCTTTCTGGGTGCACTAGAGGGCTCAGAAGAGAAGGAGCAACAATGGGATTTTGGAGAGCAAATTTTGCTGAAATGGTTTTTGGGGGCATGTCGCATTTAGGCAGCCCCTATGGTGCCAGAACAGCAAAAAACACCCCACATGGGAAACTACACACTTCAAGGAACGTAACAAGTGGTACGGTGAGCCTTAACACACCACAAGTGTTTGACGAATTTTCAATAAAGTTGGACGTGAAAATGAAATGTTACCCCAAATTTTTCATTTTCACAAGGGGTAATAGGTGAAAATGTCCCCCAAAATTTGAGACACCATTTCTCTTGAGTAAGGAAATATATCATATGTGGATGTAACGTGCTCTGCTGGCGCGCTACAATGCTCAGAAGGGAAGGAGCGACATTGGGCTTTTGGAAAGCGAATTTTGCTGAAATAGTTTTTGGGGGCATGTCTCATTTAAGAAGCCCCCATGGTGCCAGAACAGCAAAAAACACCCCACATGGTATACTATTTGGGAAACTACACCCCTCAAAGAACGTAATAAAGGGGTACAGTGAGCCTTGACACCCCACAGGTGTTTGACGATTTTGCGTTGAAGTTGGATGTGTGTGGTGTCACGGTACAGGACATGGTCCTGTACCATCTCTAGGTCCCCTCCGGAAGAGTCCCTGCAGTCCATAGGGCTCTCCTGCAGGGCTTACCCCTTGCTTACCTTCTGTTAATGCATTGTAAAAGTGTTGTCTACATATTGCTAATTATACATAAAGTTGTACAAGTGTATAGAGGTTAGTCATGTGAACCACTGTCATGTGACACTACCCAGAGTGCCATGGGCACAGGAACCACAGGCTTTGCAACCAATGGGCTTTAGTCCAGCCTCCTTAGTATATAAGGGGCTGTAGTCTCTAAACTCTCTCTTATCTCCTGGATTTCAGACAAGCACAATACCTGTACTATCTAAATTCATCTCCACTAGGCCAAAGCCTAAAGAACCTGCAGCCACTTCAAAACGTGAGTTATCAAGCTCTATCTACAATTCTAGTGACTACTACTCAATGCAAGAATAATATTTGTAGCACAGTTACCTGCATAAATCATCTCAATACTACAAGTCCCAGCAAGCTTGTGAGGTACCCTGCATCCTGGTTGCCTCTAGAAAAACTGCATATTTGTAAAGACTGTTTAATAAGAATTCCAAGTAAAGGTTCCAGTTATTTTCACAATTCCTGCTGTGGACATTTCTTTATTGCCTGCCGTTTCTGGGTTGGTTGTCGGCAGGGCCTTATACCGAAACAACAACATCCTGACTAACCAGGGGTTAATAACACCTTACCCCACAGGGTTAATACAACCAGACCCTGCTACAACATTGAAACACCCCGGCACCAAATGTCTTTTGGCATCCTACGAACAAGATATGGGTGTGTGCCTTTAATATCTCAGCTACCCTGACCACCTGCAACGAAAAACGGGTGTACACCGTTATTACAAGTGCCATAGTCCTCCCCCTATGCAGGAATGTGTATAGAGTACTGTCCAGGATTTTTACAAGTAGCGATTGAAATCGCACCCAAAAGTGTCTAGGACATTGTTGCTGAAATTGTGCTTGGCTGGGGCGCAAGAAAAAGTAAGGGGGAGGTGAAGAATATTGTATTGTGGCCATGTGTAAAATCAGGAATGAAGCCATGCTACGTGCTCCGCTACACAAAGTACCTGAAGGGGTTAAAGAAGAACCAGAGAAGCGCGCCAAAATGTTCCGTGCTGGTCTGCGTCCCGCCCCTGGGCGAGGACATCATGTAGCTGCTCCTATGCCGAAGTGGAACTGTTATGTTCTGCTTGTGTTTGCCGGGGACGGGAAGTCAGAGCTGCACTGGTGACATCCTTCCGGCTGGCGGCCATTTTGTTGAAACCTCATATAAAAGCAGCCATGCAGACAGACCTCTACAGTCCGGAGATGGCAGCAAGGTGTGCGGAGATGGCAGAGCCCACCGGAACATGTGAGAGGAGCAGCAAGATGGCGCCGAAGCAGCGGAAAGTTGTCGTGGCGCAACTTTTCCAGGATCTAGCTGCCCGCTTGCAGCAGTTGTCCCTTGGGGCCGAGGAGGCATGCAACCTGCCCCCGCTTCCAGAGGACGATGAGTGGCCAGCCACCCCTAGAGGGGAATCACCGCAGACTTCAGGAACTGCATTGCCGGTGAGATTGTCCCCTCACCCCAGATTCTGGGGATCCTGGGCGGAGATTGCAACCGAGGAGTCTGATGTAAGTACGCCGGCCGAAGCCGTTTTTACTACTCCTTCATCCTCCTACAGCCCGACAGGGAACCCCTAGTACAGAAGTCTGCACCCGTTACCGCACGCCCGCGGCCAACCCCTTCCATAGTGGGTGTTCGGCGACGAGCCTGCACTCATACAGTACATGTGGAACCACGTCCTTCCCTTGCCAGGGAAGTCCCATCCACTGGTCCCCACAGCTGAGGCAGAAAGGTCCCGCAGGGAGGCGGAAATTACCGGCATCATTGAAAAGCTAAGGGCCCAGCATAGAGAGAGATATGGGCCGAAACGCCTCCCTTATGAAGTCCAAGTAGAGCAACAGAGGGACACTAAAAAGCTGGAAGCTCTATATATACGCATGCTGGCCTATCCTCGAGAGGGTGAGCCACTTTTAGAGCACCGACGCGCCACAGTTGTTAGATTTGATAAAGCACGAGGCTTTGGTACCCTCCAGGACTGCCGGCATGGAGGGACCATATTAGTCAACAGAAGGGCAGTTCAGCGGGACTACCTGCCTACAAGATGTGATAGCCTAAGGGGTGTAGGGTATGGGGAGTGTAGCTGTGTGGGTATTAAAGGGTGCTTGTTAACCCTTGCTATTCATGATGCCAGGGTGAGGGCTCCTCAATAAAGCTTTTCCTACCGCCGCCCTTCCCAGGAACGATAGGGAGGTAGATGATAATAGGTTTGAGGTAGATAATAATGGATTGTTCACAACCGGAAAGCTTCTGTAAACAGCGTTAACTTTTACTGAAGATTTTCTGTACACTTCATCAACACAACAGTCTCTTATCATAACAACAGCTTCCTTTGGAGATTGAAAATGGTTGGGACTTTAGCTTTAAGAGTCTTTGCGCTGTTCCACTGGATTTAGGGGAATTAGTTGCGGTCCAGTAGTCACGCTAGCATTAGCAGGAATTAGAGTAAAACTCACGATTTTTGGTTCTGCTGAGGCCGTAGGTTTTGAGGCCTAGCGTGTCTTTGAAAGTTGCATAGCACACATCCTGTTAGTCCGGCATTCCCGAGAGCAGCAACCCAAGAGAGCGATAATTGGATGCAGCCCCCTTATATGGGCAGGGGCTGGACGAACGCTAATTGGTCCATACTGATGTCAATCACCATTACAGAGATTTGTGGGTAACACGTGACCCAAGGACCTCCTAAGGTCCTGCAAAATACCATAGAGGTTACTAGCATGGTCACATGACCGAAGATCCTGCGACGCTGAACAAGGTAAGAACTATACATTTCTATAGAATATAGCTATAATTATTAAATATATACATTTGCCAATATTAAAATTAGACTTAAGGAGAGAGCACTAGGGGCTGTCCGACCTGAGGAACCCTACCTGAACGTATTTACTCTGACTTTGGGGACCTCTGCACTAGGTACCGGATGCAATACGGTACCGGGACACCACAGAGATATCACTCCCTAGAGCAAGGGGAGATAGTGGAGTACACCCCAGTCAAGAGTCTGCGGGGTGAATGGGCTGCAGCCATAACTAGGCCCAAAAATCCAACTCAGATACCCTTCACATACTTCCCATCGGACGACTGGGACGCAGATCCCCACAGGATTCGGCCGATGAGGTTGCCAGATACAGCCTGTGAAGAAGAAATGTACAAGAAATGTTCATGGATCCCAAGCACATGTCAAGGTCCAGTTCAACATCTTCAGTGGTGGAAAATGTGCCCAGGCCTACTCCCCCTGAGGAGGTGAGGCCTAACCACCGGGCACCAACATATGTGCCTAGGCCTACTCCAGTCCAGGAGGTGTGGCCTAATCAGCAGGCACTGACAGATGTGCCACGGCCTACTCCACCTAAGGAGGTGAGGCCGAACCAACCGGCACCAACTGTTGTACTAGTGGCCTCAGCCGCTGCCATTAATGTTGTGGTCAGTGTGAATCCGTCAATAACACAGTCCCGGCTCTCCAATGTAGCCTGGGACACTACTGTTAACCGCATGAGGGAAAAGCAAAAGTAGATCAGCTCACCCACTCTTCATAGATAGCACACCTCCGAAATATAAGTCCCGGAGCACGGATGCAGGGAGCCGCCACTCCCTGTAGACAATGAAGAAAAAATCAAGGGAAAACTAAGAGCAACAGCTCGAAATGCGTCGGCATTTACTCCTGATTTTAGAGTGACATGTCACTTGCCACCTGCCGTGGCATTCCCCTTTTTTAACCCCTTAACGACGCAGGACATATTTACGTCCTGCGCCGGGTCCCGCGATATGAAGCGGGGTCGCGCTGTGACCCCGCATCACATCGTGTCGGTCCCGGCGCTCATCAACGGCCGGGACCCGCGGCTAATACCACACATCGCCGATCGCAGCAATGTGCGGTATTAACCCTTTAGAAGCGTCAGTCAAAGCTGACCGCCGCTTCTAAAGTGAAAGTGAAACTATCCCGGCTAGTCAGTCGGGCTGTTCGGGACCACCGCGGTGAAATTGCGGCATCCCGAACAGCTTACAGGACACCGGGAGGGCCCTTACCTGCCTCCTCGGTGTCCGATCGACGAATGATTGCTCCGTGCCTGAGATCCAGGCAGGAGCAGTCAAGTGCCGAAAACACTGATCACAGGCGTGTTAATACACGCCTGTGATCTGTGTAAAAGATCAGTGTGTGCAGTGTTATAGGTCCCTATGGGACCTATAACACTTCAAAAAAAAAGCTAAAAAAAAGGTGTTAATAAAGGTCATTTAACCCCTTCCCTAATAAAAGTTTGAATCACCCCCCTTTTCCCATAAAAAAAAATAAAACAGTGTAAATAAAATAAAAAAATAAACATATGTGGTATCGCCGCGTCCGTAAATGTCCGAACTATAAAAATATATCATAAATTAAACCGCACGGTCAATGGCGTAAGCGCAAAAAAATTCCAAAGTCCAAAAAAGCGTATTTTTGGTCACTTTTTATACCATTAAAAAATGAATAAAAAGTGATCAAAAAGTCCGATCAAAACAAAAATCATACCGATAAAAACTTCAGATCACGGCACAAAAAATGAGTCCTCATACCGCCCTGTACGTGGAAAAATAAAAAAGTTATAGGGGTCAGAAGATGACATTTTTAAATGTATAAATTTTCCTGCATGTTATGATTTTTTCCACTGCAAAGTAGAATTGGTGACGCAAAAAATAAGCCATAATATGGATTTTTAGGTGGAAAATTTAAAGGCTTATGATTTTTAAAAGGTAAGGAGGAAAAAACGAAAGTGCAAAAACTGAAAAACCCTTAAGGGGTTAATGTGCATGATTAAAAGTTAAGTTTTAGGATTTCTGCTATTTACCAGGAGCTGGATTTTTTTTCCCTTGATTTTTTCTTGACATGAGGGAAACCCAACCTCGTGCTCCTAGATATATGTTGCAAAGTAGGAAGCGCGCTGATAGGCGAGGTTGGGAGGCAAATAAATCCTATTTCTAAAGAGTCATGCTCATTCCTAACTGTGTGGTACATTAGTACCCTCTTGTTACAGGTTTTCTTCAGTTCTGCAACACGTTCAAGATAAAGTGTCTGGCAGGACTATGCCAAGAAGTTCTCCTGTTTGCAACATAACCACCTTCATAAGTTTGTGCCTGGCCCCTGGCCGAGAGACTCCTTGCCTGAGGAGATCCTAGTAAGTTTGTGCCCGGCATAGCCGTGTTTTCATTCAGGACTCCATAATGTAGGTGGACTGTAGAGCCTTACATGACCGTTAATGTAAATGTTATAATAGTAATATATTTCTGTGCGCAAAATTTTGCACTCAAACAGCAGTTAAATGTAACCTGAATATCTCAAGTGTTGTGCGGCTGATATGTAACTTTTGTGCTGCCAAGCAAATAAGATTTATGGTTACATAAAATGTCAAAAATGTAAATGGTTTACTGTACAGAAGTATAACATTCCTGTACATAAGTATAAAATCCCTGTACAGTCCCTAATCTCTCTCTTTTATCTCCTGGATTTCAGACAAGCACAATACCTGTACTATCTAAATTCATCTCCGCTAGGCCAAAGCCTAAAGAACCTGCAGCCACTTCAAAACGTGAGTTATCAAGCTCTATCTACAATTCTAGTGACTACTACTCAACGCAAGAATAATATTACTAGCACAGTGACCTGCATAAATTATCTCAATACTACAAGTCCCAGCAAGCCTGTGAGGTACCCTGCATCCCGGTTGCCTCCAGAAAAACTGCATATTTGTTAAGACTGTTTAATAAGAATTCCAAGTAAAGGTTCCTGTTATTTTCACAATTCCTGCTGTGGACATTCCTTTATTGCCTGCCATTTCTGGGTTGGTTGTCGGCAGGGCCTTATACCGAAACAACCACATCCTGGCGTCACGACTAATCAGGGGGTTAATAACACCTTACCCCACAGGGTTAATACCACCAGACCATTGCAACACTCCGGCACCACACGTGAAAATTTAATTTTTTTACTAAAATGCTGATGTTACCCCAAATTTTAAGAGTAATTGGTGAAAATGTCCCCCAAAATTTGAAACCGCATTTCTCTCGAGTAAGGAAATACCTCATATGTGTATGTAAAGTGATCTGCGGGTGCACTAGAGGACTCAGAAGGGAAGGAGCGACATTGGGCTTTTGGAAAGCGAATTTTGGTGAAAAGGTTTTTGGGGGGCATGTCACATTTAGGAAGCCCCCGTGGTGCCAGAACAGCGAAAAACACCCCACATGGCACACTATTTGGGAAACTACACCCCTCAAGGAACGTAACAAGGGGTACAGTGAGCATTTACACCCCACTGGCGTTTGACAGATCTTTGTAACAGTGGGCTGTTCAAATGAAAAATTACATTCTTCATTTTCACGGACCACTGTTTCAAAAATCTGTCAGACACCTGTGGGGTAAAAGTGAAAAAAAAAAAGTTAACAAAGGTCATTTAACCCCTTCCCTAATAAAAG
Source organism: Hyla sarda (assembly GCF_029499605.1). Classification (NCBI taxonomy): domain Eukaryota; kingdom Metazoa; phylum Chordata; class Amphibia; order Anura; family Hylidae; genus Hyla; species Hyla sarda. The sequence continues at coordinate 23,856,983 of NC_079197.1, forward strand.
TTTGAATCACCCCCCTTTTCCCATAAAAAAAAAACTGTGTAAATAAAAATAAAAATGAACATATGTGGTATCGCCACGTGCGTAAATGTCCGAACTATAAAATGATATCATTAATTAAACCGCACGGTCAATGGCGTACGCGCAAAAAAATTCCAAAGTCCAAAATAGCATATTTTTGGTCACTTTTTATATCATAAAAAAAGAATAAAAAGTGATCAAAAAGTTGATAAAAACCTCAGAACACGGCGCAAAAAATGAGCCCTCATACCGGCCCGTACACAGAAAAATAAAAAAGTTACAGGGGTCAGAAGATGACAATTTTAAACGTATAAATTTTCCTGCATGTAGTTATGATTTTTTTCAGAAGTGCAACAAAATCAAACCTATATAAGTAGGGTATCATTTTAACCTTATGGACCTATAGAATAAAGATAAGGTGTAATTTTGACCCAAAAATGCACTTCGTAGAAACGGAAGCCCCCAAAATTTACAAAATGAATTTTTTTCTTCAATTTTGTCGCACAATGATTTTTTTTTCCGTTTCGCCGTGGATTTTCTGGTAAAATGACTAATGTCACTGCAAAGTAGAATTGGTGGCGCAAAGAATAAGCTATCATATGGATTTTTAGGTGAAAAATTGAAAGAGTTATGATTTTTAGAAGGTGATGAGGAAAAAATGAAAATGCAAAAACGGAAAACGCTGAGTGCTTAAGGGGTTAATTTGTCTTTGACTTGGCGGCGACAATCATACCCCTTCCTCTGCAATTCATGTATGATTCGCTTCTGCACGCCAAGTGCATTTATTTTGCCACATACCTCCCTCCAGATTTTTTGCTTATTTTCTTTAGGAAGCCTCTCACTCAAACGACCACAGATCAGATCATACTTTGCCCTAACCTAACATAACAGGGAAAAATATATTTCTTAAAAAGGAGACCAGGAAAGAAGACAGAGTTAAGCTAGAAAAAAGAAAAAAAAAACACTCTGAAAAGGATGTGCCTTAATGGGAACCAATCATCAGATTTTACCCTATATAAGGCTTGGCAAAGCACTCCCCTGGGCTGGGATGTCCTCTTACCAGGTCCCGTTACTTTGGCCGGCAGCGGAGCCCCCCTCTGCTTGATTGACGGGTCGCATCATCGTTCTGCTCAATGAACAGGCAAAGAAGAGCGATGACATGGCCCGTCAATCAAGCCGAGGGGGCATTGCTGCTGTCCGGAGTAACGGAACCTGATAAGAAGAGCTCCCCGCCCAAGGGACTACTTACGGCCGTGGTGGTGATTAGTTTAGAACTTCATATCTTCACCATCCCTGGGGGCAGGAGCGTCCCCCGAGAATGATGAGGCTCAAGATTTTATCCTATATAACGGTTTGCCAAGCCTTATATAGAGTAAAATCTGATGATTGGTTCCGTTTAAGGCTTTATGAAATGAACAACATTATGGCACATTTTTGTGGTAAGTGTCTGAATGAAGGCAACAATAGCTCTTCACTTACCTGTGTTCATGTTGCACATAAAGGAACAATGAAGTAAAGCTTAGATCCATGAATCAATTAAGTAAACACTATCCTAAGGCTAGGGAATAATTTTTAACTCGCAGGGGTTCTAAGAAATGAGACCATGAAAAATCCTGTACGATGACCCTGGAATTTTAAGTAAACAACGCTGGGAGAACCACGGCCACAACATCAAACGGCACGCCCACTCAATATATTGATATGTCATAGACCATAGAATGAACAACATAGCGATCCCCTCACCCATAGAGATGTAGTAAATCAAGTCTGTCATCAGTATCACCCGCACTAATCTGTCATACAGGCTTGTAGTGTGGGTGATACTGATCAAAATGATATTTTAAATGTCCTGAATGGTGCAGATGTTGTTCCGTTATCACTGTTTTTCTTCTTTTTCTGTAAATAAGGTCCTTGGGGCATGGGCGGACTATGACCGGAGCTCTGGGAAATCCACGTGATCTTCTGCTGGGCTGGCGCTCCACCCAGCTCATCAATATGCATGTCCTCCATCCTTGCTCTCGCGCCAGGTTTTCGCCATGGTGCATGCGCAGCTCACACAGTACACCCGGAAGCGGCGTCAGTTTCAGCCTCATTCCCGCAGCCAGTAGCGAAGTGTGAGGATGCACGAAGGTGAATGAAGCTGAAACTGACGCTGCTTCCGGGCTTAGTCTGGAAGCTGCGCATGCACCATACAGCGAGAGCAGGGAGGGAGGCTGTGCATATTGATGATCTTCTTGCCCAACAGAAGATCACGTGGGGTGCCTGGAGCTCCGGTCCTAGCTCCACCTATGCCCCAAGGACCTAATTTACAGAAAAAGAAAAACAGCGATAACAGCACAAAGGCTGGGACATTCAGGACATTTAAAGTATCATTTTGATCAGTATCACCCACACTACAAGCCTGTATGACAGGTTAGTGTGGGTGATACTGATGACAGATTTCCTTTTACCAAGACGTCTCATGGCCGACCTTACCTAAAAATGTATCCCCTAGAGGCAGGATAGGGGATAACTTATTTGATAGCGGGGGTCCGAGCGATGTGGCCCCCTGTGATCGTCTGGACAGAGCCAAAGCTCTCTGACAGAGTGGCGCATCACGACCCACGCACGAAGGGGGGCCACCACGCCCCCTCAGTATATCTGTATGGGAGAGCCGTTCGGAAATCTTCATCTCTTACATAGAGATAAATGGAGGGGGCGTGGAGCAAGAGGATTGCGGACCCACAGCGATATAATACTTATCCCCAAACCAACGGATAGTGGAAATTTTGTAGGGTAATGTCTGCCATGAGACATGTCGTTTAAGGTGGCGTCTTAAATACAAAATCGTGCACTATTAAAACACGACACATTCACACAAAATGACAGGGCCCAACACTGGCTAAAGGTGGCTTCACAACACGTTTCTCACTTACGGGGACCGGGTCCGGATGGAAGATATTTAAGCCGGACACTCACGTATACCATCCAGACCCAGACCCATCTAATTCCTTGGAATGAGCCGACCGGTCAGATAGTAACTGGACCAGTCGGCTCACTATAACCGGACATTAAACAATGAATCGACAGGAATCACTTATCTACTACGATAGGATCAGTGAAAGGAATGAGATGGGGGCTGGGTAAAGCTGGGATACGGGAGTGCCCGGCTTAACCATCGCACAGCCAGATCCAGGCCACAGAGAAATGTGGTGTGAATGCACCCGTATATAATGCACATTACAAAAAAGAAAATGTTAAATAAAAAATGTACCCTACAACATAAAAACAAAAAATGTTTTACCTCTACAACAAGGAGATGCTTTTCCTCTTGTGTAAAGTGCTTCTTCTTGGGGCCACAACTCTCTCAATCCCCTACATCATCGCCATCCTCTTCTTTGGAATCCTCTTCCAAATTGGCAGCTTCAGCCATCTGCCGGTCAGAAGTGAGCTTGCAGAAAGGCCTGGAAAGCCTTAGTTATTTCCTGCTTACGGGAGGCCATAGTTGCTTCCGACGGGTGTGGCAACACGTTGCAAACTGACAGAGAAACTTCCAGATGTCTGTATCAAGTTTGCTGACGTCGGCTTTAGTGATGACGTCATGCGCAAGAAAAACCCGTGCGCGTAAATCTTTGCCCCATTAGGAAATAGCAATGAGAAACTTCCAGACGCTTTGTATCAAGTTTGCCGATGTCGGATTTCGTTATTACTTCATGCGCAAGAAAAACCTGTGCGCCTAAATCGGCAACACATTAGTAAATAGCTACGGAATTCAAGATGGTAAAAAAAAAACATAATACACACCGACAACATTAGTAAATGAGGCCTGCTGTGTCAGTTTTATCGTGAAGTGCACTGTGTAAAAACAAAAACTCCCAAAAAATTGCAAAATTCTAATACAAATGGTTGCGCAAAAACAATTCGCATATAGCTCTGTGGATGGAAAAATAAAAGTCATGTCTCTTAAAAGGCGAGGAGGAAAAACAAAAATACATTTTTTTTCTCTCCTCATGGCCAAAATGGTCTGTGTCCTTAAGGGGTTAAACTAAACCGACCAATAAACTTACACCGGACAGCTTCAAAATGTGTCAGATTTATCACAGTAGCTCGGGCTGGTTGATAAACTTGGCGCATCTTTAGACCTTCTAGTCTACGTCTACAATGTCTAAGTATTATATAGTATTAGGCCGAGTTCACACAGAGGAAAAACTGTCGATGTATTTTATTTTACACACTGATTTTTGTCTGTGGTAGGACTTTGCTGAAAATTTGTGTGTGAAAAATAAAAAAAACATTGCTTAGCAGCTGCGGATTCTACAACTGCTGATTGCAGATCCGGTGTGTGTGTGAATACGCTCTTTTGCTGTCTGTTATGTCAACCAAACAGTAGAAAACCTAGAAATACACCATAAGCTCCTTTTATCATAATACTCCTTCATCTATGCAAAATTTCAACTTGTTCACCAATTCCATTGTGACGCTGGTTACAAAGATTTTTGATATTATTGAAATCTAACAATATTCCACAGAATAAGACTATACAGTCCCAAAGGATTCATGAAGCAAATGACGGCAATGGCGAGAATCAGTGACAAGTTGTTCATATGTTGACAACAATGTAAATCGTGTACAACATTCACTAAGGAAAAACACGTACTCTTCAGGTAGGGTCACACATAGCGCATCCACAGCGTATTTGACGCTGCGGATGCGCCGATGACCGTCCCCAGAGTGAGCTCCCTGCTGTGCATGTGTGTCCTGCCTTTCTGCTCATAGTAGCAATCCACTGCTTGTACACACAGGGACCTACGAGTTGGGTGTGCATGCGCAGTTTACTTACAGATGTCGAGGTCGCTCCCCCTGCTCCCTGAGCTATGCCGGAGAGAAAACTGTGCATGGGCGTGAGATTTGCAGATCCCTGTTAGTCTGCTCGTAGCAGTGGATTGCTGCTATGAGCAGACACGCAGGACACAGGGGCACAGCAAGGGGCTCACTCTAGGGACAGTCATTAACGCATCTGCAGCGTCAAATACACTGCAGATGGGCTACGTGAGACCTTACCCTTCAGCTAGAAAGCCTCAAGTGGGTCCTTCCTTTCACACAGGAGACATGGAAAGGATCCTCAAGAATTTACATGTTCATCAAATGCTCACAATATGGAAGGTAAAACAAGATACAAATGGCACAAAGTGAGAGGAGCCAAATCGTTAAATACAAGTAAAAATGTCAGAGGTTCCAGTAAGGCCCTGTTCACACGTAGGAATTCATTATTGTAATCCAGCGGATTCAGCTCGTGCACCTGGCCTAAACATCCGCCCCGATAATTCTGATTCCAGCCTCCGCAGGAAGAATTGACATGTCAGTTCTTTCTGAGGAATTCGCTCTGAAATGCATTGTCCTCTATAGAGACTGCACATGTTCTACCGGTGCCCACTGTCTGCCGAACAGCCGCCAAAACATTTTTACAGGTGGACATTCCGCAGTGTGAACACATCCTTAGTATCACCGACTTCAGAACTGCAGCAGTACTTCCTGCTGTCACATTTTATTTGGCTTCTAAGGCTATGTTCACACCTCAGAATGCACAGAAAATCTCTGTGCGGACATTCTGCAGACTTCGGTTGTCGGAATAACATGTCTGCAGAAAGAACGGACAGGTTTTTTCTTTCTGCGGACACGGAAATTGGAATTTCCACGACAAAACCATCTGGTGCGAAAATTCCCTTAAGGACAAATTCTGCACGATTTGCGCACAAATTTTGCATGCATTCCGCACGATTTCCGCATTTTGTGCAAAAATTTAAGCCCCATTGACTTCAATGTGAATTTGAACTGTGGAAATTCTGCAGTGTGAATCTACGGAATCCTATTGAAGTGTATCGGTTTGAAATTGATGCAGAAATTACATGCAGATTTACATGCAGAATTCCATGTGGAAATTCTGGCCTGTGAACATAGCCTAAGTCAATTATGTTGTGATCCGATTTCTGGAATAACTGGGCCAGGATGGACTATGTATGGCTACTTTCACACTGCTGCTGTGCTTTGCCACAAATGGCCGTTAAGGCTCTTTTTTTTTTTTTTAACGCCCGTTAGTGTGACGGAGCCCAACGGGAAGCATAACGGGCACAAAGGATCTCCTTCACTTGAATGTGATTCCCTTATGTACGTTATTGCGGCCATTATTCCGCCAGAAGATAGCGGGAGAAAAAAAACAGCGCAAGCACAAATTTTGTCTTCCGCTATCTTCTAACAGCCGCCACACTGCAGAGCACGAACGGCAGTGTGAAAAGAGCCTGAGGCTGCACTACTCCTTTAAATAAGATTAGTTTGTGACTTTTTTTTGCAGCTGGAGGAGAAGATACAGGTTATGGTCATTGTCATTTCTAGGACTTTACAGTCATCGCTGCTACTGCATATCGGTATTCTGCACAATAGAATTATATTCTATATCAGTGTTTCCCAGTCAGTGTGCATGCTGGGAGTTGTTGTTTTGCAACAGCTGGAGGCGCCCTAGTTGGGAAACACTGTTCTATATGACTCTTTATGGTTTTTCCATATTACGTCTGTCCATGATTTTTGGATTGAACCCTGAGCTGATCGGTTTAGATACAGAATACCCAATGTATTTTCTTTATTCTCTTACCTGATGTGATCTCCTCAGTCTCCAGGACCAGGACGGATGTATAGAAGTCGTATTCCTCCTCTGGATAATACACCACTAGAAAAACAAGAAGAAGAACATGAATCCGCTGCTCTATATTACATGGTGAATAAAATGTACTATTACTACATGGCTCATTGCCGGCTTCATCCAAAATGGCCGGTGCAGGAAAAGTGGCGCAGTTGTCCATAGCAACCAATCAGATCGCTTCTTTTATTTCTCAGATGCTATTTAAAATCTGGTTGCTATGAGCAACTTCTCCACTTTACCCTCATAGTATTCAACTTGAAAAATACTTGGGAAATTGTTAGCCCAGGGCAGTGGTCTCAAACTGTGCACCTCTAGATGTTGCAAAACTACAACTCCCAGCATGCCCGGACAGCCAACAGTTTGGAGACCCCTGGCCTGGAGGGACCACATTACTTCCCGTCGAAGGGTCTTGTTGCATTTTTTAAGTAAAGGGGCAGAGGAAAAGGGGACTAGTTTGTGGTGTCGGGTGTGAGGTGCAGGGTAGATACAGGGCAGATGTTATGGCCCAAGGGACAGGTGGTGTTAACCCCTTCTTGTCGTGACGCCAGGGCGTGGTTTAGCCTTAACCCCCCCAAAGGTAATACCGCTGTTTCTGGGTTATGCAGGGGCAATGAAGACACCAATGCCAGATTAAGGATAGCGGCAGCTTTACTGAGGCAAGACAGGTGATATAGTCTTTCAAGTACAGCCAAATATCCCAGACTTGACCTGACAGAGATGGTGACAGACAATAAGATGACTTGACTTACTGATGACCGACTTTAGGCTTGAGGCCTCCAATGCTCTGGACACAGACATTGGAACAACTTGACAGGACTTGACCTCAGCAGAAGTAGCAATATGCTAAGAGAGAGATTACAGCCCCTCCCCTGGTTATATAGGGGGGCTGCGCAAGGAGCCCATAGGTCACTTGGGGGGTCACCTGGTGACTGGAGCCCTCTGGGTAACAATCATGTGGTACAAACATTAAAACAACAGTACATTAAATGAGGCAAACCTATATACATAATGGGGGTATGCTGCAGGGGAGCCCTGGGGACATGCAGGGACTCTGCCTGACAGGGCAGGAGGACAGTACGGGGCCACATCATCCCATACTAGGACATCACAAGTTGTCTATAGCAACCAATCAGATCACTTCTTTAATTTTTTTTTTTAAAAGGCCTCTATGAAAAATGAAAGAAGCTATCTGATTGGTTGCTATAGGCAACAGGTCAACTTTTCCTCTGCACAGGTTTTAATAAATCTCCCCCACAATGTCTATGTATTAGGCCGAGTTCACACATAATTTATTGTACACACTGGTTTTTTTCTGTAATAGGTTTTTAAACAAAAAATTAGTGCTCAAACATTAGAGGGGAGATTTATCAAAACCTGTGTAGAGGAAGGGTGGAGCAGTTGCCCATAGCAACCAATCAGTTTGCTTCTTTTATTTCCCAGAGGCCTTTGGAATTGAAAATGAAAGAATCAATCTAATTGGTTGCTATGGAAAACTGCACCACTCTCCCTCTACACAAGTTCTGATAAATCTCCCTTTATGTCACTGATTTTTCTGCTGTGTGAACGCGGCTCTAGGTTGGTTTCACACAACAATATTTGGTTAAATATGTTGCATCAGTATATGTAAGCCAAAACCAGGAGAGGGTCCGAAACATGGAAAAGGTCCAAATCTTTCTATTACGTTCTTTTCTCTGTTGGCTCCACTTCTGATTTTGGTAACAAATAATGAAGTAAAATACTTCCGTGTGAATCCGGCCTTAGTTAATTTGCCCCAATGTGTCTTTATTGAGCACAATATATAACGGTATACAGTAAGTTCCCCCCCAGTGATGGCCAGCATGTTACCATTATAGTCTATGGACGGTATATAATGTAAATCACATGATGGAGGGTGCACAAGGCGGTGATGTCACAGATGGCGGCGGCTGCATCTATGACATCACCGCTGTCTGAGTCTTTGAGGGTTTGTGAAGGAGCGAGACAAGATGTCTAGTAAGTGTTGTCCTTATTATTTTATTTTGGGGGGTTTTATTTGATGTAAAAAATCTGTATTTTGACCTTATTACCTGAGGGGGCGTGGTTTAGTGGAAAAGGGGGTGGGGCAGGCTTAAAATATAGTTCCAGTGTGGGCCAGTTCCAGGCTGGCAGAGATACCTGAGGCTGCCATCCTGGATTTATCAAGCATATACAATGCCTGTCTAAGCAACCCCCTGCCTGTCTAAGCATTACTTCTCTTTTATTTCTAATAGATCTCTATGTTGCGAGTGTGTGTGCATTCAGCGCAATGTTATGGGTGGGCTTTGCCCTATATAAAATTTATAGGTAAGTCCCTGCATTACTGCACTAGAGCGATGTGGTCGTGTTCACACAAGCCTTATTGGAATAGCCTCTCACTGGTTGTTTTTCTATTTTAGAAGGAAGAGCAGCCATGCCTGGCTTAGGGACCTGGAGGCGGCGTCCGAAGATGAGCCATGTAATGAGAACTTATAATGGAGCCGTCAGGTTGGGATTTTGTTCTCCATGTAATATAGAGCAGTGGATTCATGTTCTTCTTGTTTTTCTAGTGGCGTATTACCAAGAGGAGTACAACTTCTCTACATCCGTCCTGATCCTAGAGGAAGAGGAGTGAGAGGAGGACGTTATAAAAAGAACATCATAGAGCCTGAAGGACATCATAGGCCTATTAATAATCATAAAATATATATATCTATATATCCATATATGTGTGCGCTTTTTGTCTGGCATTTTTACCTCACATTTTTCAGTAGAAATCCTGGAATAAGAAAAGTTACAGGGGTACAAATATGATGATTTAAATATGATTTTTTTTTATAAATAATTTTTAATATATTAAAAGTGGTAAAACATAACAACAACTACACAAATTGTGTAACCGTACTGACCTAAAAAACACAGATAATGACCCATATTTAGCAATCAGTCTGAAACCCTAATTGTCTGGTTTTTGCCATAGCAACCAATCACAGCTCAGCTTTCACTTTACAAGAGCTCGCTAAAATACGAAAGCTGAGCTGTGATTGGTTGCTGTTAGAAAAACAGACAATAAGGGTATAGAGGCGAAATAAAATAAATAGAGTTATTACAAAAGTACAATTGGTCCTCTAAGAAAGGCAAGACAGAAGATTGTCCCGATCCTTAAAGGGGTACTCCAGTGGAATTTTTTTTTTTTTTAAATCAACTGTTGCCAGAAAGCTAAACAGATTTGTAAATTACTTCTATTTAAAAATCTTAATTCTTCCAGTACTTATCAGCTGCTGTATGCTCCACATAGAGTTGTACTCCTTTCTGGAGTTCTTTTGAGTCTGGCCACAGTGCTCTCTGCTGACACCTCTGTCCATGTCAGGAACTGTCCAGAGTAGAAACAAATCCCCATAGAAAACCTCTCCTGCTCTGGACAGTTCCTGATATGGACAGAGGTGTCAGCAGAGAGCACTGTGGTCAGACTCAAAAGAACTCCAGAAAGAAGTACAACTCCCTGTGGAGCATACAGCAGCTGATAAGTACTGTAAGGATTAAGATTTTTAAATAGAAGTAATTTACAAATCTGTTTAACTTTCTTGCATCGGTTGATTTTAATTTTTTTTCCCTATAAACGGGTACCCTCACCAAGAACAACATCTGCAAAGCTGGCGCTATAGAAAAACAAAGGAATTCTGGGGTCGGATCAAAAAAGGAAAAAATATCTATACTTACCTAGCCCCAGTGTCCCCTCAGGTTACGTTCAGCACATCCGGTTCCTACATTTTCTGCCTTCTTGCTTCTGAAATAAGCACTGGGTGCAGGACCTGCTGGCACAGCCAATCACTGGCCCAGAGCCTGTGATTTATTGAGCCAGCAGATCATGGACCTATCGCTCGTCCCGGAAGCAGGAAGATGACAGAAGATCAGGGGACTGGACACAGTAAAACATTAGCTGAAATTGCCCTTTAAGGGGTTAATGGAAACCTGTCATGACTTATGCTGCCTTAACCACAATCATCAAGGCAGTTCCTGACAGCTTCTTTGCATTCCACCAGCCTTGATTTGATAGATCTCTTCCTTGATCATCAAGGCTAGAAGGGTGGGGAGGAGCTGCTGCGGATGACCCAGTGGAGTCATGGTTCAGGCAGCATGAAAGTGATAACAGGTTTCCTTTAATCACGCCTCCTCCCATAGACTTGCATTGAGGGGTGGGGTGTGATGTCACACGGGGGTGGAGTCGGACGTCACGATCTTCCGTACCGGTGGTCGAGATGGACTCAGCCTGAGGACCTCCAGCGGTTCCGGAAGCCGCTACAGGTGGGTGCTGCATGGTAGATCCAGGGGGTCCCCAGCAGCGCTACTGATCACAGCATCTGCGGCGGCTGTGATGGCTCATCTCATCACATGCGGCGAATGTGGGGATCAAATGAGGCCAGATGGCTGATGGATTTTTCTTACCTACCTCCGGCCGCTCTGACGAGGTCTTCTGCAATAAGTCAGACCAGAGAAGTAGATTGACGATAATCCTGATCAGTATTTGCAATCTGATAGAAAAAAAAACAAGTTAAAAAAGAATTTACACCAGTGTTACACATTACACGTGGTAGGTGACAGCCCCATTAAAAAAATTTATAAACAAATTAAAATCAGCCCTTTTTCCCATTTTACCCAAAAAAGTGTAAAAAAAATAAAAACAATAATAAACACATTCAGTATCAGCACGTGTGTAAATGTCCGAACTATCAATATATTACATTAATGATCCCATACGGTGAATGGTGCAAAAGTCCCAAATTGTGGCTGCAGTCACATAACATGCCAAAAAAAATGTAATAAAAAGTTATTAAAAAGTCCGATATACACAAAAGTGGTACAAAAAAAACAAACCTACAGATCAGGAAAATGCAGTAATCTCCTATATGGGGCCCCGGCACTCCCCAGGAATGGAGCGTGTCAAACCCCTCACAAAGCAGCGTCCGACATGCCCCCTCCATATATCTCTATAGAAGAGATGGAGATTGCTGAGCGGCTCTCCCATAGAGATATACAGAGGTCGACATGCCTGTTTCCAAGGAGAGCTAGGACCCCGAACAGGAGATCTTGGGGAGGAGGGGGGGCCAGCGGTCGGACCCCCTGCGATCTAAAACTAATCCCCTATTCTTGTTGATAGGGGATACGTTTTTTTTGGATGGTATATCTACTTTAGGGTATGTTCACACATGAGTATTTTTACTGTAGATCTGCTGCAGATTTGATGCTTCAGATTTTGCTGCCCATTGACTTCATGTGGGGAACTGCTGCCTAACTAATGTGGGGGACTTCTGCTGCCTAGCTAATGTTGGGGATGTGGTGAGGCTGTGATAAAGGCAGATGGAATTACCCTAGGGGCAGATGGTATTAACCCCTTGTGTTCGTGACACCAGGACGTGGTTTATCCTCTACACCACCCGAAGGTACACCGCTGGATCCTGGGCTAGGCACGGGAGCAAATAATGACTCCGACGCCAAGTTACGGAACAACAGCAGCTTTACTGAGTCAGACAGCTGTAACAGTCTATACAGCTTGGCTAGGCCCACGGAGGTGACCAGTGACTTAGAAACATAGAATGTGTCAGCAGATAAAATCCATTTGGCCAATCTAGTCTGCCCAATATATCTGAATCCTATCAATAGTCCCTGGCCCTATCTTATATGAAGGATAGCCTTATGCCTATTCCTATCTTATATGAAGGATAGCCTTATGCCTATTCCTATCTTATATGAAGGATAGCCTTATACCTATTCCTATCTTATATGAAGGATAGCCTTATACCTATCCCTATCTTAGATGAAGGATAGCCTTATACCTATCACTATCTTATATGAAGGATAGCCTTATACCTATCCCTATCTTATATGGAGGATAGCCTTATACCTATCTCTATCTTATATGAAGGATAGCCTTATGCTTATCCCATACATGTTTAAACTCCTTCACTGTATTTGCAGCGACCACTTCTGCAGGAAGGCTATTCCATGCATCCACTACTCTCTCAGGAAAGTAATACTTCCTGATATTACTGCAGAAACCTTTGCCCCTCTGATTGAAAACTATGGTCCTCATTTACTTAGAAAATTGGGTTGTAAGTCTATCTTGCTTTCTTACCCGATTGCTTTTTTCCCCTGGTATTTATTATTATGTCGCATCCTGTTTGTCGCACGTGGGTTTTGGTTTCCAACTCCTCTGAGTTGTCGGGAAAAAATCCACAACAATTCAACAAAAAAGTTCAGAAATGTCGGGTTACGCCCCTTTTTCGGGTTTGGGAGAATCCACATCGGGTCCGTTGGGAAAAAATGTCGCCTCGTGTCGCAGACTGGCGCACGATGTCTGCGACATGGCGCAGACAAAGATGTGACAAAAAAACCTGACAAAACAAGTCGGGTTTAGAATAGTAAATGAGGGCCTATGTCCTCTTGTGGTAGTTTTTCTTCTTTTAAATCTCCTCTCCTCTTTTACCGTGTTGATTCCCTTTATGTATTTAAAAGTCTCTGTCATATCCCCTCTGTCTCTTCTTTATTCTATACATGTTTAGGTCCTTTAACCTTTCCTGGTAAGTTTTATCCTGCAATCCATGTACTTCAGAGATCTTAGGGTTTGCTGGGATTTATAGTGGACTTGGACAATTTGGATACAGGCCATGCTGACTGAAGACGGGTTGACTTGGACTGACTTGACTGAGACTGACTATACCCCGTTTGTATCTTACCAGGTTTTGACGTGGACCTGGGGGGTAGTGGACTTGTGGATCAGTGGCTGTGGGGTAGACTTTGGCCTCTAGAGAGTAAGAGCAGAGGACTAGCTCCTCCCAGGGCTTATATGGGGGAGACTAGGAGGGGTTCCATAGGTCACCCTTAGGTCACATGGTCACCGACACCTCACTGGGTTACAATCACATGACATCAGGTTAATCACATGTCAACTGTTATTAAAGCTATAACACATTACAGGTATTTTATATACATACAAATGAATATGCAAGGGGAACAGATGCAGGGGGGGGCCAGGCAATACTGTAGTGAGGCTGCCGGACAGGACAGCAAGGGTACAGGGGTGCAACTTTTGTACTGGGCGACCACAGGAACTTCTGCTGCCTAGCTCATGTGGAGGATTTCTGCTGCCTAACTAATGTGGGGGACATCTGCTACATAGCCAATATTGGTGACTTCTGCTGCCTAGCCAGAAGGACCCTGTCTACCTACAGGAGCGACCTAACTACCTAATGTGGGGGAACTGCTGCTTACCTAATGTGGGAGAACGTTTGCCTAGATAATGTGGGGGACTTCTGCAGCCTAGCCAATGTGGGGGACTTCTGCTGCCTAACTAATGTGGGGAACTGCTGCCTAGCTAATGTGGGGGACTTCTACTGTCTAGCTCATGTGGAGGACTTCTGCTGCCTAGCTAATTTGGGGGGCCATCTGCCACCTAGCTAATATGGGAAACTTCTGCTGCATACCTAATATGGAGAACTTTCTACTACATTCCTGCCTAGCTAATATGGGGACTAACTACCAAGCTAATAGGTGGGCTACCTACTACCTACATAGCTTATATGGGGGTTTTCATACAGAGGACAGCTATCTGTGATATTTACCTACAGGGACAACTCTCTTTGGGTGGGCCCTACCTACTCGGGGAACTTAAGTGATTGGGAAAACTACCTGAAGGACCCTGTCAACCTACAGGAGCGACCTAACTACCTATAGTGGGGGACCTACCAACAGGGGCGTACCTAGAGCATTTGGCACCCGGGGCGGACCCTTTGTTTGGCACCCCCCCCCCACACACACACACCTTAATTACACCCCCTCCCTCCCCTCCCCCCAGGAGCGGACTGACAACACTCGGGGCCCCCGGACCAAAAAAAGGCAAGGGCCCCTGCTAGGCTCTGCAGCTCGTCAATCTTCTGCCACACTCCTATTCCACCCAAATCCCACACACAATAAACTAAAATTTATATATATATAAGAAACACTTTAACGTAGGTAAATTTCCATGACCAATAATACTGGTATACAAGGAGTAAATACATACCACCACACAATAACTGGATAATACCGCCATACTGTACTGAATAAAACCACTATACACAGACCAGTATACTATAAAGGATCTGTATACAATAAAAGTGATTATATACAGGACCATATGGCGATAGATATCAGCTGTACACAGGATGTATATACCATATAAGTGATTACAGTTACATTTTGGGACTCACAATGACGTCTTTTCTGATCAGCGGCGTCCTCTTTCCTTTTCTTCTCCGTCCGGATAAGACCGCCATGTGGATCTCTTAACATCTGCAGGAAAAACATGTCAGACTCTGCATATTTTCAGTGCTCTCCTCTACACAATCTTCCCATCTATAGGCCCACAAACTGTAATAATGCCCTCCTTGGTGTCCTGCACAGTAAAAGGGCAGGTAGGTAGGTAGCCAGGTAACCATAGGTATATGCAGAGTTACACCCCCCCTCTTTCCCATAGGTATATGCAGAGTTACACCCCCCTCTTTCCCATAGGTATATGCAGAGCTACACCCCCCTCTTTCCCATAGGTATATGAAGAGCTACACCCCCCCCCCTTTCCCATAGGTATATTTAGGGCTGGGCGGTATACCGGTTCATACCGAATACCAAATTTTTTGGGCTGCACGATATGGATTTTCCCCCATACCGCAATACCAGTTGGGCCCCTCCCCCTCGGGAATGTATTATCAGCCTAGCACAGCGCTGTCCCCACATCTGGGAACTAATTCTATGTTACCCGCCAGCACTGTTCTGCTCCCCCCAATTAATGATCATCCCAGCGGGGTACTACTCACATATGTCAAGCACTGCCCTCCTCCACTTTGTTGGGGGCCGCCGGGCGCCGGAACTCTATACTGTACGCCAGTGGTCTCCAACCTGCAGACTTCCAGATGTTGCAAAACTACAACTCCCAGCATTCCCGGACAGCCGGCGATGGAACTCTCGGTACGCCAGTGGTCTCCAACCTGCGGACCTCCAGTTGTTGCAAAACTACAACTCCCAGCATGCCCGGACAGCCAACGGCTGTCCGGGCATGCTGGGAGTTGTAGTTTTGCAACAGCTGGAGGTCCGCAGGTTTGAGACCACTGCTGTACGCTGTATACCTATGCCCGGGCTGCAAAAGATACAGAAAATAAACTTAACTCACCCACGTCTGCCGCACGCTGGGGACGGGAACGCCGGACAGCCGTCAGCCTATCACCGGCCAGAGCGATGCCCCGCCCTGGCCAGTGATAGCCTGAGCCCACTGTCATGTAAGAAGCCGGCTTCTTACATGACAGTGGGCTCAGCCTATCACTGGCAGGGTCGGGGCATCGCTCTGGCCGGTGATAGGCTGACGGCTGTCCGGCATTCCCGTCCCCAGCGTGCGGCCGACGTGGGTGAGTTAAGTTTATTTTCTGTATCTTTTGCAGCCCGGGCATAGGTATGCAGCGTACAGCAGTGGTCTCAAACCTGCGGACCTCCAGCTGTTGCAAAACTACAACTCCCAGCATGCCCGGACAGCCATGCTGGGAGTTGTAGTTTTGCAACAACTGGAGGTCCGCAGGTTGGAGACCACTGGCGTACAGTGAGTTCCATCGCCGGAGGCCCCCAACAAAGAGGAGGAGGGCAGTGCTTAACATATGTGAGTAGTACCCTGCTGGGCTGATCATTAATTGGGGGGAGCAGAATAGCGCTGGCGGGTCACATGATTTTGGGGGGGGGGGGGAATACCGTTATATACCGTGGAACCACCGTAAGTTAAAAAAAAATACCGTGATACACATATATGGTCATACCGCCCAGCCCTAGGTATACGCAGAGCAGCCCCCCTCTCCCCCCTTCCCTATAGGTAAATGCACAGCACCCCCCCCTCTCCCCTATAGGTAAATGGAGAGCACCCCCCCTCTCCCCCCCTTCCCTTTAGGTAAATGCAGAGCACCCCCCCTCTCCCGCCCTTCCCTATAGGTAAATGCAGAGCACCCCCCCTCCCTATAGGTAAATGCAGAGCACCCCCCCTCCCCCCTTCCCTATAGGTATATGCAGAGCACCCCCCCTTCCCTATAGGTAAATGCAGAGCACCCCCCCCCCCTGTCCCTATAGGTAAATGGAGAGCACCCCCCCTCTCCCCCCCTTCCCTTTACGTAAATGCAGAGCACCCCCCTTCCCTATAGGTAAATGCAGAGCACCCCCCTCCCTCTCCCCCCCCTTCCCTATAGGTAAATGCAGAACACCCCCCCCTCTCCCCCCCCTTCCCTATAGGTAAATACAGAGCACCCCCCCTCTCCCCCCTTCCCTATAGGTAAATGCAGAGCACCCCCCCTCTCCTATAGGTAAATGCAGAGCACCCCCCCCTCTCCCCCCCCCCTTCCCTATAGGTAAATGCAGAGCACCCCCCCTCTCACCCCCCCCCCCTTCCCTGTAGGTATATGCAAAGAAAAAAAAAAAAGGATGCTCACCTGATATCCCACGCAGCGATCTCCTCAGCTGCAGGGCCCGCATCTTCTCCCCTCCACAGTACAGGCGCCGATGAGTGACGTCACCGGCGCCTGTACTGCGTGCTGCGTGGGGGCGGAGGTCACGTCTCCTCTGTGTAGCTGCAGATGCGGCTCAGACAGAGGGGATGCCTTCTCCTGTATGTGCGTGTATCGCGCATACAGGAGAATGTAGCGCTGTCAGCTGGGGATCTGGGACGAGTGTCCCGGACCTCAGCAGCGGCTGCGGCGGGTCAGTCCGCCCCTGGCACCCCCCTTGAGAGTGGCACCCGGGGCGGACCGCCCCCCCCTTGGTACGCCACTGCCTACCAACTCTTCCCCAACACATCAAGGATAGCATTATTACAATTTGGGGCATTATAGGTGCTAGAAAAAATGGGAGTCTAAAATGGTTGTGTGGAGATGAGTTGTGGCTGGAAGAATCATCATGACAGTCTGAGAAGAAAAAGGAAAGGAAACGTAATTCATAAATGAGTTATTACCCCGACACTGTATTTAATCATATGGTCTGTAGTGGTAATGATGGGGGTTGTTGTCAGTCATCTGAAGATACTGTATGTAATCTCTTATATGGTCTGTGGTGGTAATGATGGGGGTTGTTGTCAGTCACCTGATATATCTGTATGTAATCACTTAAATGGTCTGTAGTGTAATGATGGGGGTTGTTGTCAGTCATCTGAAGTTACTGTATGTAATCACTTATATGGTCTGTAGTGGTAATGATGGGGGTTGTTGTCAGTCATCTGATATAACTGTATGTAATCACTTATATGGTCTGTAGTGGTAATGATGGGGGTTGTTGTCAGTCATCTGATATAACTGTATGTAATCACTTATATGGTCTGTGGTGGTAATGATGGGGGTTGTTGTCAGTCATCTGAAGTTACTGTATGTAATCACTTATATGGTCTGTGGTGGTAATGATGGGGGTTGTTGTCAGTCATCTGAAGTTACTGTATGTAATCACTTATATGGTCTGTAGTGGTAATGATGGGGGTTGTTGTCAGTCACCTGATATAACATTATGTAATCACTTATATGGTCTGTAGTGGTAATGATGGGGGTTGTTGTCAGTCACCTGATATAACTGTATGTAATCTCTTATATGGTCTGTAGTGTAATGATGGGGGTTGTTGTCAGTCATCTGATATAACTGTATGTAATCATTTATATGGTCTTTAGTGGTAATGATGGGGGTTGTTGTCAGTCATCTGATATACTGTATGTAATCACTTATATGGTCTGTGGTGGTAATGATGGGGGTTGTTGTCAGTCACCTTAAGTTACTGTATGTAATCACTTATATGGTCTGTGGTGGTAATGATGGGGGTTGTTGTCAGTCACCTGATATAACTGTATGTAATCTCTTATATGGTCTGTAGTGTAATGATGGGGGTTGTTGTCAGTCATCTGATATAACTGTATGTAATCATTTATATGGTCTTTAGTGGTAATGATGGGGGTTGTTGTCAGTCACCTGATATAACATTATGTAATCACTTATATGGTCTGTAGTGGTAATGATGGGGGTTGTTGTCAGTCACCTGATATAACTGTGTGTAATCACTTATATGGTCTTTAGTGGTAATGATGGGGGTTGTTGTCAGTCACCTGATATAACTGTATGTAATCTCTTATATGGTCTGTATTGTAATGATGGGGGTTGTTGTCAGTCATCTGATATAACTGTATGTAATCATTTATATGGTCTTTAGTGGTAATGATGGGGGTTGTTGTCAGTCATCTGATATAACTGTATGTAATCACTTATATGGTCTGTGGTGGTAATGATGGGGGTTGTTGTCAGTCATCTGAAGTTACTGTATGTAATCACTTATATGGTCTGTAGTGGTAATGATGGGGGTTGTTGTCAGTCACCTGATATAACATTATGTAATCACTTATATGGTCTGTAGTGGTAATGATGGGGGTTGTTGTCAGTCACCTGATATAACTGTGTGTAATCACTTATATGGTCTTTAGTGGTAATGATGGGGGTTGTTGTCAGTCACCTGATATAACTGTATGTAATCTCTTATATGGTCTGTAGTGTAATGATGGGGGTTGTTGTCAGTCATCTGATATAACTGTATGTAATCATTTATATGGTCTTTAGTGGTAATGATGGGGGTTGTTGTCAGTCATCTGATATAACTGTATGTAATCACTTATATGGTCTGGGGTGGTAATGATGGGGGTTGTTGTCAGTCATCTGAAGTTACTGTATGTAATCACTTATATGGTCTGTGGTGGTAATGATGGGGGTTGTTGTCAATCATCTGATATAACTGTATGTAATCATTTATATGGTCTGTGGTGGTAATGATGGGGGTTGTTGTCAGTCATCTGATATAACTGTATGTAATCACTTATATGGTCTTTAGTGGTAATGATGGGGGTTGTTGTCAGTCATCTGATATAACTGTATGTAATCACTTATATGGTCTGTGGTGGTAATGATGGGGGTTGTTGTCAGTCATCTGAAGTTACTGTATGCAATCACTTATATGGTCTTTAGTGGTTATGATGGGGGTTGTTGTCAGTCACCTGATATAACTGTATGTAATCACTTATATGGTCTGTAGTGTAATGATGGGGGTTGTTGTCAGTCATCTGATATAACTGTATGTAATCACTTATATGGTCTGTAGTGTAATGATGGGGGTTGTTGTCAGTCATCTGATATAACTGTATGTAATCACTTATATGGTCTGTAGTGTAATGATGGGGGTTGTTGTCAGTCATCTGATATAACTGTATGTAATCACTTATATGGTCTTTAGTGGTAATGATGGGGGTTGTTGTCAGTCATCTGATATAACTGTATGTAATCACTTATATGGTCTGTGGTGGTAATGATGGGGGTTGTTGTCAGTCACCTGATATAACTGTATGTAATCACTTATATGGTCTGTGGTGGTAATGATGGGGGTTGTTGTCAGTCACCTGATATAACTGTATGTAATCACTTATATGGTCTGTGGTGGTAATGATGGGGGTTGTTGTCAGTCATCTGATATAACTGTATGTAATCACTTATATGGTCTGTGGTGGTAATGATGGGGGTTGTTGTCAGTCACCTGATATAACTGTATGTAATCACTTATATGGTCTGTGGTGGTAATGATGGGGGTTGTAGTCAGTCATCTGATATAACTGTATGTAATCACTTATATGGTCTGTGGTGGTAAGGATCGAGGTTGTTGTCTGTCTGTCACCTGTGTATTGGAGGTCCTCCTAAATTTAGGTGACTAGCTGACATTTGCTGTTAAAGAGGTATTCCAATCCTCATGTGCAGGCGTGGTTAGGGGGTGTGGCTAAGGGTGTTGTTAGGGGCGTGGCTCTTAACTCCTTAACGACGCAGGACGTATATTTACATCCTCCGCCGGCTCCCGCGATATGCCGCGGGGTCACGCGGTGTCCCTGCGTCATATCGGGTCGTCCCGGCGGCTATCAACGGCCGGGACCGGCGGCTAATACAAGACATCACCGATCGCGGTGATGCCCTGTATTAACCCTTCAGACGCGGCAATCAAAGCTGACCGCCGCATCTGAAGTGAAAGTGAAAGTATCCCGGCCGCTCAGTTGGGCTGTTTGGGACCGCCGCGGTGAAATCGCGGCATCCCGAACAGCTTACAGGACACCAAGAGGGTCCTTACCTGCCTCCTCGGTGTCTGATCGACGAATGACTGCTCCGTGCCTGAGATCCAGGCAGGAGCAGTCAAGCGCCGATAACACTGATCACAGACGTGTTAATACACACCAGTGATCAGCATGGGACCTATAACACTGCAAAAAAAAAGTGAAAAAAAAGTGTTAATAAAGGTCATTTAACCCCTTCCCTAATAAAAGTTTGAATCACCCCCCTTTTCCCATAAAAAAATAAAAGTGTAAATAAAAAAAAATAAACATATGTGGTATCGCCGCGTGCGTAAATGTCCGAACTATAAAAATATATCATTAATTAAACCGCATGGTCAATGGCGTACGCGCAAAAAAATTCCAAAGTCCAAAAAAGCATATTTTTGGTCACTTTTTATACCATTAAAAAATAAATAAAAAGTGATCAAAAAGTCCGATCAAAACAAAAATCGTACCGATAAAAACTTCAGATCACGCCGCAAAAAATGAGTCCGCCCTGTACGTGGAAAAATAAAAAAGTTATAGGGGTCAGAAAATGACATTTTTAAACTTATTAATTTTCCTGCATGTAGTTATGATTTTTTTCCAGAAGTGCAACAAAATCAAACCTATATAAGTAGGGTATCATTTTAACCGTATGGACCTACAGAATAAGGATAAGGTGTCATTTTTACCAAAATATGCACTGCGTAGAAACGGAGGCCCCCAAAATTTACAAAATGGTGTTTTTTCTTCGATTTTGTCGCACAATGATTTTTTTTTCCGTTTCGCCGTGAATTTTTGGGTAAAATTACTAATGTCACTGCAAAGTAGAAATGGTGACACAAAAAATAAGCCATAATATGGATTTTTAGGTGGAAAATTGAAAGGGTTATGATTTTTAAAAGGTAAGGAGGAAAAAACAAAAGTGCAAAAACTGAAAAACCTGTGGTCCTTAAGGGGTTAAATTAGCGCATACCAGCAGGAAATGACCTGAAAGTAATGACTAGGTGACTACGCTTGGACCATTGAAATAAACTGGGGATCACTGCACTACATCACAGTATACATCACCATTAGGGTTACCACCTTTCTTGCAAAAAAATACCGGCCATGATAATTTGCATAATTAATTATATATCCGTGACATCACAGGAAGCTCTGTCCATGTCCAGACACGTCGTGTCACATACCTCTCCAGTATCGGCAAATTAACCCCCCAGCCTCCGGAGTCTGGCAGTGAGGTCCACAGCGGGTGCAGCGGTGGATTGACAACTCATATGGACCCCAGGTGAGTGGAGCATGGGGGGCCGCTAGGGTTGCCAACTTTCTTACCCAAAAATACCTGCCATTGTAATTTACATAATTAAATGAGAACTGCGGCACAAACCTTTTCAGTGTCAAGTAAGGAACTCAGGCCCCGCCTTCTCCCGGCTCCATACATGACAATGCGCTCAGCCTATCATCACGTCGCTGCGATACGCTGACCATAGTGTGATGTTCCGAGCCTAAGAAGCAGGGAGCCAAGCAGCGCCGGAGGAACAGGTCGCCAGAATTGGCGCAATGGGGGAACGTAGGATACCCCCTACCCCTGACCTTACAACAATGAGCTTTGGCAGCTGCTGCAGAACCAGAGCAACGGGGCTAAGGGCGCATCATTTGATTCTATGTGCAGTGGCGGGGGGCTCTTTCCTAAAAAATACCGGCTATTGCATATTTTTTCTACAAAATTACCAGCAGAAGCATTAAAATACCGGCTGGGTGGAAACCCTAATCATCGCCCCTTTCTTGGTGGGATGCGTATGGGTAGCTGAAAAAAACACTTAGCCTTTGAAAAAAAAAAGTGGCCAAAAACGTCTCAAAAACGGCTAACAATTTCAGGTGCTTTTGTTTCTCTAAATGTGACTTATTAAAAAACATGGTGTGTGAACACAACATCAAGAGTATTGCCCTAAAGAAAGATGGCGGATTTGTACTTCCGCCCGCAAAGAGACCGTTAC
Organism: Hyla sarda; assembly: GCF_029499605.1. Classification (NCBI taxonomy): domain Eukaryota; kingdom Metazoa; phylum Chordata; class Amphibia; order Anura; family Hylidae; genus Hyla; species Hyla sarda. Next base: position 23,879,818 of record NC_079197.1, read on the forward strand.
CGGTCACGTGCCGAAAACAGAGAAGGAACATGCTGAATGCGGGAAGGGGGAGACTGGTGGCCGCTTGTCGGGGACTCGCTGCCCGTGTTGGGGTGAGGCAGGGGCGGACACTCCTGGGGGAGCATAGAGCGATCTGTCACCGCCCGTCCGCATCTATTACCGGACACTGCCGGACTACAGCCGCATGGAGGCGCCTCTGTACCCGGGCCGCGGAGCCCCAGCCTGTGGGGAAGGTCCAGTCCACCCATTACCAGCTCGTGTACACCTGCAAGGTAGGGGCAGACCAGACTTACCAGCAGAGCGCCCCATATAAGACTGTGCCAGGTAAAGAGGGTGACACCATAGAAGACTGTGCCAGGTGAAGAGGGTGACACCATAGAAGACTCTGCCAGGTGAAGAGGGTGACACCGTAGAAGACTGTGCCAGGTGAAGAGGGTGACACCATAGAAGACTGTGCCAGGTGAAGAGGGTGACACCGTAGAAGACTGTGCCAGGTGAAGAGGGTGACACCGTAGAAGACTGTGCCAGGTGAAGAGGGTGACACCGTAGAAGACTGTGCCAGGTGAAGAGGGTGACACCATATTGCAGAGCGTGAGTGTCAGATGGCAGTGCCCACTTGTAATAGCCCATGAAGCAGCGCTACCCGGAGGGTACTGCCCTGAACAGAGCTGTGCAGTCATATGCGTTACTTTCCCGCCTAGAACCTCAGTAGTAAAAAGAACGAGAAGCTGCTTAATGTCAGACTCCCAGTGTCTCTGTGTATATGCAAGGGGGCATCACCCTGTACATTATAGCAGGCACATATGACCCAGTGTACATCAGGCAAAAATGATGCAATGTACAGTATAGCGGGCAGACGTGACGCAGTGTACAGTACAGCGGGCACATGTGACAGTGTATAGTGGGCAGACGTGATGTAGTGTACAATATAGCGGGAAGATGTAATGTGGCATACAGCAGGTATGTGTGGCAGTGTACAGTATAGCGGGCAGACGTGACGCAGTGTACAGTATAGCGGGCAGACGTGACGCAGTGTACGGTATAGCGGGCAGACGTGACGCAGTGTACGGTATAGCGGGCAGACGTGACGCAGTGTACGGTATAGCGGGCAGACGTGACGCAGTGTACGGTATAGCGGGCAGACGTGACGCAGTGTACGGTATAGCGGGCAGACGTGACGCAGTGTACGGTATAGCGGGCAGACGTGACGCAGTGTACGGTATAGCGGGCAGACGTGACGCAGTGTACGGTATAGCGGGCAGACGTGACGCAGTGTACGGTATAGCGGGCAGACGTGACGCAGTGTACGGTATAGCGGGCAGACGTGACGCAGTGTACGGTATAGCGGGCAGACGTGACGCAGTGTACGGTATAGCGGGCAGACGTGACGCAGTGTACGGTATAGCGGGCAGACGTGACGCAGTGTACGGTATAGCGGGCAGACGTGACGCAGTGTACGGTATAGCGGGCAGACGTGACGCAGTGTACGGTATAGCGGGCAGACGTGACGCAGTGTACGGTATAGCGGGCAGACGTGACGCAGTGTACGGTATAGCGGGCAGACGTGACGCAGTGTACGGTATAGCGGGCAGACGTGACGCAGTGTACGGTATAGCGGGCAGACGTGACGCAGTGTACGGTATAGCGGGCAGACGTGACGCAGTGTACGGTATAGCGGGCAGACGTGACGCAGTGTACGGTATAGCGGGCAGACGTGACGCAGTGTACGGTATAGCGGGCAGACGTGACGCAGTGTACGGTATAGCGGGCAGACGTGACGCAGTGTACGGTATAGCGGGCAGACGTGACGCAGTGTACGGTATAGCGGGCAGACGTGACGCAGTGTACGGTATAGCGGGCAGACGTGACGCAGTGTACGGTATAGCGGGCAGACGTGACGCAGTGTACGGTATAGCGGGCAGACGTGACGCAGTGTACGGTATAGCGGGCAGACGTGACGCAGTGTACGGTATAGCGGGCAGACGTGACGCAGTGTACGGTATAGCGGGCAGACGTGACGCAGTGTACGGTATAGCGGGCAGACGTGACGCAGTGTACGGTATAGCGGGCAGACGTGACGCAGTGTACGGTATAGCGGGCAGACGTGACGCAGTGTACGGTATAGCGGGCAGACGTGACGCAGTGTACGGTATAGCGGGCAGACGTGACGCAGTGTACGGTATAGCGGGCAGACGTGACGCGGTGTACGGTATAGCGGGCAGACGTGACGCGGTGTACGGTATAGCGGGCAGACGTGACGCGGTGTACGGTATAGCGGGCAGACGTGACGCGGTGTACGGTATAGCGGGCAGACGTGACGCGGTGTACGGTATAGCGGGCAGACGTGACGCGGTGTACGGTATAGCGGGCAGACGTGACGCGGTGTACGGTATAGCGGGCAGACGTGACGCGGTGTACGGTATAGCGGGCAGACGTGACGCGGTGTACGGTATAGCGGGCAGACGTGACGCGGTGTACGGTATAGCGGGCAGACGTGACGCGGTGTACGGTATAGCGGGCAGACGTGACGCGGTGTACGGTATAGCGGGCAGACGTGACGCGGTGTACGGTATAGCGGGCAGACGTGACGCGGTGTACGGTATAGCGGGCAGACGTGACGCGGTGTACGGTATAGCGGGCAGACGTGACGCGGTGTACGGTATAGCGGGCAGACGTGACGCGGTGTACGGTATAGCGGGCAGACGTGACGCGGTGTACGGTATAGCGGGCAGACGTGACGCGGTGTACGGTATAGCGGGCAGACGTGACGCGGTGTACGGTATAGCGGGCAGACGTGACGCGGTGTACGGTATAGCGGGCAGACGTGACGCGGTGTACGGTATAGCGGGCAGACGTGACGCGGTGTACGGTATAGCGGGCAGACGTGACGCGGTGTACGGTATAGCGGGCAGACGTGACGCGGTGTACGGTATAGCGGGCAGACGTGACGCAGTGTACAGTGTAGCAGGCGGTAGCTCTAGCAACCAGTTTGATGAGTGATTTCATGAGCTGCGTTGACTCTACGTAGACATATGACACAGAGATGAGACGCCATAATGTAATGTAATACCGGGTATGTACTACAATATATTTTCTTTTCTCATCAGGTTTGCTCAAGAAGATCGATGAAAAAGATCTCGAAAGTCGCCTATCATAACGGAGTGGTGATCGTGAAGTGTCCTGGATGCCAGAACCATCACATTATAGCCGACAACCTGGGCTGGTTCTCAGACCTGGAAGGGAAGAGGTGGGTTAAATTAGGATTTAAATTAGGACAGGACCCTTTCTTCCCAATAGAGATAGTTCCTGAGGTTCACATGTCATTATGATGTCATCTCATATAAACATTTATAGAAGTTTTCCATAGACAACAGCACCACCTAGAGGCGCAATTGTAATATGATAGTACAAATCCTATTTCTGTCTATAGTGAAACTGCAACTTACAGGCTGACAGGGCATGATAGGAGTTGTAGTTTCAGGAGCCATAGAGTGCAGAGGTCTGATCTAAGGGGAAATAATTTTACTGTCCCTATGTCGTGCCCCATAGGCTTTTGGGACGCTCTGGATTTTAGGTTGTCTTATTCTGATCTTCTTCATTGTTCTACATTGAAGGAATATTGAAGAAATCTTGGCCTCCAAAGGAGAGAAGGTTCTTCGGGTTGTGGGTGAGGAGGCGCTGGAACTGATGCTGGACGACAGTATGAAGGGGGAGGAGTCAAGCCAGCCAGAGGATCGGGACAAAATGGCGTCTCCTGCGGCCTGTGACAAGCCGGTGACTTGACCATAAGGCCGTGGTGGACTTGGATCATCTTGGAACAATTGTCTGGAGAATTCTGCAGAATTATCAAGTTCAAAATGAAGGGCAGGGAAGGAAGGCGGACATTTTTGGAAATTTAACCTGAAGGTATCACTATACTCGGGTGATTCCACGCATTTCCTGAAGGAAAAAATGGCCGCCGTTGTGTTCAGATGAGGGGCCAGTGTTTTAACACAGTGGTCTCCAAACCGTGGACCTCCAGCTGTTGCAAAACTACAACTTCCAGCATGCTCGGACAGCCGTTGGCTGTCCGTGCATGCTGGGAGTTGTAGTTTTGCAACAGCTGGAGGTTCACGGTTTGGAGAACTTGCCTCTAAACTGTGCTGGGCCCTCTTATTAAACTGTAATGTGGGAAGTTTAAACTAAAGGAAAAATATTTTTCCACCAACTAATAAAAGTTTTTGTCATTTGTTAAGCTATTCACTTAAATTTGTGCTATAGTGCTCTGGGGGGCGCTGGTTGTTATTGAAGAGATCCAGCTGGTGTATGGAGTCTCTATGGAAAATGTTAGTCTTTGTATTGTTGTAATGACGCCGGCCTAAAGTATCAAGATAGCATGTTGGTTTGACCGCATTGCACCTTTTTTTTTTTATGTATTTATTCTATTTTAACCTCACAAATGTTTTTTTTTATTTTTTTTTAACTTTTGTTTTGGAGCATATGTTATGGAAAAATGAAGAACATCATTACAAAGTATGATTGCTTTCAGAAAAAACAAGCCCTCATATGGGTGTGTACATTTAAAAAAAAATTACAGTTATGACTATTAAAGGGCGAGGCGGAAAAAACAAACGAAAGTGCAAAAAACGAAAATTGGCCCGGTCCTTAAAGGGGTACTCCGGTGGAAAACATTTTTTTTTTCTTTCATATCAACTAGCTCCAGTAAGTTTAACAGATTTGTAAATTACTTCTATTAACAAAATCGTAATCCTTCCAGTACTTATTAGCTGATGTATACTACAGAGGAAGTTGAGTAGTTCTTTCCAGTCTGACCACATAGCTCTCTGCTGACACCTCTGTCCGTGTCAGGAACTGTCCAGAGCAGGAGCAAATCCCCATAGAAAACCTATTCTGCTCTGGACAGTTTCTGATACAGACAGAGGTGTCAGCAGAGAGCGCTGTGGTCAGACTGGAAAGAACTACACAACTTCTTGTGGAGCATACAGCAGCTGATAAGTATTGGAAGGATTGAATTTTTTTGTATAGAAGTAATTTACAAATCTGTTTAACTTTCTGGCACCAGTTGATTTGAAAACATTTCTTTTTCCACCGGAGTACCTCTTTAAAGGGTACCTCTCATCAAAAAAACTTTTGATATATTATAGATTAATGTATGCAGAATAACTTTACAATTGCATGTTATTAAAAAATATGCTTCTTTCTATTTAATTTTCCACTTTGAAGAAATGACCACTAGGGGTCTCCCTACCAGTCCTGGCAGCAAGCATTTCAGACTCATGCTGGAGTCCTAAACACTACGAGCTGCCAGTCTGCTTTGTTCACAAAGGAGAACACTCAGAGCTGCCAGCCTGCTTTGTTCACAAAGGAGAATACTCAGAGCTGCCAGCCTGCTTTGTTCACAGCCTGTTTGGCTGTGAACAAAGCAGGCTGGCAGCTCTGAGTGTTTAGGACTCCAGCATGAGTCAGAAATGCTTGCTGACGGGACTGATTGGGAAAAATACAATAGAAAGAAGCATATTTTTCATTAACATGCTATTGGAAAGTTATTCAACATTCATTAATCTAAAATATATCAAAAGTTTATTTGATGAGAGGTACCCTTTAAGGGGTTAATTATATTTGGGTTCAGCAACTCTTATTGTAGCTACCAATAGGTGGCGCTAGAGACAGTTTTCTTCTTCTGCTAAGTACTGGGGGTCCCATGATCGTACCGTCCTGCAGACCCCCCCATGCCTCCCATTGCTGAGCCAGAGTAACACATACATCGAAAAAGGCGGTCCTCTGTTATACTGTTATAATATCCTCTCAAATAGTCAGTTTATGCGGATTTTATCTGCGCAGATTTGCAGCCGGTCTGTTCAGTGTGAACCTGCTCTTGCAGTTGCACTTGGTTTGTTGTCTTCATGATCCGGGTATTATTGGAGAGCAGAAAATGACTTTAGCTGTTTTAGGACACCACGGGGTGGCACTGTTGCACAAGTTTTATTCATTTATTTGTATATATTTATTTATATATTTTTTTTTCTCCAAATGCAAAAGGGAAAAGACATGAATGTCAGTCTCACTCCCCTCCCAATAAAATATTCCCCAAAAGAAAACCCCTCACTCGGCATTTACAGCAACCTCACTCTCAAGTAGTGCAGTAAGCTTATATAAATCTTATTTTGGCTCTCAATCCAACCAGTGGTTACTCTATAATATTGTCCTATTAATGCAAAGAATAGAAGTGGAAAGGTGAGGTCTCCTCATTCGCAGCAAAAGAATGGAGGAAAGTTGCCATCCAAAAAGGCTATACTTATTAGGAAGGATACCCGCAACCTGCCCAAGGATCCCGAAATGGCCCTCGTAAGATTCCAAGACGTGGAATTGAAAGGTTTCACTAGTATTATGGTGTGGTGAAGTAAGGTAAGCGATACAGCCTCTGGATCAACATAAAGGACAATTAGTGACGTCAAAACTGTTAGAGTGACCCTGAGCCTACGGGATAGAAGACAGAATAAGTCAGTCCAGAAAGTGGTGGACTTGTCACACGTCACCAAGCCGTGTAGCAAGTCAGTGCAAAAAGCCCCACAATTAGGGCAGTGTTCTAGTCTGTCCGGGCGGTCCGGTGTCTTAGGGAGGGTGAAACCATAAGGGTATATGTTTAGATAAAGAGAAAGGTAAGTGCATCAACCCCTGGCATTGTTTCCATGCGACTATGGTATCTGAGTAAGACACTTTTACGAGTATAGGGTGGGAGGGTTACGAACTTAGTGTGAAAAGTCCCTGCCAAGGACCACAGTGAGACCATATAAGATTCCAAAAAAGTGTTAAAATACCATGCCTCATCACGTCACCAGTCAATGCAGTGTCTATAGAGGCATGACAGATTGTAGTGACGAACGTCCGGGAACCCTACTCCCCCTTTGTCTTTCGGAAGCATAAGTTTGCTGAAAGCTATATGCGGTCATTTGTTGGCCCACCAAGAATTTGCAGAAAGGAATTGGACGCCAACTCGTTTGAGCAGAACCGGAATCGTCTGCAGTGGATACAGTAATTTTGAGAAACTCAGCATCTTAATCTGATGGCATCGAGCCAGTAAAGGTAATGGTAACGAAGTCCAGCGCCTGAGCTCATCAGCAATCTTACGCAATAAAGGGGTAAAGTTCAAAGAATAAAGGGAGGAAGGGGTTCTCCCCACCCAGATGCCCAGGTATTTAAACTATGATCTAGTGATAGTTATTGGCGACGGAAGGGAATCCACAGAAGTAGAGGCAACCCTTGGGGCGAGGTCAAGGAGAACACTTTTTGAAGCATTTATTCTAAAACCCGTCATCCTTCCAAAGTCAGGCATTCGAATACCCAGGTCAAATCTCGTCCAGGGTTAGCTAGAAAGAGAAGCAGGTCATCTGCAAATAATGCATGAGAGAATGTATGGCCCCTAACCCGAATGTCCTCCACAACCCTGGCTTTCAACAATCTCCTCAACAAAGGTTCAATTGCTAAATTAAAAAGAAGGGGAGGCAGAGGACAGCCCTGACGGTGCCTTTTTGCGGGGAGAAGGGTACTGAGAGGAAGCCAGGGATATGGATACGAGCTAACAGAGTAGCGTATAAGGCTTGGAGATACGTCAGGAAGGGGCCCGGAAACCATTCCCACCGGACATTAACGAACACCTTTTTGGCGTCGCTAGAAAGCATGGCCCCTGTCGGATGGTTATCAAGGTGCAAATGGACATCGTCCAACACCGAATACAGTCCTAATGTGGCAATACAGTCCTAATGTGGGTCACTGCAGAGCGCCCGGTAACAAATCCTACCTGAACCAGGGAGATCAATTGAGGCAAGATCCTCGCCAGTCTATCAGCTAATATTTTCGACATCAGCTTATTCCAGGGAAAAACTTTTTTTTACATATCAACTGGCTCCAGAAAGTTAAACAGATTTGTAAATTACTTCTATTAAAAAATCTTAATCCTTTCAGTACTTATGAGCTTCTGAAGTTAAGGTTGTTCTTTTCTGTCTAAATCCTCTCTGATGACACCTGTCTCGGGAAACACCCAGTTTAGAAGCAAATCCCCATAGCAAACCTCTTCTAAACTGGGCATTTCCCGAGACAGGTGTCATCAGAGAGGATTTAGACAGAAAAGAACAACCTTGACTTCAGAAGCTCATAAGTACTGAAAGGATTAAGATTTTTTAATAGAAGTAATTTACAAATCTGTTTAACTTTCTGGAGCCAGTTGATATATATATAAAAAAAAGTTTTTTCCTGGAATACCCCTTTAAGAACAACATTGATAAAAGAGATAGGTCTATACCCTCCAGGAGTAAGTAGATATTTTCCCAGTTAAGGCAGAATGTTTATGTAGACAGTAGAGATGAGCGAACTTACAGTAAATTTGATTCGTCACAAACTTCTCGGCTCGGCAGTTGATGACTTTTTCTGCATAAATTAGTTCAGCTTTCCGGTGCTCCGGTGGGCTGGAAAAGGTGGATACAGTCCTAGGAGACTCTTTCCTAGGAATGTATCCACCTTTTCCAGCCCACCGGAGCACCTGAAGGCTGAACTAATTTACGCAGGAAAAGTCATCAACTGCCGAGCCGAGAAGTTTGTGACGAATCGAATTTTCTGTAAGTTCACTCATCTCTAGTAGGCAGTATTGGAGGTGGCCGGAATAGTAAGAATTAAAATAATAGTAAGAATTAAATAATGATAGCAGAGAAGGGGCGATTTCCGGGGAGAGAATTTTGTAAAAATCCCTGGAAAAAAAAAAATCATGGCCAGGTGCCTTATTGGCTTGTAAACCCTTAATCACCCTGTCCAACTCTTCCTTTTGGATCGGCTGTCCTAAGAAATTCCTCTCCTCTACTGAAAGAGAGGGTAGTGATCCCAGAGTAAAACAAGGCTCAAATGATCCCCTCTCGGTCATTGGGTTGGAATAGAGATCTGTAAAGTAACGTGAGAGAATTTCCGTTATGCCTTTAGGGTCCCTGTGGATCGTGTTAGTATGGTCTTTTAGGGCCGTGATATTGGAGGGAGGGGAGATTCCTTTGGCAAATATCGCCAACATGCGCCCCGGCTTATTGCCGAACCGGAAGAGAGAGGCCTCAAAGATAGAGAGAGTTTCAAATTCTGACGCCGTTCAAGCCAATCATCATAGGAGGCTTTGGCTGTGACCCAGTTTATCTTAGAGACCTCAGTCAGGACGGCAAGAAAGGCCGTGTATGCCTGCTGGAGAGTCGTACCCAAGGATCTGAATGTGGAGGATATCTTCTTCTTCAGAGAAGACGTGTAAGCGAGGATCCGTCCTCTCAGGACAGCCTTCGCGGTCTCCCAAAACAATTGGGGGTTGGACACGTGGGCTACATTATCAGTGGAGAACTCCATCCACCAGCCTTTCAATAATGCCTGAAATTGTTCATCCCTGGCTAGGCTGGATGGGAATCTACAAAGAAAATCTGTGCCATGGGGAATGGAATCAGTCAGGTGAAGGAGTAAAGGAGCATGGTCTGAGATCACTAGATCTTCTAAAGAAATACGGTCAACCCTGTGGAGTAAAGAATCAGTTATAAAGTAATAATCTAGTCTGGACCATGAGTCATGTGAGTGAGAATAGTGGCTAAAGTCACGTTCGTCGCGGTGGAGAGCCCTCAAGGAGTCAGTCAGACCAAATCCCGCTGCCCAAGGGTGTAGTAAAGAGTCAGAGGGTCGAGGTAAGGGTGGGGAAGATCTATTGTTTCGTCTGTCTTCACTATGATGCATGACCATATTAAGGTCACCAGCAATTGCGTTATGAGAGAGTACCATCAGGGCCACTCTACCAGCTACATCCCCCAGGAAGATATGCCCGGAATTAGGGCCATAGACATTTGTAATTTCTAAGTCATCAGAGGCTGTTTTGATATGGACACCACCCAACAGTGTCGGCAGTAACAAACAAGACTTCATAAGAAAAGGATTTATGGAATAATATCAATACTCCTGCTTTGTGATCAACCGCCGGGGGACCCTCTGCCCGACCCACCCATTTTCTCATACTACAAAAATCCTCAGTAGCCTAATGTGTCTTCTGTAGGAGAGCAATGTCAGGGGGTAATCTTTTTAGATGGTGAAGAACTAAGCTGCGTTTATGGGGGGACCTCAGCCCCTTAACATTCCAAGAGACTATTATCATGGACAACTAGGTACCAGGATAAGAAAAAGGGGAGCCAGATAAACAAAGAGTGAGAGCCAACAGAAAACACAACCCCCCCAACCCATTTAAGCAAAACAAACCCCCCTCCATAAAGGGCAAGCCTCCCAACATCCACCTGGGGGAACACAAGGTCCTTGCCCTGTAGACTTCCTAAGCACCAAAAACTGCAAGGAACAAAATGTCCCTCATTTACTTAGAAAATCGGGTTGTAAGTCTATGTTGCTTTCTTACCCGACTGCTTTTCCCCCCTGATATTTATTATTATGTTGCATCCTGTTTGTCGCACGTGGGTTTTGGTTTCCAACTCCTCTGAGTTGTTGGGAAAAAATCCACAACAATTCAACAAATTTGGGTTGGAAACCTTTATAAATACATGGGAAAGCTCAGAAATGTCGGGTTACGCCCCTTTTTCGGGTTTGGGAGAATCCACATCGGGTCTGTCGGGAAAAAATGTTGCATCATGTCGCAGACTGGCGCCCGATGTCTGCGACAAACCCGACAAAACAAGTCGGGTTTAGAATAGTAAATGAGGGCCAATAAGTCCTACATAAGTGAACACCGCTCCCCACCCTCTAAGACTATGTGAAGTTGTAAAGTACCCAATAGGAGAAGACTAATAAAATACCCGTGTAGGAGCAATTACAGTATAGCCCACAAGACCTGTCACACCTGAAAAGGAAAAGCATGATGACTTGAACCCATCCAGGATCCCCCTCCCCCAACAACTATCACTACTAGGCTTGACCAGATACAGAAGAGCTAATCGACCTCAAAGTGCCAACCGTTAAGTCCCAATTTGTAGGCTTAAGAGATAAGTATTAGATAAAAATAATAGGTACCCATATTATTATTTTTTGTATGCACTAGGGTGTCAACTGAATAACATAGAGGAACAGTGCTCCCCCCTTCCATACCACCCTCAACTCCCACTCCGACCATCCCAGCAACCAAGATGTCCCCCCCCTTCCCCCCAGAACATAAACCACCGTCAATAAAATAATAGGAGCAACAGTACGTGCATAAAGGACAAGTCTCAGAAGGCACAAAGAGGAGGCCAATGAGTTGAGGGGGTTCAACAGAACGTTAGGAGCATGCTATAGGGGTATGCAGGTGCAGGAAGCCCTAGCCTGGCTAGTCAACAAGGGTCCATGCGAGGGGCTGCAAGCCAAGTAAAGTGCCAGTCTGGGGGGATGGCAAAGCTACGGGGTTCTCCCCGCACGGACCAGAGAAGAAAACAGGGAAGAAACAGGAAAACTTGCGGTTAAAGCAGTATTCCGAGCAAAAACATCTTATCCCTATCGAAAGGATAGGGGATAAGATGTTTGATCTCCCTGCAGCAGCCCGCATTCTATGCCTAGCTGCGTCTGCAGTTTCGGAAACCGCCTGGCTTCCGAGACCAGGGCGTGACACCCCCTCCATTCATTTCTATGGAAGGGGGCGTAATGGCCGCAACGCCCTTTCCCATAGACATGAATGGAGGGGGCGTGACGTGACATCCCCATCTTGGAAGCTCGGCGGTTTCCGAAACTGCAGATGCAGCTAGGCATAGAATGCGGGGATAAGATGTTTTTGCCTGGAATACCCCTGTAAGTCGCAGGCGGAGAAGGCCATCTGTCCCTTGGCTGTCTGGGCATGCTGGGAGTTGTAGTTTTGCAACAGCTTGAAGCACCTTGGTTGGGAAACACTACTCTAATGGCTCATGAAAAAGAGATGCCAGAAAATGGAAGAGGCATTACTGTAGGCGAGTGCTGTGTCAGCGTCCTGCTCTACTCTGTCCTTTTCCCTCTCGTAAAACTTCTTAACCAGACGCATACGAGAGCACACCGTAAGAATGTCCTGGGATTGGATTCTTAATTGACCTGAATGCGGGGACCAGCGTCTCCATTATCTCCTTTACAAATCCCAGCAGCCCCATAAGGATCAATGAGAGGAGGGGGTTGGGAGAACCTGTAGGAAAGATGTCCGCCATGTGGAATATGTCAGAGAGCAGCCATGGTAATCTATGTGAGCAGGAAAAGTACTAGGGGGAGAGTTATCAAAACCAGTGTAGAGGAAGAGTGGTGCAGTTGCCCATAGCAACCAATCAGATTGCTTCTTTCATTTTTCAGAGGCCTTTTTAGAAATGAAAGCAGCAATCTGGTTGCTATGGGCAACTGCACCATTCTTCCTCTACACTGGTTTTGATAAATCTCCTTCCCCTAGGTTTTTAGAGTGGGTTTAAACAGTCTGCCCGGTCTGAACCTTGTGGTAGAGCAAATTTCCCAATGAATTTTGGGATTTGTAGTTTTGCAACATCTGGAGGTCCACAGTTTGGAGAACACTGACCTATAGGACATGATACAAACCCTGGGCTACAGATGATTTGCAGCCCCTTCTGTCAGCCGCCATGTTATTTTGTCAGCTTCTGTCTTGCAATGAATATATATACAGTGGGGCAAAAAAGTATTTACTCAGCCACCAATTGTGCTCCCACTTGAAAATGACAGGCCTCTCTCATCTTGTCACCATAGGTTATAACCTCAACTATGAGAGACATAATGAGAAAAAAAATCCATAAAATCACATTGTCTGATTTTTTAAGAATTTGATTGCAAATTATGGTGGGAAATAAGAATTTGGTCAATAAAAGTTCATCTCAATACTTTGTTATATACCCTTTGTTTGCAATGACAGAGGTCAGACGTTTTCTGTAAGTCTTCACAAGGTTTTCACACACTGTTGCTGGTATTTTGGCCCATTCCTCCATGCAGATCTCCTCTAGAGCAGTGATGTTTTGGTGCTGTCGCTGGGCAACACGGACTTTCAACTCCCTCCAAAGGTTTTCTATGAGGTTGAGATCTGTCGACTGGCTAGGCCACTCCAGGACCTTGAGATGCTTTTTACAAGTCACTCCTTTGCTGGGTGTGTTTGGGATCATTGTCATGCTGAAAGACCCAGCCATGTTTTATCTTCAATGCCCTTGCTGATGGAAGGAGATTTTCACTCAAAATCTCATGATACATGGCCCCATTCATTTTTCCTTTACACAGATCAGTCGTTCTGGCCCCTTAGCAGAAAAAGAGCCACAAAGCATGTTTCCACCTCCATGCTTCACAGTAGGTATAGTGTTCTTTGGATGCAACTCAGCATTCTTTCTCCTCCAAACACGACAAGTTGAGTTTTTACCAAAAAGTTCTACTTTGATTTCATCTGACCATATGACATTCTTCCAATCCTCTTCTGGATCATCCAAATGCTCTCTAGCAAACTTCAGACGGGCCCGGACATGTACTGGCTTAAGCAGGGGGATACGTCTGGCACGATTTGAGTCCCTGGCGGCGTAGTGTGTTACTGATGGTAGCCTTTGCTACTTTGGTCCCAGCTCTCTGCAGGTCATTCACTAGATCCTGCCGTGTGATTCTGGGATTTTTGCTCACCGTTCTTGTGATCATTTTGACACCACAGGGTGAGATCTTGCGTGGAACACCAGATCGAGGGAGATTATCAGTGGTCTTGTATGTCTTCTATTTTCTAATAATTGCTCCCACAGTTTACGTCTTCACACCAAGCTGCTTGCCTATTGCAGATTCAGTCTTCCCAGCCTTGTGCAGGACTACAATTTTGTTTCTGGTGTCCTTCGACAGCTCTTTAGTCTAGGCCATAGTGGAGTTTGGAGTGTGACTGTTTGAGGTTGTGGACAGGTGTCTTTTATACTGATAAGTTCAAACAAGTGCCATTAATACAGGTAATGAGATGAGGACAGAGAACACAATGTGATTTAATGGATTTTTTTTCTCATTCTGTCTCTCATAGTTGAGGTATACCTATGATGAAACTTACAGGCCTCTCTCATCTTTATAAGCGGGAGAACTTGCACAATTGGTGGCTGACTAAATACTTTTCTGCCCCACTGTGTGTGTATGTATATGTGTGTATATATATATATATATATATATATATATATATATATATACACACATATATACACAGTAGAATCTCTCAATAGCGGACACTCACGGGGAATAAAAAAGTGTCCACTATTGGGAGATGTCCCCTATTGGGAAAAAGGCTTAAACATCTTTCTAAATGATGGAATACTGTTCTGTACTCACTCCAGAGTGTAATTACCTACAAAATACGATAAAAAGCTAAATATAAATAAAAAAATTTACACTGTAATAAGGCTTTAAAAAATCTCAACAATATAATTAATTAGGTAAGTAATGCCAAATCATTCCCCCGTTTCCTCATCCCACTGTTCTCCTTACTTCCTACCTGGCCAGCAGGCAATGACGAGTGACGCTCCTCTGTGCTTTACTCAATGAGGGCAACGGCGGCTGACAGCTGTGACTAGTGACGCTCCATACGTCACTCATCATTTCGGGCTGCTGCCGTTGCTCACGGCCATCACTGTCCTCACTGAGTGAAGCGCAGAGGAGCGTCACTCATCACTGCCTGCTGGCCAGGTAAGAAGTAAGAAGAACGGGGGATGAGGAAATGAAGGAATAATTTGCGGCACATAAACCTGGTTGTCCCCTATTGGGAGTGTTTTGTCCCCCTTCAGGTGTGTCCACGACTGCTATTGTGAATGTCTCCTATTCGGAGGGTGCAAATACATTAAGTCCTATGTGACTCTGCCGGGGAATTAAAGACTGTGCTTTTTTTTTGTGTTTACTGCAAGACAGAAGCGCATATACAGTATATATACAGTGGTCCCTCAAGTTACAATATTAATTGGTTCCAGGACGACCATTGTATGTTGAAACCATTGTATGTTGACACCATAACTCTATGGAAACCTGGTAATTGGTTCTAAAGCCCCCAAAACGTCATCCAAAAATAAGAAAAAGTGAGGATTAAAGAAAAAATAAGTAGATAACTAATACAGATAAAGCAAGTTCTATATAAAAGCAAGAAAGATCTGCTGGGAGCTGTAATCACTGTCTATGTAGAGGACAGGAGCTTCTTCAGGGTCTTGTACAGTACACAGTGTCCTAAAAAAGTAACATGGAGCCACCCTCACCTGGTGTCCAAAGGGGCAGCTAACTGTGGCATAGGTTGAGAGTAGTACAGAACATTTAGTACCTCCCTGTACTGTAGGGGGCGCTACCAGACAGGAATTCAGTGCATACACTTTAGTAATACAGGGGATTTACTAGTAAATGCCCATTCTGATTGGTCATTTCTTCCAGTCATTAACATATTTCACAGATCTGGACTGTCTGTAGCATTGTATGGCAGTCTTGTTTCAAGTTACAATGGTCCAGAAAAGACCATTGTATGTTGAAACTATTGTATGTTGAGGCCATTGTAAGTAGAGGGATCACTGTATATATATACATATAAGTTTTATATTTTTAAGCTTTCCCTGATTTCCCTTGGTGATTATGTTGCTGTTGGAGGTGACAGGTTGGAGGAGCCTGAAGTGCTGCCAGTAATGAGTCGAGCGTGGCAGCCATCACTCCCGCAGCTCTTGAGTGGCGGGGACGCTTGTCAAGTGGACTGGCGCTGGGTACTCCTGCATATGGAGGAGATGGGTTATGTAACGCTCGTCTGTGCGACGCTGCTCTCCAGAATGTAATGCCTATAAACAGATTAGGTCTGTACAAATAAAAGGGCCCTCTACATTAATGTCATATCCACTAATGGAAATGTCTGTGATGAAGATCTGTTAGAATGTCGCCCCATGTGGTTCAGTTATCGGATGGGATGATGAACATTTTTATTTTTTATAATTTTTTTTTTTTTTACAAAACGTTTAAATTTTTACATCGTGAATTTTTAGAGACATTTTGTACCTGGAGCTGTGAGACGGATCTCGTAGTACATAACACATTCACTGTGGAAATCTGGGTGAGATTAATATTTTTATATCAACGTGTTATATCCAGTAATGAAGTGTGACTCCGCCGCCGCCGCTATCCCTGATGATGTCAGCAGCTTCGGAGAGGATGGGGGTCTGAATACGTGTGATGCATAAAAAAAATGTAAAAAAACAAGGGGGTTAAACCTTGTCAGGTTTAAAGGGTAACTCATGTACAGTTGTCTTAGAGATTTTTCCCGATTATTTGTATCCATTTAAAAAATAAATAAATTCTGGTTACCCTTGGAAACAGACAACAGTCAGACTTTGACTATGATACAGTTCAGCAGTGGTCTTCAAGCTGTGGACCTCCAGCTGTTGCAAAACTACAACTCCCAGCATGCCCGGACAGCCTTCGGCTGTCCGGGCATGCTGGGAATTGTAGTTTTGCAACAGCTGGAGGTTCACGGTTTGGAGACCACTGCAGTAGAGAATCATGGCTGCAATGTTACAGCCCCCCTCCTCCGGACTGGGGCAAGAAGTATAAGGCAAGTACATTTTATTTTATGCTTTATTACTCTTCCTAGAGAAGAAAATAAACATTCACTTACTTAAAGGGGTATTCCAGGAAAAAACTTTTTTTTTTTTTATATATATATATATCAACTGGCTCCAGAAAGTTAAACAGATTTGTAAATTACTTCTATTAAAAAATCTTAATCCTTTCAGTACTTATGAGCTTCTGAAGTTAAGGTTGTTCTTTTCTGTCTAAGTCCTCTCTGATGACACCTGTCTCGGGAAACGCCCACTTTAGAAGAGGTTTGCTATGGGGATTTGCTTCTAAACTGGGCGGTTCCTGAGACAGGTGTCATCAGAGAGCACTTAGACAGAAAAGAACAACCTTAACTTCAGAAGCTCATAAGTACTGAAAGGATTAAGATTTTTTTAATAGAAGACATTTACAAATCTGTTTAACTTTCTGGAGCCAGTTGATATATATATATATATATAAAGTTTTTTCCTGGATAACCCCTTTAAAAACAATCACCTAGCTGCTGTTAGCAGATTGTCCTCATCTTAAATGGGCTGTGGGTTATAGTTGGATTATTACAATATAATTTTTAAATAGCAAATTTCCAGTGCAGGTATTTGGTCGTGTTCACATGTTGGGTTCTTGTTGCAGTTTCGCCACAATTTTGTGGAAATTGCTACAAAAATAGCGATACGCGTGAACACATATGTTAAACAGGCCAGTTATGAGCTTAGCTGCTGGGTGTGCAAAAGGCTGTGTTCACATGAAGTGGTAATATTTTTTATAAAATAAAAAATTAAAGGAATTAATGAATACATTGAAAATAAAATAAATTAATAAAATAAATATAAGCAACAAAAAAAAAAAAAAAAGACAAAAAAAATTGGCTGTCCGGGCATGCTGGGAGTTGTAGTTTTGCAAGATCTGGAGGTCCGCAGGTTGGAGACCACTGATCTAGAGGTCACGTCATTGTGCAGGTGAGTGCGACACTCCGATAAAGTGTGACAGTCTGTAGAGGAGAAGTGTAGGACAGTGATTGTGTATGGGTGCTACAGTCCGTCCTGTAAATCCTGCGCAGCCGTCACGTATAGCTCAATTACAAGGCGGCGCAGGATTTAATAACATTTACAAATGGCCCTCCAGCCTGCCCGCCCGCAGATAATACATTTGTGACACCAAGTTTTCTGGCACTTGTAATGAAAACGATCTCGCGCTGACATTGAAGTTCAACCAGCTGAAGCAGAGAGATTAATGCTGCTTGACAGAGCGTCCTCTGCCCTTTAACAGAGTAATACAATTCTGCGGGACTTCAAGGTAAATCCCTGGAGAGAGGACCGTGTTAACCCCTTCACAGCAAATTAAATGTTATGGTAGTGCAAGCTCTTGTAGTGCCTGTGGCAGAAACCGACCAACTTTACCAGTATGGTGTTTGAGCCTATGTGTTTAGTAGGTGAAGTGTCTCCTAGCCCCGGTTGTGGAAAGGGGTTTGTGCCCCTTCAGTTCTTGGTGTCTTGTAGGTGTAGTGCCCCTTCAGTCCCTTATGTCTTATGGGTTTAATGCACATCCATTGTCTAGTGTGTGTAGTGCCACTTCAGTTCCTGGTGTCTGTGTGTAGTCATGCTTCAAATGTTCCTGGTGTCTAGTAGTTGTAGTGCCTCTAAGGGTCCTGGTGTCTAGTAGTTGTAGTGCCTCTACGGGTCCTGTGTCTAGTAGTTGTAGTGCCTCTACGTGTCCTGTGTCTAGTAGTTGTAGTGCCTCTACGTGTCCTGTGTCTAGTAGTTGTAGTGCCTCTAAGGGTCCTGGTGTCTAGTAGTTGTAGTGCCTCTACGGGTCCTGTGTCTAGTAGTTGTAGTGCCTCTACGTGTCCTGTGTCTAGTAGTTGTAGTGCCTCTACGTGTCCTGTGTCTAGTAGTTGTAGTGCCTCTACGGGTCCTGTGTCTAGTAGTTGTAGTGCCTCTACGGGTCCTGTGTCTAGTAGTTGTAGTGCCTCTACGGGTCCTGGTGTCTAGTAGTTGTAGTGCCTCTACGGGTCCTGGTGTCTAGTAGTTGTAGTGCCTCAACGTGTCCTGGTGTCTAGTAGGTGTAGTGCCTCTACGTATCCTGGTGTCTAGTAGTTGTAGTGCCTCTACGTGTCCTGGTGTCTAGTAGTTGTAGTGCCTCTACAGGTCCTGGTGTCTAGTAGGTGTAGTGCCTCAACGTGTCCTGGTGTCTAGTAGGTGTAGTGCCTCTACATATCCTGGTGTCTAGTAGTTTTAGTGCCTCTACGGGTCCTGGTGTCTAGTAGTTGTAGTGCCTCAACTGGTCCTGTGTCTAGTAGTTGTAGTGCCTCTACGTGTCCTGTGTCTAGTAGTTGTAGTGCCTCTATGGGTCCTGGTGTCTAGTAGTTGTAGTGCCTCTACGGGTCCTGGTGTCTAGTAGGTGTAGTGCCTCTACGTGTCCTGGTGTCTAGTAGTTGTAGTGCCTCTACGTGTCCTGGTGTCTAGTAGTTGTAGTGCCTCTATGGGTCCTGGTGTATAGTAGTTGTAGTGCCTCAACTGGTCCTGTGTCTAGTAGGTGTAGTGCCTCTACAGGTCCTGTTTCTAGTAGTTGTAGTGCCTCTATGGGTCCTGTGTCTAGTAGTTGTAGTGCCTCTATGGGTCCTGGTGCCTAGTAGGTGTAGTGCCTCTACGGGTCCTGGTGTCTAGTAGTTGTAGTGCCTCTACAGGTCCTGTGTCTAGTAGGTGTAGTGCCTCTATGGGTCCTGGTGTCTAGTAGTTGTATTGCCTCTATGGATCCTGGTGTCTAGTAGTTGTAGTGCCTCTACGGGTCCTGTGTCTAGTAGGTGTAGTGTTTCTATGGGTCCTGTGTCTAGTAGTTGTAGTGCCTCTACGAGTCCTGGTGTCTAGTAGGTGTAGTGTCTCTATGGGTCCTGTGTCTAGTAGTTGTAGTGCCTCTACGGGTCCTGTGTCTAGTAGGTGTAGTGTCTCTATGGGTCCTGTGTCTAGTAGTTGTAGTGCCTCTACGGGTCCTGGTGTCTAGTAGGTGTGCCCCTCACCCACAGTTGATGGTAACTAGTGGGTGAAATACCCCCCAGGTCCTTAGTGTCTAGCAAGTGAAGTACACTCAGAGGGAGATTTAGCAAACCTTATACAAAGGAGCAGTGGAGCAGTTTCCCATAGCAACCAATCAGATTACAATTTTCATTTTTTTGGAAATTTTCATTAAAAAAAATAAAATAAACTAACACTGGAATCTGGTTACTATGGGCAACTGTTCCACTTATCCTTTGCATAAGGTTTGTTTAATCTCTATCTATGCGCAGACAACATGATAAAAGTCGGTCCCTACAGAAAGCTGCGGCTCAGCAAAACCCCAGCCGTCATATATTAAGGTGCCCACTGGTCAATTACATCCATATTGAAAATGCCTATTTTAAGTGTCCAACCAAAGGGGCTTTAGCCCCCCGCATCCATTTATTACCTGCTGTGAGGTCACCGCCCGGTGAACCTCCCCAAACACGAAGGACATAGTTCACACCTTTAGACCACAAAATATGTTTTATTCATTAAGCACAATAGAACAAAGTCTTCAGATATTTGGCAGATGTCAGGAAAAAAGTCAAGTACCTTAAATTTTTTGAAATTTTTGTTAGAAACTAAACTTGGAAAAAAAAATTAAAAAAAACAACAATTCAGCAAATGCATGTTGTTAAATAAATAGTTTTAATACATTCAAGTATGTGGCATTTCCACTGTGTTTAGAATCCAGCACCCACTTCCAGTTTCGGGCTGAGTGCCCCCCCATGTTTTATTGCGATCTGTCTCCTGTGTGCAGTGTATGATCTCGTACCGTGGATAGAGAAGAGATGCACATTGGGCTCAGGTGGTCGCTCTCACCTGGACTGACTGGCTGGCTCTGGAGGCGGCAGCTGACATTGTTACTCTCCATTCTGTATGTCAGTGTTTCCCAACCAGGATGCCTCCAGCTGTTGCATAACTGCAACTCTCAGCATGCCTGGACAGCCTTTCAGAGAGCCTGAGAGAAAAGAATACAGGCGTGTGTGTGTGTACAAATCCCTAGGGCAGTGTTTCCTAACCAGGGTGCCTCCAGCTGTTGCAAAACTACAACTCCCAGCCTGCCCGGACAGCCTTCGGCTGTCCGGGCAGGCTGGGCGTTGTAGTTTTGGAACAGCTGGAGGCACCCTGGTTAGGAAACACTGCTGTATGCAGTAGAACCTGTGCTTGTCCTAACTGTGGAATCCATGATGCCTCTTTTACATTTATGGGCAGCCATGCCAGAAGTTGTAGGCTCTGAGTCCTAGACCTTAAGGGTGCGTTCACACGCTATTTATTTTTGCAGGTTTTCTGCTGCGTATTTGAAAGGGGGAGGGCTCTTCTCGGCTGTCCGCAGCAGATTTTCCACGGAGGAATTTACGCTGCGGAAAGTCCGCCGCAAGCCCCGTTGAAGTCAGTAGGGACTGCGCGGATTTTCCGCAGCGTAAATTCAGCCACGGAAAATCTGCTACGGACAGCCGAGAAGAGCCCGCCCACTTTCAAATACGCAGCGGAAAACCCGCAAAAACAAAAAGCTTGTGAACGCACCCTAAAGGGGTAACTCCAGTGGAAAACATTTTTTTAAATCAACTGGTGCCAGAAAGTAAAACAGATTTGTAAATTACTTCTATTAAAAAAATCACTACCCTTCCAGTACTTATTAGCAGCTGTACGCTAAAGAGGAAATTCTTTTCTTTTTGAATTTCTTTTTTTGCATTTCTACAGTCCTCTCTGCTGACACCTAATGCCCGTATCAGGAACTGTCCAGAGCAGGAGAAAATCCTCATAGCAAACCTGTGCTGCTCTGGACAGTTCCTGAGACAGACAGAGGTGTCAGCAGGGAGCACTGTGGACAAGACAAAAAAGAAATTAAAAAAGTAAACAATTTCCTCTGTAGCATACAGCTGCTAAAAGGTACTGAAAGGGTAAAGATTTTTAAATAGAAGTAATTTACAAATCTGTTTAACTTTCTGGCACCAGTTGATTTGAAAAAAAAAATGTTTTCCACCGGAGTACCCTTTTAACCTGGGTGCATTTACATCTATCAAAGGGAATATCTAAAGAACCCAACCTGCTTTTATCCCTTATTGACATGTGGATGTCATAGAGAGGGGTCTGCTTGTGCCTCCCCTCTATGAGCCGCTCTGGTGGACCCAGCAAGCCCATGTATGACCATTTATCTGAATAGCCTGCATAAAATGTGTAGCCAGACACGACCTAGAGAAGACTGCAGAGGTCGGCCATTGAACTGCCATTGATCGCTTGGTATAGTTCTAAGTGTGATCCCCTTAATAGATACTGTTATCTGCTGTATAATACAATGGACCATCTGGACAGTCGGTGACCCCCGTACCTGTAGTCTGCTATGTAAACTCATATATATATCATCATTCCCAGGAAGGGGACACACTCAGGAGATGGACATGTGTCCTTTGACTTCTCACAATCCACCTTAATCTGTAAAAAAAATAATTCACATGACACTGTATGATGAAGTACTGAGAACGATGCGGTTATAATGAGTAACGACCTCATATAATTGTTATAAAATTATAATTATCAAACGCTAAGGCTAGTAGACGTCTCTATAGACTGCAGCTGGTATAGTGTCACTGTCCCTGTATCCAGTCACCGGACTCTTTAAAACACTTTGTGGGTTTTCCCACATTAGACCTATATATCTATGTATGATGGGTGAGGATCCTGCTTATCAGGACACTGAGGGACTCCTGTTCTGCCAGGTGAGGATGCCTCCATATCCAGATGAAGGGTGGCCGAAAAAGCATGTGGCTTTCCCATTAAACTCAAAGGGCATTATAAATACGTTGCACGCAGCAGCCATCTTGCTCTGTCCAGTGCCGCTGTCCGTGCCTTGTACAATGTGACTGCTACATCCAGATCTATACAGGGCGATGAAGATCTTGGTTACATCTCCATGGACTAAAATCAGTAACACTGTAAAGCCCCTTTGATGATCTGTATACAGTCATGGCCGTAAATGATGGTAGTCCTGAAATATTACAGGAAAATGAAGTTATTTCTCACAGAAAAGGATTTCAGTAACACATGTTTTGCTATACACATGTTTATTCCCTTTGTGTGTATCAGAACTAAACCAACAAAGGGAGGAAAAAAAGCAAATTGGACATAATGTCACCAAACTCCAAAAATGGGCTGGACAAAATTAATGGCACCCATAACTTAATATTTGGTTGCCCACCCTTTGGAAAAAAATTACTGAAATCAGTCGCATCCTATAACCATCAATAAGCTTCTTACACCTCTCAACCGGAATGTTGGACCACTCTTCCTTTACAAACTGCTCCAGGTCTCTCTTATTGGAAGGCGCCTTTTCCCCAACAGCAATTTTAAGATCTCTCCACAGGTGTTCAATGGGATTTAGATCTGGACTCATTGCTGCCACTTCAGAACTCTCCAGCGCTTTGTTGTCATCCATTTCTGGGGCTTTTTGACGTATAGAAGAAGGGCGGAGATGCTCCTGCGGAAAGTTTCACTACAATGACCCGGGCAACTCAAACTAACACCTGTACCCAAGGTGTCTGAAAAGGGAGTACTAGACAAAAATAATTTTTGAGGCTCAAGGTCTTTGGATAAGGAACACACTTGTTGGTTAAGATATATGAAATATTTATTAATTAATTACTATCAACTGATAGTCTGAGATCACAGGGCCCTTGTAAATGCACGGAATCAGAAGATTCATAAAAAATATAAAATCATAAAATTCATAGGTATATTCATAAAATAAAATTATATATATCTATAGATGTATAAGACCACTGAAAAGGGTAGCAGCTATTTCAAATCGGCACTCTGGATAGTATTTGTATATAGATAATGTCCATCAAAGTGCCAGTGCAGTCCTGAAAATAGATAATGTCTGTATATAGTATTTATAAGTGTGATAGACTGTGTTATATATTTTCAGGACTGCACTGGCACTTTGATGGACATTATCTATATACAAATACTATCCAGAGTGCCGATTTGAAATAGCTGCTACCCTTTTCAGTGGTCTTATACATCTATAGATATATATAATTTTATTT
Source organism: Hyla sarda (assembly GCF_029499605.1). Taxonomy (NCBI): domain Eukaryota; kingdom Metazoa; phylum Chordata; class Amphibia; order Anura; family Hylidae; genus Hyla; species Hyla sarda. Next base: position 23,903,411 of record NC_079197.1, read on the forward strand.
TATGAATATACCTATGAATTTTATGATTTTATATTTTTTATGAATCTTCTGATTCCGTGCATTTACAAGGGCCCTGTGATCTCGGACTATCAGTTGATAGTAATTAATTAATAAATATTTCATATATCTTAACCAACAAGTGTGTTCCTTATCCAAAGACCTTGAGCCTCAAAAATTCTTTTTGTCTAGTACTCGCTTTTTGACATATGTTTGGGGTCATTGTCCTGCTGGAAGACCCAAGATCTCGGACGCAAACCCAGCTTTCTGACACTGGGCTGTGGTAATCCTCAGATTCACATTCAAGGCACCCAGTGCCAGAGGCAGCAAAACAACCCCAAAACATCATTGAACCTCCACCATATTTCACTGTAGGTACTGTGTTCTTTTCTTTGTAGGCCTGGTTCTGTTTTCGGTAAACAGCAGAATGATGTGCTTTACCAAAAAGCTCTATCTTGGTCTCATCTGTCCACAAGATGTTTTCCCAGAAGGATTTTGGCTTACTCAAGTTAATTTTGGCAAAATGTAGTCTTGCTTTTTCATGTCTCTGTGTCAGCAGTGGGGTCCTCCTGGGTCTCCTGCCATAGCGTTTCATTTAATTTAAATGTCGACGGATAGTTTGTGCTGACACTGATGCTCCCTGAGCCTGCAGGACAGTTTAAATATCTTTGGAACTTGTTTGGGGCTGCTTATCCACCATCCAGACTATCCTGCGTTGACACCTTACATCAATTTTTCTCTTCCGTCCAAGTCCAGGGAGATTTGCTACAGTGCCATGGGTTTCAAACCTCTTGATAATGTGGCGCACTGTGGACAAAGGCAAATCTAGATCTCTGGAGATGGACTTGTAACATTGAGATTGTTGATATTTTTCCACAATTTTGGTTCAAGTCCTCAGACAGTTCTCTTCTCCTCTGTTGTCAATGCTTAGTGTGGCACACACAGACTAGGTGAACTTCTCTCCTTTTTATCTGCTTTCAGGTGTGATTTTTATATTTCCCACACCTGTACTTGCCCCAGGTGAGTTTAAAGGAGCATCACATGCTTGAAACAATCTTATTTTGCCACAATTTTGAAAGGGGGCCAATAATTTTGTCCAGCCCATTTTTGTAATTTGGTGTGACATTATGTCCAATTTGCTTTTTTTCATCCCTTTTTTTGATTTATTTCTAATAAACAGAAAGGGAATAAACATGTGTACAGCAAAACATGGGTTACTGCAATCCTTTTCTGTGGGAAATATTTTATTTTCTTGAAAAATTTCAGGGGTGCAAACATTTACGGCCATGACTGTATGATCTAATAGCAATAAAGCTACAGGACCTGACTCTGTAATGGACAGTATTGTACCATAAAGAAAAGAACATAAGTAATGTAACAAGTCTGAGACCTGAAGAGATCAAATATATAACATCACTCATACATATACTTTACATTTCACAATTTGTCCTCTTATTATGTAACTGGATACAACACAGAAGATGATTCCTCCTACAGTTATCTGTATGAAGAGGACTCTGGTCTCAGACTACAATCGTCGTGTTTCATTGCTGTGAGGTGTCACCTACCAGACATGTCTTATCAGTAAAGAGGATTGTGGTGTGAGGTTTAAAAGGGGTACTCTGGTGGGAAAAAAAATGTTTTCAAATCAAATCTGGTGCTAGAAAGTTAAACAGATTTGTAAATTACGTCTATATAAAAATCTTAATCCTTTCAATACTTAGCTGCTGTGATACTACAGAGGAAGTTCTTTTCTTTTAGAATTTCCTTTCTGTCTGACCACAGTTCTCTCTGCTGACACCTCTGTCCATGTCAGGAACTGTCCAGGGCAGGAGCGGTTTTTGCTATGGGGATTTTCTGTTCTGACACGGACAGAGGAGTCAGCAGAGAGCACTGTGGTCAGACTGGAAAGAACTACACAACTTCCTCTGGAGCATACAGCAGCTGCTAAGTACTGGAAGGATTAAGAAGTCATTTACAAAACCTGTATAACTTTCTTCCACCAGTTGATTTGAAAACCTTTTCTTTCCCCACCAGAGTACCCTTTTAACATCTCTGCTTTCTGTAATTGAATGGAAACAAACCCTGCAAGCTCAATATATCGGCAGAATGAGGGGGATGTTGAAACCCGACATTATCTGTTTGTGGAATTCTCCTGAGATTTCGCCCTTTGGATAGCAAATCCTCGGTCTTAATCTGGAAGGAATCTGCAAAATATAGAGATGCTGCCAAATGCATTAGAATCTTTACTGAAAATCCGCAACATTCCTCCTGTTCCGCTACAGTGCATCAGCCTGGAACCCATCCTGTTTAGTGATTGCCTAGATTGGACATACAGTTGTACTATCTAGGCCAGTGTTTCCCAAACAGGGTGCCTCCGTTTGTTGTAAGACTACAACTCTCAGCATGCCCGGACAGCCAACGGCTGTCCGGGCATGCTGAGAGTTGTAGTTTTACTACAGCTGAAGGCGTCCTGGTTGGGAAAAACTGTTCTAGGAATCGTTCCATTCACTGTAAGCAAGCAGAGATTATGAAAATTGTATTGAATAGGGAAGAAACCAATATAAAATGTGTTTTTTCTCTACTCTTAGTGTCCAGTTGTACCGTTCCCTATATAGACACGGTTTCAATGTTTATGTCCACGGTTGCATGTACCCAGTTTGCCCCAGAGGGTTGAGATTGGAGGCCTCGGCCCTCATTCCTTTTCGGAGAGCTCCTTTGTTTTCGTGTAATGAATAGAGGAGACATACAGACAGACAGACAGCTCCAACACGCTGGAGAATGAGACACGGCAGTTTGTAGCTTGCGATCTCTAGGCCTCATTCACTGAACGGCAGTAAAATCTAGGTCAGCGCCTCCCAGCTGCCTGGTATATTATTGCTAGAACGCTTACAGTAGTACCTGTTAACCTGTTCCCTGCCAGGTCAGATACACACCGCGTTCTAGGGCGGTACGCTCACATTCATTATGGATGGTCACGTACAGTCTCGCTTGTTCTTTAAAATCCATAAAGAATATATTACAAAAAAAACTTTAAAAAAAAAGACACTAAACTACAAAAAACAAAATTGTCATTATTGCCATTTAGTGAATAAGGCCCTGAGTGAACCAGTCTGGGATAAACCTGGCCCGCTTACAACTTACAGTAGTAACACCATCATCTCCCACTATAGGGTGGGGCTCGAAACGCTCCTGTCCATGACGCCCCCTGTCTGTAAAGCATCCGCAGAAATCGACTTGTGCTGCAAATATTAAAATCTGCGGCTATTTGCGTATATTACTAAGTTTCCTGCTAATGCAGCTTCTTTTCTGGTGTCTACTTCAAAAAAAGTCCTATAAAAAATGGAAGGTCCTTAATTTACTAATTGGCTGAAGACACTTGAATATTTCACATACGTTGAACGATTTGCCTCAGCTATGCAAATACACGGATTTCTAATTGAAAAGTAGTTTTCTGCTTTCAGGATACTACAGGGAGTCAGATCCTTGGAGGTTGGCTCCTTTGTTAAAGGCAGGGCTGGGCGGAAGAGCTGACACTTAGCTGTTGTTCGACCTCTGCTGGCTGTTCTGATGTTCACCATCTTCTTGGCTGGATGGGATGTCTACTCTCTGTTCATCCATCCTCTTGGCCTGGACTCTCTGGATGAGGCTGAAGAAGTCTTCATCTGGCATTGTGGGTCCTCTGGGCATGGGGTCTGGTGGGGCGCATCTTTGGTCGTCTATCCTTGAAGACTATGGAAAGAGAAAATTAATAAAATAAGATGCCTGTGACAGGTGCGGAGCACCACTGATGTCCAGAATGGAAAGACTGTATAGGGATATCAGACCTCTTTGGAACTGCTCATTTGTTACTGGAAATCTGACAGTATTGGCCACTGATTTCATCATTACTTTGCTCAGATTATTGGGGCAGATTTCCCGGAAGAGAAATCTCTGATGATTGTAAAGGGGTTTTAAGCAATCTAAAAAGCTCTAGCTCCATTTATTCTGGGAACTAGTTGTGCCCATGTATATATGATATTATAGAAGATAATTTTGTCTGGATACTTAAAGGGGTACTCCGAAAACTTTTTTTTAAATTTTTTAAATGAACTGGTGCCAGAAAATTAAACAGATAGGTTTGCTATGGGGATTTTTTCCTGCTCTGGACAGTTCCTGATATGGGCATCAGGTGTCAGCAGAGAGCACTGTGGACAACACAAAAAAAGAAATAAAAAAAGAAATAAAAAAAGAATAGAATTTCCTCTGTACCAAACAGCTGCTAAAAAGTACTGAAAGGATTAAGATTTTTTAGTAGAAGTAATTTACAAACCTGTTTAACTTTCTGGCACCAGTTAATTAAAAAAAAAAAAAAAAAAAAAAAAAAAAAAGTTTTCCACCGGAGTACGCCTTTAAATGGTCACTGTTGTTTCAAACAATTTCCCTCAATGTGATAGTCTTTGTGATTTCTAACATTTTTGTAAATCAATTCATCTATCAAAAATGACTCCTTATCCCAGAAAAACAGCTCTAAAGTTTACCCACTAGGTGTCTCCCTTCCTCACAATCTGCTGTCCACTGCCTGTTGTTTGGTTCCAAATGTTACTAGTAACAGCCTTAGTAAGACAACACAGGAAGTATAGTTGGGGCTTGGAATGTGCTGGAGAAAGAGAATGTTAACCTGTCTCTGAGTGTCCAATGGGTATGCACTGTCCATGCAAGGTAAATCAAGGCTTACCTCAGTAATGCTTAGTGTACACCGAGGACAAGCGGGGCTCTGTGCACTGAGGACAAGCAGGGCTCTGTACACTGAGGACAAGCAGGGCTCTGTACAGTGAGGGCAAGAAGGGCTCTGTACACTGAGGACAAGCAGGGCTCTGTACAGTGAGGGCAAGAAGGGCTCTGTACACCGAGGACAAGCAGGGCTCTGTACACCGAGGACAAGCAGGGCTCTGTACACCGAGGACAAGCAGGGCTCTGTACACGGAGGACAAGCAGGGCTCTGTACACCGAGGACAAGCAGGGCTCTGTACACCGAGGACAAGCAGAGCTCTGTACACCGAGGACAAGCAGGGCTCTGTACACTGAGGACAAGCAGGGCTCTGTGCACTGAGGACAAGCAGGGCTCTGTACACTGAGGACAAGCAGGGCTCTGTACACTGAGGACAAGCAGGGCTCTGTACACTGAGGACAAGCAGGGCTCTGTACACTGAGGACAAGCGGGGCTCTGTACAGTGAGGGCAAGAAGGGCTCTGTACACTGAGGACAAGCGGGGTTGTGTGCACTGAGGACAAGCAGGGTTCTGTGCACTGAGGACAAGTGGGGCTGTGTGCACTGAGGACAAGCAGGGTTCTGTGCACTGAGGACAAGCAGGGTTCTGTGCACTGAGGACAAGCAGGGTTCTGTGCACTGAGGACAAGTGGGGCTGTGTGCACTGAGGACAAGCAGGGTTCTGTGCACTGAGGACAAGTGGGGCTGTGTGCACTGAGGACAAGCAGGGTTCTGTGCACTGAGGACAAGCGGGGTTCTGTGCACTGAGGACAAGTGGGGCTGTGTGCACTGAGGACAAGCAGGGTTCTGTGCACTGAGGACAAGCGGGGCTAGTCCCACCAGCCCTGCTTGTCCCACCCTTCCTGTATTTTGGCTCTAGGTAGAGACACACAGACAGGATTTTTTCACCCAAAAATTTACATTACAAATATACTTATAATGATATTATTTACAATATATAAAAAGGTTTTTGCAAATAACAGGTACACCTTAATAAAAGCTTCAGAAATCGGAGTGGCCATATTCTTACTCATACAGGATGCACAGGACTGTGATATGAGAGAGGGGCCTGGGGAAGAATGTTTTTGCTATCACCAACTTCTCCACTAATTCCCAGTAACACTTGTGATTGCGCAGCTCAGACCCAGCAGGCCGCTCCACCAAAACACTTCCTACTCAGTTTAGACATCTATATACACACAGATGTTGAACATAAAGGTTTGGCAATACTTTTACACCCGTCTCCATGGCCGGTACAGCTGGAGATGCTCTAATTGAAGAGTATATAGCGACAGTCAGAGATAGAAGTCTTCAGTGGAGCGTAATAATGAAAACCTGTGTGCAGGCTCTGGATCCACCACTGACAGGAAAATGATGGTCCCTGGGAACTAATGAAAGGGTTTCACACAGAAATTCCCTGCAATTCCCAGAATGCTGGAACCTGCTCATTAGATGGCAATGGAAAAATCTGTGCAAGAGGGATTGAAAAAGACCATGCACCGCCACAAGAGCAACGGCGATAACGCGTAAGATTATGTGTAGCGTAAATAACAATCCATCACTTCTAACAAAGCTGCGCTGGAAGACCGTGAACTGGCAATATTAAAGGGGTATTCCAGGAAAAAAAACTTTTTTTTATTTTTTTAGATCAACTGGCTCCAGAAAGGTTAACAGATTTGTAAATTACTTCTATTAAAGAAATATTAATCCTTCCAATAATTATCAGCTGCTGAAGTTGAGTTGTTCTTTTCTGTCTGGCAACAGTGCTCTCTGCTGACATCTCTGCTTGTCTCGGGAACTGCACAGAGTAGAAGAGGTTTGCTATGGGGATTTGCTTAGACTCTGGACAGTTCCTGAGACAGGTGTCATCAGAGAGCAGAAAAGAACAACTCAACTTCAGCAGCTCATAAGTACTGAAAGGATTTACATTTTTTTTTTTATAGAAATAATTTACGAATCAGTTTAACTTTCTGGAGCCAGTTAATATATTAAACATTTTTTTTTCCCTGGATAACCACTTTAAACCAGTGTAGCCTCTAGGGGGCTCTGCTCTTCCAACAATTTTGTTGCGAACACCCATCCCTAAGAGTACAGTGTTTTCTAAACAGTGTACCTCCAGCTGTGCCACAAAACTACAACTCCCAGCATGCCCGGACAGCCTTTGGCTGTCCGGGCATGCTGGGAGTTGTAGTTTTGCCACAGCTGGAGGCACACCGTTTGGAAAACACTGCCTCAGTGCTCAACACTGTGTACCGATCTTCTACGGATCCTCACCTGGCATTTCATCAGCATGTTGAAGAACTCATCTCCGGGCTCCTGTTGGTCTCCTTCTACTTTCAGATGTCCCATGTTATTGTGAGTTAACCGTAGACCGGGTAGGTTCCCCACACTCGCCCGCTGGTCGTCCAGGCGTCTGCTCTGGGAACTGGCGATCAGATCAAAAAATTCTTCTGTCTGAGGTGAGGCCATCAACGAAGAATTAGCTGGAAAGGTGAAGATATAAAGGGTTAAGTGCTGCACAACAGAGTCCTATAAGTGAAGGTTACAGTGTGTATGCTGGGGTATAGTAGGGGAACACAGAAAAAAAGAAGCACAGAGCAATGCAGTCATGTAGGAGAGTTCAATTTGTACAGATCTATATCCTTCTTATCTATAGTCCTTAGTGCAGGAAAATATACAACTGAATAGATTTGGAAAGTGACCAATCATTTCCCTTTTGTTATCAGGGATAGCAATGCATTGCTGTCTATGAAGACGCGCATTTATGTGTGGTCCTAATGCCGGGATGTTCTACTGGCGCCCGCAGTTTACAGGACGTCCGTGTGAACATGGCCTTATTGGGAGTCTGTGAGCAGGTTGGAGACATCAAAACTGCCGGGGAAGGAAAGTGCAACGATACCTGGTGTTTCATGACAACAAGTGTCTGGAAGGTGGGCTCTTCTGGCTAGGTGCATGGAGTGCTCTGTATTGAGTTCCCCTGACTCTTCCTCCCAGCGATTAACTACTATAGCATCCAATTAGGAGATCACCAGAGCTGTCAATTATAGCTAAGAGGAGGGGCAGGGGAAGTTCCCCATGCTAGGAATTCAGGGCACTTAAAGGGGTACTCCTGTGGAAAACTTTATTTTTATTTTTAAATGAACTGGTGCCAGAAAGTTAAACAGATTTGTAAATCACTTCTATTAAAACATCTTAATCCTTCCATTACTTTTTAGGGGCTGTATACTAAAGAGAAATCCAAAAAAGAAATGCATTTCCTCTGATGTCATGACCACAGTGCTCTCTGCTGACCTCTGCTGTCCATTTTTAGGAACTGTCCGGAACAGCATATGTTTGCTATGGGGATTTTCTTCTGCCCTGGACAGTTCCTGAAATGGACAGCAGAGGTCAGCAGAGAGCACTGTGGTGATGAGGTCAGAGGAAATGCATTTCTTTTTTGGATTTCTCTTTAGTATACAGCCCCTATACTATATATATATATAATTTTTTTTTTAAATCAACTGGTGCCAGAAAGTTAAGCAGATTTGTAAATTACTTCTATCAAAAATCTTTACCCTTCCAGTATTTATTAGCAGCTGTATGGTACAGAAGAAATTATTATTTTCGAATTTCTTTTACATCTTGTCCACAGTGCTCTCTGCTGAAACCTGATGCCCGTATCAGGAACTGTCCAGAGCAGGAGAAAATCCCCATTGCAAACCTATGCTGCTCTGGACATTTCCTGACACGGACAGAGGTGTCAGCGCAGAGCACTGTGGACAAGACAAAAAAAAGAAATTCAAAAAGAAAAGAATTTCCTCTGTAGCCTACAGCTGCTAAAAAGTACTGGAAGGGTTAAGATTTTTTAATTGAAGTGATTTACAAATCTGTTTAACTTTCGGACACCAGTTGATTTAAAAAAAATGTTTTCCATGGGAATACCACTTTAAAAGGGATATTTTGTGGATATTTGTGTAAACCAAAATTTTTAAAATCAACTGGTTAAACAGATTTGTAAATTACTTCTATTTAAAAATCTTAATCCTTCCAGTACTTATCAGCTGCTGTATACTACAGAAGAAGTTGTGTTTCTGGAATTCTTTCCAGTCTCACCACAGTGCTCTCTGCTGACACCTCTGTCCATGTCAGGTACTGTCCAGAGTAAGAGCAAATCCCCATAGTAAATCTCTCCTGCTCTGGACAGTTCCTGATACAGACAGAGGTGTCAGCAGAGAGCACTGTGGTGAGACTGGAAAGAACTACACAACTGCCTCTGGAGAATACAGCAGCTAAGTACCGGAAGGATTAAGATTTTAAATATAAGTAATTTACAAATCTGTATAACTTTCTGGCACCAGTTGACTTGAAATTTTTATTTATTTATCTGGAGTATCCCTTTAAGGTGTTTGCAGCAGTCATATTCATGTATTATAGGGCATATAATACTCTTGTTTTTGCACATTCCCTCACAAACCCTCCGTGTGACTTGTTCTATGTCCCCTTGGTAGTTCTGTGAGTGATGTAGCCTTCCCACGTTCCCCCGCCTTAATGATGACCTACAGCTCAGTGATCGTGTGACGGGGATAATGGCGCAGACCCTCCTCCACATTATTAGCTCCATGAAGATGTAAAGCAATGTGAGTCCTCCTCGTTGAGCGACATGACACCAGTCATTATGGCTTATTGTGGATAATTAACCTTTCTTCACAGTTTTCTATTGTAGGTATTGCTAGGCAGTGACCGGTATTAACATGTTCAAGGCTAACAAATCCTGTCACGTCAGCGTAACTGCACATTACAGGCCTTGGCCTTAAAACGCCTGCGCTAAACATCAACTGAGGTCACGGCGTTCAGGACAATGTGAAGCCTGGAACTTGGAAAGATTACATTAGCAGAAACTTCAGGAGCAATGGGAACAGGACAGTGGTGGTCCTTATATACCAGTTATCTTCCTTAAAGGTGGAAACTATTTTTTTTTAAATCAACTGGTTCCAGAAAGTTATACAGATTTGTAAATTACTTCTATTAAAAAATCTTAATCTTTCCATTACTTATCAGCTGCTGTATGCTCCAGAGGAAATTGAGTTGTTTTTTTCAGTCTGACCACAGTGCTCTCTGCTGACACCACTGTCCATGTCAGGAACTGTCCAGAGTAGAAACAAATCCCCATAGAAAACATAGAAATAAGAATTACTACGGCACTCGGCAGTCTTCATGCAATTAAAATGGCTTTATTGCGGCAAGCAGGTTGCCGACGAGCGCTAAGTTTCACGTCATGTGACGCTTTGTCGATGCCTTGACAAAGCGTCACATGACGTGAAACTTAGCGCTCGTCGGCGCGAGTCTCTCCCTCTTCAACAACCTGCTTGCCGCAATAAAGCCGTTTTAATTGCATGAAGACTGCCGAGTGCCGTAGTAATTCTTATTTCTATGTGGACTGACTGCTGTCTTTACAACTACTGAGCACAGGCGTCTGGATCGGGGAACTCTGAGCCCAGCTATCTCCAAAGTATAACAAACGTGAGTGGTGCGGGAACGTAACTTTCTCTGCTCTTCCCCATAGAAAACCTCTCCTGCTCTGTACAGTTCCTGACATGGACAGAGGTGTCAGCAGAGAGCACTGTGGTCAGACTGAAAAGAATAATTCAATTTCCTCTGTAGCATACAGCAGCTGATAAGTACTGGAAAGATTAAGATTTTTTTAATAGAAGTCATTTACAAATCTGTATAGATCCCAGAAGAGGTAAACTCGGCACCACCAGGTATATGCTGTTTTGTGCATAGGGCAATAAGTTCTGTGCATACACGGCCCCTAGAAGCTTAACTGGATCTGCCTAGGTGCTATCATGCTCTCAGCCAAAAGGTAGTCAACAGATATAATGCAAGAAGAATGATTCGGGGGACTCACAAGGTATGTATCTCAGAAGCTTCTCTATTGTTCCTCGGAACGTTCGGGGTTAGACATGCAGGGGAGCAGGTGGATCATACACGGGGGTAGGTGAGATAGCCTGCTCACCTACCCCCGCGTCTGATCCACCTGCTCCCCTGCATGTCTAACCGTGAACGTTCTGAGGAACAAGAAACTTCTGAGATACATACCTGGTGAGTGCTCTGCATCATTCTTCTTACATTATAATTTACAAATCTGTTTAACTTTCTGGCAAAAGTTGATTTGGAAAAAAATTTTTTTCCACCGGAGTACCCCCTTTAGGTTGTGTATGGAGAATTCTCAATTGACTGTGGCCCCCACTATGTATACCACTGTTTCCCAACCAGGGTGCCTCCAGCTGATGCAAAACTACTACTCCCAGCATGCCTGGACAGTCAGCGGCTGTTGGGTAACACTGATGTACACAATGACTAGGGAGAAAAGCTGTATATAATGTTAGTATGAGAATAGTGACGGGATCCTGGCTGCTATAAACAGTGGCTATGAATGAGGTTGAGGCCGCAGCAAGATGGTGAATGGGTGCTACTTCATTGGGGCAGAGAATGATATGGACGTGTAGGTGCTACCTCCAGTCTGTGCTATACCCAGACAGCAGCTGCCATGCTCTGCAGGGCCTCATGTTCCATATATCTCAGCTGACGATCTGCTCTACATTCACCTGACAAAGATGTCATCTTCAGCTTTTCTTTCCTTTTGTGTTTGGAAAAGGCAGCGGCTGCTGAGTGTACAGAGACCAGGAGGCGAAAAATTCACAACTTACCTAAAATAGCTGCAGAATAATGGAGCGTGTATAGTACATGAGGTCACTGCAGAGCAGGTAATGGGAGACTTATACAAACTAATGTAGCCGCCCCTATTCAGTGCTATGGGGACAAGCGTTGCTATTTGCAATTTTTCCTTTCTATTCATTTCGTTTAAAGGACACACAGAGCGACTATTTTGTATTTCTAAGGCTCTGTCCCACCTTTTTAGGCCACTTGGATGTCATTTAAGGTGGTGAATTACTGTGGACCCCTGTCCAATATGAGTGGAGAGCCGCTGGAAAGCTGAAGTGCAGTGATCAGCTGATCGCCAGGGAGGCTTATTTATATGGCTTGTTCAGACTGGACAACTCCTTTTAGGATAAGTTTCCACAGGAAATCTTTGAGGTTTTTTTTCCCCATAGACTTCTATGGGAGGAAAAGAATGCCATGAAAAATGCACTGTAGGTTTATACAAAGTGCATTGCTGTATACAGTACTGGAACTCGGACTCCCGTCACTCTACTGAAAGGAGTCTCTGCTACGTGCAGTGCTGAGCTGTGCCAGCGGCTATACAGCCGCGGGTGCAGCTTGGGCAGGAGGTATACATTGAATATCACCTGCCCAGCCAGGAAAAAGTTAGGTTGCAATGCTGTGCATCACTACTTAACTCTTTAAAAAACATACAGTAAACAAGCGATCTATATAGACCACTGATTTACTGTACACCCCCCTCGCTGGTCTAAGCTCACATGCTGAGCATCACTTTTGAACTCCTTGGGGGCTAGGCAATATTTAACCATCTATATAGTATGTATAGCTCCTGCCCAGCCTGAGATACACCTGTGACTGTATAGCCAAGTAAAGTGATGGCTACACAGCCACAGTCTGGGCTCCGGTACTGTATACAGCGGTGCACTCTGCAAGCAGAGGTAAAAAAACAAAACACCAACGTGTTAGTCAGTAAAGTCCGGGCAGTAAAGCAGAGCACTCTGCACTGCTGTATATTGTGCTTCCATTGGCGGTTAGTGATACTCTGCAACGCTGTATACTATATGCTATGTATCACTACCTACCTCCTTACACTCTGCGGGCCGGGCAACTTGCATCTGACCCATGGAGGGGTACCCTGAAAGCAGTGAAAAACTGCCAAAGGGTAAAAAAAAAATTTATTCACACAAATAAAAAAAATGCCAAAATGCTGAGAAAAGAAGTGGCAGTTTTTTGGCTACCTTTTTTTTTTCCATGTAAAAAAAAAAAAAATGCCAAAGCTGTGCTGAAACCTAGCTCTACTGTGCTTTGCACCGTGATCACTGTGTTAGGATTAGATACTATTGTTAAGCCTTTGTTGCGTTCTTACAGCAGTTTTCCCTTATTATTATTGTGTACATTGGGAAAGCTCCTAACATCCATGCTAAACGTCTCACTAAAGATCCATTGGTCAGACTGAGCCTCTCTGACCAGTATACAGACTACTAAATATATCAGTGTTTCCCAAACAATGTGTCTTCAGCTTTTGGAAAAACTACAACTCCCAGCATTCCCAGACAGCCAACGGCTGTCTGGGAATGCTGTGAGTTGTAGTTTTGCATCAGCTGGAGGGACACTCTTTAGAAAACACTGATATATGTCCATAGACAGGATCCTATTAGCCTATGCAGCGGGGCAAAAAAGTATTTAGTCAGTCACCAATTGTGCAAGTTCTTCCACTTAAAAAGATGAGAGAGGCCTGTAATTTTCATCATATGTATACCTCAACTATGAGAGACATAATGAGAAGAAAAATCCATAAAATCACAATGTCTGATTTGTAACGAATTTATTTGCAAATTATGGTGGAAAATAAGAATTTGATCAATAACAAAAGTTCATCTCAATACTTTGTTATGTACCCTTTGTTGGAAATGACAGAAGTCAAATGTTTTCTGTAAGTCTTCACAAGATTTCCACACACTGTTGCTGGTATTTTGGCCCATTCCTCCATGCATATCTCCTCTAGAGCAGTGATGTTTTGGGGCTGTTGCTGGGCAACACGGACTTTTAAACTCCCTCCAAAGGTTTTCTATGGGGTTGAGATCTGGAGACTGGCTAGGCCACTCCAGGACCTTGAAATGCTTCTTACGAAGCCACTCCTTCGTTACCCAGGCAGTGTGTTTGGGATCATTGTCATACTGAAAGACACAGCCACGTTTCATCTTTAATGCCCTTGCTAATGGAAGAAGGTTTTTACTCAAAATCTCATGATTCATGCCCCATTCATTCTTTTCTTTACACAGATCAGTCGTCCTGGTCCCTTAGCAGAAAAACAGCCCTAAAGCATGATATTTCCACCCCCATGCTTCACAGTAGGTATGGTGTTCTTTGGATGCAACTCAGCATTCTTTCTCCTCCAAACACAACAAGTTGAGTTTTTACCAAAAAGTTCTACTTTGGTTTCATTTGACCATATGACATTCTCCCAATCCTCTTCTGGATCATCCAAATGCTCTTTAGCAAACTTCAGACTGGCCCGGACATGTACTGGCTTAAGCAGGGGACATGTCTGGCACTGCATGATTTGAGTCCCTGGCGGCGTAGTGTGTTATTGATAATGGTAGCCTTTGCTACTTTGGTCCCAGCTCTTCTGGGATTTTTGCTCACCGTTGATCATTTTGACACTACTGGGTGAGATCTTATGTAGAGCCCCAGATCGAGGAAGATTATCAGTGGTCTTGTATGTCTTCCATTTTCAAATAACTGTTCCCACAGTATATTTCGTCACACCAAGCTGCTTGCCTATTGCAGATTCAGTCTTCCCAGCCTGGTGCAGGTCTACAATTTTGTTTCTGGTGTCCTTCTACAGCTTTTTGGTCTTGGCAATAGTGGACTGGAGTGTGACTGTTTGAGGTTGTGGACAGGTGACTTTTATACTGATAACAAGTTCAAACAGGGGCCATTAATACAGGTAACGAGTGGAGGACAGAGGAGACTCTTAAAGAAGAAGTTACAGGTCTGTGAGAGCCAGAAATCTTGCTTGTTTGTATGTGACCAAATACTTATTTTCCACCATAATTTGCAAAAAAATTCTTAAAAAATCAGACAATGTGATTTTATGGATTTTTTTTCTCATTATGTCTTTCATAGTTGAGGTATACCTATGAGGAAAATTACAGGCCTCTCATCTTTATAAGTGGGCGAACTTGCACAATTGGTGGCTGACTAAATACTTTTTTGCCCCAATTTAGGTGAGATGTTAGTAGTGATGCTATGCACCCCTTATGGCTGCACCTGCACCTTCTTTCCTTGATGTCCAGCCATCTACAGTCATGGCCGTAAATGTTGGCACCCCTGAAATTTTTCTAGAAAATGAAGTATTTCTCCCAGAAAAGGATTGCAGTAACACATATTTTGCTATACACCTGTTTATTCCCTTTGTGTGTATTGGAACTAAACCAAAAAAGGGAGGAAAAAAAGCAAATTGGACATAATGTCACCAAACTCCAAAAATGAGCTGGACAAAATTAGATCTCTAGATCTAATTTAGAGGCAAATCTAGATCTCTGGACATGGACTTGTAACCTTGAGATTGTTGATATATTTCCACAATTTTGGTTCTCAAGTCCTCAGACAGTTCTCTTCTCCTCTTTCTGTTGTCCATGCTTAGTGTAGCACACTCAGACACAATGCAAAGACTAAGTGAACTTCTCTCCTTTTTATCTGATTTCAGGTGTGATTTTTATATTGCCCACACCTGTTACTTGCCCCAGGTGAGTTTAAAGGAGCATTACATACTTGTAACAATCTTATTTTTCCACAATTTTGAGAGGGTGCCAATCATTTTTGTCCAGCCCTTTTTTGGAGTTTGGTGACATTATGTCCAATTTGCTTTTTTTTCTCCCTTTTTTGGTTTAGTTCCAATACACACAAAGGGAATAAACATGTGTTTAGCAAAACATGTGTTACTGCAATCCATTTCTGTAAGAAATACTTCATCTTCTTAAAAAATTTCAGGGGTGCCAACATTTACGGCCATGACTGTATAGTGTATACCATATTTTAAAGCCCCGCTTCCTCCAGTTTATTAGGCTTATTGTGTCACTGTCATCTGTCTTAAGGGGTTAAATTAATAAAATCTTATAACTGCGGGGTTGCGGCGGGGGTTTGGTACACACAATGCAAGAACACGCACAGCAATAGTAGAACTGTCCATTTCAATTGCCTATTAAAGTGATGAAGAATTAACAATTTCTGTGTCGTACATTGCTGCCTGCTGAATGTAATATATTGTTCCTCTCCAGGCTATAGATGAGCAAAACCAATCCAACAGAAATCTGCTGAGACCCCTTAGATATAGGGATTCATTGGTGAATTGAAGTCACTTGTTGGCGTCTTTTGTTACAATAGATAGGGTGAAGTCATGTACTCTGGTATATTCAATGATAAATCAACAAATCTAAGGGAATGAATGTAGGAACAGTGCAAAGTACTGTCACCAGAGGCTGAAGGGTTAATACTGCAGTTCTATTTGCTATGAACCCCCCAGCATTTCTGTCTCCTCTATAAGGTGCAGGGCCCAGTGACATCGTGGTCATGGCAGCACGGCAGCCGGTGGCAGGTCCCAGCTGGTTGTGTGTACGGCCTCAGGCCCCAGAGCTGCATCCGGTTTCTTAGTGATTTGATTTCCTTCTATCCAGACATGACAGTCAAGTGAGCTGATGGGGACGGCCACAGGGGAGGGGACATCCAGCCATGTCCCTGCGATCAGCTGGTGATCTGCTATGATGTGACAATCACCACTGGTGTGAATATATCGCCAGAACCCCCCCCCCAAACTGCTGTCACATTACTGACGACTGTTTACATTAAGAGCCAAATCACCGTAATGTAAGAAAAAACATCCGTACCGTGTCCAGAAAACATAGGGGGCAATTCACTAAATCCAGAATTTCACACAATGACCCTGATTTACTATTGTAAACCCGACATGTTCTGTCGGGTTGTGCGCCAAAATTGAAAAATAGCCGACTAGCTCTCCATTTTACTGAGAGAACCCAAAAAAGGGGCATGGCTGCCGAAAAGGGTGTGTGGTCCCGACATTTTCACTAAAACCCAACAAATTAAAGGGGTTCTCAGAATAGGGGATAAGATGCCTGATCGTGGGAGTCCCGCCCGTGATCATGCACGCGGCACCCCGTTTGTAATCAGTCCCCGGAGCGTGTTCGCTCCGGGTCTGATTACGGGCGACTACAGGGCCGGCGGCATGTGACGTCACGCCTCCGCCCCGTGTGACGTCACGCTCCGCCCCTCAATGCAAGCCTACGGGAGGGGGCGTGATAGCTATTACGCCCCCTCCCGTAGGCTTGCACTGAGGGGTGGAGCATCTGGAAGAAATCCTCCCCCTCCCGTAGGCTTGCATTGAGGGGCGGAGCGTGACGTCACACGGGGGCGGAGGCGTGACGTCACACGCCGCCGGCCCTGTAGTCGCCCGCAATCAGACCCGGAGCGAACATGCTCCAGGGACTGATTACTAACAGGGTGCCGCGTGCATGATCACGGGCATCCCCAGCGGCGGGACTCCCGCAATCAGGCATCTTATCCCCATTCCTTTGGATAGGGGATAAGATGTCTAAGCACCGGAGAACCCCTTTAACTAAGGCAGTGATTCCCAACTGGGGTTCCCCAGAACCTTGGGGTTCTGCTGAGAACTGCCGAGGGTTCCATGGGCTCCAGTAGGCATTTTTTTTTTTTTTTTTTTAATCTCCCACCCTGGTCTGCGCGCCTGTGTAATGGGGATAGTGCGCCTGATGTTATCCGGCCCACCTGCTGTTACCTAGCCCGCCTTATGTTACCTGGCCTGCCTGATTCTACCCAGCCCACCTGATTCTTCCCGGCCCCCCCCCCGCAGAAGGACAGCTCAGCTTAATTAAGGTAATGCACCCTCTCCCCTCTGTCACCCCTGTCCACCCCCTCTGTTACCCCCTTTCACTCTTGTCCACTTTCCTGTCATCCATGTCCATCTTGTCCGCCCCTGTCACCCATGTTAACCACCCCCATATCTACCCCCCCATCACCAATGTCCAACCCCACTATTTACCCTGTCCCTTTGCTACCCCTGTCCACCCCTATGTTACCACCTTGTCACTGCTGCCCACCCCTGTTACCACCTTGGCAGTCCTGTCCACCCCTCTGTTACCACCTTGTTAACCCTCTTTCACCCCCTATGCCCCCCCTGTCACCAATGTACACTCTTCTACACCCCTCTGTAACCCATGTACACCCCTGTCACCCATGTACACTCCTCTACACCCCCTACACCCCTCTGTCACCCATGTACACCCTTAGGTTTAATGGTGAAGAATTGTGTCTAGAAGAAATCATCATGATGGCATGGAAACTACGTGGATTTTAGAAGACGTTACTTGCGAGTAGCTGTATACAGCAGCACTGTAGTCTACATACCCACAGATAAATTGATATTGTGCATTGCAGCTGTCGTCGTCCCCCCCCCCCTTTTTCTTTTTTGCTAGTCAACTTCGGTAGGGGTTCCCCATGAAAAAAAATAATAATTTCGAGGGTTTCCCCGAGCCAGAAAAGGTTGGGAAATACTGTACTCAGGTTTCAACAGAAAATGTGGTGGATTTGAGCTAAGGAAAACCCACAAAGAAAACTCCACCCCACTCTTAGTAAATCAGGGCCATTTGGTTTGGTTCAAACCCAGTTCCCTTTCTCCAAACTTTTAACAAAATCAGTTTTTTTACTGGGTAATAAATTCCTACCTTGGTACTAAATTGGCATGTTCTCATGTGTATGAAGTTCCTTAAAGGAAAACTGTCACATGTTCACTCCCTCACTAACCACAGGTACTGACGGATAGTGTGGTGGACGCTGATTCATATGATCCCTACCTTGCCTGGATCCGTCCAGCAGTTCGCCGACAATCTTAGTTTTTCTACAAATGCAAATGTGGCTGTAACTGGCACGGGCGGGGTTTTCAGGAGCCTAGTGGCACTGTGACGTCTGCTCCACCTGTCCGCAGCGCCGCCCGCTTATGAATATTCATCCCCCCTCCCTCCGGCTCTCCCCGCTGCTCCTAACTGGTCTTCACTGCACATGTTCAGGCAAGGTAGGGATCATATGAATCAGCGTCCCCCGCACTATCCATCAGTACCTGTGGTTAGTGCGGGAGTGAACATGTGACAGTTTTCCTTTAAAGAAGTGTTTCTGGAAATTTTATTTTTTCACCATTATGGTGTTCTAAAAAAATTGATCCATGTTGGGGCTGGGGATAAAAAGAAAATCTAAAATACATTTTCCTACCCCCAGTCCCCCATTCTTCCAAAACTAGGTCCTGCTCTGCCTCTAGTCTTCTAAGCAGACAGAAAAGAGGCGCAATGGAGGACCAGGGGTAGGCAAGTATAATTTTGTTTTTCACCAGCCCCAGCAATGTATAAATTTTATTAGAACTATGTTCACACGGCGGAATGTCCGCCCGGAGAATTTCCAGGCGGACATTCCGCAGACAGCGGGCGTTGGCAGAACATTGCGGTGCTAGGACCACTCGGAAATGCGCTGTCTCCATAGACAGCAAGGTATTTTTGAGCAGATTCCGCAGAAAGAATAGACATGTCTTTTCCTTCTGCGGACACCAGAATCAGGATTTCCATGGCGGAAACTTTAGCAGCGGAAATACGCAGCAGAATCCCACTGACATTTCCCTTGGAAATTCCACTGTGTGAACAAAGCCTAAGGCTGCTGCCACATACATATTAGATGGGTGGCTGGTTTCCTAAAATCAGCGAGTTTGGCTTACATTAAAGAAACAACCTCTTTATGGTGTCAAAAAGTATAATAAAGCAACTTACTAATATAATGTTATTAGCCATAGTGCACAGATCTCTGTATTGGTCTGGCTTGTCCTGTCACAGGCTTTAAATGAAAGAGCTCCTATCCCTTCTCCCCCCCCCTTTTCTCGTGTCTGTTAGGGAGAGAACTCTTATGTGAAGAGGGGAGCTCATATTACTGCTCATTAGATTTTAAGGCAGCAGGAAGCCTTACTCAGATAAGACACCAGTGAGCTTGAATATAACTACTGTAACAGAGAAAGGCTTCCTCCTGTCTTAAAATCTAATGAACAGTAATATGAACTCCTCTCTTCACATCAATGGTCTTGTCCTGAGTAGACAGGATGGGAGGGCGAGCAGGCATAGAAGCTCTGCAGTCAGAAAGTATGACTGATGTGACAGGTACAAGGGAGAGTACAAAGCTGATATGGAGAGATCTGTGCACTATGGCTAATAACATTATATTATAAAGTTGCTATATTATACATTTTGACACAAAAGTTGTTTCTTTCGCTGGACAATGCTTTTAATCTAATGCGTATGGCCCTATATATTTTATATTTCAGTTCTTTTAGGAGCTATCTTTGCAGACAGAAACATACTTGTATCCAAAGTTGATAACCCATACAGATATAATGCCCTGAGTTTGCTACAGCTGTTTCTTGACAGTCTGATACATTTTACTTATACTGACACATTGTAACAAATCATTACAACATGAGAGATTTAATGTTGTAGTGATGTCCTGCCTCGTCCAGTGATAGGCTACGCAGCAGTGTGGCATATTGGGCTCAGGCCTGGCCTTTTTCCTTTTGCTGTGACTCAATATGTCACACTGCTGCTCAGCATATCTGCGTCTCAGGCCAGACATCGCTGTGATTAGCTGAGCTGCAGCATTAGAAAAACATTTGTCCTCAGATTATGTGTGGAATTACACTCCAATGAAGAAAAAAAACTCAGTTGGCACTGCTTGGTTGAATGTAGTACAGTGATTTTCTCTGGGTAGTTCCCCTGCTTAATCCAAAGTGGTGCTGTATCGCAGATGATCCCAGGCACTCACCACTTGAACAGCTTTTACTTTAATTGGGAGAGATAAGTCATGGATACAGCAGCTGCCCGACGGGCCGTTTCACGCAACAGCGTGAAACGGCCCATTGGCCAGCTGCTGTATCCATGACTTGTCTGTCCCAATAAAAGTAAAAGCTGTTCAAGTGGTGAGTGCCATCCGACATTTTTCTTTATTATTTATGTGTGGTATTGCAGCTCAGTACAGTTGAAATGAATGGAGCAAAGCTGTAATACCACACACAACCTGAGAACAAGGCTGGTGGTGTTTTTCAAAGAAATGAGCTCTGTTTTTTTGCTGGATAACCCTTTACCTTATGTCCATCTCAGTCTTTGTCGTCTCATCTTGTGACTAAAAGGAGATTTTTTCTGAATTTTGTGCACTGGTGATAGAATATTAGTCATGTAATGACAATGGAAGCGTTGAAGAGGTAAAAGTGACTCACATATCCGGTCGTCCATCCCAGGCACTGGTGTCGCTGTGGGTTCCGTCCCTCCGCTCTGGCTTTCTTCTAACGTACATCTTTGATCATCCATCCGGTTACTTTGAAATTTACTTAAGAGGTCAAAGAAGCATTCTTCATCAGAAGGAGCCCGATTGATTTTCTGCAAAACAATCCAGAGGAGCTAATTTAATACGGATTTCCTTGGCTCTTGCCGCCTCTCAGGGCTACATCTACAGCAATCAATGCTGCATGATTCTCTCTTACAGTAACTATTGATCAGAGCCGCGTGTGTGCTCCACTTCAGTCTATGGTGAAACAGCCACTGTCTGCACACACAAAGATTTCTTGCTTCTGCTTATATTAGTGAAAATAAAAAAACAAAAAGCCCAGTGATGTTTTTAGTTTGGGTCATCAGGCGGGGATGTGTATCCATATGATGCTTGTCTAAAACCAGTCTGTAATGGGCAGCAAAGTTATTTTGCCGGGTTCTAGTGTTGGCGTAATGTTTCCCAACCAGGGTCCCTCTAGCATGCTGGGAGTCCTAGCAGTGCTGTGGAGTCGGAGTCAAGGAGTCAGACGAAATTTTGGGTACCTGGAGTCGGAGTCGGCAAACAATGCACCAACTCCGACTCCTACTAAATTTAGATTGGAATTTAAAAAAAAGCAAGTTTAAATGTCCCAATTCACAAAAAGTTATAATTAATGACTTATCTACTGTAAGAATAAAAACCAATGCATGCAGTGCCTCACGTTACCGCAAAACGAACACGCTAAATGACCATGAAGAAGCATGCTTTTCATGTGCTTCACTATATGGAACGCAACGCACAATTAGGAGCGGCAATACTTATACTTTCCATAGTGTTGTGTTCTGCTGTGACAGGGAACCCATGGGTAACCTAGCCTCTCACTGATGAGGGATTAAAGGGTTACTCCGCCCCTAGACATCTTATCCCCTATCCAAAGGATAGGGGATAAGATGTCAGATCGCCGGGGTCCCGTTGCTGGGGACACCCGCAATATAGCAAGCAGCACCCACCTGTAACTACTTCCGGAAGCAATGGAGGCTCTCAGGCTAATTCCTCCCGACCACGGGGATGGAAGATTGTGACGTCACGACTCCCCCCCCCCCCCTTGTGATGTCACGCCCCGCCCCCTCAATGCAAGTCTATGGGAGGGGGCGTGACTATCTGCAGGACTAGAGACACTTGTATAAGTGAAGGGAATGGAGGGTCAATAGTTCAAGACTGAAGCTGTAAACCATTGGAAAAACTGCTGTCATTCAGCTAAGGCTATAAAAACTTGTAAACTCCAATTGTTAGCTTAAACTTTAAACATGACTATGGGATTCTACTAGGGAAATCATGTTTTATAATAAATGCCCCTTCCTGGATCCTCCCACTGCCCTATCTTCAGCAGCAGATCAGCACACAAATAGGAGAAGGCAGCAGCTTCTGCCCAACTACCTCTCTCTGCTAGAAGAGCTTAGAAGAACTTGGTGGAACAGCTGCTTGGATTCAACTGTAAGTGTTTATAAATACATTCGCATACTAATACAGAGGAGTCGGAACATAAAACAAAAAACTGCGGAGTCGGAACATTTATCAACCGACTCCACAGCCCTGAGTCCTAGTTTTGCAACAGCTGGAGGCCCCCTGTTGTCTTAGCCTAATAAACATGTTCAGTGTGTTGAACCATTTACATTTCACCATTTTATAAAAGTTTTTTTTTGGTGGTGTTTTCTGTTGATCTTAGATTCTCTACAGGTAGGTTGTTGTTTGTGTGTATATAGTTGTGTAGGAAAAAAAAAATAAGAACAACCCCCTCCCCCCCTTCCCAAAAAAAAACATAAAAAATAAAAAAAACACCACGAATCAAAAAGCATGGTTGCAACATTGTTAACTGATAACAAAAAATGCACACTGCCAAAAAGTGAAGCTTTTATGTAAAACATTGCCTTCGGGTACGTTCTAGTCCAAAGGTACGTTCACAAGTACATAATCCTCTACAGATTTCATGCAGTGGATTTTTTTACCCATTGACTTTATTGGGTCAGCTGCAAATCTGCAGATCCACTCTTGCATATATGCTGCGAGCCAATTGAAGCCAATGGGTAGCAAAATCCACAGCGCGTTATGTACATGTAAATGTACTCTTAGAGCAGTGTTTCACAACAGTGTGCCTCCACTGAACTACAAATCCCAAAAGCTGGGAGTTGTAGTTGTGCAACAGCTGGAGGCACCCTGGTTGGGAAACACTGCCAATGCTGATCCACTGCAGATCAGTAGCAGAAAATCCGCAGCAGATCAGTATTGTGTGAACATACCCTAGAGCTCGACTCTCTTTGCATCAATTTTTACTCTTTTGTTTTATTTAATTTAATTTGTTGCTAGAAGTTACATAGTAAAATATAAAACACACAAAACAGAATACATACAAATATATTTTTTATGACATTTTTCAAATCACAGGATGTCCTTGTATGATATTTTTGAAGGAGGGAAGGTATAAAACACACAAAACAGAATACATAAAAAGCATTTATATTGCAGTTTTGGCATTCTATGAAAAAATACCCTACCAGGACATGCTGTCATTTGAAAGAGTAAAGGAGTCTTAGGATAATATTAAGAAGAACATAAATAGCAATTCCCCAATGATACTCATCCTGTTTGGAGTCCTAAAATGAACCTTAACAGTCTGAATGATAATGTATGTATTGACAGCACCATCAGCACCCTCCCCAAAATAAACACAGTCCACATCTGATGGGAATACATCGTGAATGAGAGAACGGATCTGCTGTCGCTGAATATGGAGGTGTCATAAATTCCATCTGTTTACAAGAGGCCTCAACACTTATAGATTTATTGCGGATTTATCTTGTGACTTCCCTATTCGCTCCCAAGTGACGGCTGTAATGGCGAACAACCTGCGTACGGTGCCAGCGATCGGCTTATTTGTTTTTGCTCCACCCGGAGACAAATACTGACAGATTCTCACTTCTCCAGCATCAGGCAGCTAAAGAGGAGGGAATACTACGCGGCAGATTTATTTGTATACATACTGTTATCTACTGGTGTAACAATACGAGAGACAAGAGTATGACCAGATATATTGTCTTGACAGAGGCCAAAATGACATTGGTGGAATGGTGGACTTTTTCTTTTGTGGAAAGTTTTTCCTAATTTTACAAGATTTAATCAGAACCTGTTTGTAGCTCTACTTTTTTCCACATTTTTGTTATGTTGTATCTTGTGCTAAAATTATTCTGCACCTGATACCCCATAATGATGAAGTGATAACAGAATGTTAGAAATGTTTACAAATTTATTTAAAGGAAAAACTAAAATCTTCCATTGACATAAGTATTCATACCCTTAACTCAGTACTTAATGGAAGAACTTTTGGCAGTGATTACAGCTTCCTGTCTCGTTGGGGATGAGGCCACAAGGTTTGTACATCTGGATTTGGGGATCTTCTGCCATTCTACTCTACTTCTGCAGTTTCTCTCAAGCTTCGTCAGGTTGGATGGGGGCCATCAGTGGAAGCGATTTTTAAGGTCTTTTCAGAGCTGTTTCATTCGGCAGGTGATGAGCAATGACATGATGCTCTCAACTGGGCCAAAAAGTTCATTCTTGGTTTCATCAGACCAGAAAATCTTTTATTTTTCCTCTCATAGTCTAACAGTGCTTTAGGAGCTTTTTTGCAAACTAGAGGCAGCTTTAATTGTCTTTTAATGAGGAGAGGCTTCTTCCTGACCACTTTGCCAAAAAGCCTAGATTGGTGGAGGCTACAGTGATGGTTGACCATCTGGAAGTTTCTCCCATCTGCACACAGGATCTTTGGAGCTCAGCCAGAGTGACCATTGGGTTCTTGTTTACCTTTCTTACCAATGCCTTTCTTCCCCAATTACTTAGTTCGGTGGAGTGGTCCGCTCTAGGAAGAGTCTTGTTCTAAATGTCTTCTGTTGTCGCCACTGTGGTCTTTGGAACTGCAGCAGAATAGATCTGTGCCTCCACACAATCCCGTCTTTGAGCTCTACAGGCAGTTATTTCCACCTTGTTTTTTTCCCTGATATGCGTTGTCAGCTATGAAACCTTATATAGACAGGGCTGGGTCTTACCAAATCCTGTCCAATCTGGTGAATTTACCATAGATGACTCCAACCAAGGTGTAGAAACATCTCAGAGATGAGCAAGAGAAATGGGAGACCCCAGAGCTATATTTTAAACGTCATAGCTAAATTTTAGTTTTTCATTTTTAATACATTTGTAAAAATTTCTAAAATTCACATTACAGTGGTCCCTCAACATATGATGGTAACCCGTTCCAAACGGACCATCGTTTGTTGAAACCATCGTATGTTGAGGGATCCGTGCAATGTAAAGTATAGGACAGTGGTATACAACCTGTGGACCTCCAGATGTTGCAAAACTACAACACCCAGCATGCCCGGACAGAGAACGGCTGTCCGGGCATGCTGGGAGTTGTAGTTCTGCAACATCTGGAGGTCCGCAGGTTGTAGACCACTGTTAGACGAAGTTGTACTCACCTGTCCCCGCCACTCCGGACCGTCACCGCTGCCTGGGATGTCGCCGTCCATCGCTGTCGCCGCGTCCCCGACGCTCCGGCAAGGCCTCTGCTTCCCCGGCATCCGTGCGCTCCGTCGCCGCCATCACGTCACTACGCACGCCGCTCCTATTGGTGCGCAGCGACGTGATGACGTCGATGGAGAGCGCCGACGATGCAGAGGATCCCGAAGAGGACGCACCGGAGCCCCGAGGACAGGTGAGTGACCATCACCGGAGCTCAAGGGGCACCGTAAACGGCTATCCGGTGGCAGCTGAAGCAGTCAGCGCTGCCGGATAGCCGTTTATGCGATGGCCCCGACATAAAAAAACATTGTATGTTGATGCTGCCTTCAACATGCGATGGCCTCTGAGAGGCCATCGCATGTTGAAATTATCGTATGTCGGGGCCATCGTAGGTCGAGGGGGGGGGGTCACTGTACGTGGTATTGAATGAAAAATGATGGGGAAATTGTGGCTTTTTTAACACAAGGTCGCATCATACCAAATGTTAAAAAAATAAAAGGGTCTGAAGACTTTTTGAATGCATTATATATGGTTACAGCACAGAGCAGTATTACAACTATGCTTCTACAGCCTTAGGCCAAGTTCACACATAAAAGATTTGCTGTGGAAAATTTATGCAGCAAAGCAGCAGGGACATGTATGCATATGCACTCCAAATCCCTCTGGATTCAAGTACCGGATCTTGAATAAAAAAAAATAAAAAAACACAGAATACTCACTGTTCTTCTAATATTTTTCTGGTCCTCCAGCAGACTTTTTTTTCCTAGCCTCCAGTGATTGGCTATAGCTTTCACCCACTGGGTATACAGAGAAACTGGCAGGGGACTACCGAATTGTTTGCAAAGGGGACCAGTAGGTGACTATTGTGTTTTTTTACAGTATTATAGTATTTTTTTTGTAAGCTTAACATGTGAAATTTATGGTAGATCCACAACCACAGGGTTCTATTGCACTTCCCTATTAAAGAATATTAGGAAAATCTGCAACAAGTCCATGATCTGTCTGCAGAAAAAATTGCAGAAAATATAGCCGGAAAAAAAAACTGCAGCACAGGTCAGATTCTGTACAGAGATTTTTTACAACATCCACACGATTTGAAGATCTCATCCACTTTGATGCTACTCACTTCCTCTGCTTATTTTCATCCTGCAAATCCAGACAGAAAAAGCACAGCAAATCTGCTACGTGTGAATCTGTATTAATTTGGAGGTATAGGAAAGTGCATAGGTCACACAGAAGTCAGTAATAGAATTTATGTACAGGATTCCTTTACCATATCCTATAAACATCACATCCTCGTACACAGAGGCGACCAGGAGCAAAACCAGCAACATCAGTATGTTAGGGGATCGTAGTTTAAGCAGCTCCCTTACATTTTGGAGAATCCCTTCCCTACGCTTCCTATTTTGATTAAGTCAATGAAGTACAGGTTCACTCAGACATAATAAAACCTTCAGGCCCCACAGAAGAGCAGAGCGATATTTATGCGTGAACTATAAGAGGCCGCCATAAATATGGATTGATCCTGTTAAAAGCCACTTCAGTCCTGTCGGCTGCTTTTCAGGCCCCTTCACATCTAAAACACTGACTCAATGTTAAGGGTCCTTCAGGAAATAAGCAGCCCCTCTATAGGGCACATGATCAGACTGTATTCTCCTTGTCATTTTGTCCTTTACAGGAGATTAATGAATGATCAGATAGAGGAGCAGGCAGCGTGAGGTTCTTCATTACACTGCGTATATTGGAAGCGGCTGATACACATTTACAGCCGAATAGTACAGTCAGCCCCTTGTGAAATGATAATATACAAAGCACATTATGAATTAGTTATGGGAAAACCTCAGGATGGGGGTCCTCTGGGGCCTTCACATACAAGTGACCTCCATCTACTAGAAAATAACAGCTAAGAGTTTTGTCTATATGGTAGAAGCAGAGGAGGCAATGTGAGCCTCACACCTCGGCATCCCATTCTCCAGTGTAATGCAAAATGATATCATGTTATCTCCATGTACAACTACATATGTATAGCAGGTTATCATGACGTACGGTGACCTGAAGTCATGAGATGGAGGGACATCATGTAACTGCCCATCTATTCTATTGTAAAAGTGCTGTCTGGTCTGTAATTTTGTGTTAGGCCCCATTCAGATCATGTTTCGGTGCCACATCAGATGTATGTATGAAGTGGAAATACAGTGAAAAGGTCATTCCGGGGTATACCACAACGTCCATTCATTTAATAGGCTGGACATAAACTACTAGAGACTATGGTTGGTCTATGTATACATTTGGAAAATAGATTACATACAGTCTATTAAAGTAAATATATGGTATATACAGGAATACCTTTTTGAAGGCTTTCCACATATATATCTGACAAAAAGCCGAAACGTGATGTAAACAGGGCCTTATTGCCTTTCTGACAGCTGCCTATATACATGACAGGAGAGTACCAAGCCGATTCTGCCAGTGCCGATTTGTGAATGGTCTTTGTGTAGCCAGTTGCCTTAAAGGGGTTATCCAGGAAAAAACTTTTTTTTTATATATATCAACTGGCTTCAGAAAGTTAAACAGATTTGTAAATGGCCTCTATTAAAAAATCTTAATCCTTTCAGTACTTATAAGCTTCTGAAGTTGAGTTGTTCTTTTCTGTCTAAGTGCTCTCTGATGACACGTGTCTTGGGAACAGCCCAGTTTAGAAGAAAATTCCCATAGCAAACCTCTTCTAAACTGGGCGTTTCCCAAGACAAGTGTCATCAGAGAGCACTTAGACAGATTTTTTAATAGAAGCAATTTACAAATCTGTTTAACTTTCTGGAGCCAGTTGATATATATAAAAAAAGTTTTTTTTCCTGGATAACCCCTTTAACTTTCATCCTTCCTCTTAAAACTTCTCTAGTGGTGCACCCATTCTGTACAGCTTACTGCTAAGGACTTTTAGGGTCCATTCACACAGCGGAACATCTGCCCAGAAAAGGTCTGGGTGACATTCCATGTGCAGCATGCGACCAACTCAATCAGTTGGTGCTTGGAAATGCGCCATCTCCATTGGCGGCAATGCATGTCCGAGCAGGTTCTGCTGAAAGAAAGAACATGTTCATTTGTCTTCACTACAAAAGTCTGCTATGTGAATGGAAAACCCATTGAAAACAAAGGGAGGCTGCTGCAATGGAATTTCCAAGCAACATTGTACTGCTGAATTACACTCTGAAATTCTGCAATGTAAATACGGCCTTAGGCTGCATTCACATCACGATTTCTCTATCCGACCTGAGGACACGATTTTTATAACTTAAAATCTTATGAAATCGTTTATAGAGTCGGATCCATTGATCTCCATTAAAAAATCGGATCCATTACACACATCCGATTTGATCCGCATCCGATTTCACACAATTTTTGTTCGGGTCTGAAATCGGGGTTGACCACGATTTCAGACCTGAACAAAAATCGTGTGAAATCGGATGCGGATCAAATCCGATGTGTGTAATGGATCCGATTTTTTAATGGAGGTCAATGGATCCGACTTTATATACGATTTCATACGATTTTAAGTTATAAAAATCGTGTCCTCAGGTCGGATAGAGAAATCGTGATATGAATGCAGCCTTAGACTTGCTCTTCACAGTCCACCACACACACACACAAAAAAAAAAAAGCACAAACCAGGAACGTATTAACAAATATAATGTATTTATTGTTACATTCTAAAACAAAACATCTGTATGAACAATAACATTTGGCAGGGCTACACCTGTGGAAAGCTGCTGTGGGGGCATTTGTACCATGGACTTCTATATACACAAATTACTGACCTGGCTTGAGCTATTTAAAGGGGTATTCCAGGATCTTTTTTTTTTTTTATTTGACTATCTTACATGGGTTGTAAAGTTAGTATAGTCCATAATATAGTGTCTGTACCTGTGTGTGATGGTTTTCTCACAATTCTTCTGTGATTATCGCCCCAATATTTATTTTTAACAGCATACAAAATTTACTTGTGTCTCGGGATTTCCCAGATTGCCATTCATCAAGACCTGACATCACTAGTCAGATGATCAGAGGGAGCCTGTCTGCTTCAACGGGTGGAGCAACCGCTGGGTGGGACAGAGATCATTTTGCAACAGCTGTAGGCACCTTGGTTAGAAAACACTGGTGTATTGCATGGAAGGGATTACAGGTGTGCTTTAATGGGTTGGGTTGCTAATGTGTGGGAGGGAGGAAAGTGACCTCATACTTACAAACTATGGAACTATGAGATTTGTAGTTTAGAGAATGAAATTCAACAAGACATACCTAGTTCTGGCAGGTACGTACTCAGGGCCGGTGTTAGGGTGGAGCAATCCGGGCAATTTCCCAGGGCCCCCATCCCCCAGGGGGCCTCCTGCGAGCTGCTCAGTAGCGGATCCAGGGGGGGGATCCATCACTGAGCAGCGCGCAGGGGGCCCCAAGGATGTCCCGGTTACCTTTCTGCGGCCCCGCGTTAACTTTAAAAGCGCAGGGGCCGTCGGGAGGTAGCGCACACAGGGATGTCCCGTGCGTGCGGCCATAGGAACGGAGGAGCAGAGCATCGAGGAGGACGCGCGTGCATGGTAGTTACCTGCACATCATCTTCAGTGCTCCGACCACCGCTACTCCGGTCCCGGGACCTACTACTATGGTCTATAGGCCATAGCAGTAGATTGTGACCGCGGACCGGCAGTGCACAGACATACAGCCTCCAGCCATACACTGTATATGGCTGAAGGCTGTATGTCTGTGGGCGAGCAATACTGCACCTAATGTGGGGAACTATACTGCACCTAATGTGGGGGAACTATACTGCACCTAATGTGGGGGAACTATACTGCATGTACGTAATGTGGGGGAACTATACTGCCAACCTAATGTGGTGGTGGTGGGGGGGGGACTATGCTGCCAACCTAATGTGGGTGAACTATGCTGCCAACCTAATGTGGGGGAACTATACTGCCAACCTAATGTGGGGGGATCATACTGTGATCCTAATGTGGGGGGACTTATGCTGCCAACCTAATGTGGGGGGAACTATACTGCCAACCTAATGTGGGGGAACTATACTGCCAACCTAATGTGGGGGGAACTATACTGCCAACCTAATGTGGGGGGAACTATACTGCCAACCTAATGTGGGGGGAACTATACTGCCAACCTAATGGGGGGACCTATACTGCCAACCAAATGTGGGTGGACCTATACTGCCAGCCTAATGTGGGGGAACTATACTGCCAACCTAATGTGGGGGAACAATACTGCCAACCTAATGTGAGGGGACCTATACTGCCAACCTAAAGTGGGGGGAACTACAATCTAATGTGGGGGAACTATACTGCCAACCTAATGTGGGGGAAGTATACAAAAATATAAAATTGTACTATTCTGATCTCTATAGCTCTTTTATTTTTCTGTACATGGGGATGTATGAGGGTCATTTTTTGCTCTGTGATTTGTAGTTTTTATCGGTACCATTTTTGTTTTCATGGGACTTTTCAATAGCTTTTTAGATATTTTTGTAATGTATTTGAAGTGACCAAAAATGTGCAAATCTGGTTAGTGCACTATTACGACTTTTCGGGCCCCACTTTTGTTTTTGCCCAGGGCCACGCTAAGCCTAAAACCGGCCCTGTACGTACTTAGAAATCACGTTATGGTGGATAACCCCTTTAACCATCATTCTGACTAAAAAATTGCATCCTCAATGTTTGTTATTTTTTTTTTTTATATGATGTAACAATAAAGATGCAAGGTTTTTGTTATAAGTTCCTGTTTGTGTATTTTTATGGTGGTGTATTACAGTTGATACCACACCACAGTATAATTTTCCAGTATATTTACCATTTTTTAGGTGTTACATTGCTCTTAAAAGTCCTAGATTTAAGCAAGCCTGGAAAACTCATATATTAAATAGGCACTGTCAGATTCAAAAACATGAACATACTTCATAAAAATGTTACCTCCTTTTTAATAAAAATCATGGCCCTTTAAAAAAGACCACTAGGGGTTCCCATACCATCCAGAACATAATTCTGTCCGGCGGCAGCATTATCTTTGTCCCAGCTGAAGTACAGACATGGATTAGTCCAGTAAGTGAGAGCAGGACTAGCACTCCTCTGTGCTTACTCCTGTCCTATCAGACTGCAGCACGTAAACAGAGAGGAAGGGGTTACAGGGCAGCTTACAGTGATTGGATGAAGAGACACAGCATAAGCGAGGAAGTGAATACATGGTGAGTGAGGGCGGGCTCAGTGCTTGCCTAAGACACATCCCTTCCTAAGCAGTGGATGTCAAAATGAGTGAGCAGCAGAACAGAGGAATTTATGAGCTAAATACAGAAGCTAGACACATAAATAAGACTAACACGCAAACACTTCCAAAAAGTCACACAAATACAGCAGCCCAGACTTGGCTTAGCTTTTTGGTGTATGTATAAAAAAAAAGTTGCATATTTTTGTGCAGCAGGATAAAAAAAAAGTTGCTAAGTTTTTATAAGTGAAAAAAAAAAAGACGCTACTCATGCATCCCTAGTCTTTTCTACAAGCAATGCAGGATATGAAAGATTTTGATTCCATAGATTTCTCTGAGGGGAATCTATGTGGATTAGACTGTAGTGGAGGGAGAGTTATAACATGTTGCATGTTTTAGCATAAGTCTCCAGACTCAAGCTACATGTCTATATATATATAGTACAGTGATCCCTCAACTTACAATGGGCTCAACATACAATAGTTTCAACATACAATGGTCTTTTCTGGACCATGGTAAGTTGAAACCAGACTCAACATACAATGCTACAGACAGTCCACATCTGGGATACCTGTCAATGGCTGGAAGAACCGACCAATCAGAATGGGCATTCACTGGTAAAACCTCTGTATTACTGAAGTGTATGCACTGACTGGCTGTCTGGCGCCCCCTACAGTACAGGGAGGTATTACATGTTCTGTACACTTTACCTGTACCAGGGTTAGCTGCTCCTTTGGACACCAGGTGAGGGCGACTCCATTACTTTTTTAGGACATTGCGTGTATTGTACAGGACACCGAAGAAGCTCCTGTCCTCTACATAGACCAGTGTTTCCCAAGCAGGGTGGCCCCAGCTGTTGCAAAACTACAACTCCCAGCATGCCCGGACAGCCTTTGGATGTCCGGGCATGCTGGGAGTTGTAGTTTTGCAACAGCTGGAGGCTCCCTGCTTGGGAAACACTGACATAGACAATGATTACAGCTCCCAGCAGATCTTTATTACTCTTATATGTAAGGACTTGATTTATCTATATTAGTTATCTACTTATTTTTCTTTAATTCTCACTTTTTTCCTATTTTTGGAGACATTTTTGTGCCTTTAGAACCAATTACCAGGTTTCCATAGAGTTATGGTCTCAACATACAATGGTCGTCCCAGAACCAATTAATATTGTAACTTGAGGGACCACTGTACAGTGTTTTCCAAACAATCTGTGTCCAGCTGTTGCAAAACTACAACTCTCAGCATGCACGGAGTCGAAGGCTGTCCAGGCATGCTGGGAGTTGTAGTTTTGCAACAGCTGGTGGCACCACTGGTTGGGAAACACTGCCCTAATGTGTCTAAGCTCTGGCAGCAGTGAGATATATCTCCTTTAGTTTTTTGTCAGATCATTGTGTCACATTACACCAATATAGACATGTGCGGTGCAGTAATACAGTACTGTATAGCTATTTGTGATATTGGAGAGAATTTATTATTGTATGTAGACTACATTTTCGCTCTGTTACTTTTTAGCGACTTTTCAAGTAGACTATTTTCTCGTGATTTTGTAGGTATGTCAAAATCGAGTTTTTGTCGCACGTACACATTAGAACCACACAAATTAAAGGTGTCGAAAAACCGTTCACCTACACCCTTCCCTCTGTCCGGACATTGCTTCCAACCACAAATTCCAAAACAGACGATAGCTCTTCAGCAGGTGTGTCACGATTCGGCTGGCAGGAGGTGGATCCTCTGTGCCAGAGAGGGATTGGCGTGGACCGTGCTAGTGGACCGGTTCTAAGTTACTACTGGTATTCACCAGAGCCCGCCGCAAAGCGGGATGGTCTTGCAGCGGCGGTAGTAACCAGGTCGTATCCACTAGCAACGGCTCAACCTCTCTGACTGCTGAAGATAGGCGCGGTACAAGGGAGTAGACAAGAGCAAGGTCGGACGTAGCAGAAGGTCGGGGCAGGCAGCAAGGATCGTAGTCAGGGGCAACGGCAGGAGGTCTGGAACACAGGCTAGGAACACACTAGGAAACGCTTTCACTGGCACAATGGCAACAAGATCCGGCGAGGGAGTGCAGGGGAAGTGAGGTATACATAGGGAGTGCACAGGTGAACACACTAATTAGACCAACTGCGCCAATCAGTGGCGCAGTGGCCCTTTAAATCGCAGAGACCCGGCGCGCGCGCGCCCTAGGGAGCGGGGCCGCGCGCGCCGGGACAGGACCGACGGAGAGCGAGTCAGGTACGGGCGCCGGGGTGCGCATCGCGAGCGGGCGCCACCCGCATCGCGAATCGCATCCCGGCTGGGGGCGGTATCGCAGCGCACCCGGTCAGTAGATCTGACCGTGGCGCTGCAGTAGCGAGGATGTTGCGAGCTCTCCGGGGAGGAGCGGGGACCCGGAGCGCTCGGCGTAACAGTACCCCCCCCCTTGGGTCTCCCCCTCTTCTTGGAGCCTGAGAACCTGAGGACCAGACTTTTGTCTAGGATGTTGTCCTCAGGTTCCCAGGATCTCTCTTCAGGACCACAGCCCTCCCAATCAACCAAAAAAATTTTTTTCCCTCTGACCGTCTTGGAGGCCAGTATCTCCTTCACGGAGAAGATGTCAGAAGAACCGGAAACAGGAGTGGGAGAAACAAATTTGGGAGAGAAACGGTTGATGATGAGTGGTTTAAGGAGAGAGACATGAAAGGCATTGGGAATACGAAGAGAAGGAGGAAGAAGAAGTTTGTAAGAGACAGGATTAATTTGGCACAAGATTTTGAAAGGACCCAGATAGCGTGGTCCCAGTTTGTAACTGGGGACACGGAAGCGGACATATTTAGCGGAGAGCCATACCTTGTCTCCGGGAGCAAAAATGGGGGAAGCTCTTCTTTTCTTATCGGCAAACTTTTTCATGCGAGAAGAAGCCTGTAAAAGAGAATTTTGGGTCTCTTTCCATATGGTGGAAAGATCACGAGTCACTTCATCCACAGCGGGCAAACCAGAGGGCAAGGGAGTAGGGAGGGGGGGAAGAGGGTGACGGCCGTACACCACGAAAAATGGGGATTTAGCAGAAGATTCAGAGACTCTGAAGTTGTACGAGAATTCGGCCCATGGTAGAAGATCTGCCCAGTCATCCTGGCGGGAGGAAACAAAATGCCGTAAATAGTCACCCAGGACCTGGTTAATTCTTTCTACTTGCCCATTGGATTGAGGATGATAAGCAGAAGAGAAGTTTAATTTAATCTTGAGTTGTTTACAGAGAGCCCTCCAGAATTTTGACACGAATTGGACGCCTCTATCCGAGACGATCTGCGTGGGCAAACCGTGAAGACGAAAAATGTGTACAAAAAATTGTTTTGCCAACTGAGGCGCTGAAGGAAGACCAGGAAGAGGAATAAAATGTGCCATCTTGGAAAATCGATCAACGACCACCCAAACAACAGTGTTGCCACGGGATGGGGGTAAGTCTGTAATAAAGTCCATACCAATCAGAGACCAAGGCTGTTCGGGGACAGGCAGAGGATGAAGGAGACCAGCAGGCTTCTGGCGAGGAGTCTTATCCCGGGCACAGACAGTACAAGCCCGCACAAAATCAACAACATCCGTCTCCAGAGTCGGCCACCAATAGAAACGAGAGATGAGTTGCAAGGACTTTTTGATGCCCGCATGGCCTGCGAGGTGGGAGGAGTGACCCCATTTGAGAATCCCGAGACGTTGGCGTGGAGAAACGAAGGTCTTCCCTGGAGGAGTTTGCCTGATGGAGGCTGGAGAAGAGGAGATCAGACAGTCAGGAGGAATGATGTGTTGCGGAGAGACCTCTACTTCCGAGGCATCCGAGGAACGAGAGAGAGCATCGGCCCTAATGTTCTTGTCGGCAGGGCGAAAATGAATTTCAAAGTTAAAACGGGCAAAGAACAACGACCACCTGGCCTGGCGAGGATTCAGCCGTTGGGCAGACTGGAGATAGGAGAGATTCTTGTGATCGGTGTAAATGATAACTGGAAATTTTGATCCCTCCAGCAGATGCCTCCATTCCTCAAGTGCCAATTTAATGGCCAGTAGTTCTCGATCCCTGATGGAGTAGTTCCTCTCCGCCGGAGAGAAGGTCCTAGAAAAAAAACCACAAGTAACAGCATGCCCGGAAGAATTTTTTTGTAGAAGGACCGCTCCAGCTCCCACTGAGGAGGCATCAACCTCCAATAGGAAGGGTTTAGATGGGTCAGGTCTGGAGAGCACGGGAGCAGAAGAAAAGGCAGACTTGAGCCGTTTAAATGCGTCTTCCGCTTGGGGAGACCATGACTTAGGATTGGCATTCTTCTTGGTTAAAGCCACGATAGGAGCCACAATAGTGGAAAAATGTGGAATAAATTGTCTGTAATAATTGGCAAACCCCAAAAAACGTTGGATAGCACGGAGTCCGGAGGGGCGTGGCCAATCTAAGACGGCAGAGAGTTTATCTGGGTCCATTTGTAGTCCCTGGCCAGAGACCAAGTATCCTAGGAAAGGAAGAGATTGACATTCAAACAGACATTTCTCCATTTTGGCATAAAGTTGATTGTCTCGAAGTCTCTGAAGAACCATGCGGACATGCTGGCGATGTTCTTCTAAGTTGGCAGAAAAAATTAGAATATCGTCCAGATACACAACAACACAGGAATATAAGAGATCAAGAAAAATTTCATTAACAAAGTCTTGGAAGACGGCAGGGGCGTTGCACAGGCCAAAGGGCATGACTAGATACTCAAAGTGTCCATCTCTGGTGTTAAATGCAGTTTTCCATTCGTCCCCCTCCCTGATGCGGATGAGATTATAAGCACCTCTTAAGTCCAGTTTGGTAAAGATGTGGGCACCTTGAAGGCGATCAAAGAGTTCTGAGATAAGAGGTAGGGGGTAGCGGTTCTTTACCGTGATTTTATTAAGTCCGCGGTAATCAATGCAAGGACGTAGGGAGCCATCTTTTTTGGACACAAAGAAAAATCCAGCTCCGGCAGGAGAGGAGGATTTGCGGATAAACCCCTTTTTTAAATTTTCCTGGATGTATTCAGACATAGCAAGAGTCTCTGGGGCGGACAGAGGATAAATTCTGCCCCGGGGTGGAGTAGTGCCCGGGAGGAGGTCAATAGGACAGTCATAAGGCCTGTGAGGAGGTAAAGTCTCAGCTTGTTTTTTGCAAAATACGTCAGCATAGTCCATATAAGCCTTAGGGAGACCGGTTACAGGGGGACCCACAGGGTCACGGCAGGGAGTACTGGGAACCGGTTTAAGACAGTCCTTGAAACAAGAAGTACCCCAGCTCTTGATCTCTCCTGTGGACCAATCAAGGGTTGGGGAATGGCGTTGAAGCCACGGTAGTCCAAGGAGAATTTCGGAAGTGCAATTGGAGAGGACCAAAAACTCAATTTTTTCGTGATGAGGTCCGATGCACATTAGGAGGGGCTCCGTGCGGTAACGCACGGTACAGTCCAATCTTTCATTGTTAACACAATTGATGTAGAGGGGTCTGGCGAGACAGGTCACCGGGATGTTGAACATGTTGATGAGAGAGGCCAAAATAAAATTTCCTGCAGATCCGGAATCCAAGAAGGCCATAGTAGAGAAGGAGAAGGTAGAGGCAGATATCCGCACAGGCACAGTAAGGCGTGGAGAAGCAGAGTTGACATCAAGAACTGTCTCACCTTTGTGCGGAGTCAGCGTACGTCTTTCCAGGCGGGGAGGACGGATAGGACAATCCTTCAGGAAGTGTTCGGTACCGGCACAGTACAGGCAAAGATTCTCCATGCGGCGTCGTGTCCTCTCTTGAGGTGTCAAGCGAGACCGGTCAACTTGCATAGCCTCCACGGCGGGAGGCACAGGAACGGATTGCAGAGGACCAGAGGAGAGAGGAGCCGGGGAGAAAAAACGCCTCGTGCGAACAAAGTCCATATCCTGGCGGAGCTCCTGACGCCTTTCGGAAAAACGCATGTCAATGCGAGTGGCTAGATGAATGAGTTCATGCAGGTTAGCAGGAATTTCTCGTGCGGCCAGAACATCTTTAATGTTGCTGGATAGGCCTTTTTTAAAGGTCGCGCAGAGGGCCTCATTATTCCAGGATAATTCGGAAGCAAGAGTACGGAATTGGATGGCGTACTCGCCAACGGAAGAATTACCCTGGACCAGGTTCAGCAGGGCAGTCTCAGCAGAAGAGGCTCGGGCAGGTTCCTCAAAGACACTTCGAATTTCCGAGAAGAAGGAGTGTACAGAGGCAGTGACGGGGTCATTGCGGTCCCAGAGCGGTGTGGCCCATGACAGAGCTTTCCCAGACAGAAGGCTGACTACGAAAGCCACCTTAGACCTTTCAGTAGGAAACTGGTCCGACATCATCTCCAAGTGCAGAGAACATTGCGAAAGAAAGCCACGGCAAAACTTAGAGTCCCCATCAAATTTATCCGGCAAGGATAGTCGTAGGCCGGAAGCGGCCACTCGCTGCGGAGGAGGTGCAGGAGCTGGCGGAGGAGATGATTGTTGGAGCTGTGGTAGTAGCTGCTGTAGCATCACGGTCAGTTGAGACAGCTGGTGGCCTTGTTGCGCTATCTGTTGCGACTGCTGGGCGACCACCGTGGTGAGGTCGGCGACAACTGGCAGTGGAACTTCAGCGGGATCCATGGCCGGATCTACTGTCACGATTCGGCTGGCAGGAGGTGGATCCTCTGTGCCAGAGAGGGATTGGCGTGGACCGTGCTAGTGGACGGGTTCTAAGTTACTACTGGTATTCACCAGAGCCCGCCGCAAAGCGGGATGGTCTTGCAGCGGCGGTAGTAACCAGGTCGTATCCACTAGCAACGGCTCAACCTCTCTGACTGCTGAAGATAGGCGCGGTACAAGGGAGTAGACAAGAGCAAGGTCGGACGTAGCAGAAGGTCGGGGCAGGCAGCAAGGATCGTAGTCAGGGGCAACGGCAGGAGGTCTGGAACACAGGCTAGGAACACACTAGGAAACGCTTTCACTGGCACAATGGCAACAAGATCCGGCGAGGGAGTGCAGGGGAAGTGAGGTATACATAGGGAGTGCACAGGTGAACACACTAATTAGACCAACTGCGCCAATCAGTGGCGCAGTGGCCCTTTAAATCGCAGAGACCCGGCGCGCGCGCGCCCTAGGGAGCGGGGCCGCGTGCGCCGGGACAGGACCGACGGAGAGCGAGTCAGGTACGGGAGCCGGGGTGCGCATCGCGAGCGGGCGCCACCCGCATCGCGAATCGCATCCCGGCTGGGGGCGGTATCGCAGCGCACCCGGTCAGTAGATCTGACCGGGGCGCTGCAGTAGCGAGGATGTTGCGAGCGCTCCGGGGAGGAGCGGGGACCCGGAGCGCTCGGCGTAACAAGGTGCAGCCAACCCTGAGGCATTTATATATATATGAAGTCAACAGGAAATCCAGAGCAAACAACAGTAAGAATATGTTTGTTTTACAAGTAAATGTTGCTGGTCCTGACCTTAGATGTTGAGGGAATATAAAGGTTTTCCTCCTTTCCTCTCCTAGGATCCGAGACACATGCTGATGGAACGCAACCATAAATCCAGTGGTGTCAGCTGTATAATGAGGGACAGGGAAATCATTACTGTATCTCTGGGGGGCAGGACGTAGACTCTGTACATGACAGATAGCCAGGTTGGCAGCTGTAATCACCAGTTCTCCATGACACTGTCATCCCATCCTTCATCCTACCCTGTATGTGACTCATGCCTGTTCTGTGTTACTGGTCACATAAGGGATCTTCCCTACTTTCTTGGAAGGAGATCTGTGTCCCCCCCCCCCCCCCGCCCATTCCATCGGATGCTCTGCTGGCATTTGGCTGCAGTCTGATGTGCACATAGCTGACTTTCCACCAGGAGAGGCAGCGCAGTCTCGCCAATTACAGTAAGAGCACTAGGGCTCCTCTAACCAGCGCATGTATGTCACTGTCATTGTGGCTTTTGTTCCAAGGTAACCACATTAATCCTTTCATCTTCCAAGAGATGTGGCAGGCCTCCAATTCAGAGGACCGGCCTCCAACAAGTGATTTCCAGAAGGAAAAGGAAGAGGATTCAGCCTTTTCTACTGCAGATGATCAACCCCCTCTTTCCCTGTAACTTTACACAGAATTATTTAAGTACCTTTTATGTTAGTTTAAGTTTGGCCCCCTTCACATATGTGCGTCATCCGACGGCGTTTCTTTCAAGACGCAGTAGAAAAAACATTGAGGGAAAACTGATATGAATGGGACAGTTCGTATTCATTCTGCATCTCAAGTTGGACATGCAACACGGTGGAACATACTGCACGGGTGCCGGACTGGTGCGTTCCCCTGTTCTGCATTGCAAATAATGAACGCCGAATCCTAAACATCCGATGCACTTTTGACATCAGTTGTGGCAAGTTTAAGCTGAGTTCACTGAGCAGGACAAAATGTGAATCCAGCCCCACTGTTCTTGTACACGTTATGTCTTCTTGCTTTCTCCATCTCTACATATCTGGAGACCGACAACAGTTTAGCTTTACCCCAGCTGACTGTGATCTAACTGCTGTACTTACCTTTTTAAAGATGCTGTAAAAGTGTCAAAACTGTGGACATACAGCTGTTTCAAAATTACAACTCCCAGCAAATTGGGAGTTATAGATATGTAAAAACTGAAGGTCCACAGCAGAGACCTCTGCTGTAGAGCACATTTTATGCACAGTATAAAATGCTAACTCACCAGTATTACTGCAGAATGACTTGTTTCACCCCAGCTCAGCTCCATTCACACATACTGAGCTCTTTTATTGCAGCTGGGTCATTGTGATCCCCACTCAGAACACCAGTAAGTTGGGATGTCAGTCTCTCATCTATTACTGTCTTCCTGTAAACAACAGGAATAAAGTGATCCCTCAACTTACAATGACGTCAGGTAACAATATTTAAAACATACAATGGTCTTTTCTGGACCATTGTAAACCAGACTCAACATACAATGCTACGGACAGTCCAGATCTGTGAAACTTGTCATTGGCTGGAAGAACCGACCAATAAGAATAGACATTTTACTGGTAACATTCCTGTATTACTGAAGTGCATGCACTGACTGGTGTCTGGACAACCTGGAACCAAATAATATTGCAACTTGAAGGACCTCTGTATTTCATCACTTATCAGATCCCTCATGGCAGCTCTTATGATCCCCCTCCCCAGCTCCACCCTCCCTGATGTGGGAAAAAAAAATTGATAAATGTATTTTAAATCCGCAGCAGATTTGTGTGCAAAAAATTTACACCAAAGTACCATACCATCATTGTGGATGAGACTTATGGTGCAGATTTTAAGTCAGTAGCATGTCAATGTATGTTCTGGGTATGCTGCAGAAATAATGCTGAAATGCTGCAAAATATGCAAATGCAAATTTGGAATACATAGGATTTTCCACATTTACATATCCACATGTATATCTACGGTGGCAAATCTGCAACAAATCTGCCTCGAAATCCACACAATTTGATGTGGATATGCAGCTATGGATTTTCCACTGTGGCTTCCCCGCAGAAAAATGTCAGTGGACCTGTCCTGTGTGAAAGTAAAAACCTGTCCTATTCCGACCTTACCAATTCCTGCCACACTTTTTCCATCACTGCCTTGAATACAATCTAGCATCAAGATGTGTCTTCTATAGCGCCAACAGTGGCAAAGCACTGCCCGCCACAATGACTTATTATTTGAGCCCCCAGATAAAATTTCCCCCAAAGTAGACCTGCAAGGCTGGAGGGGGCGCATCCAATAATAACGGAAGTTATTGCGGTGGCGGTGTGTGTGGTTCAGGACAGATGTTGTTACCCTAGGGGCAGATAGCATTAACCCCTTGTATTTGTGATGCCAGGGCGTGGTTTAGCCTATAACCACCCGAAGGTATACCGCTGGATCCTAGGCTAGGCACGGGGGCAATAAAGACTACGACGCCAAGTTACGGACAACGGTAGCTTTACTGAGGGTAGACAGATGGTAAAGTCTATACAGTTCAGCCAGGGCCCAAGGAGGTGACCAGTGACGCAGAGACCTTATGTGCTTGCTGGGACTTCTAGTAGGACTGGACAATTGAATGCAGACCACGGTGAATTGACCGATGACAGGGACTGACTTGACTCATAAAGCTGTGACTTTAGCTTACTTGGACACACACACTAGGCACAACTGCACTGGACCTCAGCAGAAAGCAAGAGAATGAGCTAGCTCCACCCAGGGCTTATATGGGGAGACTAGCAGGGAGCCCATAGGTCACTCTTGGGATCACCTGGTCACTGGCACCTCCTGGATAACAATCACATGACATATCACATGGTATAACTCTTAAAGCAACATTACATTTTATAACACTTTACATGGTAAAACATATTTCCAATGGGGAAACATGTGCCTTGGGGACACTGAAGGAGGCTGCCTAACAGGACAGCAGGAGCACGGGGTAACACCTCCGGTATTGGGCCACCACATTATGGATGACATCTGCGTCTTATAAACATGAATTTTTCCTTCTAAATCAAAGAAGTATGGAAGGTATTTGTTAATTTGGTCCTAAATGAATCCCTGGGTGCACTCAGCATCCATCACCCGCCAGACAGTAGACCTGGTGATTTCCTGATCTGGGAGATAAAGATCTCCCAGGAATACATTTACTAGAAAACATCACTTACAAGAAGAGTTCTGCAGCAGTGTACAGCGTTCTACATCTACATAAACCCTATGGTTTATTTTATGGTTCATGAGTGTGAGATGATCTGTATGTAATGTGTAGCTATATCTATCGGGAGAGATGCAATGATTTGCAGATCTCTAGAGAGCATTAAGAGCTTTTCCAGAAGGGCCCCCTGAATTGCAGAAAACCGCACAGTTCACAGTCGTGTTTTACTTATAAATTACATTCATATTATCAGGTATCCCTTTGTTATATATGGGACCTACATCTCTGTTTATCCTGATCTTCCAGGGACATGGATAGAAGGACAGAGCTAACAGAGCAAAGGGTGATACCACAATACAACAAGCTGTGTAAAGCCCTGATAACATTGTTTTTACAGGGAAAGCCCCCAACGCCCATGTAAAATATGCCTGTGGAGCAGTGTTTTTGAAACAGTGTGCTTCTAGCTGTTGCAAAACTACAACTCCCAGCGTTGTAGTTTTGCAACAACTGGAGACATAGGGGGAGATTTATCAAATTCTGTCCAGAGGAAAAGTTGCTGAGTTGCCCATAGCAACCAATCAGATGGTTTCTTTAGTTTTGCAGTTGCCTTGTTAAAAAGGAAAGAAGCAATCTGATTGGTTGCTCTGTGCAACTTTTCCTCTGGACAGTTTTTGATAAATCTCTCCCATACTGTTTGAAAAACACTGCTGTAGAGGTCCACAAGGTTGTTCTTTGTCTGGTCATCTGGGTGGTCCATTCACCTCACCAGCTTTGATGTCCCTGGGGACCACCCTGATGACTCATGGTTCGGGCTGCATGAAAATGCCTTTAAAAGGGTTCTCCAGAAGAAAAAAAAATGTTTCCCCAAATGAACTGGTTCCAGAAAATTAAACAGATTTGTAAATTGCTACTATTTAAAAATCTTAATCCTTCCAGTACTTATCAGCTGCTGTATGCTCCAGAGAAAGTTGTGTAGTTATTTCCAGTCTGACCACAGTGCTCTCTGCTTCCACTTCTGTCCATGTCAGGAACTGTCCAGAGTAAGAGAGGTTCGATATGATGATTTGCTCCTGGTCTGGACAGTTCCTGGCACAAACAGTGGTGGCAGCAGAGATCACTGTGGTCAGACTGGAAAGAACTACACAACTTCCTCTGGAGCATACAGCATCTGATAACTACTGGAAGTATTAAGATTGTTAAATATAAGTAATTTACAAAACTGTACAGCTTTCTGGCACCAGTTAATTTGAAAAAAATAAATTTCCCTCCGAAGTACCCCTTTAAGTGCCTTCAAGCTTGCCGGGATGCAGAGAATTAGCACTTATCGGGGTCA
This sequence comes from Hyla sarda, assembly GCF_029499605.1. NCBI lineage: Eukaryota > Metazoa > Chordata > Amphibia > Anura > Hylidae > Hyla > Hyla sarda. The sequence goes on from NC_079197.1 coordinate 23,946,984, forward strand.
GTATGGTTGGCCAGTGTATGACTTAGTTTACATTAAATAAAAGCTATAAGCCCAGCATGAATGCAGATAACAACCCACTTGATGGGGTAATGCTCTTCAATGATGTAGTATCTGATCACAGCATCAGTCTTCAGCAGGATAGAAGAGGCTCTGGATAAGCTGTCAGATATTGAGTGTAGACCCACAGTAAGCGCTTTCATGTGTACAAGAATAACATACAGCGTCCCATGGGTATTCGGTCGGCCTAACCCAGCAATGCATGTGACGGGCAGTCAGGATGAGACCACACAGAGCTGAAAAAAAAATTATAATAATCCGGCAACACCAGACATCTTACTCCGATTCGCTGTGCACTTGTTACCAGGTCAGAGCCCTTCATTATTGGCGGCATCAGCGGGAGCAGAAGAGGCTGCAATAAATGTTAAATGAAGAGTGCAGGGGCAATGAAGCTTGGAAGTGTGCGGCTTCAGATGTGGCTGCAGACACAGAACATGTTCTTCAATTTGAAAAACATCCCAGAAGGATTTTAATTTGTTCGCAGCGGCTTTCAGAGCTGCAATTCCACAGGCAGAAGAGACTCCTACCCGCCCTGAGCTGTCACTTGTATCACAGGCCGATGACAAATGGATAAGGTTATTATGTGGTACCCTCCCCTCCAGTACCTGCTGCATGAGAAGACCCCCACCAGCCATCCTCTTATGTAACCAGAACGGTAATGTAGTCGCTTGACCTCAGATCAGCATCATGGCTTTACACAGCGTCATAAGCATTTAGCTTCTATTCCTAGAATTCGAGTGGCTCTCCAAATTCTGTCCTTAAAGCTCAACGAGAAAATATCTCCAGAAAATAGAACTTCTTCAATCACCTTTTCTTTTGTCAAGTGATTTCTTAGATTTATTTCTGAGCTGGCTGCTATTACAGGGACTGTCACCTAGCTTTCCTAGGATCCAGAATGAAAAATCTACTCTTCATACCAGGGATACATATTCTAGTTGCAAAACTATCCATGAAACCCCTTTCCCAACACTTTATGTATATATATATTTATATATATATATATATATATATATATATATATATATATATATATATATCTCTGTCATAGGCTAGTGTGAGTTACTGCTATGTGAGATAAAGCGGAAGATGCGTGGCTCATATACACAGCCGGGATCTTGCCACAACTGCTGGAATCACAGATAATTCTGATCCTGCCAATTTAGCCTCTTAGATGCCACAGTCAAGAATGACCCTGGCATCTAATATACTTTTCACACTACATTAGTGTATCCCAGGATGAGCTGCTGATGTAAAGGTTAAGTGCACCCATAGGGCTACATTGAACCGATAAAGGACAAAAGATTTTCCTACACTATTCAACACAAAGCTTTAAAGGAGTACTCCTGTGGAAAACTTTTTTTTTTTTTAAATCAACTGGTGCCAGAAAGTTAAACAGATTTGTAAATGACTTCTATTAAATAACCTTAATCCTTCCAGTACTTTTTAGGGACTATAAACTACAGAGGAAATGCTTAACTTTTTTTAGATTTCTCTGATGTCATGACCACGGTGCAGACATATGCTGCTCTGGACAGTTCCTAAAATGGACAGCAGAGGTCAGCAGAGAGCACTGTGGTCATGATATCAGAGATATCTAAAAAGTGAAGCATTTCCTCTGTAGTATATAGCCCCTAAAAAGTACTGGAAGGATTAAGATTTTTTAATAGAAGTAATTTACAAATCTGTTTAACTTTCTGGCACCAGTTGATTAAAAAAAAAGTTTTCCATGGGAGTACTCCTTTAAAGTAAAAAATGCAATATACTTTTTTTTTTCAAAAGTGAGATTCTATAGGAGATGTATAACACTGTATACAGGAAGATAAGTCACAGACTTCCATCAGTAGTATAGGTTAGGACCTTTTTTAAGATGTATATGTCAAATGGAATTGTGAACTGGGCCTACAAGAGGGTTTTAATCTGTTGCACCTTCGATTCTGTGATACGACTGCGAGGCACCAATGGGTTACTACAGCAGCTAGTGCCCATATTTACTGAAAGACATAGCATCACACTAGATTCCGTGGAACTTGCGGGTTGCATGATCAACTTTTTATTCCGAGAATCACTTGGAAATGCGCCGTCTCAATAGACAGTAATGCACTTCTGAGACGATTCCGCCAAAATGTTTTTTTGTGTGTGTGTGGGGGGGGGGGGGGGGGGGGGGGTCTGGGGTCAGGATGGTCCACCGTGGAAATTCCATAGTGTAAATGCTGCACCATACTTTCCAAGTGGTATTCCGGAGCTGAATTCTGTTTGGAAAATCTGTAGTGTGAATAGGCCTTAAAGGGTCCAAAGCATTGACCTAGCGCTGTGGCTCCTTCATTTTCAGGATCGGTGGGGTCCACAGGTCAGACCCCTACTTATCTTTCTAGTGATATACAATGACTTTATAAGATAGGAATATCCCCTTAATCTCTCAGATAAGCCCCTGTATCTCCCTAAGTCGACCATGGAAGAACAGATAAGCTCAGCTGGACAAGAAGACTGCCTGAAAGAGTTTTGTGTAAATCAGTAAGAGCTGCATAAGAAATAATGAGTTGAGCCGCAGCGGGAAGGAGAGAACGTGGCCATTTCCCAGTCTCCTGCTAGTTGTCTTGGCCTAGAAATAAGCAGGGCAGAACCAAGGCCGCCTGGTAATGAGGAAACTTGGTACAGTCAGTCGGGGTGATGGATTATAATTACAGGGGCCACTAATTAAGAAAGAAAAGCCACAAGGAGACAATATGGGGCGACGTCGAGCCGAGGGAAGGCGGGCGGTGACCCTCACAGAACTCCGCCAGAGATTGATGGCTTTAGGAGATGTCCTGGGTGCACCATTACTCCATGATGAATATTCTCCACCACCATTTACATGTCCTTTTTTTAAAGCAGAAATAACACAAAGGCCTGTACGTGTCTGCTGCGGAGAGGTGACTGCTCATTATAACATCATTATACCTTATACAGAGATCGCCCCCAGGGGGCCAGCAGAATTTTCCACCATCAGCAGATAAAGCTTATTCATATAAGCAATTTTATAATAGGTTATTCTTGGAATTCTATTGTTCACTTCCAGGGGTCATCTCAAGATTAAAAGTTATCCCCTAACCCTGTGTTTACCAACCAGGGTGCCCCCAGATGTTACAAAACTACTGTAGTTTTGCAGCAGCTGGAGGCACCCTGGTTGTAAATCAGTGACCTATCCACAGCACATAAGACAATACAAGAAAAAGAACAGCAAGCAACACTGTGGATGAGATTTTTAAAATCACTTCCACTGTAAATGCTGTAGAAATGTATCAGCAAATATATCAGGCATGACCATACCATTATAGATCATTGGGGTCTATACAGCAGTCACTTTGTTCACCCTTGCAGTAGATGCAGTTCTGTTTCTTGTACTTGCTGGTAATGCAGGATTTTACTGACAATCACCTCCATACCATGTTAATGTAGAGAAATATTCTCGTGTTTATGGTCACTGTCCCTGTTTCCAAGCTGGAAGTAGATGAAGAGCGGGAGGTACTTTGCTATAGTAACAGAGTCAGCACATACCCTGCCTTCATAGCTAGGAGCAACGGGGCCCAGAACGACAAACCAACAATAGCAAACTCCAGGGAATTCACAGTTCCGCTCCCTTGTGTTGCTACAAAATAAGGAGCTATATATGTAAAAATGATGGAAAAGTTACATAAACACAGGGTAAGGAGGACATCAGAGTAATAAATTACCATGTGCTATAAATAGTCCAGACACTCACAAGGTGAAGTATTTTATACTCTGTTAGAAAACATCCCCTATAGAAACAAAAAATATAGTAAGTATTAGTCGCTGCAATATCCATTTTGGTCAGGATGGTAAAATTCTCTTTAGCGACACTACAAACTGATCAGCTTTGCACCCATGTTACGTACAGAAGAGTGTTCCTAAGGCTAAGTTTCCACTTGGTTTTTTTTCTGGCAGTTTTTGGAGATCTGCCACTGCAGTTTTTGAGCCAAAGCCAGAAGTGTATTGAAAAGGAATAGGAAATATAAAGGAAGGACTTACACTTCTCCTCCCTTATGGATCCACTTCTGACTTTGGCTCAAAAACTGCAGTGGCGGATTTCCAAAAACTGCCGGAAAAAAACCCAAGTGGAAACTTAGCCTAACACTGCAAACCCTTATCTGAGCAGTTAAGGAGAAAGCGTGACATTAAAAGTAAAAGTTTAATGTCTCCATGAAAACCAACCCCTGTACAATGTCTGGACCTGACTAAATTAAATTAACCGAAACTAAACCACCCTAGATCACCAAGGATATTAAACCAAAACTAGAACACTTTATACCACCAGGGATACTGGATATTAATCCAAAACTAAACCTCTCCATACCTCCAGGGATATTGGACAATAACCCAAACCCAAACCATCCTAGACCAACAGGGATATAAGATAACCACCCAACACTAAACACAGCCTAGACCACCAGGACTATTACATAATAACCCAGTTAGTTTTTCACCATTTCCAAGGTCTCTGATTTCTTACTGTCTAAGAGCAAAAGTATTATTGTTAACATCCGAAGTCTGAAACTCCATTAAGACTTAAATGGGCACTATCATTAGGAAAAACTTTTGACATGTCCTAGCGACATGTCAAAAGTTTTGATTGGCGGGGTTTTGAGTGTTTAGGCCTACACCGAACAGGAGAACGAGCTGGGAGAATGTCGCGCTCAGTGGCCGACATTTATCATAGTCTTTAGACAGTTTTTTGGGGTCTACAAAAGGCACAAAAAAGGCGCAAGCAGGGTTTATTTGCGCCTTTTGGTTTACACATTTCTGCTGATTATGAGTTTTAATCCACTGATTTTTGACAATACACATGATATGGAAGGGTTTTATGAACTGCGCCTTTTCACAAAAAGGCACAAAGCCGCTGAAAAGTCTCCAAAACGACACCAGCCCAGACTTAGCTTAGCTTTTTGGTGTCTGTGAAGAGATAAATTTCAGAAAATGTGACCTGCACAAAATGTATAAAAAAAATGCTGTGACCATTTAATAAATGTGGTGCTCCTACACATTATTAGCACACAAAAAAAAGGTGTAGGAAAATGCTTCACTTACACCTACAATGATAAATGCTGGCCAGTGTGTTTTCTCCTGACTCTGTGTCACATGATCGAGACTAACTATGAGAGTGAGAAGCTCGCACCAGTATAGACCTCGTCCAACTCGTTTTCCTGATTGGCGGAGATCTGATCACTCACCCTGAATGTGAAATCCACGTGGCAGAGAGAAAAATGTGATGTGTCATTTTTTGATGTGGAATCTGCATGAATTCCGTGGAAACTGAATCAGGTACGTAGATGAACCCACAAAATTGCACTAACCAGCAGCATACAAGCTGTGAATCATAGGATTTCCAAATACTTTGCACAGCTGAAAGTTTGTTACAGTTGTATCCAGTCTAGACAATCCCCTGTGATCTTAACAGCCCATCTGATACATACCTGTAACAAAGCTTCAAAGGTTTCTGCAGTTTTATCAGGAAGTAATTCTTTGCTGAGAGAGTAGTGGATGCATGGAATAGCCTTTCCGCAGAAGTGGTAGCTGCCAATACAGTGAAGGAGTTTAAGCATGCATGGGATAGGCATAAGGCTATCCTTCATATAAGATAGGGATAGGTATAAGGCTATTCTTCATATAATATAGATATAGGCATAAGGCTATCCTTCATATAAGATAGGTATAGGTATAAGGCTATCCTTCATATAAGAGAGAGATAGGTATAAGGCTATCCTTCATATAAGATAGAGATAGGCATAAGGCTATCCTTCATATAAGATAGAGATAGGTATAAGGCTATCCTTCATATAAGATAGAGATAGGTATAAGGCTATCCTTCATATCAGATAGGGATAGGTATAAGGCTATTCTTCATATAAGATAGAGATAGGCATAAGGCTATCCTTCATATAAGATAGGGATAGGTATATGGCTATCCTTCATATAAGATAGGGATAGGTATAAGGTTATCCTTCATATAAGATAGATATAGGCATAAGGCTATCCTTCATATAAGATAGAGATAGGCATAAGGCTATCCTTCATATAAGATAGGGATAGGTATATGGCTATCCTTAATATAAGATAGGGATAGGTATAAGGCTATCCTTCAATCCTTCATATAAGATAGAGATAGGTATAAGACTATCCTTCATATAAGATAGAGATAGGTATAAGGCTATCCTTCATATAACATAGGGTCAGGGACTATTTATAGTATTCAGAATATTGGGCAGACTAGATGGGCTGAATGGTTCTTATCTGCTGTCTAGAGATTAGGGACGTACACTGTTTCTACAAAGTGAAAATTTAGTAATTACCTAATACACAGAACAATATCCACTACTATACATACAGCTCAATATGTCCCTGATCAATGAGCCTGAGCCCTGTACCCTGCATCCTCTGGGAACAAGGACAGAGACAAGCAGGTGAACGTCACGCATTCCGATAGACGACCACGAATCAATCCCAGCTGCACAATGGACAGCGGGGTCAGGCCGTCTCCTGTTTAACCTATTCTGATGGATTAGTGATTGGCCTTTAATCCAGCAACATATGCAAGAGACAGATCGGTTCTAGAATTATTCAAGCAAATTAAATCCGTAATCTCTGCCCTAATGAAGCTGCCACACAAATCCCAGATTCCCAGCAGAAGACTGCAAGTGCAACCTCCTGGAGATCAATTACTCATATAAAGCACACAAAATAAAGAATGCAAATGACTAGTATAAAAAAGAATGCAAGTGAAAAGTATAAAAAAATAAAGTATACAAATGGAAAGTATAAAAAAAACATAAAGTATACAAATGACTAAATATAAAAAAAAAAGTGTGTAGAAGGATACAAATTGCAATTGTAAAAGACTAGAGCAAAGAAATCCAGGAATTTACAATAGAATACACGACAACTATGGCAGCTAGACAGGTTGCGTGGACAAAGATCGCCACATCACGCATTTGCATCGCAGATAATGAGAGGGAACGTGGATGCGTTGCGACCCACAAGTTGCCTCCACCGTGTCCAGAAGTTGGTCCACAATGCGACTCCATTCACTTTCACTAGTTGCAATTTGAGCACTAATAAAGCACATGGATACATTTTGGGCTACAATAAGCAAAGCAGATACCGTAGATGTTGCGTGCAGTCAGATGTAGGGACATTTTTAGATTTGCCATTCAGGAGTATGAGAAAGCTGAGTAACACCTGCTGCATCTGTTCTAATGTTCATTTAGCAAAATGAATTTGTGCTCAAGACTTCAAGACTGGGGCTACACGGTGACGACAAAGATCGGGACGACTTGTAACCGCGGCTGTTGTCACCCAGCTTTCCTAACAACACGAAAATATTTAGAAAATATAAAGTAGAAAATATTTCTCACGAAAAGACAACTCCCTGAGGCGGGTTGTAGGCTGTTGTTCCCTGTTACCAGCCATTTCAGAAGAGAGTAACTATTTGGGCAGAACTCTGTTTATATGGTGATCTTGTTTTTTTTTTTAACCAGGGTGTCTCCAGCTGTTGCAAAACTACAACTCCCAGCATGCCCGGACAGCCAACGGCTGTCCGGGCATGCTGGGAGTTGTAGTTTTGCAACAGCTGCAAACTCGCTGGGCGGGAAACACTGACTTAAGGCATAAGGTACCCTTTAAATTCACACACAGAAAGACTTATAATGAAGGAAGGAAATATTCCAAGCGGAATCCCACACGGCGGACGCAGTAATAGGTGAGAATTGAGTAAAGTGACCCCTCGCCTTAAGACCACCTCTTTGAGAAGACCCCCACCCTTTGACCCAGGCCGAATTCTTAGTCCCATATTTATTATACATTCATTGAGAAATCCACTCCCTCCCCCTAGAAGACCCATTTTGGGGCGGTCGTCTCAAAGAGTTTTCCCCGTATCTCCAATACGCGCGGCGTAAGTGGCTCCGTCGCCGTCAGCTTTAACTTCTCCCGATAAATCGTTCCATTAATGTTCCTGCAGGATACTTGAGTATCGTCAAAGACAAGCATTTCATGTTCAGTCGAATCTCCGCCAAGTCATGCAAGAAGTGCAGAGCCCGGCTAGCGCTAAAATAAAAGTCCCTTTCTTAAAAGATTTAGTAGTCTGTTAACCCACGGCTGCCTGCTTCCGACAGAAGATCCTGCAGACGCACAAAGCCTGGATTCTGAAAGTTAATTTTTTTTTCCATATGTTAAAAGGCGAAGACGAGAAAAAGGAATGTCACAAAAGGCTTCCAAGGAAACAACAATTATTTAAGATCTCAACAACCTCCCCCTCCTTTTCCCCTACATCAAGGAGCTGTCCAAAAAGTGGAGGAACGTGCTCTCGAAACACCCAAAGTGCAAGAAAAAGTGCAAACGTGTTACACCAAAAAAAAAAAAAAACGTGCACAAAGGATGTGGTCTATCGCAAGCCCTTCTCCAACAGGAGAGAGGATCCCCCCCAACAAACCTTACCCTGCGCCTCCGGACCAAAAGGAAGAGGAGTGTTGCGAAAGTGTTCACTTCCTGACTCAAAAGAATATGGGATATGAGTGGTACTCACAGCAGGTCTTCGTGGAGGCTTGTCCAGCTCAGGGTGTGAAGTAGAGAACGCCGCCTGTAACGTGCAGCTCTGTACAGGGACACACGGACGGCTCCTGCTATATTCCTCTGCAGCCAACATCTACATGCAGCAGCATCCAGCCATGTGGAAAAGACAGACAGTGACCTGCTCTATACTCAGGCTGGCGTTAAAGAGACAGCCTCCGCTTTCCAGGCTGTGCTGAAGGATAAGGATAGGACAACTTAAGGTGGAAAAAATACAAGGATATTGGTCGATGAAGTACCAACCCACCAAGTAAACAAGTCCACACACCCTCCGGCACTCCTACTCCTCATCAGCAGGCTAGGCAAATAAAATCCATCACATGCACGGTGTATATATATATATACAGCAGGTAGGATTTTTAACCACAGCAAAGAATGTGTGGAGTTTTATAAGAACTATATAAGATAATAATATATACAGTATTTCCCATAGGTAAGTCCACCCCTCACATTATATATACAGTATATCCCATAAGTGAGTCCACCCCTCACATTATATATACAGTATATCCCATAAGTGACTCCACCCCTCACATTATATATACAGTATATCCCATAAGTGACTCCACCCCTCACATTATATATAGTATCTCCCATAAGTGACTCCACCCCTCACATTATATATACAGTATATCCCATAAGTGACTCCACCCCTCACATTATATATACAGTATCTCCCATAAGTGAGTCCACCCCTCACATTATATATACAGTATCTCCCATAAGTGACTCCACCCCTCACATTATATATACAGTATATCCCATAAGTGAGTCCACCCCTCACATTATATATACAGTATATCCCATAAGTGAGTCCACCCCTCACATTATATACAGTATATCCCATAAGTGAGTCCGTCCCTCACATTATATATACAGTATCTCCCATAAGTGAGTCCACCCCTCACATTATATACAGTATATCCCATAAGTGAGTCCATCCCTCACATTATATACAGTATATCCCATAAGTGAGTCCACCCCTCACATTATATATACAGTATCTCCCATAAGTGACTCCACCCCTCACATTATATATACAGTATCTCCCATAAGTGACTCCACCCCTCACATTATATATACAGTATCTCCCATAAGTGAGTCCACCCCTCACATTATATATATACAGTATATCCCATAAGTGAGTCCACCCCTCACATTATATATACAGTATATCCCATAAGTGAGTCCACCCCTCACATTATATACAGTATCTCCCATAAGTGAGTCCACCCCTCACATTATATACAGTATCTCCCATAAGTGAGTCCACCCCTCACATTATATATACAGTATATCCCATAAGTGAGTCCACCCCTCACATTATATATACAGTATCTCCCATAAGTGAGTCCACCCCTCACATTATATATACAGTATCTCCCATAAGTGAGTCCACCCCTCACATTATATATACAGTATATCCCATAAGTGAGTCCACCCCTCACATTATATATACAGTATATCCCATAAGTGAGTCCACCCCTCACATTATATACAGTATCTCCCATAAGTGACTCCACCCCTCACATTATATATACAGTATCTCCCATAAGTGACTCCACCCCTCACATTATATATACAGTATCTCCCATAAGTGAGTCCACCCCTCACATTATATACAGTATATCCCATAAGCGAGTCCACCCCTAACATTATATATACAGTATCTCCCATAAGTGATTCCACCCCTCACATTATATACAGTATCTCCCATAAGTGAGTCCACCCCTCACATTATATACAGTATCTCCCATAAGTGAGTCCACCCCTCACATTATATATACAGTATATCCCATAAGTGAGTCCACCCCTCACATTATATATACAGTATATCCCATAAGTGAGTCCACCCCTCACATTATATATACAGTATATCCCATAAGTGACTCCACCCCTCACATTATATATACAGTATCTCCCATAAGTGAGTCCACCCCTCACATTATATACAGTATCTCCCATAAGTGACTCCACCCCTCACATTATATATACAGTATCTCCCATAAGTGACTCCACCCCTCACATTATATATACAGTATCTCCCATAAGTGACTCCACCCCTCACATTATATATACAGTATCTCCCATAAGTGACTCCACCCCTCACATTATATATACAGTATCTCCCATAAGTGACTCCACCCCTCACATTATATATACAGTATCTCCCATAAGTGACTCCACCCCTCACATTATATATACAGTATCTCCCATAAGTGAGTCCACCCCTCACATTATATATACAGTATCTCCCATAAGTGAGTCCACCCCTCACATTATATATACAGTATCTCCCATAAGTGAGTCCACCCCTCACATTATATATACAGTATATCCCATAAGTGACTCCACCCCTCACATTATATACAGTATATCCCATAAGTGACTCCACCCCTCACATTATATATACAGTATCTCCCATAAGTGAGTCCACCCCTCACATTATATATACAGTATCTCCCATAAGTGAGTCCACCCCTCACATTATATATACAGTATCTCCCATAAGTGAGTCCACCCCTCACATTATATATACAGTATATCCCATAAGTGACTCCACCCCTCACATTATATACAGTATCTCCCATAAGTGACTCCACCCCTCACATTATATACAGTATCTCCCATAAGTGAGTCCACCCCTCACATTATATATACAGTATATCCCATAAGCGAGTCCACCCCTCACATTATATATACAGTATTTCCCATAAGCGAGTCCACCCCTCACATTATATACAGTACCTACCATAAGTGAGTCCACCCCTCACATTATATATACAGTATCTCCCATAAGCGAGTCCACCCCTCACATTATATACAGTACCTACCATAAGTGAGTCCACCCCTCACATTATATATACAGTATCTCCCATAAGTGAGTCCACCCCTCACATTATATACAGTATCTCCCATAAGTGAGTCCACCCCTCACATTATATATATACAGTATATCCCATAAGTGAGTCCACCCCTCACATTATATACAGTATCTCCCATAAGTGAGTTCACCCCTCACATTATATACAGTATCTCCCATAAGTGAGTCCACCCCTCACATTATATATACAGTATCTCCCATAAGTGAGTCCACCCCTCACATTATATATACAGTATCTCCCATAAGTGAGTCCACCCCTCACATTATATATACAGTATCTCCCATAAGTGAGTCCACCCCTCACATTATATATACAGTATCTCCCATAAGTGAGTCCACCCCTCACATTATATATACAGTATCTCCCATAAGTGAGTCCACCCCTCACATTATATATACAGTATCTCCCATAAGCGAGTCCACCCCTCACATTATATACAGTACCTACCATAAGTGAGTCCACCCCTCACATTATATATACAGTATCTCCCATAAGTGAGTCCACCCCTCACATTATATACAGTATCTCCCATAAGTGAGTCCACCCCTCACATTATATATATACAGTATATCCCATAAGTGAGTCCACCCCTCACATTATATACAGTATCTCCCATAAGTGAGTTCACCCCTCACATTATATACAGTATCTCCCATAAGTGAGTCCACCCCTCACATTATATATACAGTATCTCCCATAAGTGAGTCCACCCCTCACATTATATATACAGTATCTCCCATAAGTGAGTCCACCCCTCACATTATATATACAGTATATCCCATAAGTGACTCCACCCCTCACATTATATACAGTATATCCCATAAGTGACTCCACCCCTCACATTATATATACAGTATCTCCCATAAGTGAGTCCACCCCTCACATTATATACAGTATATCCCATAAGTGACTCCACCCCTCACATTATATATACAGTATCTCCCATAAGTGAGTCCACCCCTCACATTATATATACAGTATCTCCCATAAGTGAGTCCACCCCTCACATTATATATACAGTATCTCCCATAAGTGAGTCCACCCCTCACATTATATATACAGTATCTCCCATAAGTGAGTCCACCCCTCACATTATATATACAGTATCTCCCATAAGCGAGTCCACCCCTCATATTATATAAAGTATATCCCATAAGTGACTCCACCCCTCACATTATATATACAGTATCTCCCATAAGCGAGTCCACCCCTCACATTATATACAGTACCTACCATAAATGAGTCCACCCCTCACATTATATACAGTATATCCCATAAGTGAGTCCACCCCTCACATTATATATATATACAGTATATCCCATAAGTGAGTCCACCCCTCACATTATATATACAGTATCTCCCATAAGTGAGTCCACCCCTCACATTATATATACAGTATCTCCCATAAGTGACTCCACCCCTCACATTATATATACAGTATCTCCCATAAGTGAGTCCACCCCTCACATTATATATACAGTATCTCCCATAAGTGATTCCACCCCTCACATTATATATACAGTATCTCCCATAAGTGAGTCCACCCCTCACATTATATACAGTATATCCCATAAGTGACTCCACCCCTCACATTATATATACAGTATCTCCCATAAGTGAGTCCACCCCTCACATTATATACAGTATCTCCCATAAGTGAGTCCACCCCTCACATTATATATACAGTATCTCCCATAAGTGAGTCCACCCCTCACATTATATATACAGTATCACCCATAAGTGAGTCCACCCCTCACATTATATACAGTATCTCCCATAAGTGAGTCCACCCCTCACATTATATATACAGTATATCCCATAAGTGAGTCCACCCCTCACATTATATACAGTATATCCCATAAGTGAGTCCACCCCTCACATTATATATACAGTATCTCCCATAAGTGAGTCCACCCCTCACATTATATATACAGTATCTCCCATAAGTGAGTCCACCCCTCACATTATATACAGTATATCCCATAAGTGAGTCCACCCCTCACATTATATACAGTGGTCCCTCAACATATGATATTAATTGGTTCCAGGAGAACCATCATAT